>NC_067141.1:6689498-7308248 GCF_903995435.1 Acomys russatus
CCAGAGACTGAGGTGAAAACACTCCAGGTTCCAAGTTAGCCTGAACTACAAAGTAAAACCATGTTTAAAAACAACACTAAAAGCAACCAAACAAAAAACCCAAAACATGCTAGGCTTCGCTCTGTACAGCTTTCTTTATTCCTAGCTCTTGGAGGCAAAAGCAGGCAGATCTCTTGAGTTGAGGCCAGCATGGTCCACATAGCCAGTTCCAGGTCAATTAGGAACTCAAAACCAAACCAAAACAAACAGAAAAACCCAGAACATATAAATCCTAAAAGCGCACAACTCATCAAAGATGATAAACAACAGGTCTTACAGAAGCAAGGCACCAGTCTAGCTCAAAACAGCAGCCCACAACGGTGTGCAACCCTCCTCTTCTGCAGCCACCACTAAGCACTCTGAGCTGATATTCTGTTAGGTCTAAATATGTAGTTCCCCATGGTGTGGACAGCATGAAGAAAGACCCCTTCTCTGTCACCCTTGCACTATCAACACAAACCAATGGTTCTTTTAAAAAGAAAAAAAAAAAGTATAACCACACCGATATTTTTTTTTTTCCTCCCCAGACAGGGTTTCTCTGTGTAGCCTTGGCTGTCCTGGGCTCACTTTGTAGACCAGGCTGGCCTTGAACTCACAGAGATCCACCTGTCTCTGCCTCCTGAGTGCTGGGAATATGGGTGTGTGTCACCACGCCTGGCCGCGTGGATTATTTTTATTCAAAATAGGATAATCACTGTCATTTTTTAATTGTTGACCAAGTCTAACCAGGTGAAGTACCATGCCATCTACAACTTATTTTCAACTTCATCAACAAAAACAACAAAAAGTTCCTAAGTTTACAAACACACCGAAAGAAATCCTAAGAACTAAAGGCAAAAACAGCCAAACTAATTCATGACTCTAGGTTACTGAGGGAATTTTAGTCTACAAGCTTTTTTCCCCCTTTCTTTCCCTTTTTAAACCATATTCTACAGATTTTCAAAATTTGTAACTTTTTCAAATAAGTTGTTAAGAAAGAAGGGAACTAAGCACGAAGTAGGAAAATCTAGAAATTCTTAATAGGCAGCTAGTTTATTTTTCATATTTGCAATCCACTGATCATTCTACCATTTACTTAATGTCTAAGTATTAAAACTCAGAAGGCCAGCGGCTGGGACCGAAGCATCTCAGCCAGCTTAGCACACACGTAAGAGCTCCACAGGGAGGACGGAGGGCTCTCAAGCCGTCTGCTCCTGCAAGCTGTCCTGATCACGAGCCAATGGGCACCTTGCTTGGGAGCTGCTGCACAGCTTCCTTAGTTCTCAAAGAGAAAGGCAATGCATTTTAAATATAAAACCGTAATAGGGCAATCTCTTCCTTCCATTTATTTAGTCTATAGTTGAAGAGACTATAGCATTCTTTCTTTTTTGAGACAGGGTTTCTCTGTGTAGCTCTGGTGCTCTCAAACTCTTGACTGCACAGTACTGGGATTAAAGGTGTGCACCACCACCGCCCAGCCACACTTTTTCTATAAAAATAAAGTATTTTAGGCCTTGCAGACTCTTAGTGCTAGTTAGCTATGGCTGTGGTGCAGAAAGCAACCACAGACGCTGTGTAAGTGAACAGGCATGACTGTGTTGTGATGAACATGCTGAAATTGTAGGTGGCCACTGTTTTCTGCTCAACTCCTGCCCCAAGCCCCAACAGACTGACTCAGCTAAAAGGCTCTATTCTTCCAAGCCGAAACAGCTGCTAGCCTGTCTGTAAATCACAAGACCAGAGTCAACAGTCAAGTTTCCCAGAGGGAGGTTTCAAAAGGTAGGAGTGTCCTCCGCCTTAGCCTTTACACGAAAGGTACCCTGAAGCGGCTGGGTGCTGAGCACCGTGTCTCTACTGCTCTGCCCACTCTACACTTTGTTCTTTCAGTCTCTAGTGTAAGTCAGTTTCTTTTCCTCACTCACTGGGACACATGTTCTACTGCAGTAAACGTTGCCTGATCCAGGACAGGGAAAAAGTCTTTCAACTGTTACAGCTTGGTCTTCTGTTACTACTTTTAAGACAAGGGAGGTGTGTGTGCGCGCGCACCCCACGGGCTCTGCTTTATCAGCCGCTGCTCCAGTCCATAGCAAGCCTTTGGGCAGTCCAACAGAGATAAGGTGGTTTTGTTTGTTTGTTTTTAAGATTTATTTATTTATTATGTATATGGTGCTCTGCCTACATGTACACCTGCAGGCCAGAAGAGGGTATCAGATCACATTATAGATGGTTGTGAGCCACCATGTGGTTGCAGAGAATTGAACTCAGGACCTCTGGAAGAACAGTCAGTGCTCTTAACCTTTGCACCATTTCTCCAGCCCAGGGATAAGGTTTCTTTTTTACTTTCAGTCCCAGATGCTGTCTCTTCCAGGTCACTCCCCCATGTACTTCCCCATCTACACACTTTATCCAAGTGTCTTAGAGTCAAGTGTCAAAATAACATGAGATTCTTATTTAATACATAGAAATCTGGCACTGTACCAAATTTAAACCCTGAAGACAGCTGTCTGAGAGCCCTCTATGCTCAAGTTGCTTTACAACGTCTGTTTGCTTTAGACCAGGTGTTGGCATGCTGCTCCCAAGTTCCTTACAACAGCCTTCAAATAAGGACATCCTTTGCCTGAAGACATTTGGTCTTTTGCCCTCAGTTCCTCCAGCAGCAGCTCCAGAACAGCCAAAGTCTTTTGTTACCTTTAACAAGATAATTTCTGTAAAGTCTCTAGATTGCCAGAGGTGGGGGCTGGGGGTTGGGGACAGGGGTAGGGCCCAACTGCCAGGAGAACCAGCCATGTGCTTGGTATGCCAGGACTTTGAGCCACACTCTCGCCTATGGAGAGGGTAAACGGACTGCAAACTTTCCTGATGGTTTAACCATCATAGGCCCCAGGGTAGCAGGTGGGCTGGGTAGCCTCTGAGTCACAGAACACATGCAGGCTCCTGGAGGGGGACTGCCCAGACAACACACAGAAGCTCTGAAGCCCTCACAGATCTTGCTCCACTCATTTCTTAATAAACCTAGATGTGTCTTGTCAAGTTCTGAGACCCACTAGAGCAAACTAACCAAACTTGCTGAGGAAGTTGCAGGCATCAGTCGGGCAGCACAGGAAGCACAGCGGGGGCAGCAATTGGCACTGGAAAGAAGATGCAGAAGGGACACTCCTGCGGACTGAGTCCTCAACATGACGGAACTGAAGTTAATTAAAGGATACTCAGTTTCTGGAGAAAAGCACCCCCCCCATGTTGGAAGAATCTTGTGAGTGTGAGATGGTGTGTTTTCCCCCTATTCACTAACTCTGTCAGCGAATGATCTACACGCAGGGCAAGAGACATGTGGCTCCGGTGCTTCTCTGCCATCTCCACGTAGCTGTCAGCCTCCTCTTCCACCATGGTACTCACCAGTTCCTGACTTCACAGCCTACACTGTTGGCTCCTGCCCCACAGAGCCTCATACCTGCTCTCTCTAGGTCACCAAGACATACATCAATCTGTCTTTCTAGGGTCAGAGGGCATGAGTTTTCCTCTATTTGTGGCAGTCCCTGCTGTTCGTTATATTGAGGTCATCTGGAGGCAGGGCCAACATCTCTCTTGAGAAGGCAGTCACCACTGTACTTACACATCGATGAGGTCGGGTTTCAACACTGATGGCACTGCTGTTTCGATATTGTACAGTTTTATCTGAGATCCGTACAGAGTAACTTTGACCAACCTGTTGACAGAGGAGTGGGTAAGAAAGGACATTAGGCATGAGCACCCAAAACAAAAGGGACAAGTTGCTAAAGCAAAACCCAAGAGCAGACTTTCAGACCAAAACCAACAACAAAGAAGCTCTTCGATTCTTTCCAGAGCTGTGCACTAAGGGCTGTATATTAGAACTCTTTCTAAAGGATCACATCATTTATATTGTCAAAAAAATCTAAAATGACTGCCGGGTTGGCTCAGTGGGTAAAAGCACCTGCCACCAAGCCTGTTCATCTGAGTTTGATACGTGGAATCCACCCAGTAGGGGAGAACTGACTCCCACAAGTTGTCCTTTGACCTATACATACAGGCACACTGGGGCACATTTACATGTGCACACAAAACAAAGAAAAGGCTGGGAAAAAAAAATCTCACCAGAAGAACCTGCTGGCCCACTTTACTCTAGAGATGGGATGGAGTAGGTAGATTACGGAGCATTGCTTTCTCTCCTCTCTACTTCTCTATATTCCTAGATTCTATACTATGAATGTTCAATGTCGTGTGGATGTGTGTATACTTTTCCTTTTTGCGGTGTATTGCTGTGTAGCCTAGACTGGCCTTCAACTTCTGATCCTCTTGCCTCAGCCTCACAAGTGCTGAGATTACTCACATGAGCTATGTCCAGCTATATATAGTATTTTTAGAAGTGAAAGAAAAAATGTTTTAAGGAAGAAAACCTGCTCTTTTGACAATTTATCTAAAGATTGGCATGACAAATTTACAATCATTTCAGTGTTTGCAATGGAGCAATACATAATAAAGAAAAGAGTGAGTGTCTGCTGTAGCATCTCGGATCAGCTCATACCCACCCATCCTCTCTCTCCCTCCTTTCCCTCCTTGTATAATTCTCTCAACTTCATTGGAGATTAGAAATTGTTGATGATAAAATGCTGGAAAAAAGAGGTGAGAAGAGAAAAATCTTTCAAGAGTAAACTGAGAAGCTGGGCATGGTAGTGCATAGCCTTTAATCCCAGCACTAGGGAGGCAGAGGCAGGTGGATTGCTGTGAGTTCGAGGCCAGCCTGGTCTACAGAGTCTAGGACAGCCAAGGCTACACAGAGAAGCCCTGTCTTGAAAAAACAAAACAAAACAACACGAAAGAATAAACTGAGATGTTCACAGTTAAGGAGAAGCGGCCAGGTGTGCTGGTTACTCAAGAACCACTGTGTATGGTGAGCATCAGGCGCAGGAGAGCTCCCTTAGGAAGCAGGAAGGTCCTCTGTCCAGTCCCTTTCTGAGCTGAGTGAGCAGAGCAGCACTGCCTGAGTTCTAGCCACGCCCATACAGAACTCTGCAAGCATACACCTCAACTGAGACAGACTCTACAGCGGTAACTGCTTGGTCCCAGCCAAGGTATAAGACCGGGGGTGGGGGTAGAGGAGTCCTGGGAATCACAAACTCCAAAAGAGCTTAGCACTGAAGAAAGGAAGCCTGTGTTCTGGAAAATGTTCCTCTCAGATGTGTGGACTGCACAACTTTATCCCAAAAGGAATCCATAAATGGATCAAGGGTTGGAAGACAGTGGGAAGGGCACTTTCACAGAGTCAAGAAAGCAAGCATAAGGAGCCAAGTCCTTAACCACGGGTCTTAGGAAGTTCTGCTTTAACAGGACTGAAAACAGCAACTATCAGTGAGCAACACAGCAACGTGAACAGCCAGTGTTAAAATCATGGCTATGTGCATATGCCGTGCAAGAACCAAAGCCATAGATGGGTTCTAGGTACTCCACTCTAGTTTTCTTCATCTTATTCCCTTGAAATAGGATCTCTTGATATACCTATCTAGGCTGGTGCCAACAAGTCTCAACCATCCTCCTGTCTTTGTCCCCCACAGAATAGGAAGCACTCAGGACTACCTGCTAGGCCATCTCCCCAGCCTTCTCCTCTTAGCTCCTTAAAATAGTATCTACACTAAACATATAATTTAATGTATCTGTGTTCAGCAACTGTAATATCAGGTTTTATGTGATCTATGAGAGAACACTGATAATCACACTGGCTAGTTAGATTATGATAGTCTCTCCCCACCCCGTGCCCAGTCCTCCAGACAGGGTTTCTCTGTGCAGCCCTGGCTGTCCTGGAACTCACTCTGTAAACCAGGCTGGCCTCAAACTCAGATATCTGCCTGCCTCTGCCTTCCCAGTGCTGGAATTAAAGGCGTGCACCATCACTTCTTAACGCAGACATCAGCCGTTGCTTAGAAGCACTTAGAAGTGCTAAGCTGTGCAGACAGAAATGTAAGCATAAGGCTTTATGATGACTCAGGCTCTCTGATACGCCATCGCACCACAGCGCTCGTTAAGCAGACCAACATCCATATCTAAATCACTCACTGAACCACATTCAAATACTGGTTATCTATCTTTAAAGGGGGAGATGTATTATTCTATCCTTACTGAGTCATCAGAGGAAATGGGCCTTCCACAGGAAAGAGAAAAATAAGACTCTGTAAGTCGAAATTTCATAATTGAGAAAAGGCCTGGAATCTGGACTCTTAAAATCCTAAGTTCCCTATCATGAACACATGAACCAAAGTAACCACTACCACATCTACTCAGAAGCAAAACACAATACTCACCTCTCAAAGTATAAGATGAAACGAGACAGTAGAAAACTTATAAAATTTTCTTATTACTACTACTATTATTAATTTTAACTTTGTTCTTAAGGGATTTAAAACTCTCAGTTATCTTTGGGTTTAACTTAAGATGTAAATTTTTCTTAAAGTTTGATATAAGGGGGCATCATGGCAGAAGCCTTTTAACTTCCAGCTCTCAGGAGGCAGAGGCAGAGGTAAGTGGATCTGTATGAGCTGGAGGCCAGCCTGGCTACACAGTGGGACCCTGCCTCAAATAAACAAAGGAAATAAGAAATTTGGTTGGCAAGTTAACTCAGTTCTTGGAGTTGTTTCCCTGCATGTTACGAATGATGAGACCACCACATGAATTAAAGCATCAGGCTCTGGGCTTCGGGATGTACACGCACCTACTCAGCTGTGAATTCAACTCTTCCACCTGACCTTCAATGTCCAAATGTTTAGGGGGAAGGATTGGGTAGTTGAACAGCATGTTTCCCAACAAACAGCTGCATTTCTCTCCAAGGACCCAAACTCTAGCCAGAACTGTAGATTGCCCAACTTTCTGAGGAACCTGATTAGAGTGGACAAGCCATGAAAAGCCAATACCTCCAACATCTCCTGCCCACATGGAAAGAGATGCTGTTGTCTAGTGAAGTCTCCCCTTCCTCTCCCTCTCTCATGTAGGAATGTGTACATGCACATGTATAAAGTCACATGTATGAGTTATCTGTCCATGTGGACGACGAAAGGACAACTTGGGTGTTATTTCTCAGGTACTTAACCTTTTTCCTCTTTTCTTCCGTCCTTCCTTCCTTCCCTGTCTTTCTTTCTTTCTTTGTGGGAAGCCCACTGACTTTGGCCAGCAGGCTTCGGGGATCAGACTGTCTCTGCTTCCCCCAAAGCTGGGATTACAAGTACATGTCACTGTGCCTCGAATTTTTTTTCCCCTTTCTTTTTGTTGTTGTTGTTTTATCTTGGAGCTGAGGATCAAGCTTAGGTCCCTCTTGCAAGGTGTTTTCCTGGCCCCCAGTAGGGCTTTCTTGACATTGCTTTATCCTGTCAGAAAAGACCTGGGCCTTTACCATGGCTCAATTTTTCTAAGTCCAATACCATTTTTACAGCAATACACAAAGTTGTCACTGAAGTAACAGCGTGGCTTATGTTTACTGTTTGCTCTGTGTTATATACCACACTAAGAGCCTTATTTAATTCTCACATTAAAACTACAAGAAACCTTTCCCACTGTTTTACAGATGAGGGCCTCAAAGCTCAGTACAGCAAATGCCATCTGTTCCGTATTAACCTGGACATGGCGGAACAGACAGAGGACACATGATGGGCTGCATGCTGCCCTCCCATAAAAAGGAAAGCTGAACCCTGAAGGAGGGCTGCATGGCACAGCCAGCCTACCTCTCCACAACTGAGAGAGCATCATTGAACCTTGCGGCAAACACATCCCCGGTGAAGTATTCAGCTAAACGGCCCACAGCCTGCAGCAGGGAGCTCAAGTCTCGCAGAGAGCAGTGCAAGCGCCGGCAGTCATTCTCCGCTGTGATGTTCAGCCTGTGTCCTAGAACATAACATCTCTTAGTTTCCCAGAGAACAAGCTTTAGTTCTAATAAACAACTATTGCAAAAAAGCCGAATAAGACAAACTAATGTTCCAACCACAGAAATCTTCAGTTGCTTCCCAGTACAGAACTGGACATCTGGGCACAGCCTCCAAGTACAACTTCACCTATATTGCTCCAGGGACCCAGGGCAAGGACAGACAAGCTGGTGCATCCCTGCTCTGGCTCCTTTTGATACTGGTACAGTGAGGACATTACTGATCAACACAAAAAGATGTGGAAATGGGCAAGGAGTCCAGTAAGTAACACGCCCACTGCGATCCTATGTCCAGGGCAGAGCTTGTGCGCTGTGAGCTCTGTTATTCCAGCCTTGCTGTCCATGCACATGGCTATCTCAGAATGAACGTCTTTCAAGCTCACAGACTTACTCTGTTAAAAATGAACTAGGGTGTGCTCCTGCATTCCTGCAGGCTTTAGGTCAGCACAACAGGGTGAAAGGGCACAATACTCAGGTACAGTAGACAGTCCCTCTGCTTTCCCACTGTGAGTACCATCAACCCTCCCAAACTTGTCTCTTCAACCTTAAAACGGGAAAAATGCTATCACCTGATTCACTATAGGACAGAATGCATTAAGCCCTACAACTTATAGGGCATTGTTAAATTTTATAATTATTATGGATCACAAAGAACCAAAAATTTCTTAAGTCCTGAAACTTTCTTACTTTTCAGCATCCATCCAAACCTACTAATATAATGCTGGGCCGAAGGACAAGGTACTCTCAATTTAGTCACTCCGTGTCTTGTGGGCCTTCACAGATAATTCACAAAACCAGAAGACAGTCAGGGTTTTCAATCTGGAGAAAGACCAGAGTCTGATCAAGTGCTTACCGCACACAGGAGACACGTCAGGCAGGAAGCCAATAGCTAAGACCCAGCCTTGGGCACCTGCAGACCCCACCTCCCTTAGCACTTCTCCCATGTGCCTCCCACAGGCACGCCAGGCTGTCATCATCTATCATCAAACTTCCTCCCTAGGTGCTGGCTCTACTACCGGCTGTTGTTTCCTTTGTGTGGGGCTATGCCCAACAGCCAGCATGGCCGCTCATCAGAGTAAGCAGCAGAACGACCTCCTGCTGTGTGTTTGGACCTTCTCCTAAACTCAGGTTGCCAAGAAGACCTTCCTGCGCTGTCCCTCTCCTGGGGATCCTCACCAATACTATCATGGGATGCCCTTGAAGCATGCCTGCATCTGTCTAGTCACATGCACAGCACCATGAATAAAAAACTGCCCAGACAGGCTGTGTATGTATTTCATACTTTGTGCTTGAATAAAATTGCTGACACTTAACCATTTTAGACTGACTAAAACTAATTCTGTTTAGTTGAATCAAAACTAATTCTGCTTAGTTGCATCAAAGGTTCACAGCAGTCAAAACTGTAGATGAAATTTTCCTGAGCCATCTACAAGGCAGACAAACTCAGAAACAGGAAATATCCCACATTAAATTCTCCAGCCCTGCTCCCTTCCTCTAGGAAACCTGACTCCCCACCACAGACACCTACACAGCTCTAAGGGTAAGGGACAACTGTGCTCAGTGACTCGTGTTCTTATTTGGCCAAGCCTTGGTCATTGGCCATCTTCCTCCCTGTCACTCCACAACCATCTGCAAGCCCATCTCCTTATTGACCCTAGATCCCTCATAGCAACTGCAACCAGTAGCAGAACACGACTGCCTGTCAAGCAGAATCTTTAGACGGAAATCCTGCTACAATCAGCATTAAAGAAGCTTTTCAAATACCCTCTCCCCAGGAAACCAAGATACCATGACACAGTCTGAAAAGCAGCTTCCTTGGCCAAGAGGCATAAACATGAGCATCTAAGGCATTCCACTCTGAGAGAACACGCCAATGAGAAGACAGCCTCACTCAACAAAGACATAAAATTAAAGCTTTTCTACCCTGTAAGTGAAACAAACTCTCAGGGAGGAGAGATTGGGCGGCTAACAAAAGTTGAGCTAAGGGAAAATCTCAATGAGGAATAGCAAGAGCCAAATATAAAACAAGTATGGCAACAGCCAAGGAGAGCGTCTCAGTCCACAGACAGGTCAGTGAGAATAAAAGCTGACCTGTCAGGGGCACAAGGCACATAGCAGTTGATACAGGCATGGGTCTTGTTTTGTTTGGTTTTTTCTTTTGTTTTCTTTTGTTTTGTTTTTAAGCCAAGCACTGTGCCCAGTGTGAGTGTACACTGGTGGGAAAGGGGACGCCCTTGAGCTGTACAGCAACTCCACTGATCCTGTTACAAATCAGAGTCAAATAAAGGGGAAATTGTCCCTGACTCCCTACTACTCCTGACACTGAAGAACTTAGGCTCTCCAAAGGGGTGATACGAATGAGAGGAAAGAGCCACAACCCACTGAGGAAGAAGCAGGAATGCTTCTTGAGGAAGCAAATAACCATGGAAACCAGAGAACAAACTGTTCAACATTTTCAAGTTTTCAGTAGCTTTTGCACTGGGCTTCAAAGACACTAAGGCATGGAAGAATGCTTCATCGTGGACAAGAATTAAGCCATCACTTTAATGCCTGCGATGCTTTGCCACTAGAGTGTGTATGCAGAATGAAGGAGATAATTACCTACAAGAGCCAAGCGCTCTGGGAAACTGGAAGGAGGTGGGCGTCAGCGAGGGCAGGGAAACATAAGGTTGCCTTCTGCAGTGGGCAGCTGAATGTCAGCAGTCTCAGAAAAGGATTCAAACCCATGCTCACATTTACCCAGAGACAAAAGTCAACGACATACAGGCGTGGTGGAGGCACGCCTTAAACCCAGCCTTCAGGAGGCAAAGCCAGGCCGGTCTCTGTGAGTTCTAAGAAAGCTTGGTCTACGCAGCAAGTTTGTGGCCTGCCAGGGCTACAAAGTGATAAACCACCATCACCAAAAAGCCAGCTACAACACTGAATTGACCTTAAGAGTCAATGGGGGAGGGCAGGATACACTTTTTTTCTTTTGTTTGGTTTCTCTGTGTAGCCTTGGCTGTCCTGGACTCTCTTTGTAGACCATGCTGGCCTCGAACTCACAGAGATCACCTGCTTCTGCCTGCACAAGTGCTGGGATAAAAGGCGTGTGCCACCATGCACAGTGCAGGATACACTTTAAAAAAATAGATCAAAGGTAACATTCTTAGGGCCTAGAATACAATTTTACTTGTAATGGCCCTCAAGGAGAGACCACCATTCTGAGCATCTAGCATTTCTGTAACAAATAATCTTCATGAGTGCAAACACTCAGGTTTGTTTTGCAAAGTGTCTTCTCTAAGTTTCTATAAGCTGTTTTTACCCAGGCTACAGAGCCAGAGCTTGTGCTTAAGGCATGCCAAGTTCTATCAGCCTCCTGGGGTACAACGAATAACAAATAGTCATGGAAATAAGCTGTTACAGACCACCAAGAAGGGCAGCTCAGTGCCAGGCCTGACAAGAGGCTGCAGGTTAGGTCAGCCTGCAGGGAACTGCTCAAGAGCAGTACACAGTGGGATAAAAGGGGCAGGGTGGAGTGATGCACAGACTGAGGTTACTGGTATTTTCATCTGGCAAAAATTAATGTCAGGTTATGGCATCTTTCCATCATTCCTTATTATGCCTAATCTTGCTCTTAGCACAAGCCAGCTATGTGGGCTGTGATTTACCACAGAGAGGTAAATCAACCTCTCTGATGAGCACTGTCCTCTTCTGTAAAGTACTGGTAACTGGTAACATCACTTCTATCCTCCGGCACAGAGGAGAAAATGGACCACACAGCAGACCTCATAGTACCTGGTGTACAATGAGTGTTCTACAAAGAGGCTGTGATTATCATCAGCAAAGTAACAAGTACCAACCCTCCACTCCAACCTGAGACACCAAATCCTTTGCATCAGTCTGTGGGCAGAGCCTCCTGCAGACTACTCACAGCAGGAGAGCTCCCGAATCAACGGAGCTGCTACTCTGGTTGCCTCATTCCACAAGCCAGAGGTAGACGCTGCCCTAGTGAAAGGCCACAGCCATTTGCTTTCAGCACACTTGCAGTTTTAAAGGATGTGAGAAAACACTCCAGGGCTTTGGTCTTTGCCCTGATTTGATCCCCCCTGTAGCTTCTTTGCAGCAGGAGGAACTTTTAAAACTTGCACTTGGATGCTGAAGAGCTGTGGGGAGAGGCTGCACAAGCAGATGGTGTCGCTATAGCAGAAGCAGCGACCAGGAGCTGTCAGTCCAATTCTTTAATGCTAAATTTGAACGTAAAGACCAATTTACCTGACCCCGAAGTAACTACAAATTGCTGTAATCCCAAGTAAACTTCTAAATTGTCCTGAAGAACTGGGAACTGAAAACAAAGAGACAAAGTTTAAGACAAAACTCATAAATGCAAGTTTTGATACTATTTTTAACACTAAAGTATTAAGTGCCTATGGGGAGAAGGACAGGTTGGCAACTTCCCTTTACAGGTGCTAAGCGCAGCTCCTTTCAGTGCCCTCCCCAATCCTACAGATAAAACCTACTAGAACCAGAACAACAAAGAAATCAATGTCAGTCTCACTGCTTTAAAAGCCATAGCGAAATACTCTGGGCATGACTATGAATAGTCCTAGAAAGGGCTGTCAGCCCTACAACACCCGCAACTTCAAGAGTTGGGTCATCCTCAAGTCTGAGACGGTCCCTGACTTTGTAAGGAATGTCAGGTATGTCTTACTTATGTGCATGGCAAAGAAAAAAGGCAGGCCCAATTATTTGGGTATAAGTTTCCCTTGCTCACTGTACCGACAAGGACTTCATAGTGGCCCCTTTCTTTCCTGGGCTGCTACTCACTGTTTAGATAAGTCAAGACTTAAACATGCCTAAGAAAAGGCGGTAGCAAAGTGAACTGTTGCTTCCTATGAGAGAATGCCAAGTAGTGGCTTGCAGTTGTTACACACAGAAGCTGACTACTGGAATCCAGCACATAAACACAGGCAGAGAGACTTAGCAATCTGTCCATAGTGAGAATGACACAGGCTAATCTTTTATCAGTGCAACTTCTTCAAGTAACACGTCTATTGGCTGGCTGCCTCCCAGCTACTAATAAAAACATGAAGACATTTCTACAATTCATACTGTATCTAAGACTAAACAGTACTTCCAAAAGTTGGGAAAAAATGGTTCCTGAAAATGTTAACAATAAATTTGAAAGTTGGTTTATTGTAAATTAGTCTCTGAAATAAACAAATAAGCGCTAGGGATTCAGCTGGTGAACTGCTTGCCCCACAAACAAGAAGACATGAGTTTAATCTCTAGAAACCACGTTAAATAAAGGTGTGTGTGCTGGCACAGTTCTTGTACTCCCAGCACTGGGAAGGCAGAGAAAAGAGGGCCTCTGTGACTTGCAGTCAGCATAGCTTATTTGGTGAGTTACAGGTCAATAAGTATTGTCTTTTAAAAAACAGGGTAGATAGATGGCACCTAAGGAACATCACATGAGGCTGACCTACACACACATATAGGTAACAGACAGAAAACAAACACACACACACACACACACACACACACACACACACACAGAGAGAGAGAGAGAGAGAGAGAGAGAGAGAGAGAGAGAGAGAGAGAGAGAGAAAATAATGTATAGATACTGGGAGAGAAGAAAGACAGAAAAGTACAGAAGTCATGCTTATGAGCCAGGAACCAATTATATTGACTTTCCCTTCAAATGGTGAGTTACCAGAGTTGAGAAGGCATGTGTGGGAAGGAGCTCCATCACTTTGGCCACTACCTCCAAGCTCTGGCGTAAGTACCGCTGCCACTCCGTCTGCTGCTGTAGGGGAAACCAAGATATATTAGCTCTCCCAGACAAGCAACCCTGTCCTCTTCATCGCCACCCTCTCTTTAGCCTTAATACTATTCTCAGATGTTAAATTTTGAGAAAAAAGGAAATAATGGAACCAGGAATTTGGAACTATTTTAGCTAATTTCCTAATAAGCTACTTCTTCAGAAAGCAAGTAATTCACAGGATCTCAGAGAGCCATATGTGAAAAGTTTGAGGGCTTTCCTTTATCCCACTGATAGGGATTAGTTACTTCTTTACATACAGCTGACTCAAGGAGCACCATTCAAGTCTAAGTTCATAGGCTGCATCAGTGTTCCAAGGACCAGCCACTAACACAAGTTTTGGTCCCATCTCAAACTCCCAGAATCCAGGCGGATCGCTGTGAGTTCGAGGCCAGCCTGGTCTACAAAGAGAGTTCCAGGACAGCCAGAGCTACATAGAGAAAGCCTGTCTTGAAAAACAGAACAAAAAACAAAATCAAATCAAACCCCCAGAATCAGGATGTTTCAACAAGCTGTTGTAGAGATTCTTAGCAGAGTTAAAGGTGAGAAAACCCCGGCCTCAGTCAGTCAACAGCACAACTCTCCCTTCCACAGTGTGTTGTCTCATGTAACTGTCAACACAAGTCAGCATATTTCTATTGTGGAGATGAGAGAACCAAGGCTTATAAAAACTGAAAACTAGCCAGGCATGGAGGTACACACCTTTCACTTAGGGAGGCAGAGGCAGGCAGATTGCTGTGAGTTTGAGGCCAGCTTGGTCTACAAAGTGAGTCCAGGACAGCCAAGGCCTCACAGAGAAACCCTGTCTCAAAAACAAAAAACAAAACAAAACAAAACAAAAACCCCAACCAAACCAAAAACAAAAAACAAAACAAAAACTAAAAACTACATGTCCTTTGTGCCCAAAGCTACGGAGATTCAAATGTAAGCCATCTGGTTCTAAATAGAGTGCCTTTTTATTATTCTAAGAATCTACTCTCAAGGGAATGATCATAGGCACCAGGCGCTCTGATTTTGGGCATACTAGACCTATTTTTTAAGTGGCTGGCAGTTAGGAGGAAACAAGCACTAGAGTTGTACCCCTAAAAATATTTTTCTTTTTTATGTTGGACAGACCAACAGCAATATATTCAAGCTTATGCCAGGCAGTGGTGGTGCATACCTTTAATCCCGGCACTTAGGAGACAGAAGTAGGCAGATCTCTGAGTTCAAGGCCAGCCTGGGTCACATAGTAAGTTACAGGACAGCCATGGCTAAACAGGGAAACCCTGTCTCAAAAAAACAAACAAAACAAAACTCAAAAAAACAAAAACTCCATCTTATATGCCTAACACAGACTGTCATTCCAGCTTTCTCATTTGAGCACCTCTTGAACTATTCCTGCCAGTATCTAACTAGGTAGATAAGAGAGTAGAGGCCGGGAGCACGGCATTCTCATTAAAGCGTTTCTCACGCACATCTGGTCTGTGAGGTAAAAAGAAGCAATGAGACGAGACAGGCCAGCGGAGAGCAGCGCTCTTACGTCATCATCCAGAGTCTCGTCATCCAGCTCCTCCAGCTGGGCCTGGTTGTATCTAAACTGGATTCGATTCAACACCTCTGTGAGCAGGAGAACCAGCGCATCTTCGTACCTAGGAGGGAAGATTCACCATCAGGTGGAAGGATATGGCCAGGCCTCAGTAGCATGCACCTTGGATGCCTGAAGTCCTGGTGCTTTGTTTCTGAGCTGGCATAAATAAGTGTATATGAGAGAAGCAGGTACCTTGCTATTTGCATCACACATCTTTTTGGTGGACTCACTTTTACAGTTAAGGCAGTTACCAGCTCGTGTGGTTGTTGTTTGAATGAAATATAATTTTCAATCCTTTGACTTTCAATATATCTTTATTTGAATCTAAAGTGAGTTTCTTGGTAACTGGATCGTGGATTTTCAAGTCCATTCTGCCCATCTTGTTTTTTAACAACAGAATTTAATCCATTATATATCGTTATCAATACAGCAAGGCTTATCTTTATGTCATATGTCCCTCAATTACTACCTTCTTTTGTGTCAAAAAAAAAAAATTTCTAGTATAGCATTTTAAATGATGTCTTTTATTTTACTCCAAAATTTTAAGTGTGTGTGTGTGTGTGTGTGTGTGTGTTGGTTGTAAATCATTTCCATAGGGACTACAGTATTGTATATGAATATCAATGAGTAATGCTTTGGAGGGGGGACTCAAAACACGGTTTCCCTGTGTAGCCTTGTAGAAGCAGGCTAGTCTTGAACTTAGAGATCCACCTGCCTCTACCTCAAGTGCAGGGACTATAGGCGTGTGTCACCACACCCAGATTAACACCATCACCCATATTTTCCTGATGAGAAAACTATAATTAAATTGCTCAAGATTAACAAATCTAGCTATCTTGAAACCAGGGCTCCCTAACTCATATCTCATGTTCTCTCTACATATATAAATTAGCAGTGGCTTTCAGCCAAACCCAAAACTCAATCTTCAATTAATTTTAAGATCACTTAAAAGGACTTGAAGAAATCATAAACCTATAGTTTGTATCTAAAAGTAATTTTCAAAGAAATGTCTCAAGCCCTACATCTGGCTACTTTCCACAATAAAAGCCTAGCACAGAAGATACTGCGTTATTACAGAATACCTGGTATCACATGGGCCCCAAACCACTTTTTTTCTCACCTTTTTTTTAGGGGGGGGGGGCGGTTGGAGGGGGCATTGTTTTGTTTGTTTTTCCAAGACAGGGTTTCTCTGTTTTAGCCCTGGCTGGCCTCCAACTCACAGCAATCCACCTGCCTCTGCCTCCCAAGTGCTAGGATTAAAGGCGTGCACCACCACCACCTGGCTCAACCGCTTATTTTTAAGAACAGATTACGCTGCCTAAATGCTTGCCTTTCCTGAGGCAAAAGCTTCTAAGAACAGTTAAGATACTGTTCCTGTTTGTAAGCAATGTGAACTGGGGCTGAGCCTCTATAGAGCATACTTCTGGGCCTATGAGACTCTGCCGCAGGGATGCTAGAGGAAGCCTGCAAGAAGGTGAAGGGTTTCGTCTTTCCATGGGCTTGCTCTCTGGCGATGCTGCCCAGCATCAGCTATGCCCCCACCCCGCTTCCAACTTCACTCTACATGCCTGGCACCTATCTCACTCACTACTCAGTGGGTCAGGAGCTCCTGAAGGAACCATGAATGCCAGCTTCCTAGGCCTCGTCAGAGCACCTGGGACAAAGGATGTGGTCTACTCTTTAGAAAGCTACCAACTACATGGAACTTACTTAACTCACTGGTCCCCTTCCTCTGCCCCTGGCTTAGTGGTAGAGCTGCTTCCTGTATTATCAACTGTGTTGCCTCTCTCATTGCTTTCTTAGCCTTCTAACACTATTTAATCAACTGTCTACATTAAAGTAAGCATGGTTTCCTGGTAGTAGCCTAAACCAATTTACCACCATATGCCAAGAGAGCCAAACTTGAAAGAAGTAAACCAAGGTCAACAACTATAGTCCATCTAGTCCAAAGCATTACCAGCCACAGAGATACTCTGCAGCCCTAACAATCCTCCTGGGCTATGACATTTAATTAGATGGGTACACAGCTCATTTCCTACCTATGGGCAGGCACTACTCCCTCCCCACAAGACTGCACCATTGTTTTTAAGTGATTTAATATTACAGCGAGCACCCGACCTGGAATAGAATAGCCACTGAGTATAGCCCAGAAAAGTATACTAGATGGGGAAATTACTGATAAAATTTACAACAAGGTGGGGGGGGGGGGGTGGAATCCCACTTGAGTGGATGTCCAGGAAGGTAACAACACTCAGGCCTAAGCTCATTCCCTGCTATTTTCCTGTGACATAATCTATAATATAGTGGGTGTTTTGCTATACATTATTATGTCTGATCAAAACATTCTCACAGGCAGAAAGAAAATCCCTTTCAGACTAGAACACAGATTTTACCACTGCCCAGATAAAATGGAATTCCAAGACTGTACATAAAAGAGAACTCTAAACGAGACCAAAGCGTCACTGGCAGTTGGCAATTCCACATGCAAAAGTCCTGTAGTACTTAGAAATTAAACTCCATCAGGAACTGTGCTAAAGGCACACAAGTAAATCTCCCAAAGTGCGTGGTGGGTGTCACAGAGGCATGTGGATACGACAGAGACCCCAGCCGCTTCTCTGTACCTATTCCCTGACACTACTCCCGCCCTAAGTAAGTGAACAATGGCATTGAGAACAGCTAAAACACCACATTTCCCAATAGACAAAAAGATAGTTTAAAAAAAAAATGACTGACATGGGTGTACTAGCTAATTTTTATGTCAATTTGATAGACTAGAGTCATTTGAGAGAACCTTAAGTGAGAAAATCTCCCCACCAGATCGGTCTGTAGGGAAAGCCTATGAGTATTTTATCAGTGATTGATGCTGGGTGGCCCAGGTCACTGTGGGTGGTACCACCCATGGCAGGTGGCTGTGGGAAGCATGCTAAGCAAGTCATGAGAGCAAGCCAGTAAGCAGCATTTCTCCATGAGGTCTGCATCAGCTCCTGCCCAGCGTGATGGACTGTGATATGGAACTATAAATGAAAAGACCTTTTCCTCCAAGCTGCTCTTGATCATGCTGTCTTAGCCAGAGAACCCTGACTAAGGCAGCAGGGCTCCTAGGAAAGTTCATTTGCCTATCCTCTCCACTTCTCATTCTCGGTCTGAGTCCCGGATGCTGGGACTGTAGACTCCCTCCAACTGCCTTTCCCATGAGAAAGACTGCCAGCAGGTGGCAATGTCAAGTAAATTGCTAGAAACTAACTGTGTCTATGTGAAAGAACAGCCCCTCAGTCTAACTGTATTTGGGGCAGGGTCGATAAAGAGGTAAAAAGGGTTGAGTTTAGATCTTAACCGGCAGCACTGGTGTCCTCATAATAGAGAGGCTCCTCTGAGCGTAAATATTATATTTTATTTTATTTTATGTGTATGGGTAGGTGTTTTACCTGCATTTAAGACTGCCTACCACGTGCATGCCTGATTACCTAAGGGGGCAAAAAAGAGAGCTCAGGTTCCGCTGGAACTGAAGTTACAGATGGGTGTGAGCCACCATGAGTGCAGGCAATCAAATTCAGGTTCCCTGAAAGAGTAGCCAATATTCTTAACTGTCAAGCCATCTTTCCAGCCCCTTAAGGAATTTAAAAGAACTAAAAATCAATCAAGCATATCCAGATAACAAAACTGAACTGGAAAACACTAACAAGGATATATGGGAAGTCTCCAAATATTTAGAAATTAAACAGATTTTAAAGTGAAATTTAATAATAATTTAAATAAAATTTAATAATAATTTAATTAAGTGACATGGTATATATTAAACTCTTGATAAAGCTGAAGTAGTGCTTAGGCAGAAATATATAGTATTAAATGTACATATACTGGGCTGGGGAGATGGTTCAATAATTAAGAAGGCCTTGCTGCTCTTGTATAGGACCCAGGTTCAGTTACAAGCAGCCACATGGCAACTAGCAACTGTCTATAACTTCAGTTCCTGAGAACACAGTGCTCTTCAGGCCTCCTTGGGCATCACACATCTGTGGTGCACAGACAGACAGGCCAACACTAATACACAGAAAACAAAAACCTTTAAAACAACACATATGTATAAATGGAAAAAAAACTCTAGTAGACACAAACTCAGCTGCACAAAACTAGCCAAGTTAAAGCAACTAAAAAGTAGATGCCCAATAAATACAAAACAAGCAAAACGAGTCAAGATACAGAAGCGAATGGAGTTCAAGTCAGTGACTGCAAGGAATTGATACAAAATCCTGGATACTCTGGTACATAAATATCTTCTGGTAGGGGCTACCTAGCTACTGCAACTCTGCCCTATATCTTGTTAACGCTTTTATTAGCACTGCCCAGAGTCATGTAAAACTGCAGCACTTCCTTCTTAAGAAGAATAGCCACTTTAAAAAAAAAAACAGTCTAATTTAATGACATTCAAATTCCTTGAGTCAGTAGCCAGCACTTTGTGACAAAACAGTTTACAGGACATGACACAATAACTTTAGGTTGCTTTGCTTCCCACACTGGTTTCTTCCTCTTCCTGTAAAACCCAAATTTTACACAGTGCCCAACCCCATTGATGAGCACCTTCCCCCACCCCCCAAAAAAAAGGAAAAAGAAAAAGAAAAAGGGGGGGGGGGGACAGGTAGTGAACACTTTTTTGGTGAGCACTAACTGCAAGCCAAGGCCCCATATCCTCCACAGTGTGAGGAAGATACAACTACTTCCAGAACAAAGGAGCATGCGGAACCTCAACAGTGGGCTCTCTATGCTACTATGGAACTCATGCACAGGACAGTCACCTCCATCCACAATTCTGATACAGACACTTACCTTAACACTGGCCCAAGTCCTGAAGTCCCACCAGTTCTCAGGCAGAAACTTGAACATTCTCACAAAGCAAGGAACATGCAGTTTCCAAACTCCAAGGACCACAAATAAATCTGAGTACCTTTGTGCTTCAAAGTCTGTAGCCTACAATGCCACTTCGTTACAACAAATAGTGCAAAACTAAAACACAAGGGACAGGAACTGAGCGCTGCCTTTGTGACTTAACCACACCTATGCTTCCCATTTGAGACAGCAAGAAAACCATTTCTGACTACTTCCTATAGACCCATCAGCTTTGAAGTTCCGGCTTAAGCCACAGATGTGATTCTAAAAGCATGCCTGTGCTCTGAGATGACAAGCATCCCATCACATTTGCATCGCATAGTGAAAATAAGTATGGTGATTGGCAGCACTAATGCTTTTGTTCAGCTGCTCATATAAACAACCCATCTCTGATACACTAGACACAACAGTGACTTCCAAACCTTCAAATCCTTAACTTAAAAGCTTCTATGCTTAACATACTTATAGAGACACATAACGTAAGGGATGACGTAAGGCCAAGGCCAGTGCTCTTCCTGTAGACTATCTTGGTGCTGTTCTTTCCTCTCCACTCCTTCAACCACTAGAGTGTTAAGCAAGAAAAATAGGTTCTAGGAAGTGGCTACTGTTTAACATAAATCAGTCCAGCTTTATGGACTTCATTTTTCTGCTTTGTTACATATACATATTTAAAAAATAAATCACAAGGCTGGAGAGATCGCTCAGAAGTTAAAAAAAATGGACCTGAGTTTGTTTCCTAGCACCGACAAGCAGTGGTTTACAATTCCCTGTAACTCCAGTTGTGGGGGGGTCTGACACCCCCTTAGCGGCTCCCACAGACCAGAGGGGTCAAGTCTGTGACACCTCTTCTAGCTTCTATGAGCACCTGCACACACGTGGCACACATACTCTCACACACACAATAAATGTCAAGAAGGTGGTGAAGAGATGGCTCAGCTGTTCAGAGCATTGCTGTTTCAGAGAGTGAGTTCAGTTCCCAGCACCTACATGAGGCAGCTCAGCTTCAGGGGAGCTGACATCTCTGGCTTCCACAGGCACACACACATGTACATACTAATCAGACACATAAGTAAAAATAGATATTTTTTTAAAGTCATGAAAAATAAGGTTTAATTTAGAAAAGGTAAAATTATCGATGAGAAAATGTCCTAGCATTTAAAGGAGCCAACCAGAATTCCTGAGCACTGTGCTATCAGACGGCGGGCTGCTGTGTAGAAAGGGCAAAGGGACTTTAGTTGTCCATGGTCACCACCACAGTCAAGTGGCAGCAGCATTTTACATTATTTCTTTCCTCATCATCACTATCCCATCAGAGTGTTTAATACAGATCAACACAGTGTCTATGTTTTATATGCATGACTTTCAATCCTAACCCTCCTACAAGATACCCATTGTGCAGGCAGAAATGTGTCAGCCCCGCACCTGACCACAAAGAATCCTTGAAGCAGAAGAAGCAGTTAAACTCCCTACATCACTGTCCCACCTACCGGTGCAAACAATCTCCAGTAACCTGTACTTTTTAACACTAGCGATCTCCTCAGTGGTGTCATGTCTTCCACACCTTCTGTCTGCACTGTGATTTAAAGAGCATTTTTATAGTAATCACTTTTCCAGTTCATTCTAAACCATAAGATATAAAAGAGAATCTATCACTAAACATAAAAGAGTGAGGCGCACTCCCCAAACCGAAAGGTATGCCTGTTTGGTGTACAAGAGACGCATTTAATGAAATGGCTTTTCTTTGAAGAATTGCATTCAAAAACAAAACTGTCCAAGCATGTCACCAGAGCTTCTACTGTGTAAAAAGTTTTCCGCTACATGAACACACTCTCCAGCCATACCGCCCTTGACCCAACACTAAAGCAACTCAGAAGCTATTCTGCAATCAGAGGGTGCCTGCAAACAAAAGAACAAAAGTTTAAACTTGGAGTGTATTTACTTTAAAAATCCACAAAACCTTAGCAATGAAAGCGTTCTTCTAAGAGACCTGCTACAACCTCTCTTCCCAGGAGGAAATGTCCACTTCCTCCATTTGGCGCTACTCTCGCGGTTGGAAGTGCCTGCAGTGACTCACACACGGAAGGAGATGTGCTGCCAAGAGCTGGGTCCTGAGGGGTAACAGTTGGGTAGGTTACTGGAGGCATGACCTGGAAGGGCACAGCTTGGCCCTGGTTTCTTCTTCCCTCACCTCTTCCCTGGCCACTCAGGGGTGGTCAGCCTTGCTCCGCCCATGCGTCCCACCACTATGTTCTGCCTCACCGAGGCCCAGAAACAAGAGAAGCAAATGACTATGGAATGAAACCTCTGAACTCAAAATATACCTTTCCTCCAGGCATTCACTGCAGTGACAACTGGCTGGCACAACTACACTGGCACCATTTACTATCCACTTACAACAAGCCAAGCATTCTAAATGTTAGCTCTTAGTCTCAACAACTGTCACTAACAAACAAAGAAACAAAACCTTCCCGAAGAAATTTACCTAAGTACAACCAAGTACAAACTACAGAGTGAGCTTTCAAAGCCCCAAAGCCCGGGCTACTACTAAGGCCATGTCCTGGTGACCACCGAGACCCCTCTTGTCAACACTCTGCAGACACAGAAGCTGTCGCGAAGCGTGGGGGGGGGGGGTCCTGCAGCCTCTCCCCTAAGTTAGGCAGAATGGCACCTAGAGCTGAAGCCCATTTGCAAGTGCCCGTCAAGACTACTGAATACACTGAAATGTAAGACTCAGGGTTGGCACAATGGAAAACAAACAGGATGCAATCTTTGGGCCTACGGGCTACACAAGAGAACATATAAAATGCTAGGGTTTACACTGCTAAGAAAAGCTGATATTTAACTTTTTCTGTGTGTAGATCCTGCCATTACCTGCTAGCATGCTAAATTCTCCCTGGCCCATGGCATGAGCATTATACTGGACAAGAAATAAGCTTTCTGTCTGTAAAGCAAGAAAAACACTCTCCGTTTTCTATATTTAAAAAATATAATTAAGAGCTGAGCATAGTGGCATACACCTTTAGTCCCTGCACTCAGGAAGCAAAAGCAGGTAAATCTCTGAGTTCTAGGCAAGCCTGATATACAGAGTAAGATCCTGGACAGCCAGGGCTACAGAGTGAAACCCTGTCTCAAAAAACCAAAACAGCAGCAGCAGAGCAGCAGCGGGAGGAAGAAAGGGGGGGGGGGGGGGCGGAGAGGAAGTGGCAGTGGTGGTGGTAGTGGCAGGTAGTAGTAATAAGTAGTAGTGGTGGTGGGAGGAGGAGGAGGAGGAGGAGGTGGTAGTTGTTGTTGTTAACAGAAGTGGGAAGACCCACCCTAATTGCTAGGGGCAGAGTTCCTGATAGAATAAAAAGGAGAAAGAGAGTGGAGGACTATCATTCTCTGTCTCTTTCTCCCTCCCTTCTCCTCTCCCCTCTCTCTCTCTCTCTCTCTCTCTCTCTCTCTCTCTCTCTCTCTCTCTCTCTCTCACACACACACACACACACACACACACACACACACAGAGAGGGATGATCTGTTTCCTCACATATTGAGACAATAATAAGCCTTGTGTCTTTGTTACTGTTCTACGGCTATGAGGAGATAGTTATTAATGCAACTTTCAAAACAAAGCACTCAGTTGGGACTTGCTTAGTGTCAGAGGTTAGTCCATGGCCATCATGGTAGGGAGCATCTGACAGGCAGGCGTGGTGCTAGAGCAGAGGCTGAGAACTCAATCACTGGGCCTGGCATGGGCTTCTGAAACCTCAAAGCCATCACCAGTGACACACCTTCTCCAACAAGACCTCCCCACCTAATCCTTCCTACAGTCCACCAACCGGGAACGAAAGATTGTTGGGTATTTTGCCCTGGCAAGGAGAAAGTCTATTTGGTACTTATCTCTGAAGCAGAAGATTTTTAGTTTGTGCTCCTTTTGCCTCAGCCTCCATAGTGCTAGGACCTCCAGTGTGCTCTATCATGGCCAGCTCTTTTCCTAGTCATTTGTTTCATGCCAAGTATTCATTAAATTAGAAAACTTTAATACACCAGGCAGTGGTGGTGCAAACCTTTAATCCCAGCACTTGGGAGAAAGAGGCAGGCGGATTTCTGGTCTATAGAGCAAGTTCCAGAACAGCCAGGATTATACAAAAAAATCAAAAAACAAAATTTAAAAAACCTGTCTTGAAAAACAATCAATCAAAGGGGGGGGGGGGACGACGGACGGACACAAAAACGTGACACGTCTCAGAGTTTAAAAACATAAAGAACCTTGAGTTTCTTCTATGTCCCTTATAACTGTGAGATCAGCCCTGTGTCTCCTATGCTCCAAGCATTCTACACTTGCTATGGGTCGTTTTAAACAAATCCTACGTGTCATATCACTTCAACCAATAAATACTTGATGTATCTCTAAAACTAGGGCCTTAAAAAACAACCACAAAAGCATTATCATACCTAGAATTTTAACTGTGTGTTACTTTTTAAAAGAGAAAATGGTCAGACAGCATTACTGCCTGGGCTTGACTCAGCTCTCCTTGAGCAGGCCCAGGAGCATGGCTGCCCCTTGGGGCACAAGAATAACTGGCAATAGAAACTCTCTCTGTTTATCAGTGTTGTAAAGTTACCTGTTGAGAACTGCTTCCTTGTCTCCCAGACGACTTTTAATTTTACTTGTCAGATAGTCCAAAAACAGTGTCCAGATATCCAAACAAGAGAAGTAACCTTCATGAGTGGGCTATGATACAAAAGAAATCCAGATAATACAATTACTTAATGCAACTGTTGTGCTTACAAACACATACACTAGAATGGCAAAGCCAAAGGCCACAGTCCCTTCTCCACTACAGACTCTCAGTCAGCCTTTACCAGTGAAGCCTATGTAACGTAAGGAGAGAGGGCACCACGGGACACTTCCTGAGGAAGCTGCTGTGGAAGGCCTACAGAATGTGCCAAGGAAACTGCCTGCGCCTGTGTGCAGCGGCTCTCCACAACCCACCCATTTTGTATGACCTCTGAGGAAGAAACCTGAGCTCTAGAAAAAGTGTTCTAGGTCATCATCAGAAGTAGGCGCCTCTGACCACAGCCTTGTCCTTTTTACTACAAACTATGATAAAATCAAATGTAAGTCAGAGTGCCTCCAGAGGCAGCAGTCTACACATCTGACCATAAGAAAAGTAACAATGGCAGTTCTTTCTACACAGAAAAGTGAAAAGAGCTGTTGAGTATCACCTCGGGGGATTATGCTATTAGCAAAACCCCAGTGTCAAACAGGCCAATAGCAACCTCAAGCCAGGAGCTGACAAAGACAAACAGACAAGGAGAAAAAGCAAGTTTTTGTGGGGCCCTAGTACCTGGCCAATCATCCTTAGCAAATTTCTTAAAAGCCTCGAGAGACTAGTCATATGATATCTAGGAAGCACATTTTCTTTCCGATTAACTCCTCCCCCAAATCTCTAACAGATAAACTCAAGCTCTGGTCACCTACACGAGTCCTTTGATGCTGCTAGCTGACCATTTCACCATGGCCCCAGCACACACACATTTGGGGGAAGGTTTGACAGAACAGGCCTATACTCTAGCTAATCAGAGAGCTAAGGAAGAAGGCTCTCAAGATCAAAGCCTTACTGAGCCAAAGATTAAGCCTGAAGTCAGCCTAGGCAGTTTAACCAGACCCTGTCACAAAATGGAAACTGAAGCAGGACTTTGGATTGGGGTAGAGGTTGGTTAGCAAAATATTTTCCCTCCAAATTCAAGGCCCTGGGTTTGACCCCTAGCAGACCCTAAGTCAGGCGTGATGGTACATATATTCCTACAATCCTAGCTCTCCAGAGGCAGAGCAACAGAACCAGGAAGGACCTTAAGGTCATCCTCCAATACATAGCAAGTTAAAGGACAGCCTGAGGTACATGATCCTTTTAAAAATAAAATAAATAAAAACACATCACAAAACAAAACAGAAAGAAAGGGTTAGGAGTGTAATTCAGTGAAAGGGGGTACCTGTTCCTAGCATGTGTGAGGCCCTAGGTTCTATCCTTGGGATGAGAGATGGCTCAGAGTAAAAGTGATGGCTATGCAAATCTGACCACCTAAGTTCGATCCTTCAATCCCATAGTGAAAGGAGTAGAGATTTTCAAAAGTTGTTCCCTGATCTTCACATGTGTGCTGTGCCATTGCATGCTCACATCCCATATACACATATACAAGAAATACAAAATTAAGTAAATTTTTAACTTTTTAAAAGAAAATACAATAGCCTTTTCCATCAGAGTTAGCTTTTGTCAACTTGACACCCACTGGGAAGAGAGCAGCTCAGCTGAGGAACTGCTCCGTCATGCTGAATCTGTGAGCACATCTTTGTGGCATTTTCTTAGTGACTGATCTAGAAGAGCCCAGGCCACTGTGGGCAGTCCCACCTCCATGGGGAACAAGCAGCTTTCCTCCATAGTTCCTGCCCTGACTTCCCTCAGTGATGGTCTGTGATTGGGACATGAAAGTCAAATAAACCCTCCCTCCCCGGGCTGCCTTTGGCCATGGTGTTTATCACCGCAACAGAAAGCAATCTAGGACAAGTGGCCTTCTATTTCTGAAATCCAAAGTTTTCAATGACAAATAAAGAATTTTCTCAAGGAATAACTAATGAATACAATACAAGGAGCTGAAGTCTCAAACAGGAAAATTAAAAATTAAAAAACCCACTATGGCTGGGCGTGATGGCGCATGCCTTTAATCCCAGCACTCGGGAGGCAGAGGCAGGTGGATTGCTTCACAGCCTGATCTACAAAATGAGTCCAGGACAGCAAGGCTACATAGAGAAACCCTGTCTCAAAAAACAAAAAGAAAAAAGAAAGAAAGAAAAGGAAAAGAAAAAAACATTAGGATGCTAGGTAAGTTTTCTCGTTCCTAGAGCCCCAACATTTGAGTCTGAGTCAAGAGGGTTACCAGGATTTCAAGGTCAGCAGGGGCTCAAAGTAAGATCTTGTCTTAAAAGAATAAAAAGTAACATTAAAAAATTAAAATAAGCCACTAGGGCTGTAGCACAGCAGAGCATGTATCCAGCCTATTTATGACTCTTGAGTTCCAGCCCCAGGATCACAAAGAAACAAGACACTAAAAACCATGCAGATTGCAACCTTACAACCTAAAGAAAGCTAATACCACCCAAGATTGTCCAAGCCATGAAACAAACCCAGAGAAGAAGCAAGTAAACTGAGTATCAAGCCATGGGGAACTAACGCAGAGTTGGTTGATCGGCCCCTGCAGCTGCCATACGATACCTGCAGTCTTGTCAGAGCACTGGCTTACCAAGCTTCCCTCAAGTAAGTCACCTTACTGTCTTTTCTCAGTTTGGGAATACCCACTGGTCCCTTCAAAAGAACATGAGTGATCAGAAGCACATGGAAATGCTTTTTAAAAGCCACTATAAACAAACAAACCAACCTTGTGGCTTTGCACCTACATACATATTACACTCATGAATGTGCAAGACCATGACTAAGGCTAGAAATAGGGCCCCTTCTACCCATCACTTTTGCATCTGACTGGCCACTGTGAGAGGCCTGCGCACGGCTTGCAGGCTGCCATGTAAACAAAGGGATAGATGACCTGACTTTCGGAATCACTCAGATTTTCATAACACGCCCTGATCCATTTATTAAAAGGAACTGTATCCAGATTTCCTTTTTTGATTCTATGGCTGACCACACACCAGTCATGCTTCTCAAATGCTTTAGAGTGGTGATTCTTCATTTGCACTGATCATTATAGCAGCCTTGGAAAGTGAACATTTGTTTCTTCATATTTTACAATTTAGAAACCCAAGTCTCAAAAGTGAAGTTGTCCGCCCAAGATGGCAGGACAGGGGCCAATGAGAACTTCCGCTTCCAGTCCATTGCTGTGCCACCCCAGGCACTGCTTTGGAGGAGGGACAAAGGAAACAAGCAAGGCCATGAGGGATCTGGTGAGAACACAGTGAGATAAGGGGCTGGAAGACAGGAATCTCAGGCTTACAGAGTTACCCCAAGAGGCACAACAGCCAAGGAAAGTCACAGTGGGGACGAGTGTCTGGACTACAGCAAAGCCCAGACGGAAGAAGAATGCAGGAAGGGAGCGGAAAGGAGACGCAGCTGCACAGATTCTAACACCAGCCCTTGTCTTTTCAAAATGTTTCATAGTGCCAAAATGTCTGTACATCTGAGAAAAGACAAAACTACTAAGTATACTCCAAGATATAGTCTAAGCAAGAAGCCTTTCCCACTCCATAAATAGGAGGCTACGGCAAAGTAAGAGCATTCTGTTCATGAGCATACAAATAGAAACCCTGAAGATTCCTTCTTTGTTTTCTTTTTTTTTTTTTTTTTTTTTTTTTTTTTTTTTATTTTTTTATTTTTTATTTTTTTTTTATTAATTTATTCTTGTTACATCTCAATGTTTATCCCATCCCTTGTATCCTCCCATTCCTCCCCCCCCCCATTTTCCCATTATTACCCTCCCCTATGACTGTTCCTGAGGGGGATTACGTCCCCCTATATATTCTCATAGGGTATCAAGTCTCTTTGTGTAGCCCAGGCTGGCCTCGAACTCGTGATCCTCCTGCCTCTGCCTCCTTCAGCAAATCCTACCGGCGTGTGCCACCACTACCGGCTTGTTTTCTTAAATAACCCCAAAACTGCACTCCACCCTGATCCTGAGTACGCCATGTATTATATGGCGCTCTTTTCCTCCTGTTATATGCAACATGATGCCATCTTGAAGTAGAGATTAATTTGCCCTAGGCCATAGTTAGGGTTTCTGTCACTGTAATAAAACAACATGACACAACAACTCGGAAAGGGAAAGGTTTATTCCAGCATACAATTCCCAGGTCACTCCCCTCCATCACTGAGGGGAGTCAGGGCAGGAACCTGGAGGCAGAAACTGATTGAAGCAGAGACCATGGAGGAAGGCTGCTAACTGGCTTGCTCCTCCTCACTTGCTCAGTTATTCCTTATCTACCCCAGGACAACCTAACCAGGTGGCACCATCCACGACAGGCTGGGCCCTACCACATCTATCACCAAACAAGAAAATGCCTCACAGGCTTGCCTACCTCAGTCCCATCTTATGAAGGCATTGTCTCAAGTGAGCTTCCTTCCTCTCAGATGACCCCAACTAGTGTCAAGTTGACCAAAACATAAAAAACTGGACAGCACAGCCTAGTAGGTGTTAGTTAGTTGATACACACCTAGTCACCTGGGAAGGAAGGAATCTCAAATGAAGAACTGCCTAGATCAGACTGGCCTGGAGCCATGTCTGTGAGGCATTTTCTTAATTGCTAATTGATGTAGAAAGCTCAATTCACTGTGAGCAATGCCATCCATAGGCAGGTAAGAGTGGGCTGTATAAGGTAGCTGAGCAAGCCAATATGCAGAATCCCTCTGTGGTTTTGCCTTCAGACTCCTGTATTGAGTTCCTGCCTTGGCTTCCTTCAATAAGACTATAATGTAGCTGGGCATAGTGGCGCACAGCTTTAATCCTAGCACTCATGAGGCAGAGGCAGGCAGAGCATTATGAGTTTGAGGCCAGCCTGCTCTACAAAGTGAGTCCAGGATAGACAAGGCTACACAGAAATCCTGTCTTGAAAAACAAACAAAAAAAAATTTTAATTAAAAAAAAAATATATAATCCAAATAAACTCTTTCCTCTCCATGTTGTAGTCATGGTTGTGGGAAAGATTAAGCTTTGTCACAGGAAGCAGTCTTGGCAGGCTTTACCCTTGGGGCACCCCATAAATACCTTGTACAGACTGAGTGGAACTATCCTGGGCCTGGAATTCAGGAAGCAGACCTGGGAACCCCAACTGGGCTATTGTTTTTCTAATTGACCCTCAACGGGAGAAGGAGACCGCCCTTCCCACGTGACTCAGGCAGGCGGGGAGGAGAGAACAACAGGTTCAGCCTGGGCTTGAGCATGCATGGAGCAGCAGACAGGCTGGACCAGCTCGCGGGCCAGAGAGACACCTAAGGACCCATCCCGTGGAACGGATACCAGAAGATTCACTCTTTTGTCCCTTTAACCTTTTTTCCTTCTTGTGTAAGCTAGTTGGGTTTATTATACATAAAGTTTAATTATTAAGAAACAGAGCAACACATGGTGTTTATCATAAGAACAGAAAGCTAACTAGAACAGTAGCCATGGCTACAAATGAGCAGAACACTATAGTGACAGGTCCACAGCAATGGAGCTGTGGACATTCCTAAGAAGTTAAAGGGAAAGGTCACAGAATACTCTCTCCGGAGTCTAGCCATTACTCCCCTCTCACCCCAACAACTGCTAAAGATCTTGGGACATGCTAGAGTATAAAGTAAAATGCTAGCTGACGCGTCCTATGGTGCAGTTTCCATGAGGTCACTATCTATGATGGGGTTGGAGTTTACAGTGATGAAGAAGCTGTTGGGGGTCACCCATGTTCCTGTAAATAACCTCTTGTCCATAAATCTGTAATCAAGCCCAATAAATCCCTAATGTCACCAAACGGACTTAGGTGAAATCATAATTTGCTCCACTGTTGGGCTTTTTCTGGGGTGAACAGACATTTGCTCACATCTCCCCACGAAAAGTTACTGCTCTGCTCTGCCTCTCCTACAGTGAGCCAGCACAGAGCATCTGCCGATTCTCATCCTTCAGCCTGGTACTCAACATAGTCCAAACCTCTCCTACAGCTGGTCAGCTTGCATCTAGAAGGAAGGTTCTTTTATGGGAGGCCTGAAGAACAGTAGCGAGCTGACTGACTACAATCTCCAGGTAAATTAGGGAGGGACCGTGTCTTCTTGCTTCTTGACTCATTTGTAAATGACATATAAATATATGCAACTATCATTTCAGTTCAGTGGAAAATACATACAAGTCTACCAAGAGATACGCACTGGGGATGGCCCTGAATTATCCCCATTGTAGTCCATTTTCTGAGGTGAGGAAATTTAAAACTACAGAAATAAAAATGAGTTCTGCTAAGGTATGGGCTGAACAGAGCTTACACACAGAACTGGGTCCAAGTGAGTTGTAAGACATTCTGATCCTTCCTCCCATAGTAAGCCCTGTTTTGTTTTTTGTTTTGTTGTTGTTTTGTTTTACCTCAGCACTGGCTCTTTATCCCTTCTTTCTGCCCCAGTTAACCTACAGTCTCTACCTGACACTCCATTCAGCTTTCAAGTGCTCTTTTAGTGTCTCCTTTAGGATGTCTCTGAATCTGCCTCAAACTTTCCCATCGCAGCAGCTGCGTTTTTTTCCTCCATCCTCACCTCCTACAATCTCATCACTAGCTCTTCTATCCTCTGCTCACTGCCCTGGTGCATTCTACATGTTTTTCTTCTTGCTCTGCACACACGGGCCCCTCTGCCCTGACACTTTCTCAACTTGGCTCCTCCTCTATGACTTCCTGGTCCACTGTCTGCTCCTAGGAATGGTTCACTTCAGCTGCCCACCTCTAGGTATACCAGTTTTAGACGCCCTGACCCTCTTTGAGAAAGGCTGGCTTTCAGACCAAACTTTCTTTTTCCATGCACGTATAGCACTCCCAGCCCCATTACACTGGAAAACTATTTTTTCCCAAAAAAAAAAAAAAGAAATCAACTTTTTATATAACATGTCATAACTCACCCAGCAGTGTTATCTCAGGGAGATACTGGGACAATAGAAAGTAGAAAGAGCTACCTCATTATATCAAAAAGTATGTTCAAGTTTACGCCATATAGGCTGGTACATAACTGCAATCAAAGTCCCAGAGAGGCTGAGGCAGGAGGATTACCACAAATTCAAGGCTATCCTGAGCTATGTAGAAAGACATTATCTCAAAATAAATGAACAAACAAAGGATGGGGATGGTGGTACACAACTGTAATATCAGGACTCGGAAGGTGGGGGCAGAGGATCAAGAGCTCACAGTCATCCGTGGCTATAGAGCAAGGTCAACTAAATCAGTAAAATAGATTTCCAGTTATGAGAATACAATGAATATGAACAAACCACTGCACACAACAGACACACCTCAAGCACAATGTCAATTTAAAAAGCCTGACCAAATAAATACACATTCCAGAGAAACTCTGGGACAGGCAAAATTAGCCTGTGGTATTAATTCCAAGGCTGAGGCTATTTCTAGGGAGAAGGGAGGAGAGGAGTAGGGAAGGAAGCACAGGCACAGGGACTTTTGGTGGCTAGCACATTCTACTTCTTAACTTGGGTGGTGGCTCTGACAGCTGTGTTCATTCAGGGAATATTCATCAAACTGCGAGTGTGTGGCTGATGTGCTTCTTCTGTATGCATGCCGTTCTGCTTTGAATGAGAATGCCCCCATATGCTCATATATTTGAATGCTGTTTACTGGTTGGTAGACTGTTTAGGAAGGATGGGGCGGTGTGGCCTTGTTGTAGAAGGTCTGTCACTGAGGGTGGCCTTTAAGGCTTCAAATGCCCACAAGGTCCACTCTTGCTCTCTCTTTGCCTACAACTTGTGAATCAGATGTGAGCTCTCAGCTATTTCTGCAGGGCCATGCCTGCCCAACTGCCACCATGCTCTCTGTTTATAATAATCATGGACTCACCCTCTGAAACTGTAACCCCAATTAAATGCCTTCTTTTAAAAGTTGTCTTGGTCATGGTGTCTCCTGACAGCAATAGAACTAAGACATATACTTTAATAAAAAGTTTATTTTAAAACCACACATAAAGAGACAAAAAGAGAGTTTATCAGAGCAGGGCATGGTGGCGCACGCCTTTAATCCCAGCACTCGGGAGGCAGAGGCAGGCAGATCGCTGTGAGTTCAAGGCCAGTCTGATCTACAAAGTGAGTCCAGGATGGCAAGGCTACACAGAGAAACCCTGTCTCGAAAAACAAACAAACAAACAAAAAGAGAGTTTATCAGTGTTCAAAGCAGACTGCAGTGATGGCCACACAACACTCAATTCACTGAACTCTTCAAGCACAGTGAGGGGATTCCATGGCATATACAACTATACCTTAGCCAAGCACAGAGGCTCATGCCTATAGTCGTAGCACTTGGGAGGCAGAGGCAGGAAGATCTCTGTGAGCTCAAGGCCAGCCTGGTCTACAAAGCAAGTCCAGGAATAGCCAAGGCTACACAGAGAAACCCTCTCTCAGGAAACAAAACAAAACAAATAAAAACAAAAAACACCACCACAACAACAAAACTATACCTTAACAAAGCTTTTTAGTACCCTATGTGTCAGTTTATACTGTAATGGGTAATTGGGATGCAAATTCAGTAAAGACAAGCATTGTCCAGATGGGCTAGTACAAAACTATAATCACAGACCTCAGGAGGCTGAGGCAGGAGGGTTACCACAAATGCAAGGCCCACTCTTGGCTATGCAGAAGGTTACGTATCTAGCTTATAAAATCCAAAAGGAACTCAAAGAACCTTTGTTAAATGGGGACAAAATTGTGTAACATCCAAACTTAACTCATGAGTGCTCTACTGTACAGTCTTCTGGAGAACTTTACTATCAGCTTTGTAACAGAAAGAAAGCCCTTTATGTATTTAGGAACACACACACACACACACACACACCACCACCACCACCACAACAACAACAATAACTAATAGGAGAAAGGAGCACCCAGAATTTGAAAGAGAACAAGAAAGGGTATATGGGAGGGTTTAGAGGAAGGAAAAGGAAGGGGAAAATGATGTGATTAAATTATTATCTCAAAAAACCAACACCATTTTAAGGGCCCTACCCTCAGACTGTTCCTGTATACTGCTTGTCTAGCACAGCAATAGGATGAGACTGTGTAATCCAATCCTGGCTTCCCACAGACCTGCATGTCCCTGAGCACCTTGTTCCTGTCTGTCCACAAAACAGACTATATGCAAATATAGCGAGAGCCACAGTGTAGGGTTCTTACAAAGACTGAAGATAGCAACCTTCCTACAGTAAAGACTGCTGTAAAGGCTGGGGCGGCGTCTTTCTCCTAGCAATAAGAAGGAAGCCCTGTTTAGGAAAAGGAGGCCAGTTTGGGTGCTTTACCTGATGAAATGTGTACTTGAACAGAAGGGTCAGGAACTCCACCACAGGGAACTGGGAGTAGGACTCGATCCTTCTTAGGTGAACACTCACAAAGAGCCGCAGAAAGTCAGTAAACTTCTCAATGTAGCTACAAGAAGACAAAAGCTGACATAAGAAATATAGCCACCTTTTTAGAAGAAAACTTAAATTCAATCAAACTCTCAGTAGAAACTATACAAACATACATTTCCAGTTAAAAACACAAAGGCCTGCAACAATTACCTACGAGACAGGCAACCCTTCATTCCATTATCACCTGAAACACAGCAGAAAAGCAGCTTTAATCCTCAGACACTGTCTGCCCCGTCTGTTATAAACTCAAGCTTGTCTATGTTCTAACTCAGTAGTGTTAAGACCTAAAATTAACAGAAGGGAGTTGATGCTGAAAGATGCTGGGGAGAGATGACAGTATCTTCAAATCTGGCAAATCTAGAAAGGCCAGGTCTGCCTGGAGGCTGATATTAAGTTGAAATGCACTAGGCAGAGACAAAAGAGCAAATCTGTGGCAGAGGGGAAAGCATCTAGGTAAATATAAATGTAGTTCCTAATCTAATCAATGTGTGTCCTCCCCTCTGACAGCCAGAATAATGAAGAACTGTCCACCCACTCCACTCTAAAAGTGACTTCCAAATACAAGGGAGGAAGACTGTTAGGGCTAGACACGCCTCAGCAAGCAGTTCAGTCTGATGCTCCCATTTTATAGGTGAGGCTCCAAGAGCTAAAGTGACCCACAGGGTCCCGCAGCCACCTCCTGGCAGAGGGCACTATCACTCCCTCCCCGTGCAGTCTCCTTCCTGTGCACTGTGGAGGAGCTCCTGGGCTCAGCCATATTCCCCGAGCCACTTCACAGGCAAGTGAGTCGGTCACAGGTACAAGGGTAAAAGGTTTCTGTTATTAAACACACAGTACATTATTACTTTCACATTTCAGAATGGGCATTTTAAGACCTTCAATACCAAAAAGTGGTTAGAAAGTGAGCTAGACATGCCTTCATAAATCCCATTTCAGAGACCAACAAAAATAGCAAAAAATAGCTAGAATATTAAGTAATGTCTAAAAGCAGTTCTGAAACCATTAACTGCAAAAGGCAGCGATATGTGAAATAACAAAAAGTAAAAAGACAACCACTCTTCAGAAGAACCAAACCGGCCCAGAAATCCAATGTCTCCTACTGATCCTGGGACCTGCTCTCTAAGCCAACCCACCTGCCTAGCCTCTAGATGGCTGGCTCATACAGTTAGACATTAAACTGACTGGTTGGCATTTTTTTGTTTTTGTTTTTTGAGACAAGGTCCTGCCTTGCTGCAGCTCTAGATGGCCTGGAACTTACTACGTCGACCAGGCTGGCCTCAAACTTTCAGTGATCCTCCTGCCTGACTCTCTTCCCTCTGCCTCCCCAGTGCTGGGAGTTACAAACATGAGCCACAGGCCCAGTTCTAAAACAGATTGTTATGAAAAAACAAAACACAAAGCAGCTTTTCTCTGCCACCTCCAGGGACTCCTTGGGGACAGCAAGCCCTCATTTCTTCCTCAGCGTATGTACTGCTCCATGGTTTTACATGGATCTTCAGAGGCAACAGCCAAGCAGCTTTTTAAGGAGGATACACTTGTTATCCACAAAGAAATGTACCCAGCAGCCAGGCGTGGTGGCGCACGCCTTTAATCCCAGCACTCGGGAGGCAGAGGCAGGCAGATTGCTGTGAGTTTGAGGTCAGCCTGGTCTACAAAGCGAGTCTAGGACAGTCAAGGCTACACAGAGAAACCCTGTCTCGAAAAACAAAAAGAAAAGTACCCAGCAATCTCATTGACTTTAATCTTAAACTCACATTTAAAAAATGCAAGTTAGGTATGGGACTCATGCTGTTAATCCTGGCAACCCAGTAAAGACAGGGCAGAGGGGATGCCACAAGCCCAAGGCCAGGCTGAGGTACACAGCAAACTCCAGGCCAACCAGGGGTATAAGACCTTGTCCAAAAGAAAGGAGGGGCTCCACCCCAACAAGAACAGAGGGAGTGCTTGCATGCTGCTCCTCCCCTTGCCCACCTTCCTGGTACAGATGCTAAGGAACAGGAGGAAGTTAGAAACGACAGTGGGGGAGAAAGAAGCCAAGGGCCTGGTTAAGCAGCTCCCAAACAACTGACCCAAACGCAGTGCTATCAAGTCAGTCAGGGCCAGGAGCCAGGAAGCAAGCGCACACTCATTTGTCACCTTCTGCTGCCGGCACTCTCAGCTTTGACTTTGGAGCCAGGACAAGTCAAAACAACACAGTTGGTATAAGCAGTTCATATACATTTTTATTAGCATCTGAAGACAATATGGCCTTTCTTTATCAATGCTAGAAAGGATATGAAATTGTGTGAATTGTGAGGCATTTATATTCATACAGGAAGGTACAAGTAAATACTGAGAGGAAATCCTACTGGGGGTAGAGAGATGGCTCGGGTGAAGGTACTTACTGCCAAACCTGACAAATGATCCAAATTTAATCCCAGGGACCCACACGGTAGAAATAAAAACCAGTGCTACCAATTCAGACCTCTACACATACAACATGGCATGATCCCCAACCTAACTACAAAATAAATAAATGTAACAAGCAAAAATTTTATTAAGAAAAGAGCCTACTGGATTGTGAGTACTTTTATGACTATAAAAATCAAATGTCCAGCCGGGCGCACGCCTTTAATCCCAGCACTCGGGAGGCAGAGACAGGTGGATTGCTGTGAGTTGGAGACCAGCCTAGGCTACAAAGCGAGTGCAGGACAGCCAAGGCTACACAGAGAGACCCTGTCTCAAAAAACAAAAACAACAACAACAATATATATATATATATTTTTTTAATCAAATGTCACACAAAGCTTATTTACAATGAATCAAACCAAACCAACCTGCCACTCAATTTTTAACCAGAAATACTTAAAAAACTTCCCACGTTAAAAGAGCAGTAGAACTCCCTTGACTTGAGGCGGCCAACTTTACAGCCTACTCTAAACAAAGCAAAGACCTGAGCTCTCTTATCACTTACTAACAATCAGGTTGCACCAGGAAGTCTGTAATGATTAACTAATGTAACACACTGCATCTGCTTTGAAGCTTCAACAGCCGACATGACTGTGAGAAGACAAGCTGCCAGATGCCCTTCACTTTATACAGCAGCAACGCCGTGTTTAGCAGAGATGCCAGGCGTAGGCTGTGGCCAGTGGCAGAATGACCTGCCTGTCAGGCACAAGGGCCTGCATCCCACCGAGCACCACTGGGGGGTGGAGGGAAGAGGCAGAAAAGAAAACCTTAAGAACAGATAATATCACCTGCAAAGGTAATAAAGAAACCTTGACTCAAGAGCACTTCACTGAGGCCATCTTTCGTACTTAAAAAAAAATGGGGCTGGGGAATTTTTAGGTCAGGAGGGCAGTTAGCAAGCAATGGAAGTATATGCCACTAAGCCATACCTACCCGACACATCTCCAACATTGAGTCAATAGCTATCATTTATGTGAAACTCAAAATACTAACAGCATTCCTGTACTCTGCAAAATATCCACTCAGGAAAAGTCCAATAGTGAAAACCAACAAGCAGTACCAAGTGAGAAGGGTGACGTAACCCTGTACCTCCGCAGAGCGCTTCTGTTCTTGCCTATGAAGGAGCCGCACTCTCACTTCCTGCACACATGAAACCTGTAGGCAAACAGTGAGGAAGAGGGACAGAGCGTGGACAGGAGGACAGCAGGTGGATGGACGGGGAAGAGACAACAGGCCTGCACAATACACCAGCACTTTTCACTCAGTCCACTTCCCTTAACCACCCAAGCCCTTCTAGCTCAGCCTGAACATTCTGGAACACCTACCTTTCTGTCTTTATCAGGAGGCCCATATTCTGAAATCAAAAGGGGTTACAGACAGCACATGACATGGTGTGACAGCAGCCAGGCCCTGTCCTGGGCACAACTCCGCCTGTTCTCATTACCTCTCATCGAGCTCCTCTAGCCTGCTCTTCACCGTGTGGGCGTTGCTATCCTTGGTGATTTTTTGCAGGAGGTAGAAGGTTTGTTGGAACATTCGCAATAAGTACTCCTCAAACTCCATAGGCACACAGTTCTTGGACATGAGTTCATTGATGCAGGACATGGCCAGGACCCCAAGTCGGCCACGCTCCTGACCCAAAACACAGTTCTGGCTGCTCCCATTCACTGACGCCATCTTTCTGGCCCGGGTATCACAGCCAAATCGAGCGAAGCGGAAGATGGTGGTGAGGAGGGGTGGGGTGATGCTGGCAGACAGAGGGATCCAACTGAAGAGGTGGGCCAGGCACTCCAAGGCCAGGCAACAGACATACTCACTCTCCACATCCAGGACAGGGATGGGCTGGGGCAGCAGCTTGGCTGAACTAGGGCTCTGCAACAGGTTACTCAGTAAATCACCTGGAAATTCAAAACATGCTTTTACGACACTCCGTACCAAACCTCTTGAAAACACTGCAATGAATCTTCCTTTTCCCAAAACACTAGTCACCATAAAAGCAAAGCCTAAACCAATTTGCTCTGTATTCAATAACAACTAGAGGTAATGCCAACACCAAATATAAGATTACAGCCCAAGTGAGTTACAGGTTTAATCCAAAGACAAAGCTTCATAAGAAAAAACAAAATATAAGAATCTGACTACAGTGAGAGAGAAAGATTGATGGAAACAATCAAAACACAAAAACCTTGATGAAAAATACTGATGAGCTTAACAACACATCACCAGATATGTTTCTTGTTGATGAAAGGGTATAACCAGGAAGACAGGGTAAGAAGATAGCCACAATTCCAACACCAAAAAGAACCAAAATTTAAACATGAAAAAGAACTGTTAGTAGGATCCATATACACAAACAGGTGGCTAAGTATGAAGAAATGACTTTCTAAAGAAATGTAAGCGGTCAGCTGGCTTATGGAGATATGCCTAGCTCAGTCGTTAGAAAACGCAACCTAACAAGCAACCAAGAACAATAAGACTGTTGGCAAAGGCCACGTGGGACAAGGGGAGCTACAGGAATACTCATCCAACCCTGTCACCATTCCTTCTGTCAACTGACTGCTCCCTTCCTAGCACACAGATCTACAGGGGACAGAGAGAGGCTCTTCAGTGAAGACAGAAGACAAGACACTGAGGACATGCGCCTCACGCAGCAAGCGAGCAGAAGTCTGTCTAAAGACGTAGGTCTGGCCGCAGGAGAGACAGCAAAAACACCAGTGTTGAATGAAAGGTCAGCATCACAGGACAACATTATCGTATTATACAGACAGAAAATGCATTAACAACAATCTGTTTTCACAAGGAGGCCATACATTACATACACTTAAGCTTCTGTCTGTTTTGGGAAAAGGGAAATGACAGAACAGGTTTGAAAGGGGATTAAACACACACACACACACACACACACACACACAGAGAGAGAGAGAGAGAGAGAGAGAGAGAGAGAGAGAGAGAGATGAAGCAGGGATACAATGGCTCAGAAAGTCAAATGTCCTTCCTGACAAGCCTGACAATCCACATGGTGGAAGGACAGAACCAAACAAAGTGTCCTCAGGCTCAGGAGACAGAGGTATGAGATTGACACGGGGTAGTGGGGGGGGGGGGGCAGTAACAACAACAACAAAAGGGAAATAGCTTAAAGAGTAAAAGCATTTGCCATGGACCCCAACAACCTGAGTGTCCTCCCCAGCAGTGTGCACCCCTATAACTCCTGCACCCCTATGGCAAGAGCGGAGTCAAAGACAAGAGAATCGCCTAGAGCTCAGGGCCAGCTGCCCTGGAATATGCAGCACAGCCACAGAAACAACAAAGGCCTTGCCTTAGCAAGGTGAAAAGTGAAAAGTGACTCCTCAAAAGTTGTCCTGTACCTCCACATGTGCAGCCTAGTGCACACGCACCTGTGAACAAGACCACATATATACTAGGCTGACTTAACTACTATGGACTGCAGAATATAAGTTCAATACCTGAACTGATGTCTTCAACTTTTAAACTTAAGTATTGCTACAAAACTTCAGCTTTCTTTTTACCTGCAAAATTTCTTCTTAATCATTTAAATACTGCAAAGTATGTATCTGCTGAGCCACTAGAATATGTACCTGAAGACAGCCACTCGCACAAAGTTCACACAGTACTGCAGGCTTGATATATGCTTCAGGATTCCATGTCTAAGTAGTGTAACAAATGACTCACGGTTTCTAATCTGAGTATGATCCGCAGATGGGAGAGCAGTGTTCTATGCGCAGCCCTAACCCCAAACCCATGGTGTGTTCTCAGTTCTATAGGTGTCTTAACAAGAATCCCAAGCCACATGTCAACAAGCTGCATGAACAGCCTGGGGCTTGGAGGTTTGATTGTGACGCCCACTTCCACAAGGGGTGGGGAAATGCAAAAAGATCTCTTACTGTCACATCAGCTTTTACAGGACAGGAAGGTATGTGGCTAGCTCCAGGCTGTGCTCCTCCTAGAAAGCAGCTCTGGCCATCTGGTGTGAGCAGAAGCACTTACCCACTGTTTAGAGACTTCACTGAATCACTCTTACATCATCAGTTATTTACCTGAACGATGTAAACTCAACACTAACTCCTACACACTGGTCTCCAGCTATATGACCTTTGTCCCAGTCAACAGGGAAGACAGCTGTCCCTCCCTGTGTCCTCTCCTTCAGGTTGCTGCCACCTTCTGCAGCTCTGTAGAACAACAAAGCAGACCCTTCAAGCCCCAGCTTATAACAAACTCAGTACAAACAAAACAGCCAGGGAACCTGAAGAAAAAACACTGACGTCACAAAGCAGAAGGGCAGCAGTTATAAACGAGCAGGGGCAGGTGAGATGGCTCAGCAGGTACCTGCTCTAAGTCTGACAACCTGAGTTTGGTCCCCAGCTTCTGAGAGCTGCCCTCCGGCCTCTGCACAGGCAGTGTGCACAACATAAATAACCAGAGGGGGACGGCACAAGACCAAAGGTGCCATCCTCACGACAGACAACCAAGAAGCAAAACGTGCTGCTCAAAGTGCTGTATTAGAAAGTACAGAAGAAAACAGAAGAGAGCCAGCTCCTCAGAAAACATGGGCAGACTGAGAGCAGATTGAGACGAACATCTGTATCCTAGGTAGACTATTGCTTTTCCCAGCTGAGACCCTAACTGCATTTAGCCAGGAATACCATAGGGGGCAGCAGACCATACCACTTTCTCCTGAGGTCGGGGATGGTGGTGGGGTGGCAGCAGTAACACTGTGTTTGTCCCAGACAGTTTCCAAGATACCTACCAAGAAAGAAGAAATGATTTGAGAGGCATTAAGTCCAACATATACAAACCAAAAAACCCAATACCACTGATAGAAATCAATATTCACGTATCCCTTTCTCTGTGCATACAGCTACTCCCAGCTAATGGTTGTGCCTCCCTCCTCCACTTCTAGCTATCTCTCTTCAGGCATTTGTGTGTGCAGTGCGCAGGCTCACATGTGCATATAGGGGCATGTGCATGTGAAGGCCCAAGGTCGATGATGAGAATCTTCCTTTGCTCTTCCACCTTACTCCTGAGGCAGGGCCGCTTTCCTAGTGTCACTAACAAGCTTGCTCTGGGAGCTGAGGCACCACACCACCCAGCATGTGCGGGTCCTGGGGATCTGAGTGCTAGTGCTCCTGGTTTGTGCGCTAACTACAAACTACTTTAACTAGAAAACCATGCCCCCAGCTCCAGTTTGCAGAGTCCCGTCCCACTGCAGGGCCTCTACTGCTTCACCTGGATCTTGCAGTATGGCGTTTCCCAACTGTTTCTCCAACGGTGCTCTCTGTCAGGGCCACATGACTGCTACATCTACTCAGCGTCACTTTCACGCTTACCCTCTGGACATGCCGGTGCTCTCAGACACTACCCACACACTCTCTGACAGCTTGTATCGTTCTTCTTAGCTTTCCTCTGGTTCTGAGCCTCTGTCTTCCACCATTTAGTTTTTTTTACATTCCTCTACTTCCCTCACTGACCCTCTTCTCTTACCTCACTCTCTCTGCTGGAGAACCTGTCCATTGTGGCTCCCAGCCCAAACCTCATTTGTCTCATATTGAGCTCTGTTGTTACATGACAGGAGTGTGGAATCTAGTCACAGATCAATATAGCCAAATGCTTCCTGGGTCAAACCACTTGCAGACCCCAAGCTCAGCTCTCTACTCTGCAGATTTACTAATGGTCCTGATGCCTTCCTCACTGGGCAAACAGCACAGCCACGAACCTTGGCGCCTGGCCTCCATACGCCCCACCTCACAGCCACACTGATCCACTCTTCATCAATAGTGACATCTCTTGTGCCCTCAATACACACCATCCTCCTTCCCCACCTCCACTCTGCTCCCTCTGCTCCATCTCAGCCTGCCTCCGCACTGACTGCTCCCTGTCCGTGCCTCCCACTTCCACTCAGCTGGTCTTCCTAACTGCTTGGTTTACCTCCACATGCTGTATCTATTACAACACCCAAACATTGCTTTTCAACTGTTTACTTGCCTCTTCCACTAGGGTGCAAATTCCCACAACAGGACTTGTTTTTATCCTTTGTGCATTCTGTAAGAGCCTGCCACACAACGTCACCACAGAAGCTCAGAAAAACATTCCCTAAGGCCAGGTGTGGTGGTACACACCTCAAATCCAAACACTTGGGAAGCAAAAGCAGGTAGATCTCTTTGAGTTTGAAGTTAGCCTGGTCTATACAGTGAATTCCATGCTGGACAGAGCTACATAGGGAGACTCTGTCTAAAAGCAAACAAAGAAAGAACTATCTCCTCCAAATATTTATTGTTATTGCATGGATAAACCTAGAGAACCTGTTGTTAAGTGACGCAGCCACAAATAAAGGTCATACAATATGATATAACAATACTTTATTAAAGGGTCAAAACAGACAAATCCCTATGCATAGATAAAAAGTAATTAGGGATTTTCAGGAACTGGAGGAGAAGATGGTGATCTCTTATGTACTCAGGGTTGCTTTCAGAGATAACAAAAAATATTGTGGAATTAAAGGCAATAGTTGCAAGACTTTCAAAAATACTTAAGTCCTCAAACTGTCACAGTATAAAGTGGGCATGCATACCTGTCTTAGCTATGTTCTCTTAATGGCTTATGTGTTTGTAGGCATAGAAAGCAGGGTAGGTGTATAAGACAGTCTCTGACAGTAAATTTAATGCCCAGGTGGCATGGGTAAATGTGCTTGAATGAAGAGAGGCCCTGAGGCAGGAGTTTCCATCTAGGACTCAGGAAGGGATGGGGAAGGGGAAGCACACAGCACGGTTACCACCGGCAACCATTCTTCCAATCAATTTTAAATTACCCACCAAATGCCAACCACTAAAACAGACATACCAAAGAAAAGAGGGGGAAATAACAACAAAAACTCTTGAATATCCAAAAAGAAAAGGTGCAAGATGGAATAATGCCTTCCTGATACAGACTCAAGCAGCAGTGACTCCAGGCACCGCAGGACCTAGTGGCCAGCAGTCCAGAAACCCGTCATGTGAACTCCACCAGCAAGGCATCCCAGCCTTCTGGGGTGTTCTTGCTGCATTCCTGCCTTTCCGTGTGATAGGCTTCCTCTCTTCTTTCCCCTCGCACACTGTCATGAACTCTGATCAGACAGCTAGGATGAAATGCCACATGCAACTACAAGCTAGGGCACAGGGGCAACATGACACCTCGTCTCACTTCTTCATCTTCCTACTCCTGCTTATGCTGATCTTAAATTCAAATTATTTTAAATAAAGAGCCTACCACCTACCTACTCAAATTACACTAGCAGCGTGTGAATCACATGCCTACGGCCTGGCCTATATATGCATCTCATTAATGACATTGTGAGGACCAATTAAGAAAAGACTCTAAGAAAATTAAGTTACAAATCTCCTCTGAGGTCTTCCCATGTGCTAGACTGTGGACTGAATGCAGGAAGCTAGCACTAAGTTCTTCTTCCCACATTAACACTAGAAGGCCTTAGCTCTGCACATCTGCAGCACACCTGTCTCCAGGCGCCACCAGAGCACTCACTCACCTGTCAGGAGCCCAAGCACTGTCTGCACCTGGTCCAGCAGCAGCTTCCGCAACTCCTCCTTCCGAGCCACACTAAGGTCCTCACGGGGACAAGCTAGCTCTTCCGAAGTTGTCTTCAGCATGATCAGGCCAAGGGGGGTTGTCACAGGGGACTGAATCAACTGACAGGAAAAAAGCAAGTTCTGAGCATCATAGAATTAATGAGCTACAAAGAGGATTAGTAAAATTCAACCATGAAGCCGGGTGTAGTCGCACACGCCTTTAATCCCAGCACTCGGGAGGCAGAGGCAGGCGGATCTCTGTGAGTTCGAGGCCAGCCTGGTCTACAAAGCTAGTGCAGGACAGCCAAGGCTACACAGAGAAACCCTGTCTCAAAAAAAAAAAAAAAAAAAAACAACCGTGAGGTGCTGAACCTTATGTGGACAGATACCTCAAGCAACGTTTTTGAAACAGAATTCAAAGGATCATTTATGAAGTTTTGCTTTACTAACAATTCAGATTTTATTCTCATGTTAGGGCTAAACTGTATCAGCAAGAACATAAAAAGCAACTGGAAACAACCCTCTCCTACACAAACAGGACAATTTTTACACAACTACAAATTCCCAACCAAATTATGGTTATTTGTCTAATAACCAAGTGATACAGAGATACTCATATACTGAACGCTAGACAATTCTGTCATGGACAGACTACATGTACCCTGGTCGTCTTTCAAGATTACACTAGACCTGAAAAATTCCTATCATCCAGTAAGTTTGTTGTAGTTTCTCCATGTTTAGATATAGTTAAGACACATAAAAACTGAACTGTTGGGGGTTGGTCTGGTGCTATGTATTCTGATGCTAATTACTGTTCCCCTAGATCTGGTTGCTGCCCAAATGAACAGACACTCACATACCCCAAAATGATGTTTGTAACTTTACCTCCCTGTTAGACCAATAAAAAGCTGATAGCTGGGCAGGGCCGGATGAAGGTAGGCGTGGCAAAGGTTCATGGGCTGGAGGAGTGAAGGATCTTGGGAAGGAGAAAGGGAGAGGAAGAGAAGGAAGGAGGCAGCCATGGGTTAGATGAAGGAGAAGCATCATGGATAGAGGACTGGACCCAGATAAAGAACATTACCAAGAATTTGGGATTACAGATGGGAGGTAGTGCGGCAGAAATTATGAGGGAAGCAGATGGCATGGGATTGGGGCAGGGTATGAAATACCTGCCCCAATATGGGAGGTAGTTTAGGGGATTAATATCTGCCCTGCCCCAGGTGAAACAGGTGTATGTGTCTTCATTGATTGCTAGCAGGTTAGAAAATACTGCTATAATAATAATTAGCCTAATAATAAACACTTATTAGGCTATTCTTCTAAACTAACCAGAACACTTAACAAAGTGTCACAGCTGGCTGTAGTATTCAGTATGGTGATATGTGGTACAAGTCTGTAGCCAAGGAACAACAGGTTCTACCATACAGCCTAGGTATAGAGTAGGCTCTATGTACCCTGTGGGAGTGTACAAGTATGTAGTTTGTATGACAGACATCCAACAGTTCACTTTTCACCATGTGTCCCACTGTCAAGGACACCATGGTGATATACATGTCAGTGATATGAATATTTTACATACTAGTGATAAGATAGTATAAAATCAATTTGTGCTATCTTTTCTCTTTCTCTCTTTTTTTGGGGGGAGGGGTGGTGGCTTGAGACAGGGTCTCTCTGTGTAGCCTCAGCCATCCTGGACTCACTTTGTATTGCCAGAGTGCTGGGATTACAGGCATGAGCCACCACGCCCAGCATCTCAAAATTTTTGATTAAAGAAGAAAAGAAAAGAAACATGTGGCAGAGCAACACAACTCTGATACTAAACAACTGTCACGGGCAATGAGTTTTTGAGTCGTCTCATTACATAGCCCAAGCTGTCCTAGAACTTGAGGTCATCCTCCTGCTTCAGCCTCTCAGATGCTGGGACTATAGGCATTGCCTGACTATAGTTACAGTTTTGCAAATAGCCATGTAATAAATTAAGTATCTATTTCTATCCCCTGTAATACTGTCTCCAGGAAGAGATGAAGAAGGAACACTTTCAACAGCCTGATGCTACTTACAGCATCCTACTTATTTTCACAAAATTCAACAGTATTATAAAAGTAAGCTGTTTACAAAGATGAACAAGTATTTGCCACCATTAAAAAGCAAACCATTTCAGAGAACCTCACCCTTTCTTCAACATGGCTTTTCCCATCGTGTTTCCTTACACTACACAAAGTTTCTAAGCTTTAGAAAGAGGACACTTAGGAATTTCATCAAGACAAACCACATACTCTTCACTTCACAAGCACAAGGCACACCATCTTTTTCCTGGGAAACAACTCTTCCCATCAGAGTATAGAACTGTCCATCCATCCCCAGAGATTAAGAAAAACAGTCAGGGATAGCCCAGGGGACAGCTCGGGGTCAGGGGGGGGGGGGGGGGGGGGGGGGGGGGGGGGAGAGCAATTACCACACAAGACTGATGATCTAGCCAAAGTTCAAAACTCACAATAGGGCTGGAGCAATGGCTCAGCCGTTAAAGGCTAGGCTCATAACCAAAACTCACAATAGTTACCTGAAAGGCGACCTACCTTGACTTGACATGAACACTAGGTATGTGCCCATACATATTTTATCTCCCCTCCTTCCCTCTCTTTTCCTCTCTCACACACAAATAATTTTTTAAATTCAGTAATGGAATCCAAGAGCAATTCCACTATGCTCAGAAGCAGCCCAAGAACGCCAACAGTTGCCTATAATCCCCACAATCTAGAAACGGAGGCAGGAGTTCTCCAGGCTACCCAAGACTCACGTAAAGAAAAGGGAGGTAGGAGAGGGGAGGGAGGTGCTCTCTATAAAACCAACTCTCTTGAACCCTGAAACTTCCAAGAAACAATCCCCACATTTTCTCTATTTTGTACAAAAGTCAACTATTTCTAAAACATTCAAATAACATCTGCCTCAGTGTAATTTTTGGCTACACTAAAGTAGAAGAGACCCTCTTAAGTCTCTGTGGATATTTCTGGGTTCTCAACCATTCTGAGAATTTTCCTCCTTTTTTCCTTTTCCTTTTTTGTCTCTATTTTCAACTAAGTATTTTTTTAAAGGGAGTTTTAAAAGTTGATTTTGTGTGTACTAGTACTTTGCCTGCAACTATGTCTGTGTATCGCATGAGTGGCTGGTGCTCTCTCAGATCGGAACAGGAAATCAAATGCCCTAAAACTGGAGTTTACAGAGAGTGTGAGCCATCACATGGATGCAGGCCACAAGTGCTCCTATCCACTGGCCATCTCCCTAGCAATTAAGCACTTAATTGTTCAGCCGAGAATAACCTACTGTGCCAAATACTCTACTTGTCACTATTTACTTTCAAGGTTTGTTTATTTTCATGAATATGTCTATGTGTGCACCCACCTATGGTGAATTTATGTGCACAGGTGTCCAAGTGCTTGCAGGCGCCAGAAGAAGACATCACTCCCCTGAGACTGGGAGCCACCTGATAACGCTGGGCACTGAATGAGCCTGTTTTTCTGTAATAGTAAACGCTTTTAACTGCCATGTCCATGTCTCCAGAACAGACATTCAGTCACCTTCCTTTAGCTATGAAATGCCTCTGTGTTCCTCACATATTGTGGAATACCCTACAATATAGAAAATCCATCTTAAATCGCCTTTCTCTCTTTATACAGAGGGAAGAAAGCTCAGAAAAGAAACCCAATAAAAAAAAAAAGAAAAGAAAGAAAGAAAGCAATCTCTAGACATGATGGCAGAAGCCTGTAACGTTGGCACTTAGGAAGTAGAAGTAGCAGGAAGAATATAAATTTGAGCCAGGCAAGGTAATCCTAACACTCGGGAGGCAGAGGCAGGCAGATCTCTGTGAGTTCAAGGCCAACCTCGTCTACAAAGGCAGTCAAGGACAGCCAAGGATACACACAGAAATCCTGTCTCAAAAAAAACATAAACAAAAACCAAAACAACAACAAAAGATCATGAATTTGAGAGCAAGCCGGACTATATGGTAAGACCCTGTCTCCAAAACAAACAAAAACCACAAAACAGGAAAAGAAAAAAAAAAAAAAAAAAACAAGAACAGGAAAATGACGTAGCTGAACATAAAGAGTGTATCTATCACTGTATGGCTCTAGGTTCCATCCTGAGGAAGGCAGGAAGGCAGGAAGGAAGGCAGGCAGGCCTCTTGACGTTTTTGGGGGTGGAGGGTGAAGGCTGGTGAGGGTAGTGCTAGAGACTAAACACACCATAATGAAGAAGAAGAAGAAGAAGAAGGAGAAGGAGGAGGAGGAGGAGGAGGAGGAGGAGGAGGAGGAGAAGGAGAAGAAGAAGAAGAAGAAGAAGAGAAGAAGAAGAAGAAGAGAAGAAAAGAAGAAGAAGAAAGAAAGAAGAAGAAGAAGAAGAAGAAGAAGAAGAAGAAGAAGAAGAAGAAGAAGAAGAAGAAGAAGAAAACAAACCTTGCTGAGTTTGAGGCCAGCCTGGTCTACAAAGGAAACTCCAGAACAGCCAAGGCTAGCTACACAGAGAAGCCCTGTCTCGAGGGGGGGGGGGTTCTTGCTGGGCGTTGTGGTGCGTGCCTTGGATCCCAGCACTCAGGAGGGAGGCAGACTTCCTTGAGTTTAAGGCAATGGTTCTCAACCTGCAGATCACAACCCCTTTGGCTGTCGAACAAGCCTTTACAGGGGTTGCCTACAACTATCAAAAAACAGATAGTTACCTTATGGTTCATAACAGTAGCAAAACTGCAGTTATGAGTAGCAGCAAAAATAACTGTAAGGTTGGGGTCACCACAACATGAAGAACTGTATTAAAAGGTCACAGCATTGGGAGGGTTGAGAACCACTGGCTTAAGGCCAACGGGGGCCACATCGAGACGCTGTCTCAAACAGAAATTAAAATTTAAAAAAAAAAGTAAATCATTCTTACTTGGATTAGGAAGAAGGAAGGAGGGAGCTGGCAAGAGGGCAGAATAGGGAGGAGAACACTTGGCCACACAGTTCAGACAGGTGCAAAGTGCGTCCACGCTAGCCTATTCTGGTCCAAATCTTACATGATTACATCTGATGGAAATGGCTATAGCTGCATGTGAAAGTGACTTGTACCAATCCAGAAGGCAGAGATGGATACAGTGGTGCCAACGCCTCAGACCTCTACATCACACTACCCCGGCCTTGCTCTCTCTCACCATTTCATAATACTCGGTTGAGCTTTATGTGGCTATACCATCAGCCGCCCTCCTGAATGAATTGGGGCACTTCTCCCTGACCAGTGGAAGCAGCCTGCGGAGGTGGAAATGGAGCTTTCATCTTGGCAAAGGGCTCTCGGGTGACAGGCATGATGATGATTCCAGGAGTAACGCTACACTCAAGACTGGCCCAATCTTCCTCATCTTCTCAAAACACACTCAGAAGCATTTTGCCTGGTTCTCTTTGTTACTGGCACAGCCATCCTTGTGGCTAAAACCCTGGTTCTAAGGCATGAGCAAAGTTTAGGAGCAACACCCATACAAAAAGCATCACGCAAATTCCCTGGGAAATACTACAGGAGTCAACTTCCTGGTCTTTCAGCGATGCTTCCAATGTCAAGCAATTAAATTTTAACGACAGATCACCTATCAAGTGGCCACCATCCTTCTTAGCTTTTCCTGGTTTGTCAATTTTGTCTTGGCAATGACCCTTATCATCATGGTTTTCTGACTACCTGCCAGAATCAGCCAAAATATTTTAACTACATGGCACGGAAAATCCTCTACAATAACATCTTTCTCATCTTCGCAGTGTTTTCATCATCACCTGGCTGCTTTCCTCACCCTCTGGGTCTTGCAGCACACCCTGGCGTGCCCACTGCAGTGCGCTGGCTCGCTCACGCCTTTTCTGCTACAACTACTTTATCATGCTGCAGCTGCTGCATGTCTTCTGCACCTGCAACATCAGTTTCAGAGGATGCAACGCCCAACAGCTACATACAAAGTTACACCAGTGAAAATACTAAGTTTTAAAAATAGTAAAGGTTGCTCTTTCAGAAGACCTGAGTTCAGTTCACAGCACCCACATTGGAGTGGCATACAACCACCATGAGCCCCACATCCAGGGGATCCAACACCTTCTTCTGGCCTCTGAGGACACATGTATGCACATGTGAGCATCCCCATGCCCTTCTCTCTCTCTGAAAAAAAATCATCATAGGAATAAGAGTGGCCAGGTAGTGGTGGTGCACACCTTTAATCCCAGCACTCTGCAGGCAGATCGCTGTGAGTTCAAGGCCAGCCTAGTCTATAAAGCAAGTCCAGGATAGGCAAGGCTACACAGAGAAACCCTGTCTTAAAAAAACCACAAAAAAACAAAACAACAACAACAACAAAAAATATACCATATAAAAAAACAAAAACAAAACTAGAGAAAAGGTGTAATTTTTCATCTTTATTGCTTTTGTATCCAGAAAGGCAACTACTTAGTATATGATTAAAATTCTGAGCACAGCTAGTTTCTGCACCTGACTTAGCAGACAACTAGTATGTCTGGGCTGTAGATCAAGTTCAGGTTTCTAGTGAGCCTGCAAAGGTTCAACAGTTTTTATTCCACACGCTATCAGGAAAGAAGTAGCCACCCTTTCCAAAGCTACTTGTCCCTGAGTAATCTGGCCTAAGGCAAAATGTGTCCAAAGCTTTAGCCCTACCGACTTCAGAAATCTGAGGAACAATCTTACAAAAGAGTGCGCTGGCCCACAGGCCACAGGGTGGGGAGAACTACAGTCAGTTTCAACTTACTATTTCCTTTTCCAGTGGCCTAGAAAGGTATGAACGACTTGCAGAGAGCTGGAAGCTGATTCTGGACATGTTCCCACAGCATAAACCACAAATTCCCCACCAACCATCACAATTATATTATTGAGTACAAACAGATCAGGGCAGAACTGAGCCAAAAGAAACTTTAGATGGCTTGCATAGGACCATTTGATGGTGAAATTTATTCTAGAACTGGTCTGGTCCTGTTTATCAATCCCAAGGCTGTGTAACATACACCTCAGCAGTACACATTCCACAGTAAACCTCCTATGAATGGCTAGTTACTGTCCGTGATTACTCCCTGACTCAATTCTGAAACCACTGGAGCCGTCCCTCACATCAGCACCCAGGGTATCTATCAGGAGCCAGAACTGCACAGGCACTCATGAAGCAGCGAGGCTTACTCTTCCTCCTCCACTATGCTAAAGTACACAACATAAAGTCAATGTACTAATCCAGCCTGCAACACTTACTACTGCAGCCCTAAGGACTAATGTAGTGAGAATTTTGGTTTCTTTAAAAAATACAGTTATGTTATATGTGAATATTTTTGTTTTAATCCCAAATGTGGGATATGGACCGCTTCAGATTGTCCACAGCTGTTAACTATGATTGTCTCATGCTCTAGGAGGGGCATGATTTTTGTCAGCTGAAGATAGTTTAATTCTGGAGACTCTGGAGAGGATATACACAGGAGGGTCCTGAGAGGGCCTGTGGTGGCAGCTGCTCCCCTTGCTGCTGGTTCCCACTACTGTGTATGCTACAGCTGGTCTGCTAGATTAATGGAGCTTCTTTCTTTCTTTCTTTCTTTCTCTTTTTTACTTTGAGACAAGGTTTCTCTGTGTAGCCTTGGATGACCTAGACTTACTTTGTAGACCAGGCTGGCCTCCAACTCACAGAGATCCACCTGCTTCTGCCTCCCAAGCGCTGGGATTACAGGCGTGCGCCACCACACCCGGCCTGCTACAATTAATTATAACAGCAAAAACTGGACCTGACTCCCTTAATCAGCAGGAAGTAGTCCAAAGAGGTCTACATCCCCTTTCCCCTCTAACCTTCCTCCTTGTCTGCCCAGTGTTGGAAGTGTTGAAGAAATTGGGGTGGAGAAGGGTGGAAGATATAAGAACCCAACAAAATAGCTTAAAAAGTATGCCTACAGACTAACTGTAAAACTCCTCAAGACAAGGGACAGAATCACTTCTACAAACAATCTGTAAGACAGCTTCCCCAAGTAGATCCTTACCTGTAAAATGTTAGTGAAAAAGTCATGGTAGAACATGGGCCAATCTTGGCGTCCAATATCAACAATAACTTTGCAGAGTTTGTTCCGGATAAAGTAAGGTAAGGTTTTATGGCGAGCTAAGAGAAGCTTGGGCAAGCAGCCGCGGATTTCCATCTTATCCTGAGATGGGACCCCAAGCCACATTTTATTGATCAGATTCTGAAAAACAAATATATATCCTTTAAATTAATGAGCTATACACAAAACAACTGGTTTTCATTATGTAATTAGCTATAAAACACACACACACACACACACACACACACACACACACACACACACACACACACACACACACACACACACACACACACACCCCCCAATCTCCAACAGTTTACGGCATTTGGCAAAAGATAAACACAAATATTAAAATCTTAGGACAACAGCACTCAAGGAGGCAGGGGCAGGAAGATCTCTGTGAGTTTGCAGCCAGCCTGGTCTACCAAAGCAAGTTCAAAACAGCCAAGGCTACACAGAGAAACAGTATCTCAAAAAATAAACAAATAAAATAAGTTTTAAAACAAAACAATCTCATCTTTAGGGAGATCTAAGTAATTTAAGAGGTAAAACGTTGAATGTACAAAAATTGTTCTTACATCATTGTCTCCAACCTGTCGTACTGGTCACCAAATAGTGACAGAAACAATTGTAATGTTCAAATATAAGTGAATGAACCAGAGACAACAGCACACTGGGAGACTGAGACAGGAGGGTGGTAGTCTGAAGCCAGCCTGAGGTATGTAACCACGATGCAACTCCCTACTCCCATAAAAAAACACATAGATGGGTTAGTGAGTAATGCACAGTCACTTCTGATGACATAACACAAAGGAGGGTGGGAAAGAGTTTGGTGTGAGCATGTACAGAAGACAAAGCTTGGACGAAAGTTAGCATGTGTATTTCTACGACTGGAAGATGATGGCAGTCCAAGTACTGCTTTTCTCCTTCCAAAACAGTTATCTTTGTCTTTCAAATGACAAGAGAAAAAGAAAAGCTAAGTCATTAAAATGACCTATCAGTACCAGAAGGCCAACCGCCTGATCCTCTGGAGTCATGGGAAGGTGTCCCCAGACACTAGGCCACGAGACAGAGATGCCATGTTTGTGGGTCAACCTACTGCTTCCCAGTCATCTGTACATTAAAGGGAAACCCTGGTGCCAATGGTGTACACTTTCACGCTGGTTTTCGGGAACATAAAATGGCCCAACAACTTACCTCAAAAACCGTTAAGCTGTACATCATTACATAGTCACTCCTTGTGCTGGACAGAAAATACAAGCAGAATCTCCAAGCGCCTACTTGCTGGGCAAAGTTATTAAGAAGCTCCTCTGGAAAAGTTAAACAGCAACAAAATAAGACTATAAAAATGAATGAAATTAATATAAGACCAGCTGCCACCATTTTGAAAACATATGTACCTCCCCACATAATGCAAATGGTGTCAAAAAAACAACCACAAAACCCAGATAAAAGGATTATCTAATACTCTTGACTCTGGGGTGAACATCAACACATCTCAAGGCCACTAACTTTCCTAAAAATGCCTTTTGAAAACTGAGACCTATTGTTCAGGCTCTTATTTAAGCTATATGCAAAATGATACCAACTAGCCCCCACAGGCATAAGCCATAAACAGCATCACGCCCTACAAGTCTGTGATGTCTGCGCTGCTCTCACACTCATAGACAAAGGCTGGAGAAGCAGGAAGAGGACACTAGCATTCCCAGCAGCCGCGTGGTAGCTCACAGCGCCTTAACTCAAGCTCCAGGAGTCCATCACCTTCCTCTGGCCTTCGTAGGCACCAGGCACAAAAATGGCATGGATATACGAGAAGGCAAAACACTCACACACACAAAGTCAAAAATATTTTTCAATTTTTAAATTTATTATTTCATGTGCATTGGTGTTTTGCCTGCTTGTATATCTGTGTGAGGGTGTCGGATCCTCTGGAACTGGAGTTAAAAACAGTTGTGAGCTGCCATGTGGTTGCTGACAATTGAACCCTGGTCCTCTGGAAAAGCAGCCAGTGCTCTTAACCACTGAGCCATCTCTCCAGCCCCAATTTAAAATTAAAAAAAAAAAAAAAAAAAAAAAAAAAAAAAAAAAATTAAAAGTAACACACACAAATAAGTAAAAATAAAAAGTAAGAACCCTGCTGGGCATGGTAGCACACACCTGTAAACCCAGAACTTGGGGAGACAGAAGCAGGCATATCTCTGTGAGTTTGCGGCCAGCCTGGTCTACAAAGCAAGTCCAGGACAGCCAAGGCTAAACGGAGAAACCCTGTCTCAAATAAAAAGTAAGAACCCTAAGAGTTACCAGAAGCAGCCCTGACCGTATATCCAGTCAATTAAAAATGGCTCTTCTCCTCTCAGGCTGCTGACAACATCACCCAAAAGCTACCCACCTGTGAGCACAATGCCTATTAACCATCCTGATCCAAGCACTAGCCATGGATCCTGCCAGCAAGCCTGGTCAGGGCAAAGTCGCCATGAAGACACTAGCTTAATGTTCTGCCAGCTCCCAACAACCCTGACTACCTGCAACAAGGCAGCCTCACTTAACACTGTACATAAGGTGGGCTACAGAGACAGGTCAGCACTGGCTGCTGTTGGAGAAGACCTGGGTTGGATCCCTAGCACCCACACAGCAGCTCATAACGTTCTACAACTCCAATTCCAGGGGATCCCACGCCCTCTACTGACCTCCTCCATGTACGTGGTACACAGACATACATTCTGGCAAACCACTCATACATAAAATAAAACTAATTTTTTAAGTCTTAATTTTTTTGTGAAAGAATGATGGCATGTCCTAATAATTAAACAAAAGCTTCTATGTAACCCAGAGACTGTGAGTTGTAGCTACAAATGACATGCTGGACTCAAGTCAGCTGATCCCTAAGCCTGATCCCAACAAGCCGCTGGTCTACAAACTGCTCCTATTGCTCCACTGTTAAAATACAGCTGGTCTCAGAGCATCCTCACGAGGCAAGTGCTCTTCTACTGAGCTAAACCTCAGACTGCATAAAAGTTTGATTCAGACATGAATATACAAGGTTCCACTTTCTACCCATGAGTGCACAAATGGAACAACATTTGATGAGCAAATCAAAAATTGAAAGAAAAATCAAAAGCATTTCTATTACAATGACAAGAGAGTTTAGAGAAATCAGAGTGGACAATGACAGTAGACTAACAGAGAGGAAGATCTATCTTTTCTGGTAAAAATTATGTCCAATATTTTTACTATAAATATAAAGTAACCTAATAGCATAAAAGTAAGGAGGAGGTTACAGTGGAAAGGGAGCATAATCAGAGTAATGAGAGAAAGAGCGTACAGGCAAGTCAGGCCTCCTCAGGCAGACCAGCCATCCCCCGGACTCAGCAACCTGCCTGTGCTCACCCTACTTCTCCACAGTGGACTGTCTCAGAAAAGAAAGGTATGTAGGGTGCAGGCTATTGGGAGTACCAGGTATCAGACGGCATGATGCTTCAAAGAAGCTAGCAAAAACAAGTTATAGCCAAATACATGCTGGCTACCCAGAAAAGTCTCAACCCCAAGTGGACTTTGGATGGTACTTAGAATGGGCCAGGAGGTTTAACTGGCTAATGTGAGTCAAGCCAATGGAGACAGAAATGGGCCTGTAATGGGTCAAAGAAAGACCTCAAGGAAAGGGAAGTAACAAGTATGGTGAATACAGAGTAGTCACATACATACGCGCACACATGTAAGAAAGCACCTTTAATTCAAATTCAGGGTTAAGAGAACTCAAAGGAGAAAAGGACTGCTTGAGCAGCACAGTGGATCATGCCCCTGAGGCAGGATGTTTGAGTAGCATTGTTTATCAACATAATAAAAATCAAACATGGTGAGGCCCTAAGACACCTACATGTTCTCTCTGTTGCAGAGCCTTTATTCACAAAAACTGCAGAATGGCAAAGGTAAGAGTGAAGAAAAGACGAAAAGTCTCCAAGTAAGGGATCATTCTGTGCTTTCATAAGTTGCTCTTGTTTTGAAGTCAATGGTTGTGGGCCTCAACAAAGCTGCTGAGATTAGACACAAAGCAGAGGCTTTCCACTTGATCAAAAGGAAAGAAGCAAACCATTATGCCCTTGCAGCTAGGTATGCAAGTACCGGCAGAGCTAGAGCAAAGCAGCCAAGAATTCAAGGGTACATGCAGGTCTGACCAGTCAAGGGTATCAATCCCTTCTTCCCCAAATTCCACTTACCTATCTCACGTTTCCTTTCATTTGTTGTGCAATCATGGAAAAACTCTGTCATCAGACTTTCCAATGCCCTGAGGGAGGCTTCTTCAGATGCCTGGCAAAGGAATTTGAGAAAACGTCAATAAACTGCTTCTGCCCCTCAGTTCCTCCTAAGTCCCATACACAACAAGAGTAATTTACTTCCCAAAACACCTTGGTTCAACATTCTTCAAACCCACAATGCTAGCCAGAAAAATCAAGAGAAATACATTTCCATCAGGCTTAAAATCCAGTTCTAATATCTTCTACAAATACATGCCATGGAATTTTAATTATTTATGTTAAGAAAAAAAATATCAAAATGCAATCGTAGAAATATGCAAGGAATAAATTAACAACCCTGGCCTGGGCTGGCCTGAATAGGTCAAGCAAACAGATTCTGGGAGGCCTGGAGATCCTCATACACGATCCAGGCACCCCTGGCCTAAATAATTAGCCAGATGTTACTACAGAGAAACCCAAGCCATGTGGACCCTTGGTTTCTGAAGGTGTTTCAGGAGTCCAGCATACATTCAGCTTTCACTCTCACATCAACAGCCAATAGAGATGAATATGTAGCTGAGAACAAAGCTTAACAAGCACTGAGTTCAACCAGACGGAGTGGAGATGCCCAAGACAAGAGTGAGGCCCTTGGGCCAGGCATGGTGATGCACACCTTTAATTTCAGCTCTCCAGAGTCAAAAGCAAGTTCTTTTTTTGGGGGGATGGGGGTGGTTTTTCGAGACAGGGTTTCTCTGTGTAGCCTTGGCTGTGCTGGACTCACTTTGTAGACCAGGCTAGCCTCGATCTCACAGCAATCCACCTGCCTCTGCCTCCTGAGTGCTGGGATTAAAGGAAAGTTCTTAATTCCTTTCCTATCCGCCTCCCTCCCCAAATCTCTTCCTTTACCCCTAGAGTCTTTTAGGAGAACAGTGTTTTCGTGTTGAACTGTGAGAGGTCTCATTAATAAGCCACTTTACAAGTAAGTGCAGCACCATGCACACCAACTGGCCATGCACAGGCACAGCTGTACCCTCCACACTGCCGGGGCAGTAGGCCAGCTGTGCAATGACAAATGAACTGACAAGTGATGAATTCTTCCCCAGTAGTATTAGCACTTGTAACTCAAAGAAATGTTCTTGTCTAAATTGTACAGCTTGCAAAACAACCTGTTCTATAAAAATTACCTATTTGCCAGATGAATGGCACACACCCAGCTACATGACAGGCTGAGGCAGGAAGATCTTTGCCCCAGAAGTTTGGAGACAGTATGAACAACTGTCTTGGTCTGTTTCATTATTCAAATCTGGTATGTTATTTCATTTGGAACGGGGGTCTACTTAAAATCAAACTACAGGCAGGAAGTATGGTACAAGTCTATCACCTATGATACTCAGGAGGCTAAGACAGGAGGACAGGGAAGTTCAAAGCTAATATGGGCAACCTAGTGAGACCATGCCTCAAAATGAAGTAAAGGCGGGGGACACACCTCAGTTGGTAGAGTGCTTGCCTAGCACGCATGAATCCCTGGATTTGATTCCCAACACTAAACAAACAGACACAGACATACACACACAGAAACACACTGAAAACATGAAAAAAAATAAACCCGGAAGCTAGCCTGGGCAGTATGAGATTATCTCAAAAACAAACAATACAAAAACCACCACCACCATCATCATCATCATCAATAAATAAAAAGTAAAAAGAGGACCTAGGCAAGGCATGGTAGTGCACACCTTTAATCATAGTTCTTATGAGGCTGAGAGGCTGAGGCAGGCCGATCTCTGACTTTGAGGCCAGCCTGATCTAGAGTGTTCCAGGACAGCCAAGGTAACAAAAGCATGGGGTGCAGAGGGGATAGAGATGAAGCTCAGTAAGGCAAAAAAATAAGGCTGCACAAAAATTTAGAGAAATAAGGAAATTAGCAAGTGTTAAAGTAGCCGAGTGCCGAAGAAGAAGGAGGAGGAGAAAGAGAAGAATCGTGTGTGTGTGTGTGTGTGTGTGTGTGTGTGTGTGTGTGTAGACACACACACACACAAAAAAAAGGGACTACGAGAAGGGAAAGAGCTGAGATTATAACCTCCAAGCACCCAAGCATAGAATCATACTCTGCCATGCTCCTAAGGCTGGTGTCTAAACTAAATGATCACTGGCAGCCTCTTCCAGCCTTCCAGTCTACCTACCCAGCACACGCCACCCCAACCCAAGAAACTCCAGCAACACACAAACACGGGTTCCAAAAGACAGCATAAAACCAGCGGAGGTTGCCAGACACTTCCCTACAAGTCCAAATACTGGCTTTTACATTTTAATCACTTCAATAATTCCAACAGTACTGTGCTTCACAGGCCATTGAAGGACCAAGTAAGGTGCTCTATGTACAGTGCTAGAGAAACTAAGAAGGCTTATCTACCTAGAATGATGGCTACCCTGATTTTTGCTTGGCCTTAGATACCAAATAAAAACAGGGAGGAACACTGAGAAACAAAAGTAGTCAGACCTCCTCCAAAACTATACAGACGCATGCCTTCAGAGGGTGCCAAAGACAGCTACTGCACTTCTCAGACAAGATTCCAAAATCAAACTGTGTTCATTTACAATGGATAAAAATGGAGGCCTGAGTAAATACTTCAGCTGAGTAAACAATCAGAACAGAAGTAGAAGACAAACAGGATACATTCAAGACCTGCAAATGGTTGAAGGACCTGGAGATCCCCAGCTCCTTCAGCAGGAAGGCACTGGAGCCTTTGCCAGCTGTTTCAAGCAAATGCCAAGGCCAGATCCAGACTCATGGGTTAAGGAACCAAGAGCAGTGAGGCAGTAGCAACACATCACACCACACCACACTTTCAAGTAATGAGACAAAGAACATACAGGACTCTCAGCTGCAACAGGCAAGCATCTGCCAGCTCCACAACTTGTGCTGAGATTTCTGTGTCAGGTCTTGAAGACTAATTTAAAACTAAGTGAGGGCCACTCATGATGACTCAGCAGGTAAAGGGCCTTGCCACCAACCCTGCCACTCTGAGAACAGACTCCCAGAAGGTGTCCTCTGACGGGCGTATATGTACATGTGCACCAGAATAAACACACAAATTAATTATTAAAATAAATAAAACTGTTTTAAATGTATTAAAAGTAAATAAATAGAACTAAGACACATTACCACACACACACACACACACACACACACACACACACACACACACCCCAGATGAATCAGAAAAACCCTTAAATTTAACCCACAAAATGTGAAAAGTCAAACAATAAGGCTTCCACAGGAAGTTGCCTACATTGTCATGGTTATAGTTCCTTTCTTTCGTTAGGACACATAAAGCAGTAAACACAAAGAAAGAATAACAAACCCGGCTGCTCATCAGACAGCACAAGGAAGCTGCAGATGGGAGAAGGCCCTGTACGGTAACTGACACAACTCACATCAGAGTAGAAAGTAACTTACAGAGAAAGACAAGAGCCTTGAACAAAGTCACTTATAAAAGGCAGGCCCTGGCCAGGCATAGTGGTGCACACCTTTAATCCCAGCACTCAAGAGGCAAAGACAGGTGGATCTCTGTGAGTTCAAAGCCAGCCTGGTCTACAGAGTAAGTTAGGGCTGTTACACAGAGAAACTGTCTTGAAAAGTCATACACACATGCACACAAAAGAAAAGAAAAAGAAAGAAAAAAGAAGAGAAAGACTTAAGTAAGTGTTCACCTCATAAGAAAAATACAAATTTAAAATGTAAGAAGCTGCTACACAACCAGCAGAACAGCCAAGTTAGGCTCAGTGAACTGGAGAGAAGCCCCGGCACCGCCATCTGTAGCTCCAGTCCCCGGAGAGCCAACACCTCCTTCTGGCCCTTTCAGGCACCAGACATGTACATGGTGCAGACAAGTACGCAGGCCAAACACCCATATGCTCTCTAGTAGACCAAGCTGGTCTTGGACTCAGTAATCCATCTGCCTCTGCCTCTCTACCTCTCTGCCTCTGTGCTTCTGTGCTTCTGTGCTTCTGCGCCTCTGTGCCCCTCTGCCCCTGCCCGGCCCCTGCCTCCCAAGTGTGAGACTAATAACGGTGTGTAACACTATGCCCAGTCCATTTTATATTAAAACTTTTAAACAAAGGTAAGTTGTACTGTTGCAGTCAGAACAGTGATTACTTTGGTAAAGAGGGATTCCTTGGAACTCCAAGAGCATTCTACTCTTGTTCTGGATGTGATGTCTATGACAACTATAAATTACTCGTCTGTAAGACCATGTACTGCACACTGTGCTTCGAGCTTTCAAACTGCAACTTCAAGGTTAGACCATGAGTTTCAAACTGTACAACCACTCACTGCAGTGTGAGTCTGTGTGAGCCCCTGGACTGTAGGGTATGCTGTGACCTATGCGTTCAAAGCAGCCACCACAGCAATGTCATATATTGCTGCTTCATTTGCCTGTGCCTCCCCATGAGTCACCTAGCTCACCCCAACAGAAAGAAAAAGGTATACACAATAAGATCTTTGGGCAAAAAGGGATGATGAATTATGGCTGCCCCAGATGCTCTAGGAGAGCCATGCACGTATCTAAGACAAACCTAAAGTCTCTGCTGCAGAACTGCTAACTGGTACAAAGCTGCCTGCCTGGGTCTCTGCTGCTGTCTATTTCTGCTTCTGGATAAGCAGGTCAGAGCCCTGTGTTTGTGATTCACTTAAGGAACCAAAGCCAAGCAAAGCTCAGGGTCACCTCATCAAAGAAAACTTGAAAGGAAGAAAAAGGTCACAGAATTTGACATTTTCTTTGACTGTTTCCCTATTTCCTGTGGTTCCACTGGGCCTGCAGACAGTCTCATGGCGCTATTTCATGTCCCTCACCAAAATGTCTACCACTCCCTATATTTCTACCTGTAAAATTGCTTCTTTCAGCGGTTGCTTTGATACCAACTTTTCCAACTCTGATCCAATCTATTCTTCATAGCCAAATAAATTCCCCTAAATTAGGCCGACTTCTCAAGCCCAGTTCTTCTAGATCTCGCTTCGCAGAGCCCTTAAATCTAGACTGACCTGAGAAACTAAGTTATTTATTTGGCAAATGAGCTTGATAGTCCTGAGATGTAAAGGTAAATACGACAGTCCCTGACGTGAGAGGACCAGAACTATCCAGAGGGTGCAGAGAGTAGAAGCTACAAGTGAAAAGGTCAAGTCTGTGGTCGCCATCCTGCAGCAATGGTTTATGTAAGAACAGCCTCAGAGCCCACAGCCAGGGGTCTTGTGCTTGGCTACACAAAATAATTTACATAAAGCACATATAATAAGCACAATGCTAGGCATAAAGTGGGGGCTCAAAATTCAAGCTACTGCTTTCAGTGTTGTACTTTCTTTAACCACAGCACAAGCTGTTTGAGAGATTATGTCCGAGGTGTTTTCTGCGGTGCCCAACTGGGCTGGGATTCAAATAGTTTTCAGATCAATTCCAGGTGAATAAAAAAAAAAAATTGCTACTATCAGCCCGGCATGGTGCACACCTTTAATCCCAGCACTCAGGAGGCAGAGGCAGGTGGATCGCTGTGAGTTCGAGGCCAGCCTGGTCTACAAAGCGAGTCACAGCCAAGGCTAACACAGAGTGACCCTGTCTCGAAAAACCAAGGAAAAACAAAGAAAAGAAAAGAAAAGAAAGATTGCTACTATCACTTTGGGCTTTTCAGGATTACCTCTAATTCTCCCAAAGACGCACATGTCATAATAATTTCCCACTGAAGAGCTCTAAACATGATCTTTGCTCACAAACAACAAATCTTTCTTTTTTTTTTAAGATTTATTTATTTTATGTACATGAGTGCTCTGTTTTCATGCACACCAGAAGAGGTAATAAGATTCTATTACAGATGGTTGTGAGCCACACCATGTGGTTGCTGGTAATTGAACTCGGGACCTCTGAAAAAGCAGCCAGTGCTCTTAACCTCTGAGCCATCTCTCCAGCCCCCAAATCTTTTTTTTTTTTTTAACTTGAAAAAGTATATATATGTAAAGAGTTGCTAAGCTATCTGTAACATAGCCTAACAGAGGCCCTGATGGCAGATGATCTACGTGGGCCTCTGCCCTGCAACAGGGTCAATACTTAAGTTTGACCCTGACTAAATCTGTAACGTTTCACCTGTCTCTAAATATCCGTGTCTCAGGCTGGAGAGGGGTGGTTCATTGGGCAAACTGCTATCCCCAAGCCTGGCTACCTGAGCTTGATCTCTGAAGCCCACATATTGCAAATAGTCCTGTGACCTCCACATGTGCACCATGGGAAACGCAGACATACACATATGCTCACAAAATACTTAAATAAATGTAAAATAAAAAGAAACGGGAACAATCCTCTCTGCAACAACCCTTGGCTTTAAAACAAGCCTGTATCGACCTTTCTGTGTTCTTTCCTAGGAGCTTTCCTGGGGACCCCTTACGTACCCCATGGGGACCTGGGGCACAGGCACCTTTCCATAGGCTCACAGCCTCACGGAGACTGAGACTGACCCCACACTAACTGCAACCAAGGTTCAAAAGCACAGAAGTAAAAAGGAATTTCAGTCTCAAGTAAACTTTCCCCCGAAGACAGCACAACTCATCACCACAGATGTCTCCACTCTCAAATGAACACTCCTTCCTCACACTTTTCACCACAGAAAACAGGCAAGTCTTTGGCTGTATACCTGAGTCTAAGCATAAGACCCAAAGCTTAACATAACACACACTGCCATCAATGTGAGGGTGCCCCTCCCCCAACACCAGTGCTGCAATGTCACCAGCCTCAAAAAACTAGAAAGTGGCAGAGAGCAGGAAGGAAGCTCTAGTCCCAGGAGACACGCCCTTCACACTCCTTCCTTCAGCTCTTGCTGCTCCTCTACGTCAGAACCTACAGGTACTTTCATTTCTAAAACCCAAACTGAACACATCGCTGCTGAAGTATAAATCTTGTGTTTCTCTCTAAGGCAGCCACTGAAACCAGCGGATGCATGCAGCCCGAGTAGTCAGCAGAGCAGCCATTCACACTCTCAAGGACTCACTCAAAGCCAGCAACTAGGTGGTGGTAGAGCCTTAGCCAGTCTACGGCAGAAAAGCTCAGCATGAATGTTGACTGGCAATTACAATCTACACCAGAGAAATAAGCCTCTGGATGAGCTCTGAAGGGTTATCTAGATTAAGCTGAGGTTAGAAGACTCACCTCAAATCCCAGTATAAAAAAACAAGAGAAGCTAGTTGCGCACCAGCAGTTAGCTCTCTCTGCTCTGACTGCTAACTCTGGACAACCAGCTGCCTCCGCAAGCTCCTACTTCATGTCTTCCCCACCATACTGTGTCCTCAGTGAGCCAAAATAAACCCTCTCCTTCCTTAAGTGGGTTCTGTCAGGTACACAATTACAGCAACAACAGTAGCTGCAAGGATAGGGTAGGGTAGAGCAAGAGCAACTGGGAAACGTACTCTACGGAAGCAGTTAGAGAAACATGCAGCCAGGACGAAGGCTTGCACATCACTCTATGGACACCACGAGGAACCACAGATAAAGTAGCCCATCTGCCTCAGAAGGCTCCTTGTCTGCCTACAGTCCAAAGCTCAACAGTATTTGCCCTTTGGGACAGAATCTTTATATACATCCTTAATATCTGATTAAAGCACATTCTCTGGCCCCATCTAAACTCTTCGGCTTCAGACTAAAACTTCCATAAAAGAATAAAGCGCAGAACATCCCTCTAGTATTTCCTAGGTTTGTTCAAAGTGCCCTAGTCTCTCTTCCTGAGCAGAAGAGATCAGATTACTGCTGAGAACCCAGCTAGAAGCAAGAAGAATGCCAAGGATCCAAGCTAGAAAACTCAACTGGTCCCACTGTGGGACCATATTCTATCCCCATAGGGATCAAGCAGAGTAAACATCTTTACAGACAGAAGACAGTACATTTACTGCTGGGGAAACTGCCCATGTATACTAGGGGATAATACATAAAAACAATAGCAGCTAGTTACCTAACTAGTGATGCAAGGGTGTAATGTTTAAAAAAATAAATAAAATTAACAAGCCAGGTATGGTGGCGCACGTCTTTAATCCTAGCACTCAGGAGACAGAGGCAGGCAGATCTCTGGGAGTTCAAGGCCGGCCTGGTCTACAAATCAAGCCCAGGACAGCCCAGGCTCTGTTACACAAAGAAATTCTGTGGGGGGGGACCCACAAAATCACTAAGGTGGACTAAAGACTCATGAGAAGTAAATGCTACCAAGTAAATGAACCAATATTGGACCCTGAACTGGGGGAAACAGTATATTGGACCTATTGACAAAACTAAAATAGCGACTGTGGGTGTGTACATAGGGGTATGCACAGGTACACATCTTGAGGCAGGAGGTTGATGCCAGGAATCTTCCTCTATCAAAGTATATTTATATATGTGCCTATGACAAAGACAAAAAGAATAATCCATAATGCAAGCATCAAAGGTGTTAACAGGCTAGTTTGAACCTACTGCTTTGGGATCTCTGTTAGTTGGAAATAACTTCTAACATTTGTTTTGGGTGTTTGTTTTGAGACAGTTTCACTATGTAGCACTGGCTGGCCTTAAACTCAGAGATCCACCTGCCTCTGTCTCCCTAATGCTAGGATTTGTTTTCATAGTCTCACTATGTAGCCCAGGCTACCGGGTGATGGCTCCTCAACACAAGTGCTCTGCTCCAACTGTTATAATATAAATAAGCTGGCACTGCACTGAACGCAATCAGGTAAAGACTGTGACATTAGCCTATCACCACCGTAAGAGAATACTGCAAAAGCCTCCAGATGGTCTAACAGACAGGCTGCCATCAACTGGGGAGTCCTTTCTCCCTCCAGGATCTACCCAATGGCTTTGTATCTCAAGATCCAAAGTGCAAGTCAAAGTGTAATGTTCTCCTTATCAGCCGAGCTGCCTGCCTTCTCCTCCTCCTTCTGAGCCGGTTTTACTGCCCTACCCTCAAGCCTAGGGACAAGGATGCAGGGCACAGTGGAGCACAGGGCAGTGAGAGTTCTAGTATGAAGCTAGGCAGGGTTCTGGTGAATGGATGCATGCATGACTTCACACCTGGCAGAAGTGAACCCAGTGTGATGCTTCCCTCAGTACACCAGAAGGAGAAAGGAGCATGCCTGAGCAAAGGAAGAGCATGCCTAAAAGACTGTTCAATTGCTCCTCCCACATGGAGGACTGACGACTACTCCTAAATGTAGACCACAGCAAGAATGAAAGGAAGCTGCCTACATAAGCCAGCAGCTTCCATGGAAAGAGATGCACCCCAGTAGAAAGGACAGACTAGAGCCAGTCCACTAATTTAAGCCTGGGTAACTTTTGAGGAAGGCCTACATGCTTCCAGAGCACCGTGGTACAAAAGACAATCAGGGGTATACCTCAGTGTGCAAGTGTTGGTTAAGAGCAATCTCTCCCTCACCACAGATTTCTTTTATGTGAACTTCATGTGAACACTTGCATTTTATTTCATCTGTTTGAATCCAGGGTCTTACGTACACAAGGAAGTGCTCCATCACTGAACTATATCCCTGCCTCTTCACTTGCTTTTATGAAGACAATGTCCCAAAGTTGTTACCAGTTTATTCCTCTGACTACACCCAGCATTGCCCTAATATTTATATTTTATTGATGCTCAGTCGCATTTGCGAAGGGTTTCAGGTCAAGATAATAGCGTCATAGCAGCAGCTACTGTGGGACCTTAATGCCTTCACATTGCACAGAAAGTACAAGGGTACTGCATGAGCAGAGATCTGTAGTCAGTAGGAGGAGTTTTCTGACTAGGGGCTCTGAAAAGTTCCTGCTATCACACAGATGATCATTAGCACAAAGGGACAAGTTTGCATGGCAACTCTGGCCAGGGATCCATGTGTTCTAGCTGAAAGGTTTTTGTTCACTAAGAACTATGGCTGTATGGGCTGGAGAGGTAGGTGGCTGAGAGGTTAAGAGCACTGCCTGCTCTTCCAAAGGTCCTGAGTTCAATTCCCAGCAACCACATGGTGGCTCACAACCATCTGTAATGAGAGCTGGTGCCCTCTTCTGGCATGTAGACATACATTCAGGCAAAACACTGAATACTTAATAAATCTTAAAAAAAAAAAAAAACTATGGCTGGGATGGAGACTGGGGAAACGGAACAGTTGGCAAAGTGTGTGCTGCACACACCTGGGCACCTGAGGTTGGATTCCCAGCACCTATGTAAAAAGCAGAATTCAGTGTTAGATGTCTACAAACTCAAGTCCAGCTTGGGCACTGCAGGAGGGGACTACAGACAGCTCACTGACCAGCCGGCCTAGCCAAACAGATGGGTTCCAGGATCAGTAAAAGACCCAGTTTCAAAAAATAATAAACCAGGATGGGGGTAGGGGGTGGGGATATGATGTGTTGGGAGGGCTAAGTGTGCATGAGTGAGTTCATGTGCCCAGGGACCAAAAGAGAGCAGGACACTGGGTGTCCTTTTCTATTACTGGATGCCTTCCTTTTTAGCTTGTCTTGACTGCCCTGAGACAAGGTCTTTGACAGTTTAAGAATGGCCCCAACAGGTGCATGCTCAGTCACTAGAGAGCGGAACCTTTTGAAAGGCTTATAAGTATTAAGAGGTGCAGCCTTGTTGGGGGAAGTGTGCCACTGGGGGTGGGTTTCCAAGGCCCATGCCGCACCCAGTCAGGCTTCAGATGAGGAGGTTAGCTCTCAGCTACTGCTCCAGGGCCATGAATGCCTCCATGCTCCCTGCCACGGTGATAATCAACTAAACCTCTGATACTGTGGAAGCACACCCTCAATTAAAAGATCTCTCTTATAAGAGTTGCTGTAATCTGGTGTCTCTCACTGAACCAGCTCACAGGTTTGGTTGGTTAGACTGCCTGACCTCTTGGGCTCCACCTGTCTGCAGTGCTGGGGTTACAGGCATGCAATGTATTAACAGCTTTTATGTGGATGCTAAGGTCTTGAACTCAAGCCCTCATGCTTATAGGACATTCTTGCCTACTGTGCTATCTCCCTGAGAACTATACTTTTTAAACTTCACATTAGGGCTGGAGAGATGGCTCAGCAGTTAAAAGCACTCACTGTCTGCTCCTCCAGCGGTCCTGAGTTCAATTCCCAGCGACCACATGGTGGCTCACAACCATCTATAATGTAATCTGATGCCCTCTTCTGGCCTGTGGGTGTATATGCAGGCAGAGCACTGTATACATAATAATAAATAAATTAAAAAAAAAAACTTGACATGAAAGCTCAGGTCTGTAATTCTAGTATTGGGAGCTGAAACAGAAGTCTAAGGACAGCCTGAGAACACAAAATGAGCTCCAAGTCAGCTTAGGCTAAAGTGAGACCCCGCCTTTAATTTTAAAAAAAAAGGGAGGGGGAGTTAATTTTAAAAGCCTGTAACTTAATGCAATACAGAAAACTATACTGTACTACTGCCACTATACATGTTCCCTTTCTCCACCCTCCTTCCACCACGCAGTCCTAGGGACCAACTCAAGATAGCCAGGCTTGATGGCAAGCACCTTTACGCACGCACAGAGCCATCTCCAGCCCTTCACTGCCATTTTTATAGTTACCTACCAGTGTTAAAAGCAAAGCATATGAATGACAGCATGTGCCCTCCAGAATCCCATCTATGGATGGCACAGAAGAGTTTGGCACTATGTCCATGACTCTAAGAGCAAAAGATCTTTGGCTTTTCTTTTTGGTTTTGTTTTTAATTTTTAAATTACATCTACTGGGTGGTGTGCACAAGCCAGAGCACATGCAGGGAAGTCAAAGGACAACCTATTGAGTTCTCATCTTCTACCACATGGGTTGCAGAGACAAAACTCTGGTCACCAAGTTTGGTGGCAAGGGTCTATCTGTTGAGCCATCTCTTCAGTCTTCCCCCACAACCCCTGCGTCACATTCCACAGACCCAGGACTATCTCACAAGGTCATTTCTGGTGCCACTCACTGAGATTCAGACTGCCTTTTCAGTACTTCTGACTATCCAACTCTAAATCTAGGTCCCCTATAATATTCCAAAAAGGGCTCACAAAACTCAGAAAAATTCTAGTGTTTACCAGCTGTATTTTTCCCAAGAAGAATCACAATCTTTAGTAACCCGCAAGGAGTACAGCAATGAAAAAGAACAGTTTGGGACTGGAGAGATGGCTCAGAAGTTAAGAGTACCGTATACTCTGAAGGTCCTGAGTTCAATTCCCAGCAACCACATCGTGGCTTACAGCCACACTCCATTTTAGTAGTATATTACAAAACTCTGATGGCTCATTCTCACCCATTTGGAAGAGAGAAATCTACCTAAATAAAGAATAAAATAATTCACCTAAAACACAATACTCTCTTTCCATGCCACTCAGGGACGCCTGTAAAATATTCATACTGAGAAGTATGTGCTCAGGGACAGCTGCCGGTCGCCCATGCCATCCCTGTACCACGTTTATTCTTGGGCAAAACTTTGCCCATTTTTAAGGTCTTGTGAGATACAGGCCCAAGCTTACTCATTTGGTTTTAGGTTGGCTATGTCTGGTGGCATAGAAGGAAACACCTGCCAGTTCTCCAAATCAAGAGAAGAACTTATGGCCAGTATGGCACGTGCTGCCATTTCACTTAAAAGCAGCTTGTGTTTGCTACCTTTGTCCCTGTCTCAGAGTCCTTCTTACCTCAAGCCCCATAGCCACTGATCCTCTACTAGTGACCATAAAAATCTACTTCTTTCTCGTAATACAGTCAGAGGCAGCCTGTCCAACTAAGTCTCCAGAATTCCAGACTGCTACCAAAGACAGACTATACATTTTCTAACTATATTACATAGGTGTGATTCAAATACAATCTGGGGGTGAGGCGGTGAGATAGGGTTTCTCTGTATAGCTTTGGTTGTCCTGGAACTCACTCTGTATATCAGAGATCGGCCTGCCTCTGCCTCCTGAGCGCTGGTATCAAAAGCATGTGCCGTCACCGCCTGGCTTCAAAGGTAATCTTATCAATCAAATCAGCTTTTAGATTAGATTTAGAATTTTTGGATTAAGTTTAGAAAAGATACTTATGTAGTTCTAGGGGCTTAGGAAGCTGATGACCCAGGAGCTCAACACCAGCCTAGACAACACAAGACCCTGAGAAAGGAAAAAGAAACTGAATGGTTGCATCTGTATGCTTTCACTTACATAAAATATTCACAGCAAACAAATCCACAGGCACAAAAGTCAGAGGCTTGGAGGAGACAGAGAGAGACAACTGCAGGTACAGAGCCTCCTCTGGAGTAATGAAAGGACTCTGAAACTCTGTACCTCAAAAGGTACCCAATGTCAGGCCTTGTTGTTGTTAGTGGGTATACTGACAGATGCTCTACAAGTGAGCTGCACTCCTTGTCCTGTCACTGATGGTGTTTATACCTGTAACCCAGCACTTGAAATGAGGCAGGAAGATTATAATGTGAAAGCTAGCACAAGTTACAGACAGATCTATCCCAGAGAGAGAGAGAGATACACACAATACTCAGGAACAGGAACAGTAAGAAGCCACTAGCTGGCCTGGCATGGTGGCACAAGCCTTTAATCCCAGCACTCAAGAGGCAGAGGATCTCTGGGAGTTCAAGGCTAGTTTGGTTTACAAAGTGAGTCCAGGACAGCCAAGGCTACCCCCTGTCTCAAAAACCAAGAAAGAAAAAAGAAAAGAAGCTATTAGCCTTTGCTAGTAGCATTTTCTTTTTTTTGGGGGGGGGGGGTGGTAGTGGGAGAGGGCCAGACAGGGTTTCTCTGTGTAGCCTTGGCTGTCTTGGACTCACTTTGTAGACCAGGCTGGCCTCAAATTCACAAAGATCCTCTGACCTCTGGCCTCTGCCTCTGCTTCTGCCTCTGGAGTGCTGGGATTACAGGCGTGCACCACCACATGTGGCTTAATAGCACTTTCTTTTTTGTTGGTGTGTGTGTGTGGTGTGTGTGTGTGTGTGGTGTGTGTGTGTGTGTGTGTGTGTGTGTGTGTGTGTGTGTGTGTGTGTGTGTGTGTGTGTTTCAAGACAGGATTTCTCTATATAGTCTTGGCTGTCCTGGACTAGCTTTTGCAGACCAGGCTGACCTAGAACTCACAGCGATCTACCTGCCTCTGCCTCCCAAGTACTGGGATTAAAGATGTGCCACCACATCTGGCATTAGTAACACTTTCTTAAGATAATCAATACCAACAGGCAGTGGGGGCGCACACCTTTAATCCCAGCACTCAGGAGGCAGAGGCAGGCAGATCGCTTTGAGTTCAAAGCCGGCATGGTCTACAAAATGAGTCCAGAACAGCCAAGCCTACACAGAGAAACCCTGCCTCAAAAAACCAAAAAAAAAGAAAAAAAAGAAAAAGAAAAAAAGATAAGCAATGCCTTGAGTACATTATTAGCATTACTGGAAGGAAGAATAGCTGGTATAACCTTTCTGGAAAACATGATGAAGTGCCTTTAAAATGTTCATACTAAACTTAAAATTCTCCCAAAATAAAAGGTTTATGGGGAGCGGGGAGAGAGTCTCCATACTCTTGAGCCTTTCTGGGAATCTGTCCTAAAGCAGCTCCTAAAATTTAGAAAAAGCTTTTTGCAAAGATATTAATCACACATTGCTTATTATGGCAAAAATCTAACTGCTTAAGAATCCATGTGATGCAATGCTACACAGTCATCATAAATACGTGGGACACATTTAACAATCTGAAAAACCACTTCTACTATACTGTTAAGTGGGGAAAGTACATTTACAGTATAAGGGCAACCATTTAGAAAGTAAATAGAAAACACAACAAGGAAGCAGACAAACTGCTACCAGAAGTTCAATCTGGTGGTAGTAATTTCTTTTATTCTTTTTTTTTTTTTTTTTTTTTTTGTTTTTCGAGACAGGGTCTCTCTGTGTAGCCTTGGCTGTCCTGGACTCACTTTGTAGACCAGGCTGGCCTCGAACTCACAGCGATCCGCCTGCCTCTGCCTCCCGAGTGCTGGGATTAAAGGCATGCACCACCACGCCCGGCTGGTAGTAATTTCTTGTTTTTAAAATTTGCTATCAAGGGCTGGAGAGATGGTTCAGCAGTTAAGAGCACTGACTGCTCTTCCAGAGGACACAGGTTCAATTCCCAGCACCCACATGGCAGCTCACACCTATCTGTAAGTTCAAGATCTAACATCCTCACACAGACAAACATGCAAGCAAAACACCAATGCACATAAAATAAAAATAAATTATTTTTAAAAATAAAGTAACCATCAAGTATTTCAGAGCCCAAAATAACTTGCAATCGGTATAACAACTGCCCAAAATGAAGAGGTGACAGAATATTGTGAGTCTTTAGCAGCACCAGCTTCACTAACAGTCCACCAGTCCTAGGATGAAGATGGTGCAAAGCCCGAGCTCAAACCTGGTCACAAACCAGCATCCCTACAGGGCTTTGGTCTTGTTTTCAGTAACTCTGCAGAGAAGCACAGAGGCTGACTTTAGAACTATCCTAAAGTCTAAAATTATCTTTAAAAAAAAAAAAAGACCAAAAATACACAAATCCTTGACAAATCCCTTATTTTTTTTTTTCCCCTCCCTCTAAGCAGACTGCAGAACTCAAATGAGTAATTTTCTGAGTAATCATGAGGCCCAGGGCTTCCTCCCTGAGTTATTAACAGCTTTTCCCGGTCACACCTTCACACAGCATCTGTGTTGCCTAGCAGAAACCTTGTTCCACACTTCCACTCATCCATATGAACATCCCTGAACACACAATCTAGCTCCCCACTCCACATGTACCTGCTGTACCATCTGCCCCAAATGCCCCAAGCTCTCTGCCTAGAGGCTTTCTGTATCTGCTCTGAAATCCAGGCTGCACCCCACCTCTTTTAGAAGCCCAATTTAACCAGGCTGGCTTTGAACTCAACTGGCCTTAAACTGGAGAGCTCCTGACCTCATCTGAGGACTAGGATCACAGGTGTGTGTCGCCTACTTGGCAGGAAACTTGAAAACAAGCTGAGTCAGCACAAATCCTACCATTTGTAAAAGGCTATGAGGGCTGGGCATGGTAGGCCACACCTTCAGTCCCAGCATTCAGGAGGCAAAGACATGCATCTCTGCGTCATCAGGTCAGCATGATCTACATAAAGAGTTTCACGCTAGAGCTACATAGTAAGACCCTGTCTCAAAAAAGACAAAAATATTAGATACTAAAACTATACCTAACCAAAGTGTTCTTCAAAGAACAAGGACAAACAAGTTCTAAGGAACTCCTGAAAATGAAATCTATGCTATGGCATGCATGAAGCCTTGATATGCTCCCCAGCACTGCAGAAAACAGGTATGTATGGTAGTGTGTGCCTGTAATCCTAGCACTCAGAAACTGAAGGCAGAGGGGCTGGAGAGATGGCTCAGCAGTTAAGATCACCATGTGCTTTTCCAGAAGTCCTTGAGTTCAATTCCCAGCCACCACATGGTGGCTTCCAACCATGTATAATGGGATCTGATGCTCTCTTCTGGCATGCAAGTGTATGTGCAGATAGAGCAATCATATACATTAAAAAAAAAAAATAGCCGGGCATGGTGGCGCACACCTTTAATCCCAGCACTCGGGAGGCAAGGCAGGCAGATCTTTCTGAGTTCGAGACTAGCCTGGTCTACAAAGTAAGTCCAGGACAGTCAAGGCTACACAGAGAAGCCCTGTCTCAAAAAAATTTTTTTTTAAATTGTAATAATAAAATAGTAGGGAACACTGAATTCTTTAAGATGTAAGATACAGGGGCTGGTTCAATGAATAAACACTGCTATACAAGCCTGAGGACTTTAGTTGAATTCACAAAACTCATACTAAAAGGCAGGGAAGCCAGGTGTCTTAGTTACTGTTCTTCTGCTGTGAACACCATAATCAAGGCAACATAGAAAAGAAAGTTTTAATTGGGGGCTTGCTTAGAGCTTCAAGGGGTTAGTCCATGCTCACCACAGCAGAGCATGGCGGCAGAAAGGCAGGCATGGTGCTGATGAAGCAGCTGAGAGCTTATGTCTGATCCACAAACAAGAAGCAGAGAGAGATCAAAAATGGGCCTGGTATGGGCTTTTGAAACCTCAAAGCCCACCCCCAGGGACACCCCTTTTCCAACAAGGCCAGACCTCCTAATCCTTCTTAAACAGTCTACCAATTGGGAACCAAACATTCAAATATATGAGCCTACGGAGGCCACTCTCACTCAAATCACCACAGTAGGCATGGCAATATGCATGTGTAATTTTACAAGTGGCATGTGTTTAACAAGAGGTGCTGTCCTAAAAAATAAGGTTAGGTAATCCTAGTACTTGGGAGGCAGAGGCAGGCGGATCACTGTAAGTTCGAGGCCAGCCTGGTCTACAAAACGAGTCCAGGACAGCCAAGCCTACACAGAGAAACCCTGTCTCAAAAAACTTGAAAAAAAAAATAGTAAAGTTAGGGAGCAATTAAGGAAGACACCCAGCGTCAACCTCTGCTGGACCCTGCACATTCATATACAATGTAATGCATACACTTGCACGCCTACAAATACGTAAGTGAACACATGAACACATACACAGATACATGATAATAACTAGCATACATCAAACGTTGATTTCCTGGTTCAGACGCCACTGGGACACCTGGTAAAGTAGACACGGGATTTTCTGCACCTGTTTTGCAACTTCCTGTGAGCACACAGTTGTTTCAAAATAAAGGGTTGTTTTTGTAACTGACGTAGCAGTAAATTTTGTTAACTAATATTACTCCCCCCTGCAAAAAAAAGTCAGCGCGATAGCAGTGTCCTTTATAATAATAGCGTTTGGGAGGCTAGAGGCAGGAGACTTAGCTGAAGGCTAGCCTGAACTACACACATAATAAGGCTTCGTCTCAAAAAGAAGAGTTGAAAAGATAGCTTATTCAGAAGACCTGAGTTCAACCCTCAGAAAACGTGCACACACATAAACACACTTGTAATTGCAGTGCTGGGAAAGCAACAAGTCAATGCTTGACAGCAAGATAGCTGACCTAGCCGAGGTGAGCTCCAGACCAGTACGTGGGGGCCGGGTGCCTGAGGACCAGTGCACAGGCTGTCCTCTACATACAATATACATGGGTACACATGCATCCTTACACAGGAAGACAAGGCAGGCAAAGAAAACAGGAGAGAAAATTACCACTGCCACTTTCGTTTTGTTTTTGTTTTTCGAGACAGCGTTTCTCTGTGTAGCCTTGGCTGTCCTGGACTCGCTTTGTAGACCAGGCTGGCCTCGAACTCACAGTGATCCACCTGCCTCTGCCTCCAGAGTGCTACCACTTTTTAAACAAAAGTACTGATTTTAGGTACCTCCCTACGTATACACACACACACACACACACAACACACAATTTTGCTACCTTCTTTGTACTTTTTGATGCTTCCTAGACTTTTGTCTTAATGAGCATGTGGTCACTTTTAAGGAATCTATGCAGCTGATACTCTAATCAAATAAAGAAAGGAGAAAGTGGTGGGCTGAATGTGAGCATGGCCTCCATGGTTTACATGTGTGACTGCGTGCTCGGCAGCTGTGGAACTGTTTGAGAAGGACTTCCGAGGTGTGGCTTGTTGGAGGAGGTGTGTCACTGAGGGAAGACTTCCAGGTTTTAGAAGCTTGCACCGGCCCCAGTCTCTCACTTTCTCTCTGCCTACTTCCTATGGATTGGGATGTAAGCTCTCAGCTACTGCACCAGCACCATGCCATGGGCTAACCCTCTGAAACTGCAAGCCCAACTAAATGCTTCCTTTTCAAAGTTGCCTTGTCATGGTGTCTCTTCACAGCAATGGAACAATAACTGAGCCGAGGAAGAATCAAGCTTCCCAGGGCTGATTAGCCAATTTACAAAGCAATGGTCTTTTGTTCCAGCCTTATTCAACTATAAAATACCCCCTTGCTACCTTTTGCTAGAGCCCTGCACCAGGGCTCTTGTTCACTATTAACTGTGAAAAACGAGCCTACTACATCCAGACCTAGTCTCAAAAAGAGAAGAGGTGGGGGAGCAACAGGAGGAAACCTACTAATGTACATGCTAAGCCTAATAGGCTTATCTGAACTGAAACCTGAAGGCAAGCAACTTGCTTCCCTGTGAACATCCATTATGTGCACCATGGTGTCCTTAGTGCTCACACCTCCTCAACCCTGTCACAGCACAGGATAGCTAGTGATTACAAGATGCTGGCAGATTTGATCATCTCAATCCATCCACTATGGTGAAAATGTTCTCAGGTTTTAAGTTCAGCTTGCAAGGTGCACTGGTTTTCTACACTCTACATTTTAAGTAAATGTGTACGATAGTCACACCTGTCTAGAACATGGCTGTGGGGGTTGGAACTAGCTCTGAAACCTGGCTCTGTCAATCACCATGTAATTTTAGACAAGCTACTAGCCTTACTCTCCCTGAGCCAATGTCCTTATCTTCCTCAACTGTAAAATGGGAACTACAATTGTTACACAGCACAAAGACAGATTAAATGAGGAAGCAGTCTATAGTAGTCAGGCCCTAACCATGATTAGTACCAGATGTAACTAAGAAAGAGGCTATTCTCTTCTTCTACATCCCAGCCCCCTTCCCTTTCTACCCTCACTCTGATGCCTGTAGCTTTAGCACATGATCCACACAGCACTGGTCCTAACTTCCCTTACTCGCTTCCTGCATATGTCCAGGGCAAAATCTTACAGACTACATGGGCTAGACGGGGAGCTGACTACAGTCACACTCTCTCTGTCTCCCCTCATACCTTAAATACTACTACTATCATCGGTAATCTCATAGGTCCGCCTTGACCTTCTTGAGTTTTATTTCCACTCCTGACTCAAGTATCCAAATATGCTGAATCTTACTAGGCACAGCAACAGCAAAGGAGTTGAGCAGACAAGGAGGCTGATCTTCCACCTCCTGAACTGTTTGGCACTTACTACAAGGCTGTAACCTCTTAACTATTACATAATAAAGACAAATAGCAAAAGCAAAAAAAAAAGGTAACAGTATTAAACTAATAAATTAGAAAGCCTCAAAATGTGACGATTTTAAACATGGTCACACCTACAAAATAATGAAAAGAGACAAGAGGAAGCAGCAGGCAGCAAGGAAAAGATGGAAAGAAAAGACTGAGGTGTACTAAGTGTTTGGGGACTGACAGATTTGGGAAGTTTAAGCGACATTCTAGGTAAATCACTCTTAGCACCTAGTAAGTCATCTTCTCCCCAACTGAGAAGTCTAAAGTCAAACTGCCTGTGGGAATCAATCCAGAGCCCATGTGCTTCCAATTGCTCTGCCTAATTAAAAACCTGGTCTCCAGCAACCAAGAGAATCTCAGCACTGCTCTGCGTTATGTCAAGTAATGCTTTATAGATGGGCTCTCTGGGGCAGTTGTAGCAAAGGGCATTTAGGCAAACTGATGGAAGCAGAACCTGGGAGCTGGAGGCAGCCTATTCTATTTCATTTCTGTCGCTATGATAAAATATCTGGAAAAAGCAATCTGGGGTATTTGGCTTACAATTCAAGGTGATAGGCCACTGCCGAGGAGAAGTCAGGACAGAAACACAAAGCAGGTAGTCACACCCACAGTCAAGAACAGAGCAAATGAATGCACACAGGCTTCCTGCGCTACTTCACTTTGTTTTATACACAGTAGGACTCAAACCCAGGGAAAAGCACCACCCACAGCAGGCTAGTCTTCCCATGTCAATTACCACAACCAAGACAATCACCCCTCAGGCCCACTGGCCAGCTGCCCTCATTTAGACTCTTCTCAGGTGACTCTGTAGTGTGTCAAGCTTTCAATTTACCACTACCCATCACAACAGAGCTGGCATGGTGGTGAGCACCTGTAATCATGGCACTCAGGCAGAAAGATCATGAATTTGAATCCAGCCAGCATCAGATTCCTATCCTTTTTGGGGGGGGGGGGGGCTCGAGACAGGGTTTCTCTATGTAACAGTCCTGGCTGCCGAGAACTCACTCTGTAGACCAGGCTGACCTCGAACTCAGAGATCCACCTGCCTCTGCCTCCCAAGTGCTGGGATTAAAGGTGTGCACCATCACCTGGCCACGGCTCCTAGCAAATGAGACAAAGAGAAAGGAGAAAGGAGGGAGAGAGAGAGACAGACAGACAGAGACAGAGACAGAAGAGAAAAGAGAGAGAGACTGAGAGCCTGACCCAAGCGAGACTAGAAGGCCAGGGTTAGGACACAAACATGTTGGTAATACCATCAACAGGTACAGCAGAAGAGGAAGTTAAATGTGACTCAACATTAAGAGTGCACAGTGGATGAATGAGGTCATCATTACCAGAACTAGGCCACGGGGAAAGAGCACTACCCTGAGGCAGAGATGCAGACATGGTATAGATATTAACTGCTAAGGTGCACGTCCATGTCCAAAGAAGGTCTAGTTTCTACCAGGACACAGGTCATAACTGAAGCCATAGGCAGAAAGGGCCAAGGGAGACTAAATCAAGAAAGTATCAGCAGAGCTGAAGAGATGGCTCAGCAGTTAAGAGCACTCACAGCACTTCCAGAGAGCCTGATTCTCAAAACCCATATTGGAGGGCTCAAAATCTCCACACTTCCAGCTCCAGGAGAACCCAACACCTCTGGCCTCCAAGTGCACCCGCACTCACATGCACATACCCACATGCAGAAACACGAACCTTAAAAACTAATGTTTTCTAATAAAATGAAGAAAGCAATAGCAAAGACACAAGGAAGACACACAGACACACACACACACACACACACACTCAAAAAAAAACCATTTCAAGAAAAGGAGACAGCAGACACCAGGGACCACAAGTAGCTGAGAAGCATAAGGACGAAAAAAACAGGTTGTGGTTTTTATTTTTTGTTTTTAAACAGGTATGTAGCCAGGAGGTGGTGGCGCATGCCTTTAGTTCCAGCACTCCAGAGACAGAGGCAGGTGGATCTCTTAGTTCAAGGCCATCCTGGTCTACAGAGTGAGTTCCAGGCAGCAGAGGCTACACAAAGAACCCTGTCTCGTAAAACCAAAATAATAAAATAAAAATTTAAGAAACAGAATAGTATGTAGCCCAAGCTGACCTCAAACTCACCATATTCCTGCCTCAGCCTCCTCAGTGCTAAGACTACAGGCATGTGCCATTGAGCTGCTTACACTGGACCCAACACACTGAGGATGTAAGCATGGATGTGCAGTGGATGTAAGCATGTTTTTGTTTTGCTCCCAAATGTGGGATGTGAAAAAAAAAAAAGTGCTTACATCCACTACATATAGGTGGTCTTAAAAAGTAGTTTAAGACCAAAAGTCTGCCTGCTAACAGTGTATTGTTGTACACTTCAAAATCACTACAAAGAAATGGTAATTATGAGATAACAAATGTGCTAACTTTGCAAAATATACTGTACCCCATAAACATGTACAGTGATTGTCTTTCAAGATCTTTGACAAAATAAAATACGAAGAATGCCTTTAAAAGTCAATCTGCAATGGGTTATACAATAAATGATGGAGAAATGAGAGTGGAAGTCTAAAATAAACGGAGGCAGGGCAGGGAGCAGAGCTCCACTACATGATAGAGTGCTTGCCTAATGCACCTGAAACTCTGAGTTCAATCCTCAGCAGCAAAAGAAAAAAGCAGAGAATTACTTCAGTAAATCCCTCTTCCCTTCGACCTATGGCAGTGTGTTCTCCTTAACCAGGATGTGCACACAACAGGTCAATTATCTAAACGTCTTCCACTCAACCTCCATCACTGCCTCCCATCTGTTTACAGGCACAGCCAAGTCCTGTATTTTTTGTCAGCACATAGCCAATCTGTCAACTCCTATTTTCAATCCTTCACGCCTACCAATCCAAATCACCAACTGATTCAAACTTGTAATTATTCCCAGTCTCCATGTTAGAGGCGTTTATCTTTCCTCACTGATTAATTCTGTAATCATTTAAGAGAATTGAGGTTTGTTTGTTTGGGTTTTGTTTTTTCTTTTTTGTTTTTCGGGGGGGAGGGGGAGGTTGTTGTTCTTTGAGACAGGGTTTCTCTGTGTAGCCCTGGCTATCCTGGACCCACTTTATAGACCAGGCTGGCCTCGAACTCACAGAGATCCGCCTGCCTCTGCTTCACTCTGAACTCCACATTCAAGAGCAGACCTTTAACACATTCCAACAGATGTCTATGGTTCCCTCACCAGTGAAATCTAGACACAGCAGGTGGGCTACTTTCTTTTAAGGAAAGTCTCCAGTCCGTCTACAGCAGTACTGGAAATCCTCCACCACCGAGCTACTCCAGCAACTTCACAGCAGTGAGCTCCACAAGCTGATCTCTCTATCTGATGCTTTCGTAACATATTTAGGCTGGCTGAGCATGGTGATAGACAAGCATGCCCGCATCTGGGAGGCCAAGGCAAGACTGGGAGTTTGAGGCCAGCCTAGACTTTTTGGACCATCTCAAAAAGTGAAAGGGGGGGGAAATGCTTTTAAAAGTTGAAAGAGCCGGACGTGGTGGTGCACACCTTTAATCCCAGCACTAGAGAGGAGGCAGAGGCAGGTGGATTGCTGTGCGTTTAAGACCAGCCTGGTCTACAAAGCAAGTCCAGGACAGCCAAGATTAACACAGAGAGACCCTGTCTCAAAAAGCAAAAAAATAAATAAAAAATAAAAAAAGATGAAAGAAATGGTGTATTGCTGGGCTGCAGGTAGTTACTGCTTGGAAGCCAAGAAAGCCAAAGTACCCAGGTGTTCATTCTCCCTCAGTCACCTGTCACCCACTGCTTTCTTTCTCAGGTGTGTAAGAGATCTTGAAACTACTCAGTAGACCTTTTTCTTCCCTATCCTTAAGATACAAACATGCCCTCTAGGAAACCTCCCCTCTCCTCCTAGTTCCCTTTATCTGAATCAGTCATTCTTTGGGCAAAATGCTTTTGCACCTAAGCCATCTTTTACAGTCACTCTCATCTAGTTATCAGAATGGGCCTCATCTCCCCACTACCCTCACTCCCCTCCAAGGCAAGCACAACGTTACCCTCAAACTATTTGAAAAGAGACTTTCTTATTCTCTTTTTGGTGCTGGGGCCTCACACCTGGTCACACCTGTTATGCCATTCTACTCACTTAAAAAAGACATTTAAAACACATTTAGATGAACAGTTTTGGGGGGTTTGTTGGGTTTTTTTTTTTGTTTTGTTGTTGTTGTTTTCTTTTGTTTTGGGGGGTCTTTTGGGGAGGTTGGGTTTTTTTGGTTTTTTGAGACAGGGTTTCTCTGTGTACTCGCCCTGGCTGTCCTGGGACTCTATTTGTAGACTAGGCTAGCCTCCAACTCACAGAGACCAGACTACCTCTGCATCCCCGAGTGCTGGGACCAGCTCAGAAAGAAATTCTGCACACTCTACAACATAGATGAACCTTGAAGACACTCCACAAAATGAAGTAAACCAGCCATAAAAAGAGAACACTCTCCTACAAAAAAAAAAAAAAAAGTGATTACAAAGATAGAAACAGAAAGGGAAATGGAGAGGAACTACTAAAAGAGGGAGCAGGGATTAGTACTTCAGTCAGGGAGACGGTCCTGGACATGAAGACCATGACAGCCACACAGCAATATAAATGCACAGAACGTCAGTTAACTTTAATTAGGTTAAGTGCATTTTATCACAACTTGAAAATTGTAACATTTTAGCTGGGTACAATGTCCCACACCTTTAATCCCAGCACATGAGAGACAGAGACAGGTGGGTCTCTGAGTTCCAACCTGGTTTATGTACTGAAAGCTGGACAGCCAGCGCTACATAGAGAGACTCTGGGGGGTGGGAGGGATTAAAATTCCAACATTTTATAAAATAATTATTGAAGGAATGACAATTCATAGATGTTCCATATCTTTGAGTTAACTTTAGAGAACTCGTGTCTGTGCTCTGTACAGATGAGGAAGCACAACAGATCTGCCACCTTTTTATAGTATTTATATAAACCACAAATAGTACAAATTATGCCACGCCGCTCAGCTAGGGTTCAATACTTGTAAACCAGGAGGGCAAAATGAGTGCCTTAGACCCTCTTTCCCATTAACCAGGCAGGACCTTACTCATAACCCACACACCCCTCAAGAGTTTGACACTATGGTCTGATAAAAAGCTGTGTCAGCGACTACATCTCCAATACACTACTTATCTGCCAGGCACTGGGTCGGGGAACAGTGCTATCTATCCCCGGAGATGCTCAAAGCCAGGCTGGGCAATCAACCACTCCTCCTGTGCTAGTCGCCAACTGAGGTTGATAATGACTCAGATGACTAACTGCTTCACCTTGCCTCCTGTGATGGGCAGATAAGGCTCCCGAAACACCACAGCGGCAAACACAAGCGCTGAACAAGCTGCTGTGAGTACACAAAGGAGTAAGTAGCAGCCAAAGGGCCTAGAAGAGGGGGAGCTATCTTCCTTCCAAAGTGGTTTTTTTATCTGCATCTGAAAGGACCCATAGCTCTCTAGGGTAAAGGCCAGAGCATAAGGCAGAAAGAACACCAGCCAAAATGTCCAAAGACCCGCTGCTGACTCTGCCATCATCTGTATCAGTAACCTCTGCAAATCCCACTCTAGGTTTCGCCAAACGCAGACCGACAGCTGGACGGAATGATGTCCAAAAATTCCAGCCAGTTCTATAATAACAGACTGCTTATGTTCAAATCTTGCCAGAAGTGTCGCTTGACCTTGGGCAGAGTAATTATCTGCTCCGTGCCTCAGTCTCCCCATTTCCGATCGGGGGGGGTGGGGGGGTGGGAGGGGGGTTGGTGTAATAACTAAATACATACCAATACTTAGGAAAGGAAATGGCACACAGTAAGCCATCATTAAATAAACGATACTGATAATCACCCACCGCTGTACAAGGAGCACAGCCAACAGTGAGGAAGGGGGTTGTGTCCGTGGAGCTTCCAAGATCCTCCCTCTCAGACTCGAGACTTCCAGTGGGGGAGGGGGAGGGGAGCGTACAGCCGGTTGCACACCCTGCACGCATGTGTCACCGGCCAAGCTCGCACGAGCCTCTCCCCTAGGGCTTAGCTGCCCTGAGGCCCAACTAGCACCCCTCCAACCCGACCCCTGACCTCACTCACCATACTGGCCGGGGAGAGGGTGGCTCAGGTGAGCTGGCTCTTGGGATCCGACGCGTCCCGCTGGCACAGTTCAAGTCATGGTCCCGGCAGACTCGGGGAGTCCCCCGCCCATGCAAAGACGACCCGTTCCCCACCCCGGGCCCCGCTGGCACCTTTAAAATGAGCACAGCGGCCTCATCAGGGGCCCCACGAAGCGATTCATCCAGACCTCGGCCCACCCCAGGCAAACGCAGAAGCAGGAAATGGGGCTCAGAGGCGGCTGCGCGGGGGGCCCCCCGCCTGGGCCCGACCCCCCGAGAAGGAGGCTGCGGGCCCAGGCAGGGACTCCCCTGCCTCCGCGGCCCGAGGCGGCGATCGGCCCGGCTGAGGCTGAAGGGGCGGAGGCTGCCGGGCCTGGACGGCGCAGCCGGCTCAGGAAAGAGGCCCGCCGACCCGCGCTGTCCTCGCCACCTCTGTCCTCGCGACGGCCCCACTCCGCATCCCTGCACGCCACCCGCAACCACCGCTCGCCCCTCGCGGATACCCCCAGCCAACAGCCCAGCGCGCCGGAAGTGGCGAGCACCAGGCGGTCCTTCAGCCCGCGGCCTGCTGCGGCGCTGGAACCGGACCAATCCGGAATCAAGTGAGAGCGGAGGAGGGCGGGGCCGCACCTGACGGTTCGCTGGCTCTGCCCACCATGTCCCCGCCCAAGCGGCCGCGGACCGCCGCGTTGGTACAGGGGCACGCGGCCATTTTGGTAAAGGGGAGGTTTCCCTTTCGTTTCTGCCCCTCATTCATTCCTTAAATCCTTTTTGAGGACCTTTCCGGACCATGGCACCGCACTGGAAGTTCTGCGGCGCTGGTCTGTGCTCTCCTGGGGGTTTTATTCATTCAGTTTACAGTTCTGGGTGCTAGGGCCAGGAAGTGTCACAGGACGAAATTTAAACAATTAGTGTCAAGATCTTAATTGACTTCCTCCCCAATTCTAGTGTTAGACAGTATTTAATAGAAGAAAACACGGAACAAATGTTCCAATGAGCAGAGTAGCTCACTGGTCTTACAGATAGGTGAAAAGTGACCCAGAGATAAACCACTGGATTGTTTGGAAGGCATTTATGAATTTGGGAAGAGGGGAACAAAAGAAAAATAACTGGGTAACAATAGTTGACTCTGTGTGTGTCTGTGTGTGTGTGTGTCTGTGTGTGTGTGAGAGAGAGAGGGAGAGAGAGATCAAGAAGAGGGAATTTCGCCAGGCGTGGTGGCACACGTCTTTAATCCCAGCACTTGGGAGGCAGAGGCAGGCGGATTGCTGTGAGTTCGAGGCCAGCCTGGTCTACAAAGTGAGTCCAAGACAGCCAAGCCTACACAGAGAAACCCTGTCTCGAAGAAGAAGGAGGAAAAAGAAGGAGGAGGAGGAGGAGGAGGAGGAGGAGGAGGAGGAGGAGGAGGAAGAAGAAGAAGAAGAAGAAGAAGAAGAAGAAGAAGAAGAAGAAGAAGAAGAAGAAGAAGAAGGAATTTCGTTACCATTCTATTAAAAGTCATTCTAGAAGGATTTAAAAGAAGCAAAACTGGTACGAGCCAAATGTGTCGACTAGCTGATAATTTTAAACTGATGGAGGCAGGAGGATCCACAGTTCAAGGTCATCCTTGGCTACATAGTTCAAAGTCAGCCTGAACTACAGTAGAGCCTGATGGTTTAGCGATTAGAGTTTGTATGACTCTTCAAAGAATCCTTAGTTGCTCTCCTAGGGCTCATACTCCGTGTAACTCACACCAGTATATTCAACACCCTCTTCTGGACTTTGGAGACACCTACACTCATACCCATGGCATAAACATACCTAGGTACATAAACATATATTTTTTTTAAAAAAATTTTTTTTTGAGTCAGGGTTTCTCTGTGTAGCCTTGGCTGTCCTGGACTCACTTTGTAAACCAAGCTGGCTTGCAACTCAGACATCCGCCTGCCTCTGCCTCCCAAGTGCTAGGATGAAACTCATGCACCACTATGCCCGGCTCTAAATTTTTTAATAGCTAGGACGGTGTAAATTTTTTAAAGTTTTTGTTTTGTTTGTTTATTTGTTTTATTTTGTTTTGTTTTCGAGACAGGGTTTCTTTGTATAATATAACCCTAGCTGTCTTGTAGACCATGAACTCACAAAGTTCCTGCCTCCCAAGTGTGGAGGAATGTCTTGAGTGGATGTAACAACTGTCAATAAAGTGCTGTGTTGCCAAGCAGCTGGGCAAACAGATAGGAAGTGGGAGGCAGGACTTCCTGGAGAAGGGGCAGAGCCGAAATTGACAGTTGAGAGGCAGAAGGACAGGGGAGAGAAACAGCCCAAAGATCATAGTGGCAAGTGCCTAGGATATATGTATGTTATGAGGTTTAGAGTAGTTTGTTTAGTTTAGGAGTAGATTTGTATCAATTTAGATTCTGCCGCCTGTAGTGCTAACAGCTTTAAAGTATGTTTCAGACTCTGTGTCAGTTATTGGCTTTGTAGGCCAAACCAACACAAATTATTGTAACAAACTGGCACCCAAGTATTTAGTGTATCCACAACCTTGAAAAAGGATATTTTCTTATAGTTTGGTGGGGGAAATAGCTCCCAAAGAGAAAACCCAAATAATAAAATAGAGACTTTGTTATAACTTGGTAGTTTAAAGATGAAAGACATAATAACACAAAGTTTTGGGGCCTTGTTAAATGCTCTTTTAAATGATGCCGTGATACAAATAAGAGAGAGAGAAATGGTGCTACTGATTATGACTACTATTTTTACTTTAATCATAGCTTTCTATAATTCTTCAAAAGAAAAGGCTTTAGAGAAAAAGTTACAAAAATTTACAGATTTGACTGAGGAAAATGCTAGGATATCGGAGACAAAGCAAAGTGAAAAATATGAAATTTGGAAACATACCTTAGAAATGAAGTTAGAAAGACTTATTACTAATAATAATAATGCTGAGATAGAAACTGGAAAAAAAAAAAAAAAACAGGCCAGAACATACAACACAACTTTGTAACAAGACTGCAAGGCAGTCATTATTTGTTTAAAAACCAAAATTGATTTTCCCACCCTTCATAAGGGAACTACCAGGAAATGTGAAAAATCCACAAAGTTATCAGGGTTTTGATTGGCAACCTACAGAGGCACAAGAATTAAAAGGGTTTAAGGAGGCAATAAGCAGTTATGGTTTACACTTACCATATGTTAAACAGACACTTAATAATTGGGCCACATGGAATTGCATAATTCCAAAAGATTGGAGAGATTTAAGGACTGCCATCTTAGAGCTGGGTCCCCAATTACAATGCTTGGCATGGTGGAAAGATGAGGCCGCACTTATGGAGCAGCGCAATAGGACTAGAGGGGTTGATATTGTCAAGAATCAGTTGTTAGGTGAAGGCCCATATTCTGAATTAATACTGCAGGTTGCCTTTGATGATAATGTCTTAGAACAATGCCAAACAATAGCCCTGAATGCTTGGGACAAGGTTGAACAACAGGGACAAACGGAATAATTTACAAAAGTAACCCAAGGTTCAAATGAAACTTTCACTGACTTTTTACAAATAATAACTAAAGCTCTGAATAGAACCATAGCAGGTCCAAATGCTAGAGAAATTCTACTTTCATCTCTAGCTTTTGAAAATGTAAATGCTGAATGTAAAAAGGCTACTACACTCCTTAGGGCAAGATCTGTACCTCTTCATGAATGGATTAAAATTACTTCAGACATAGAAGTAAATACTCATGGTTCAGTTATAACTGGACAAAAAAATTACAGAAGACATCAAACATTATACTCACTGCTGTGACTGTAAAAATTCAAATCATAACAAATCATTGCTAAAGATAAATTATTCTGCAATACTAATAATTCAGGGGAAAGATTTCCTGTAAAATGTAGAAGATGTGGGAGGCATGGTCATGTGGCTCATGAATCTAAGTCATCCAAGGATACCCAAGGCAATTGCCTGATTTCAGAGAACTGACTAAGGGGCCTTCACTCAGGACCAACAAAAACAACATAAGCCATTCATTTCCTGTTCAGCATAAAGGGATTATTCTACAAGACAACAAGAAAATTCAAGGTCTGATAAAACAAAATGGGGCTACTGAAGACTTAGAAAACCCATTTAATGGAGATAATAATGGCCCTAGAGATAAAATAAAAGGTACTGAAGATACTGAAAAACAAATATTTTGGCAAACTACTATTAATGGTAAGAGAGCAAAGTTCAAATTACAATTAAATGGCATTGAGATTGAGGAGTTACTACATACTGACACAGATGTCAGTATAATTTCCCAAGATTCCTGGCATCCAATTGGGCCACTTCAAAAGGTATCTACACAGTTCCTATGGATTGGAACATTATCTTAAATGTTCCAAAGTGTCAGATGGCTTAAATGTACAGGGCCAGAAGGTCAAACAGGAAAATTAAGGCCATACATGGCTGATAGAGCTGTAAATTTATGAGGAAGAGATCTGTTACAACAATGGAAAACCCAGTTAACATCCCTCCAATTTCAGTAACAAGGCAGAAAACAGGTGATACTCCTGATTGAAAAAATTATGGCCAGGTGGTGGTGGTGCTCACCTTTAATCCCAGCACTTGGGAGGCTGAGGCAGGTGGATTGCTGTGACTTTGAGGCCAGCCTGGTCTACAAAGTGAGTCTAGGACAGCCAAGGCTACACAGAAAAACCCTGTATCGAAAAAAAACTATAAAAAGGGATTATCAAAGACAGTCACAGGCTGTCCATAAACAAGATATAACAGGGGCTGACTCTTCTACATTATATTGGGAAACCACTGCTGATAAAACACCTACAGCCTTGCCACTAAAATGGTTGACTGACCAACCTACTTGGATTGAACAATGGTCTATGACTAAAGAAAAATTACAGGCGCTGGAAAAGCTAGTCCAAGAACAACTGGAAGCTCAACATATAGAAGAGTCCAACAGCCCTTGGAATTCTCCTGTATTTGTCATCAAAAAAAAAAAAAAAAAACTGGAAAATGGAGGATGTTAACAGATCTCAGAGCAATTAATAAAATTATTCAGCCAATGGGAACTTTACAATCCAGAATCCCATTGCCTTCCCTGTTACCTAGGGAATGGCCTATTATAGTAATTGGTCTAAAAGATTGCTTTTTCATGATTTCTTTATATAAACATGATAGAGATTTGCCTTCTCGGTACCTACTTTTAATAGAAGCTGCCCAATAAAGAGATATTATTGGAAAGTTTTACCACAAGGAATGTTAAACAATCCTACCTTGTGTCAGTATTTTATACAACAGCCATTGGAGATAAAATGCAAGAAATGTCCTCAATAATTTACCATTATATGGATGATATCTTATTGGCTGATTCAGATGCATGTATATTAGAACAGATTTTTGATGAAATAAATAAAACCTTGTTGGGGATTACAGACTGCTCCAAGAAAATACAAAGAGAAGATTCTATTAATTATCTAGGATACAAAATAGGCCTACAGAAAATTAGACCACAGAAAGTACAAATCAGGAGAGATCAATTAAGAACTCTTAATGATTTTCAAAAATTGCTGGGAGATATTTACTGGCTGTGGCCTACAATTGGTTTAACTACCCAAGAACTAGATAATTTGTTTCAAACCCTACAAGGTGATAAGGACTTGAATAGCTTAAGAAAGTTATCAGCTGAGGCCGAAAAGGACTTGGCTCTGGTACAAAGGAAATTACAAGATTCATATATAGACCACATTGATCCAAAGAAGACATGGATCTTAGTTGTCTCGTCTTCTACTCATTCTCCCACAGGAATTCTTATGCAAAGGGAAGGTTGTATCTTAGAATGGATATTTTTACCACACAAAGTAAAAAATTAAAAAGCCTACATAGAATAAGTTTCTGAATTGATTGTAAAAGGAAAAATGAGACTTTGCCAGTTATCTAGACTAGATCCGGCTGAGATGGTGGTACCTTTTACTAATGCTGAGATTGCCTTATTATGGGCAGACGATGAACATTGGCAGAGGGCTTGTAGTGATTTTTTTGGGAGAAATTAACAACAGAGCAGGTTATAAATTAGAAAATAAAAGTAAGGTAGTTGAGAGTCCTTATGATTCCATTCAAAAGTCAGAATTATATGCAATTCTGCTGGTGTTATCAGAATTTGAAGACTCTCTTAATATAGTTACTGACTCTCAGCATGCTGAAAGAGTTGTGTTGAATATAGAAACAGCTGACCTCATTCAGAATGGTTCTGAATTAACGTCACTATTCATTCAATTACAACAAGTGATCAGAAATAGAAACCACCCACTGTATATAACTCGTATAAGATCTCACATGGGTCTACCAGGACCTCTAGCACAAGGTAATGATGAAACTGATCAACTATTGACAGGAAGTGAGTTAGAAGCTACTGAGTTTCATAAAAACAGAGTTTCATGTTAACAGCAAAGGTTTTAAAAAGGAATTTTCTATCACTTGGCAACAAGCCAAGGAAATTGTGGAAAATGTCCTACTTGTTCTATATATAACCAAACTCCATAACCTGCAGGAAATAACCCTAGGGGTAATCAAAGATATGAAACTTGGCAAATAGATGGATTTCATTTTATATAGAGTTTGGAAAACTGAAGTATATGCACCATACTATAGACACGTGTTCAGAATTTCAGTTCTGAAAAGGCTGATTCTGTTATTACACATTTATTAGAAGTCATGGCAATTATGGATATAACTAAACAAATTAAAACTGACAATGCTTCATCATATGTTTCTAATAAAATGAAACATTTTAAAATGTATTATTATATAAAACATGTTGCGGGTATACCACATAATCCTACAGGACAGTCGTTGAAAGATCCACTCGTACTTTAAAAGAAATGCTCATCAAACAAAAAAGGGGTATCAAAGACCCCCAGAGATAGATTACATAATGCCTTATTGACTTTGGATTTCTTGAATGCTAATAAACAAAAAAATGGCAGCTGTAGAGAGACATTGGATTTTAGAAAAATCTGATGAATTAGATCAGCCTGTCTTTTTCAAGGACATCCTGGCCTCAGAATGGAGAAGAGGAAATGTGTTACAATGGGGTAGAGATTTTGCATATGTTCCTACAGGAAAGGAAAAATTGTGGGTTCCATCAAAATGATAAAAAAAAATAGATATGACACAGGAAGACCCCCTGAAAATCATACATACACCCTTAATCCTAACACCATGAAGACAAAGACAGCTGGATCTCTGTAAATTCTAGGCCAGCCTGGTCTCCACAGTAAATCAGGGGATGACCCCTTACTGATAAATTAAGTTACTTGCAGAGACAACCTAGGATTTAAACTGACAAAATCTTCCTTAAATTTACTAAGCATTTTCCTTTGCCTTAACAATAGATTATATGTCCTTACTAATCTAAAGGATGGCTACACATCAATCCTAGGTTTATGTAAGGAAAATGCCATTGCTCTAAAAAAGCCAGCCAATCTCCTTTAAAGCGGAGCTTCCATTGGGAGAACTGGTACCAAAGGGTAATTGACCTAGGATATATAGACTGTTGGTCTATGTAAGGACCAAGGTTGGGTGAGGAGACAAACATGCAAGCTGCAAGCCTCTCATGTTGAAAGCCTTTGTATGCTTACTTGAGGTATCACTGCTCTGGGAGCCAGCTTATCTCTCTAAACATGAGCTACTTTTACAGGGGACAGGTGGTGGTCACACCAGATGGAAAAAGACACCAAGGAATTACAGGTGACAAAGTACAGGTCAGCCTAGTTAAGTCCCAAAAACTCAAAGGCTAAAATTTGCATACTTAAAAGGGTAACCTTAATGCCTTTTCTTTTGCTCAAGGCAACCAGCTTGTCTCAAAAACGGGATACATTTTCTTGGGAGACAGGTAGCGGCCTAGCCTATCCATCAGGTGCCATAGAGCCTAGTGAAGGACATTTAGTTTGAAAGGTGGACATGTCCACCCCTATGGAGAGAAGGGGTGAGACAAAAACACCCACAACAAATGTGAAAACCCAAGTACAGGACGCCTAGGGTACGCATAAACTCTAAAATGAGAGTTATATAAAGTTTAAAAGGTGGAAGCATCCATCCCCAATGGAGAAAAAGGGTGAGACAAAAACACCTTCAATAAATGTGAAAGCCCAGGTACAAGATGCCTAGGGTGTGCATAAGTTTATTTAAGGCTTAATGCCTCTTCTTTTGCTCAGAGCAACTGGCTTGTCTCTAAAACGGGATACGTTTTCTCGGGAAACAGGTAGCAGCCTGGCCACACATCAGGCACCACAGAGCCTAGAGAAGGACATTTAGAACTATACAATCTTGTTTTGATTTCAATTAGATAATGATTCTGTGTTCTTTGGCAATGGTAATATTATACTTCCTCTTTGAAAGAGGTCAAAATAAAACAGACCTGGATGAAAGGGAGACTGCTGATTTAAGTCAGTCTATACATACATGAATTCAAACTACAGAACTAGCTTCGATTGTTCTGTGCACCCTGCACATCTCATGCATTTATAGTTTTAGAACTATATAACACTTGTGAGAAATTATATATTTTCAGAACAAAAGTACCAGACACTGACGCTGGATCAGACCCGACAGGATGCATCCTCCAGCATGCTGAGATGCTGACATCCTGCCTTCCCCATGCTCCAGCCACAAGTGCTTCGGTTGCTGTTGTCATCAGAACAGAGCAGCCCCCAGGACAGCTTCGAAGAAAGTTCCTGATTCCAATTGGTCCAGCATTTCAGACTGTCCCACACAGGACTTTCATTAAGCCTGAATTTCTCAACAGAGACTGGACCACAAATGCTATCTCTAGTTTGTTTAACCATTTTCCCAGTTTTATTTGGGCCCCTACATAAGTATTATTCATCCCAAATCAGCCTGAAGAAACCTTAAAAAGAGAACACTGTCCCATTTCCCTTAAAGGGAGGTTGGGTAAAGTTTTGGGCTGTGGATGTTTATCTTCATTGGGAATTGTTTGTGTTATTGTTGGTTTCATTCAGAGAGAACAAGGTTGGACTCAGGGATTTTTCTCTGAGAGTATAGAAATATATAGGAATGATAGAACAAAAGGTAGATTATTGAATCTACTCTTCAATTTAAGGCCTTAATTGTTACTCACAAGGCTATTTTTAATTCATTGGTATAGAATATTAGATATTTATGTAAAATGAGTTTTTTAAATTCATTGTACTATTCAATTTTATCACAAGAATATACATCTTGGTTCAATAGATAGATAAGGTAAAATATTTAGATAAGGTCTTCAAAAACCTCAGAGACCTACAGAATATGGCATTTAAAGAAACTTTTATTGTTTTGAGGATTCTTTGAAAATGAGACAGGTTGACTCCTGGCAACACCCAGCCTGCCCCAAAGAAGGCAATGAGCATTGAGGAACTCCTTATGGAGATGCTTCAGATGTGCCAAACCAGCCACTGGGCAAACATGTCCTTGTTTTCTGCCACAGACAGAATTCTGCCTGAAATGGGCAAACTTGGATGCAGGTGGAGTTGATGACCAAACTCTGCCAAGATAGGGTAGGCAGGTCCTCAATCAAATATGCCTGTCAGATATATTGGGCCAGAGGCTGAAGATGATGCTCCAACGTGTTAAAGAGTTTTGAGTGACTGTTCAGGCAGCAAAGTGTCTCTGTCATTTTTTTTTTTTTTTTTCATTTTGGAAGCTGCTGACCTGCACTTCCTATTTACTCAGCTATTTAATTTTATTCCTTCTCAAGTCTCTGATGGGGTTGAAGACAGCAAAACATTATGAGTATAACATAAATATAATGATTGTTTTGTGGTTCTTGTGTGTGTGTGTTGTATATTGGTGTAATGATATAAACGTATAGGTAAAATGTTTTTTTTTTTTTATTATTATTATTATTATTAGACTAAAAAGGGGAATTGTGGAGGAATGTCTTGAGTGGATGTAACAACTGTCAATAAAGCGCTGCTTAGCCAATCAGCTGGGCAAAAGGACAGGAAGTGGAAGGCAGGACTTCCTGGAGAGGGGGCGGAGCCGAAATCACAGTTGAGAGGCAGAAGGACAGGAAAGAGAAACCGCCCAAGGATCACAGTGGCAAGTGCTTGGGATATATGTATGTTTTGAGGTTTAGAGTAGTTTGTTTAGTTTATGAGTAGATTTGTATCAGTTTAGATTCTGTCCAGCGCTTAGTGCTAACAGCTTTAAAGTATGTTTCAGACTCTGTGTCTGTTATTGGCTTGGTAGGCCAAAGTGATACAAATTATTGTAACGCCCAAGCTCTGGGATTAAAGGCGTGAGCCACCACAGCTCAAGATGTAAATAAAACCTTTTTAAGGGGCATGATGCAAGGAGCCAGTGGCATGGCTTAGCCTTTAAAGGCACTTGCTGCTATCTCTAACAACCCAACCTATGTTCACTCCTCAAAGCTTGTGGTGGTTTGAGTGAGAGCGGCATCCCATAGGCTCATGCATTTGAATGCTTAGTTGTCAGAAGTGGCACTATTTGAAAAATATTAGAATGATTAGATGTGGCCTCGGAGGAAGCATGTCACTGGAGGTGGGCCCAATCTCTCTGCTTGTGAATAAGGGTCTAGCTCTCAACTGCTGTTCTAGCTCCAGGCTTGCCACCGTGCTTCCTGCCGTGATGATAATGGGCAGGCCATCTAAAACTGTAAGAAAGCCCCCAATTAAATGCTTTCTTTTATAAGAGTTGTGTGGTCAGGGTGTCTGTTCACAGCAGTAGAACAATGGCCACAATGTAACCCAATTGTGGAAGAAGAGAATAAATTCCCACAAATTGTCTTTTAACTGAACTAGAGTCAAGATGTGATTGTATACAGGCACATCCAGGCACGCGCATGCGTGCACGCGCGCGCACACACACACACACACACACACACACACACACACACACATTAGGTCTGAGGCAGTCCATATATCCAGAAACGAGCTCAAGCCAGACTATAGAAGGATTTCTGGTGGTTAGAGAAAAGGCAGCATTTCTCAGGAGCTTTTGAAACAGGTTCCCATCTCCCCAAAGGAGTCATTTCCCGCACCTCTGGCCGAAGAGACATATGGCTCTCCATTGACTTATACCCGTGGCACATATCAGCATACCAATGAGCACATCCTGGCCCTCCTCACCTCCTCCTCACCTCCTCCTCACCTCCTCCTCACCTCCTCCTCACCTCCTCCTCACCTCCTGACCCTAAAAGTCCCAGGCCTGCTCCAGCTCATGGGCTGTTTCCCACCCCCCAGCTACTCAACCTTCTTATAACCCGCATGATTTTTCCACCTCACCCTCCACTGCACCCTACTCTCCTCTCTCCAGATAGCCCTGCCCTTGTCCGGTGTACTTCTTTTTCTCTCTGCTCTGGACTCTTCCATATGGCTCCGGATATTTTCTCTTTTACTCATAATGAAAGCTTTTGAATTAGCTGGGCACCGTGACTCACACCTCTGATCCCAGCACTCAGGGAGGCAGAAGCAAGCGTATAGCTGTGAGTTCAAGGCCAGCTTGGCCTACAAAGAGAGTCCAGGATAGCCAAGGCTACACAGAGAAAGGCTGTTAGAGGTTCAGTGTCCAAGGCAGCGACAGTGGTGGTAGGTCTGAGCCCCACATGCTGCAGGTTGGTCCAGGCACAGCTTGCCTCTGGACAGTAATATTTCTCTCTCAGGGGCTGCTAGAGCACTTTAGGGGTGAGGCTTGTGGCTCGGGGCACAAAGCCAGGTTCCCAGCCTCTCTCCGGGGGAGGTGGGAATTGAGTTCCCACATGGGGTGTTACAGTTAGCTCTTTTCAGAATGAGACTACAGGTGGAGACTCGAGGAACCCCACAAGATCTAAACATGTCACAGATCTTCGTGCCGACAAATGCCCGAAACCAGCCAAAAGGCTGTGAAATTGTCGGTATCAGAAAGCAATGGAAACTCAGGCTTTCCAAAGGCCTGCGATTACCACAGTGTTTCAGCTCTCTGGTCCGTCTGCTGGGCCAGGCAGACAGGGGCAGCCCGAAGGCAGGTCCTGTGAGATACAGGCTCCGCAGGTGCTTCCCCAGTGGTCAGCGCCCACTCGTCTTGTCAGGAAGAAATGAACGGGCAGGGAGTCTTTCCCCAGAATGGCGAGTCTGAGATGGTCGTGAAAGAGTGAGAAAACAAGCCAAACTTTACTTGTGACTGAGAGATTTATAAGCCCTGGGCAGTGTGTGTGAGTGTTCCGGGTGTCCTGAGGGTGGGTGCGTCTGATTCAATAGGGCTAAGCGTGCCAGGATACTTCAGCTACATACAGTGCGGTGTTTACAGTAAATACCAAGGGGCTGATCACAAGTATTTGATTATCCTATGTGTGTGGGATGATTCCTAGGACTATGTGACAACCCTTACAAAATCTGGACTTAGCAGGGCATGGTGGCACACACCTTTAATCCCAGCACTCGGGAGGCAGAGGCAGGTGGATCGCTGTGAGTTTGAGGCCAGCCTGGTCTACGAAGTGAGTCTAGGATAGCCAAAGCTACACAGAGAAACCTTGTCTCGAAAAACCAAAAACAAAAAACAAAAACAAAAAAAAAAAGAAAGAAAGAAAGAAAGAAAAACAAAATCTGGTCTTAACAGATCAGGTGGAGTGACCGAGCAGGAAACGGCTGTGTGGAGAGGTCAGACGTCAAACTTATCCAGCATAGTCCAACGAAAAGTGTGACTAGACGTGGAAAGTCAGGCATGTAAGCCCCAGCATTTGGAAGGCTGAAGGGTTGATGGGAATTTGAGGCCAAGCTGGACCATAGAGACCCTGTCATAATGCACCCTCCTCTATAGTTTAGTTTGAGATTAATAACATGGAATTTAAGAATTACAGGACTCTTGATTTTTAAAATGTCTTGGGGCCTGCTACAAATGTTGAGAAAGGGTCTTTTTTTTTTTTAGTTTTTGTGGGGTTTCCCCGCCCCCCCCCCATACCATAAGCCAACTAAAGAGACAAAGAAGAAAGGGGAGATTTAATGGAAGCTGCTAGCATGCATATCCAGCCTGCTGACAGCGCAGTGAGGAGATGTGGGTTTGCTTGTTTGTTTGTTTGTTTCCTGAGACAGAGTTTATCTGTGAAGGCCTGGTTGTCAGGACTTACTTTGCAGGCCAGGCTGTCCTCGAACTCACAGCGATCCCCCTGCCTCTGCCTCCCGAGTGCTGGGATTAAAGGCTTGCACCACCACGCCCTGGGTTTGTCATTTTGAGACAGGGTCTCACTATGTTGCCCTGGCTGGCCTGGAACTCACAGACATCATCTTGCCTCTGGGTCCTGGGTGTTGGAATTAAGGATGTGTTTGCCACCAAGGTGTGAAAATAGTCACCACATGGAGCACACCACTCACTGCCTGCCTGAGCACACACTATGGAATTACAAGCAAAGCATGCAGAAGAGCCCTCATGATACATAAGCGTACAGTTTTGTGCTGGGCCACATGCAGAGCTGCTCTGGGGCACGGATTTGGCCGCATTTAGGGAAAGGGGCAGGTAGAGTGGTCTGGTGAGACCCAGAATGGGGTCCCACCAATCTTTCAAAAACTTGACTGAGCTTTAGATTCAGTAGAAAAAGAATTGGGGCGAGGGGTAAGAGGTAGGTGCAATCCGGCAGTTCTGCTCAGGGCGTAGTTGTGGTGGATCATAGGAGTTCTGGTTCGGCAAGGTTGGAAAAAGTGGTTTACAGCCCTCACTAGAGAAGGGGATTGCCTCCTCGGGGATAATGGTTTCCCCTCTGGGAGCAGCCCTGCCATCACAGGCAATTGCCCTCATTTGGGGAGTGATCTGTGCTTTAAGGCTCAAGTTTGCTTAGTGATAATGTCAGTGCCTTGTCATAAAGGTGTTTATGTCAGTTCTGGTTTTCCTGGAATCCAAGGTAAGTGCAAGTTTGCAGGTAGGAGGGAGACTTGCTTCTGGAACAGGACATTGTAAAACAACAGAGACCTAAAAGAACAAAATGAAGGCAGAGATGCCAGGCTGTTAACTTTTACTTCTCCTGTAGTAGCCCAACTGAGAAGTCGTTTTTAGCAAAAGCGATGTCTAACAGCTAGTTTTTAAAAAAATGCTTTGCAGGGGCCCAGGCCTTTAATTCCACCACTCAGGAGGAAGAGGCAGAAGGGTCTGTATGAGTTTGAAGCCAGCCTAATCTACATAGTGAATTCAAGCACGGCTTTAATCCCAGCACTCAGGAGGCAGAAGTAGGCGGATCGCTGTGAGTTCAAGGACAGCCTGGTCTACAAAAATGAGTCCAGGACAGCCAAGGCTACACAGAGAAACTTTGTCTCGAAGAAAAACAAAACAAAACAAAACAAACAAAAAAAACGTAGTGAGTTCGGGGATAGCCACGAATACAAAGAGACCCTGTCTCAAAATAAATAAATAGTAGTTTCTACCCTGGAGGGCAAATAAACAACCAGTAATGAATAAGAGAATAAATTAACTGTGTGAAAAGGAATGCTATAAACAGAAGAAGCAAGGAGTTGAGACAGAACAGTGGTTCTCAACCTGTGGGCCATGGCTCCTTCAGAGGTTGAGTGGCCCAGTCACAGTGGCAACATCACAGTTTTGAAATAGCAATGAGATGGGTTTATGTTTGGGGCCACCACAACGTAAGGGTCATGGCATTAGGAAGGTTGAGAACCATGGAGATAAAAGATGGAGGGGAGGTTGGTTGGTCCCTGGAGGGCCAAGTGTGTGGTGATTCTTCCTCTAGTCTCTAACCTGCTTTAAACCTTACTCATTTACATGTCTGTGCCTGGCTGAGTTTATGTGTTCTGTCTGCCTGCAGGAGGCCAGAAGAGGGTGATGAATCTCCTGGAATTGAAGTTCCGGGTGGTAATGAGCTGCCATGTGGGTGCTGAGAGCAGAACTTGGGTCCTCTAGCAAGTGTCCTTAACCACTGGACCATCTCTCCAGTTCCAAAAGTGCTAGTTTTAAGAGATTCCATCAGCCAGGCATGGTAACACTTGCCTGTAATCTCAGCACTCAGGGAGGCAGAGGCAGACGGTGTTAGCATACCTGCCCCAAATCTGCCTAGCAACATATGATGTCATCACCTGCCCTACACTATGTGTGCCAGCTGCTAAAATGGGCAAACCTACCCCATCACCCTCTCTTGTTCCTCTTTTCCTCTTCCACTCTCTCTCTTCCCCTCTCTTCCTTTTTCTCTCTTCCTCTTCATTTCTCTTGTTCTCTCTTGTCTCTGTCTGTCTCTCTCTGGGGCACTCCTCCCCCTTCCCTAGTCTCTCATGCTTCTATAAACGTCTCCACACTATATCTGCTGCCTGGCATCTTATTTTTCATATTTAATAGGCTGATCACTGTGAGTTCAAGGCCAGCCTGGTCTACAAAGTGAGTCCAGGACAGCCAAGGCTACACAGAGAGACCCTGTGTTGAAAAACCAAGGGGGGGGGGTTCTGTCAAGAAGCTATCCTAAGCAGCTAAGTTGAGCCCCCAAGTGTTCCCACTACACAGGTCACAGCCCACCCATCTATCCCCATGGCTTGCAAGCCCAAGTGTATGTCAAAAATCATCTTTAAAGAAACATTAAATCAGGAACTGCTCTACCCCCCTTGCTTCTTATTGCTTCTAAGGCAAGTCCTAAAATTCATATTTCTAAACAAACTCCCAGGTGATGGAGATGCGTCAGGTCCAGAGGCCACATTTAGATAACCACTAATGCAACTCATGTCAAAAGACAAAACCACAGAGCCCGAGGTATAGCTCAGGGTATGGCCCTCAATAGCGTAGCAATCAAAAGGAAGAAAGGAAAGACAAAATGATGATAAATTGCTGGGCAGTGGTGGCGCAGGCCTTTAATCCCAGCACTCGGGAGGCAGAGGCAGGTAGATCTCCGTGAATTGAGGGCCAACCTGGTCTACAAAGTGAGTCCAGGGCAGCCAGGGATACACATAGAAACCCTGTTCAACCCCCTCCCCCAAAGATGATACATTTTATGGATTTTTAAAAACTTATATTTATTTAGCTATTTTGTATGTGTGTTATCACTCTTGTTCTGTCCTTCCTCTGTGTGAGATTTGAAGATCAAAGTAAGGTCACTAAGGTTTATGGCAAGTGCTTCACACTTTGAGGCATCTCCTGGCCCTTACAAATCTTAACTGGGTGGGGGGGGGGTACACACCTTTAATCCCAGCACTCAGGAGGCAGAGGCAGGCAGATCATTGTGATTTCAATGCCAGCCTGGTCTACAGAGAAAGTTGCAGGACAGGCAAGGCTACACAGAGAAACACTGTCTTCAAAAACAAAGACAAAACAAAACAATTTATTTTTTTACATTTTATTTGTTCACTTTACATCCCCATATTATCTCCCCTCCCTCTTCTATCCCCCCTCTCCTATTCCTCAAAAAAAAAGGGGGGCTGCCCTCAACCCACCTCAGCACATCAAGTCACATCATGACTGAGTGGATCCTCATCCGCTGAGGCCAGGCAAGGCAGCCTGGCCAGAGGGTTATGACCATATAGCAGGCAACATTTTTATTATGTTAATCTTACCAATCCATGAGCATGGGAGATCTTTCCATCTTCTGATCTCTTCTTCAGTTTCTTTCTTCAGAAACTTGAAGTTCTTGTCATACTTTTATACCCAGCCATTTGGCTGAAGGTGTTTATCAGCTGTAGGAGTAGAATTTTGGGGGTAACTTATGTATACCATCATATACTATCTGTGAATAGCAGTACTTTAACTTTGTTTCCAATTTGTATCCCCTTGATCTCCTTTAGTTGTCTTATTGCTCTAGCTAGGACTTCAAGTACTATATTGAAGAGATATGGAGAGAGTGGACAGCCTTGTCTTGTCCCTGATTTCAATGGAACTGCTTTGAGTTTCTCTCCATTTAACTTGAGGTGAGCTATAGGCTTGCTGTATACTGACCTTCTTGTGTTTTGGTATGTGCCTTGTATCCCTTGTTATAATACAAGAATTGCCGCACAAACCACTTGGGCACCAATCTCAGTGAGATGGTTTATTAGAACACCACACCCCAAGATTGGTTATGACCAGAGACACAGAAAGAACTTGGGAGCCTAACTGTGATGTTGGTCTGCTTCTAAGGCAGACTTTTTATAAGCAAAACTGTAACCAAGTAACAACCAGGTAACCAGGTGGAAGGAAGGAGGGGCAGCATTATATTATTTTGACAAGTTAAACCCAAGAAGAGGGACTGGAGAGATGGCTCAGAGGTTAAGAGCATTGGCTGCACTTCCAAAGGTCCTGAGTTCAATTCCCAGCACCCACATGGTGGGTCACAACCATCTATAATGAGATCTGGTGCCCTCTTCTGGCATGCAGGTGTGCATGCAAGCAAAACACTGTATACATAAATAAATCTTTAAAAACAAAACAAAACACAAGAAGAACCAATTTTGTTCTGAGCACAATGTATCCAGGTGCCTAGACCAAGCATCTTAAGCTGATTGGCTGAGATTTAGGGTAGGAGAGTTCTTGGAGGCCTTCCAGCTCTCTGGGAGTAAGGAACATAACAGGATGTTGCTGCCGTAGCTCTAATAGAACACTATTTATTTATTTTTTGGTTTTTCAAGGCAGAGTCTTTTTGTGTTAGCCTTAGCTGACCTGGACTCACTTTGTTGACCAGGCTATCCTCGAACTCACAATGATCTCCCTGCCTCTGCCTCCCAAGTGCTGGGATTAAAGGAGTGCACCACCACCACTCAGCCAAAACAAAAAATTTTAATTAGTCTTTGCTTGCAATTCTAGACTCAAGGAACATCTCATGCCATAACACAGAATTGTCTGAATGGGCACAGAACAGAGAAGGTTTGTTTCATACTTTTTTGGGGGGTGAGGGTTGGTTTTTCGACACAGGGTTTCTCTAGTAGTCCTGGCTGTCCTGGACTTGCTTTGTAAACCAGGCTGGCCTCGAACTCACAGCGATCCACCTGCCTCTGCCTCCCGAGTGCTGGGATTAAAAGGCAGGTGCCACCACATCCAGCCATACTTTTTATTTTAAGTATGTGTGAGTTTTTTGGGGGGAGGTGTCTTAGGATTTTATTGCTGTGAAGAGACACCATGACCACAGCAACTCTTACAAAGAAAAACATTTAATTGGGGCTGGCTTATAGTTCAGAGGTTTAGTCCATTTTCATCAGGATGGGAAGCAAGGCAGCTCGCAGGTAGACAGGGTGCTGGAGAGGTCGCTGAGACGTCCACATCCACAGGCAGAGGGAAGAGACAGTGAGCACTGGGCCTGGCTTGAGCTTCTGAGACCTCAAAGCCACACCCCCAAGTGACACACTTCCTCCAGCAAGGCCACACCTCCAGTGTCCCTCCCCAGACCATCACAGGTGAGTACACTTGTTTGTGCAGGTGTGAATGCAAAGGCCACAGGACAGAAACATGATTCACCTCTCTTTGAGACAGGGTCTCTTTACCAGCCTGGAGCTCACCAATTAGGTTAGACTGGCTGGCCAGCAAGCCCAGGGATCCTCTTGTCTCAGCCCCCATAGCACTGGGAATACAAGCAGAAGCTGAAACACAGCAAAATTTTTGGGCATGGGTTTTGGGACTCTAACTCGGGTCCTCATGGCTGCACGGCGAGCCCTTCTGTCTTCCCAGCATCATCTTTACATTTTTATAGACAAGAAATATCTGAAGGAAGGAGAAAAAGAAAAAAGGTCAGGGCCGGGCGTAGTGGCACACTCCTTTAATCTGAGCACTCAGGAGACAGAAGCAAGCAGATCACTTTATGAGTTCGAGGCCAGCCTGGTCTAAAAAGTGAGTCCAGGACAGCCAAGGATAAACAGAGAAACCCTGTCTCAAAAAAAAAAAAAAGTCAGATGGGTTATTTTTCTTATAAAGGTTAAGGCAGAACAGAGTGTATTTCATCATGCCAGACAAAACTGGCTTGTTAGGAAACTTTGCTCCTCATCCTCCCGTCCCCACACTTCTCAGATGAACAGCTAAAATGATGTGGGATTTCAGCATGAGTGACTCCTGTTTTGTTTTGTTACCACCCTGCTGCAGGAGTCCAGTCCCATGGCTGCACAGCGGTTTCTGGTGTTGTGTTTCTTCCCTATGAGTTTTTTCCAGCATTCATTATTATGGAAAGCAATGGCTTTCATGTTTTCTCAAGTAACAGCCACTGTTCCACACTAAACAGCCCAGACACACTTCTGTTTTTAGGAGTTGAGAGAGAAGTTATTTTAAAAGCATTACTCAATAACCAATCAGTTATAATCATGTTAAAAGTAAGAATGGAAAAATAAGCCAGGTGTGGTGAAGCATGCTTTTAATCCCAGCACTGGGGAGGCAGAGGCAGGCAGGCTTTTGTGAGTTCGAGGCCAGCCTGGTCTACAAAGTGAGTCCAGAACAGCCAGGGCTACACAGAGAAGCCTTGTCTCAAAAAACAAACAAACAAAAATAGGAAAATTACTATGTTTCTGGTAGTTATCTATCAACTTATCCAGGAAGTAAGCTAATCTGGGAGATGGTGGGGATATGACATGTAAGCTGAGGCCTATAATAAGTTGGGGTTTGCTAGGCGAATAAAGGAGGAATGAGACATTCCAGGCAATAGAAATAGCACGTCTAAAAGAAGCCACCTTAAGAGGTAAACAGATAGATGACCTAGGGACCAAGGCCAAGTCACCTGTCCTCTTTTCCAAGGGTCAGTTAGTGGGATGAGCAAAAGGCTAGGAAGAGATGTGTTTGGTGCATTTGGAATGAAACCTAGCTCTTAAATTAGAGAGCTAGAGACTAAGCTCAATAGGTGGAGCATTTGCCTAGCATTCCCAAAGCCCTGTCTTCAATCCCCAGTGCTACACACAGCCAGGCACTGTAGCAAATGGACCCCAGGACTGAGAACACATAAGCAAGAGGACCAGGAGCCCACGACCATCTCTGCTGAGGGCCTGTGTTGCTCAGACTAGCCTTAAACCCTATGTAATAAGGGTGCCCATGAATTCCAGCTCCTTCTGTCTCTACCTCCCCAGTGCTGGGATTATAGGGATGGGCACCACACCTAACCACTAGCTGGAGGACTTTGAACAAGTCTTGTTTTCCTTACTAGGATGAAGTAACCGATATTTAACCCAAACTCAAAGGTACACTTTGAGATGGCATACGTCCCGTAAACGGACTTTCAGAGTTAGGTCAGCTTTGGCTGGCATGGCAAGTGCCTCTGAGTCCGGTCTGCAAGGATGCTCTGCTCCATGGATCCAGCTTTGCTCAAATGGGTTTTAGGTACAGCCAGGACCACAAATCCTTCCCTTCATATCCATGGAGAGAACATCTTTGTTTACGGTCTTTTTTCAGATAAATGAGGTTCGTCCTTCTGGTCCTCACGGCCTAGTTCTGCCCATCCTTGATCCAGCCATTGTGAAGGAAGATGGAACTTCTACGATTTGCTTAAAACATGTTCTCTTAAAGCTAAGGAAACTGAGCAGGCCAGAGCCACTGTCCTTCCTCCTCCTTCCATTGCCAAGCTGGGGGAGGATTTAATTCAGTGCTTTCTAAAACACCTGCCAGTGAGGCCTGCAAAAAAAGGCAGCTATTAGTAATCTCCCTCCAGGGATTTCTGCCCAGGTCAACTAAATAACATTGTTATTAATATTAATCTCAAGTCCGTCTTGTTCCAGAGAAAGATGTAAGACTGTGATTACTTTTTGTTGGCAGGGCAGGGGCAGTCCCCAACCATCCTCCCCTGCCTGTTCCTACTGTGTCTGCTCTGCCCTTCTTCGTTTGGTTGTTCAGTCAGCAAATGTTAAAAGAGTATCACCCTGGCATCAGGCATTTTGCTAAAAACTAAAACTTCCCAAATGACCCAGATTCAGAAAACTTGTTGAGCTCTGGGCGTGGTGGTGCACACCTTTAATCCCAGCACTTGGGAGGCAGAGGCAAGCAGATCACTGTGAGTTCGAGGCCAGCCTGGACTACAAAGTGAGTCCAGGACAGCCAAGGCTACACAGAGAAACCCTGTCTCGAAAAACCAAAACCAAAACCAAAACAAACAAACAAAAATCAGAAAACTTGTTGAATAACTGTATCCATGACGGACACTTCCGGCAGCTCGAGGAGGGCTGTGAGAGAGGTGTTTCCTGTCATCTTTTTGGGTGTATGCTTTTGAAGCATGGAAGGAAGTAGAAGGAGAAACTAGTTCTATGGCAGGCCCCCAGCACTTAACACAAATGACACGTGTTAGAGGTGCCATTCTGACCTTAAAGCCTGGCACACAGGCCCCAACACCTGCCCAAATGGTAACAAACACCCAATTCATCAGAGACCTGGTCCATAGTCCCAGAAAGTCCCCAAACAGACTAACCTTCATTTTTGGCTTCTCTAATTCTCTTCTTACTAACTGAAGTATGACAGCCAGGATGTGTGTGTGTGTGCTGGTTTTGTTGTTGTTGTTGTTGTTTTGTTTTGTTGGGTTGTCAAGACATGATTTCTCTGTGTAGCGTTGTAGACCAGGCTGGCCTTGAACTCACAGAGATCCACCTGCCTCTATCTCCTCCAAGTGCTGGGATTAAAGGCGTACACCACCACTACCTGGCTCAGGGTGTAGTTTTTGTGCATAAAAGACAGTGAGGCTTGGAGCTACATGATTTGGTAAGTTCACTGTGTAGCTAGCGGCCAGCAGTAAAGACTTTCTTTTCGATTTTAAGAGTGTCTATGTGGCCTGGCATGGTGGCACACGCCTGTAATCGCAGCACTCGGGAGGCAGAGGCAGGCAGATCACTGTGAATTCAAGGCCAGACTGGTCTACAAAGCAAGTTCAGGACAGCCAAGATAACACAGAGAAACCCTGTCATGAAAAACTGAAGAAGAAGAAGAAGAAGAAGAAGAAGAAGAAAGAAAAGAGAAGAAGACGAAGAAGAAGAAGAAGAGAAGAAGAAGAAGAAGAAGAAGAAGAAAGAGAAGAGAAGAAGAGAAGAAAGAAGAAGAAGAAGAAGAAGAAGAAGAAGAAGAAGAAGAAGAAGAAGAAGAAGAAGAAGAAGAAGAAAGTCTATATGGCAGTCTCTGGCAGGCATACCTTGAAACAGTTCCTTGCAAGGCTGAACAGATATAGTGACCTTTGTGTTGTTTCTTGGCAGATGCATGGAAGCTTACCTGGCTGATGCAGTCTTCTTCCCCTGTGTCAGGTTGTCTCCCACTATGTCAGAACTCTTTCCGTTGTATGTGGCAAGAGTGGGACTCTAGAATTGAACTCTCCTACCGAAGGGGGAAAGGAAATATTTTGTCTCATGCAAAGTAACTATATATAAAAGGGTCAAATTGTATTTCAAACCTTCAGTCTGAAATGGAAATACAGAACTCAGTTTTTCTCACTTGTTGGTTCTGTTTCTGGTTCTTTATCTGAGCTGGGACTGTAGCTCAGTAGTAGATGCCTGGCCTAGCACATACAAAACCTTTGGTTCAATCCCCAATACTGTCAATGTACTTTGTCTATATGGTGCCCCAGCCAGGACCAGCTTGTATCCTCCATCACGCTGTAGCCTGGCAAGAAAGACACAATGGCCCTACATAGAGCCTAGAAGGTAATACCATTGGCTATGGTTGAGTCAAATGTCAAATGCCCAGTGCTAACCAATCACTGAGACCAGGGCAGTATAATTCTGGGCTGACCTGATTCACATGCTCCCACCCACAAGCTCCAGAACATTTCATCCAATGGCCAAGATCTTGCTATCACAGTTCTGGGGTGGTCTCTCAAAGCCCAGAGGGTTCTCCGGACTGACAGCTTCAGAAACATGTTGGAGTCTCAGCAGACAGAACAGTGATGTCACTCAGTGTAGATTCAGAGGAGAAAGCAAAGGTGGGAATCTGGCTCCCTCTGGAGATGACTGCCAGGACTTGGCTTAGTCTGAGGTTCAGGGCTTTGCATGGAGTCCCTTTTTCCTGCTAGTTCTTCCAAATCTCAGATTTCTCGTCCAGAAGATGGACTAGCCTTAGTGCTGCTTGGTTGGATGGCACCTGCCTCATCAGAGTCTCCTGGGAAATTCAAACCGCAATTAGAAGAGTTGGCTCTCGGGGTGTTTGCTTGTTTTTAGAACATAGTGAAACAAACCTACAAAAGAGAATTAGGACTCCCCAGGCCTGGGACCAGCAGGACCATTACAAAGCCAGAAGGTGGAAAGCAGGGGATACATGAGAAAAGAGCCAGCCCAAGAGATGGTGGGCAACCCTGTCTGCCCCTGAGGGGCCTCTCTGAGTGCCAGCTGGCAGGTCTCTACTGGATCAACCCAATCAGAAGCCCTCTGATGATGTTCACAGAGGTCAACAGGGCCAGACAGAGGAAGGAGTGTGGCTTCAGGGCTACAGAGGAAAGAGATCAGCTGACTGCCATTACTGGCTATAAAATGTTTAGAATCATGCCTCTTGCATCAAAAGATTGTCCATAATTGGAGGTAGTGGAGCAAGCCTATAATCCCTGTATTGAAGAAGCTGAGGCAGAGGGATGGAGTGTTCAAGGCCAGCTTAGGGTAAACAGCAAGACACTGCCTAAAAAGCAAAATAAAACAAAGAACAAAAGAACAAATCCCAGCCGTGGTATACATAACCAGAGGCCCAGCTGGGCGGTGGTGGCACACGCCTTTAATCCTAGCACTCGGGAGGCAGAGGTGGGTGATCTCTGTGAGTTCGAGGCCAGCCTGTTCTACAAAGTGAGTTCAGGATGGCCAAGGCTGCACAGAGAAACTCTGTCTCGAAAAAACAAACAAACAAACAAAACAAAACGAAAAAACAAGCAAACAAACTAGAAGCCCACAGTAAGGGATGCTGCTTAGGAGCCATGGCAGCTCCTCTCTTGAAAGATGAAAGGTTAATACCCCTTAATCAACCAACCAATGAGAAACCTCCTGCTGTGGAAGCATCACCAGTTATCTGTTGACTGAATCCATACACGAAATGAGCTATAAGGGCCAGAAATATGGCTCAGTGGGTAAGAGTGCCTGGGAGGTCTACATGAGGACCTGAGTTCAGACTCGAGCACTAGCGCTAAAGAATAAAATCAAGGTGTACCTGTGACTGCAGCACTGAGAGTTGCAGAGACGAGACAGAGGTCACTGAGGCTATAGCATTATGGGAGCCTAGCTCCAGGCTCAGTGAGAGACTCTGCCTCAAAGGAACCAGGTGGAGATGACTGAACACCTGATGTCCTCCTCTGGACTTTACATTCATGAGCACCTGCGCATATCACACACACACACACACACACACACACACACACACACACACACACGGAGAGAGAGAGGAGGGAGAGATGGAAGGGAGGGAGGGAAGAAGAGAAGGAAGGAAGGAAGAGTAAAGAGCTTCACTGAGTCCCAAACATGTATAGATACATATTATATATTCATATTATATAAATGTGATAAAGTTTAAGATTTTCTTATCTCAGCCTCTGCAGTACAGGGATTACAGGAATATACCACCATGCTTGGCATTAATTACCTTTTTAAGAAATCTATGCATAGGTAATTTTTTAAAATTTTATTTGTTTATTATTATGTATACAGTGCTCTGCCTGCATGTACACCTGTAGGCCAGAAGAGGGCATCAGATCTCATTACAGATGGTTGTGAGCCACCATGTGGTTGCTGGGAATTGAACTCAGGACCTCTGGAGGAGCAGTTAGTGCTCTTAACCTCTGAGCCATCTCTCCAGCCCCCTAATTACTTTTTTTAATGGCGCATAAAAAAAATGCTGAAGCTGCGCGGGCAATGGTGGTACAAACCTTTAATCCCAGCACTCTGGAGGCCGAGGCAAGCGGAGCTCTATGTTTGAGGCCAGCCTGGTCTGTAGAGTGACTTCCAGGACAGTCAGGGCTACACAGTCTTGAAAAACAAACAAACGAAAAGTTGAAGCTTATGATAAACAGATGAATCCCAATTTTGACAAAAGAGAAACGACCCTCTACCCCTACACAGACGACTACAAACTGGGTGCTAGTATAAAACTGGATTTTATTGTTTCTTTGCCGTGTTTAAGATGTGAGTTCTCCTTTGTTGAGGTAGCCTGCATTGGGGTTTTTGAACAAGCCATGTTTGCTTAGCTAGACTCAGATGAGCATTTCGAGATGTTTGGCCAGCTCAGTAGATGGGATGGCAGCATCTTTCGGCTTCTGCCTCTGGACGGCAAAGCTGCAGTTCTTGTGGGGCCTGGGCACCAACCTTGGTTCTTGGCACAATGTGCCTTCCTTTCCTGTGTTTTGAAGAAGAGCACTCATGACCCCAGAGAGAAGAGGTTTGTCATAAGCCTTACCAAATCCTTCCGAGAGCACATCCCCAACAACAGCAAGAAGATGACAATGAAGATGGTAAAACTCTTGGTGGGGACATTTCCCTTGGCCAGAAAAATGACTGTAACTACCCTCCACTGGGTATTGCTCCAGCGACACAGGACACTTGATGCAGATATTGTCTGGATGTCTGTAGCAGGCAGCGTTCTAATTCTCTGTGGAATTCAGTCATGAGGTTCTGGGATTCCAGGAAGAGGAGGCTGAGGCCCAGGAGCTGGTGTGCCATGCATGCTGACTTGGGGAATGGTTCATTATAACCAAAGAAGTTGAGCTATGCAGCTCTAGGAGGACATGTCTGCACAGGATGCTCCACAAGGCAGCATCTCCAGTAGTTTGGATCCTGTGGTTGACAAGAAGTTGAGCCCCAGCAGAACCAGCAAGCAGCCCAGCTCTTCTCCACACCTGCTAAGATTCAGGCTCCCAGATGGGCGTGGTGGCGCACACCTTTAATCCCAGCCCTTGGGAGGCAGAGGCAGGTGGATCTCTGTGAGTTCGAGGCCAGCCTGATCTACAAGTGAGTCCAGGACAGCCAGGGATATACAGAGAAACCCTGTCTTGAAAAAAAAAAAAGATTGAAGCTCTCAGCTGGTCAGTGGTAGCTCATGCCTTTAATCCCAACACTCAGGGAGGCAGAGGCAGGCAGATTGATGTGAGTTCAAGACCAGTCTGGTCTACAAAGCAAGAGAAAAATAAAGATTCAGGCTCTCCTAGTTTATCTCCCTTGAATTGCTCATCCATGTTGGTCACAGCCTTCAGGATGTGTGACCAAAATGGCCCTAAGCCAAAAGCCTACAGAGGCAAGAAAATGGTGGTGAATCCTCTGGAACTGTAGTTACAGATAGTTGTGAAACACAAAGAAGATGCTGGGAACCGAACCCAGGTCCTCTGGAAGGGCAGGCAGTGCTCTTAAACACTGAGCCAACTCTCCAGCCGTAGCATGCCTGGGTTTAAATTCACTTGTTTTTAAATAAGATCTCACTTTGTGGCCCAGGCTGGCCTTGAACTTTCCACTTACTCCTTGCCTCAGTCTCCTCAGTGCTGGGATTACATGTGTGATTTGTTCCTAATAGTTAAATTGATCAGTCTTTGGAGGCTTCTGGACTCTTTGAATAATATTTTAAAAGGTTGTCCTTAAGACAAAATGACTAAGGAATTGGTCTACGATTTAGTTTTGGTGGTTCGGTCTAATTCAAGGCCCTGCCCTTGCCTGGCAAGTACTTTCTGGTAGAGCTACTTAGGTCTTGTTTTGTTTTGATTTTCAGACAGGATCTTACTATGTAGCTCAAGCCGGCCTCATAGTCTATTGCCTATTATTGTTTATTATTTATTTTATTTTATTTTATTATTTTGAGACAGTGTCACTCTACACATCCCTGGCTGTCCTGGAACTCACTATGTGGGCCAGACCTGCCTCAGATTCAGAGATCCACCTGCCTCTGCTTCCTGAACGCTGAGATTAAAGGTGTGCTCTAACATGCCCATTGCTTTAAAAATATTTGTATAGCTTTAAAAAAAAAAAAAACAGGGGGTGGGGGGGGCGGATCATTGATTTGCTTGGCTTCTATTTTGGTGTATGGGGTGACGTATGAATCCAAACTGTTGTTCTGAGATTCAAGAAGCCAAACCAAACCACGGGCAGCCTAAGGTGATTTAGTTCCCAACAAGAGGCCAGGCCAGTTGCCAGACCCTGATGCATGGAACAAAAGAAGTGCCCAGAGCTGGCCAAATTTAGCCACCAGGATAGCAGGAGGCAGCACCATGTCCCAGCAGGAGTGATGACAAGAAGGGAATCAGATGGCAAACCCAAAGTGCCAGTCAGCCAAAGAACAAAGACGCAAAAGAAGGGACTAGAATGCTGCTTCCTGGCTGCAGACAAAGCCTGTGGCTTGGGTTTGGGTCTTAGGTTTCTGCTTTTCAGGTACTGGAGACTGCACCCAGGGCCTTGGAACAGTAAGCAAGGGCTACAGTAGCGCTCCACCTCTGCCGATGGCTTGACCTTTGAGCATCCTGGAGCCTTCCAAACCTCAAGGTCACCACTACCTCAAACCTGGAGCTGATCTTTGATACTTTGTGCGTTCTTCTTTTTCTTACCCTTTATCCCCTGCACTCCCAATTTCACCCCCTGTCACTAGATGAGAGAGAAAGAGAAAGGAGAGCAGATGAGAGAGAGAGAGAGAGAGAGAGAGGAGAGGGAGGAGAGAGAGGAGAGAGAGAGGGGAGGGGAGAGAGGAGGAGATGAGAGAGAGAGAGAGAGAGAGAGAGAGAGAGAGAGAGAGAGAGAGAGAGAGATCTGAATCTAAATTTCTTCTTGTTTCTTCTTTGAGCACAACCTACTAACAAACCACAACCAAGCCCCTCCTGAACGACTGGCCAACAACCACCAACCCCGCCTAGTGGGGCTCTAGCATTTATACACCGTCTGGAAAGTTCCCAGGCTTGTGAGGCAAGCCCATTTACTGGCTTTTAAAAAAAAATCTTGCCTATCTCTTTTAACAGTTTCTATTTGTTCTGGCACACAACTAGACTACATTTCTTATTTTAGTGTGTGTGTGTGTGTGTGTGTGTGTGTGTGCGTGTGTGTGCATGTGTGTGTGTGTGTGTGTATTTTCCCTGCATGTGTGTCTGTACATCATGCATGTGCCTGGTACCTGCAGATGTTAGAAGAGGCCACCAGATCTCCTGTAAGGGGAGTTACAGGTTGTTAATTGCTGTGTGGATACCGAGAACAGAACTTGTACCCTTCAAGAGCAAGGAGTGCCCTTAATCGCTGAGCCATCTCTCTGACCCTGACTAAGTTTGAGTGTGTGTGCCAGTGTGTATGCCTGTGTGTGTGTGTGTGTGTGTGTGTGTGTGTGCGCAAGTGCATATGAACATCAGGCATCCCCCTCTGTGGCTCTCTGACTTATTCCATTGAGACAGGGTCTCTCACTAAAGCAGGAGCTGGTGGCCAGCCAGCCCCAGGGAGCCCTTTGTCTTCACTCCCTTGTCTCCACTGCTGGGGTTACAAACATATCCACAGCAACATCAGTATTTGGATGGAGTGTTGTTGTTGTTGTTGTTGTTGTTGTTGTTGTCATCGTTATTGTTGTTTTGGTTTGTTTGGAGTTTTGTTGTTGTTTTGTTGTTGCTGCTTATGAGATGGAGTCTCTCTATGTAGTTATGGCTCTCCTGGGACTTACTGTAAATCAGGATGGATTTGAACTTACAGAGATCCACCTGTTTCTGCCTCTGAGTGCTGGGATTAAAGGTGTGTGCTACCAAGCATGGTTTTAGTTTTTGGTTTGGTTTTGTTTTAATGTGGGTGCTAGGATCAAAATTTGGGTCCTCATGTTTGCACACCAAGTGCCTTTGCCCACTGAGCCAGCTCTCCAACACTTCTCATAGCCCTCTCTGCAATCGGATGACGCTATGTGATTAAGTTTGGGCCTATGGAATTTGGGCAAAAGTGAGATCTATTCATTTTAGGCCTTTCCTCTAAACCACCTCCAGGAGACCTGCTGAAGAACTCAAAAGACTTACAGAGATTTTGATCCCAAAGGTGGAAAGAGCCTGGGACCCTGAATGACAGCGTTGAATCCAGTCCCGCTGCCAACCCATTCCCACTAGGACACGAACAAGGAACACGCTTTCACTGCACTATCTCCTAGTACTCCAAGCTCTGTGTTACAGCAGCACAGCCCACCCTGCCACCTTAACCACAGCCAGGGCCAACTTAAGCAAAGGTGCATTTCCAGAAAGGAAGCAGGCTGCTCACGGGGTCAACAAAAGGCTCAGAAATCGGCAGCTGTAGAGACCAGGAGGGGCAAAAGATGGGCTTGTTACAAAGAGACGTGCTACTGCAGGAACTACAGACCAACCATCTTCATCTCTTAGTCCTGTTGTTAAAATTCCTGGAAGGAAGGGCCCATCTGGTCAAGCTGATCAGATGTTCTTCTCTTTGCCTAAAAAATAACAGATGTTTGGGGTTTTTTTTGTTTTTGTTTTCTTTTGTTTTAGATTTTTGTTTGATTGGGAGTTTTATTTAAAAGGATAGTGTCACGGTGTGACTAAGGCTAGCCTTGAACTTATGATGGATGACATGTTTCTGAACTTTGCCCAGTCATGACATACTGGTCAAACAGCACGGACAGAAGTTGGGTGTGGTGGCACACCCCTTTAATCCCAGAATTTGGGAGGTAGAAGAAGGCACATCTCTGAGGTCGAGGCCTGACCTGGTCTACATGGTGAGTTCTAGGACAGGCAGAACTGTCTACAGTTCTGTAGCGAGGCCCTGTCTCAAAGGGGGCGAGGCAGGAGATTGAGCTCCAACAGAATCTGGCCATGTATCTCAGGTTGGCCTCAAACCAATACTCCTCCTGCCTCAGTTCCCCAAGTGCTGGGATTACAGCTGTGAGCCAGTATGCCTGCTTAGACCTTTGATCTCAATTCCCACTAACTGTAATTAATGAGAAGAGGAAAATTTTGAGAGGAAATAAAGGAGAGGTAGACATAGGGTAGGCTTCTAAAGTAAACTCATAGCTTTCCTGCTCCCACACCAGTCACATGGTCCCCCAATATATGGTGAATATATACAGGAAAGAAGGACTTGCTGGACCAAGAGAGGGGATATGAAGGGAAGAAAGAGCATTGATAAAGCCACAAGCTATATGCAAATACCTCTCTTTTGTCCTCATTGAACGTACAGGGATGGAACATTTGATTTTCAGTGTTACCTAAGGACCAAAACGAGGGAGGTAAAAATCAACATGGCTTGCAGCTGTATCATTTATACACCTGGATTTTTGCAGCAAAATAAAATACTCAGGCTGGGGGCGGTGGAGCACATCTGTTGTAGTGTGATGGGAGAACTGTGAGCTGAGAGACAGCCCAGGCTACATAGTGAGACTTACAAGAAATAAAAAAAAAAAATAAAGATGGAAAAATGCAGTGAGTTGGCTTGGTCTAAAATTAAAATTTTAAAAATCAATAACCTCTCCATTTATACCAACACAGTCCACTTAAAAGGCTTAGTGGAAGCGGTGACCACACTCACTGTAGCAACAGAGAAGACAGAGGATCTAAGAATAGCCTTAATAAGAGATGCACAAAATCCATGCAAAAGGAAACTTCCAAATGCTGCTGAAAGACACCAAAGAAGACTGGAGACAACGTCTTATTCTGCAGCCCAGGTTGGCATGGAACTCATAGCTATCCTCCTGCTTCAGCCTCTCAACTCCTGAGGTTACTTACTCTTTTAATTTTTATTTATTTATTTTTTTTGTTTTTCATTTTTAGGTTTTGTTTTGTTTTTGTTTGTTTTTTGGTTTTTGTTTATGTTTTTTTTTTTTTGATACAGAGTTTCTTTGTGTAATAGCCTGGTTGTCTGGCTGTCCTAGATTCGCTTTATAGACCAGGCTGGCCTTAAACTCACAGCGATCCACCTGCCTCCGCCTCCCAAGTGCTGGGATTAAAGGCTTGCTCCACCACACCCAGCTGTTGTTGCTTTGTTTTTTAAGACAGAGTTTCTTTGTGTAGCCCTGGCTGTCCAGGAACTCAATATGTAGACCTTGAACTCTGAGATCTGCCTGCCTCTGCCTCACAAGTGCTGGGATTAAGGACGTGTGCCTCTATGCCTGGCTAATAACATTCAACCAAAATGTCTTTGTTATTTTGTTTTGAGACAGGGTTTCTCTGTGTAGCCTTGGCTGTCCTGGACTCACTTTGTAGATCAGGCTGGCCTCGAACTCACAGTGATCCACCTGCCTCTGCCTCCCAAGTGCTGGGATTATAGGCATTCGCCACTGTACTTGGCTGTATTTTTTTTTTAATAGTTTGTCAAGATTATTTACTTTTAGACTGGGTGTGATGGCACACATCTTTAATCCCAGCACTCAGGAGGCAGAGGCAGGCGCATCTTCAAGACCAGCAACAGTGTGTGTATATATATATACACACACACACACACACACACACACACACACACACACACACACACATATATATATATATATATATATATATATGGTGCTGGGAACAAGCACTCTACAAGAACAGTAGGTGCCCTTAACCATCTTTCTAGTCCCTCAAGGGAAAGTTGTTTCCAGCAGAACCTCATGGCTGTGCTCTTGGGTACCACCAAGCATGCATAGTGTGAACAGTTGAGTGGATGTGATAGTGCACTCCTGGGGTCCCAACACTTGGGAGGCAGAGGCAGAAGGAGTGTGGATTCCAGGCTACCCTGGGTGACACAACAAGACCCTGTCTCAAATCACAAAAACAAAAATAAACAAGGAATGAGTAAATAAACTGTTGCTGAATGTGGTCTGATTATGCCATTCCCAAGTTCATATGTTGAAATCTAATCACTTAGGTGTTGGTATTAGTTAAGATTTGGGACCTAGCTGGGCATGGTGTCACATCCTTTAGTCCCAGCACTCGGGAGGCAGAAGCAGGTAGATCAGTGTGAGTTCACATCCAGCCTGGCCTACAAAGTGAGCCCAGTCAGCCAAGGCTACACAGAGAAACCCTGTCTCAGGGAAAAAAAAAAAAAGACTTGGGACCTATTGGAGCTAATTATACCATAAAGGCTTTGCCCTCAGGAGTAGGATAGGATTAGTACCCTTTAAAAGAGGCCCAGGTCAGGAGGGAGGGCAAGGACTGTAGCAACCGTGGCAGAGTTTTTGCCTAGCACAAAATCCTGGATTCAATCCCCAACATAGTAGGACGGATAGATAGATAGATAGATAGATAGATAGATAGATAGATAGATAGATAGATAGATAGATTTTTTTAAAGGCCTAGTCCACAGCCTTTTGTTGCAGCACTGAAGCAGTTAGACCATGTCTGTCTCCATAATAAGTCTCTTAAGGCTCAGAATACGCTAAGTAAGAAGCCAAAGGCCATCGAGCTAGAAAATAGCAGAGCCAGGACTCCAAGCCAGAGTCCTACCCACTGCACCGTGGTGCCACCTAAAAGTTCAATCCATATGCAGAGGCCTGTGCTAAGAGCTGTGTGGGAGAATAAATCAATAAGAGCTAGCCCTGGCCTGGAGGAGTTCATATCAGAAAAGTCCGACAGCAGTCCATTTGCCAAAAGATCAGCTCAGGACAGCAACCGAGGAGATGGCACATGCTGCAGTGCCAAGCACAGCTCCAGCAGTGTGGGCAGAATGGTGCACTTTAAGCTGAGCTCAACAGTCAGGGAAATCCTCAGAGACCAGGCAGAGCCCATCAGGATGCACTCTGCGCATGTAAATCATCCCAGGGACACTTCAGAATCAGCCTTTTGCCACTCAGTGCATTGCAATGGATCTGACAGTGGGTACCGAGGGCTTTAACTCCCACCCCAGTGGCCTTCATTCCAGTGCTTGTCATGAGGGGGTTTGAAAGTTTCTGTGATAAAAAAGCAACTCAGATTGGCCTCAACCAAACAAAGCTGTGCTGTGACTCACATAGACTCAAAACCTAGTTGTTCATAGCTTTTAGGCAAGGCTGGACCCCTCATGGGTCCTGTCATGGTGTTAGGACTTGGTCTATCTCTTAGCCTTTGCTTTGCTCTTGAGCAAATTTTGTCCCCTAGTGACAGAGTGACAGACCCTTGCTATTCAAGACTGATAGCCTCTTGGGATTAAGTCTAAAGGAAAGGAGTCTGGTGCCTGCCCCGCCCCCCCCCAAAAAAAGACCAAACTACTTTGGGAGAGAGACTTAGGCCTCATTCTGGGCCACGACTGTGGAACTGGCCAAAATCTGACGTGAAGTTCTGGTTCTGCGTGGCATACATAGTCCAACTGTGGCCAGATCTGTGCTGTCACTCACCCTTTCTAAACTCTGGTGAGAGATGATGACAGGCAGTGTTGAAAGGCACTACTAATGGAGGGCCCGCTCAGACAGAAGAGGCCTCAGTCTGCCATCTCTACCAGGAGAAAGGATTCATGTCATCAAAAGAGGCCCAGGGCTGGGGAAGAGGGCAAGAGAACCTCTCCAGCCTAGCCCAAATCTCAGGCCATTCCAAACACAAAGCATCATAAACCAGCCGGTTGAGAAGAGACCAAGGACCAAGTATAACCTCCAGAGGTCCAACATGAATGACTGGCTTCCTCCAAATAAGGCCCCAGAACCCTCCAAAATAACACCATCAGCAATAGTTGCCGTTTCATATTCAAGCAAGTGAAGATGCAGATGCCATTTATGAGATCTCTGTCTCTATGACTTAACAGCTGCCGAAAGACACCACTACTTGCTCTTGACCAATGCTTGTCTTCCTCAGGCTTGCCTTGAAGTTAGTGTGTAGTCGAGGCTGAATCCAGGGCAGGCACTCCACCAATCAATCGAGTCCCCTTTCCTTTTTAATGTTATTATGCAAATTTTCCTTAACACATGGGTTTTGGAGGGACACAAACACTCCGACCACAGCAGCAATGTAGCTCTCACAAGACCTTTAGCCCATATTTCCAGTTTTTCCTCAAATACAGTTTCTTAAATTTCTCTTGCACAAACCTTAGGAGAGAGGGCTTTGTTTGTAGCCCACTTGGTAGAGTGTTTTTTGTTTTGTTTTGGTTTGGTTTGGTTTGGCTTGTTTTGTTGGTTTTTCGAGACAAGGTTTCTCTGTGTAGCCTTGGCTACCTTGGACTTGCTTTGTAGACTAGGCTAGCCTTGAACTCAGAGCAATCCACCTGCCTCTGCTTCCAGAGTGCTGGGATTAATCTTGGTAGACTGTTTGCCCAGCATGCATGAAGCCCCCATACCACATAAAGATGGCTTGGCGGCCCAAAGCTGTAATCCCAACACTTGGATGGTAGAGACAGGAGGACGTTATCCTTGACTACATAGAGAGTTGAGGCCAGCCTGGGATACGTGAGATCCTGTCTCAAAAGAAAAACAAGGAGATGGTAAAGTAAGAAGAGAGGTTCTTGGGTTACCAGTGGTTGGAGGACTGTCCCTGCTTCTGTGAGCTTCCTGCCACCACTTGCTGCTGAGACCAGTCCTGGAAGTGTCTCCTCAGCCACTCACAACTTCCACCCAGGTAAAGCCCGTGGACTGGTCACAGCTGGAGTCAAGAGAAAAACAGTAAACTCTTGCAGCTCATATTCCCAATGAAGGGGCATTCTGCCTACTCCACAGAATCCTTGGAATTATAATAAAAAGATCACCAGCCAAGGACAATACAGGCGGTAAACTTTAAACCCCTACCCAGATCTAGCCAACGGTCAGAACATTCTCCACAGTTGAGTGGAGAGTGGGATATGACTTTCTCATGTACTCTGGTGCCTCACATTTGACCATGTCCCCTGGAGGGGGAGACCTGGTGGCACTCAGAGGAAGGACAGCAGGTTACCAAGAAGAGACTTGATACCCTATGAGCATATACAGGGGGAGGAAATCCCCCTCAGGAACAGTCATAGGGCAGGGAAATAAGGGGAAAGTGGGAGGGAGGGAAGAATGGGAGGACACAAGGGATGGGATAACCATTGAGATGTAACAAGAATAAATAAATAATAAATAAATAAATAAATAAATAAAAACAAATAAATAAATAAATAAAAAGATCAATGGTCCAAAGAGAAAAGGCTAGTCTCTAAATAGAAACTTCCCCTCCCTAGGAAAAGATGCCGAGGTCATTCATAAGCAGAGAAATGTCACGATGAGAGGCTATTTTTACTTACTGGCAAAAAAAAATAAATGCCAAAAGTTAGACAATTTGTCAATATTTATCGAGTATCTGCCCTGAGTCCTTCAGGAACTACCTTGGCTTTCTTCTATTCTCCGCAAGCAAACTTCTAGAAAGAACTCCATGGTTATCCCTGTGGCATTTTCATATCCTTAGAGAGGTAGGAAATGTGGAAACCAACCTTCCATATTAGCTTTGCCTCACTATAATGGAACCTCTGATATAAAGAAAGAAGGCTGTTAGGTCTCAGGGAAACCCAGGGCAAACAGCTAACTGAGGTGCCTATTTAACACGTCGAGGCAGACTCTGGCCACCGGTCTGTCCCTACTCACAGGGACCTGCTACAGTCATCCTTGCTGGTATGCCCTGTCCTCTACCCTCAACCTCTCCAGCCCCTGAGCCTCACTTCATTTCCTGCAGCCTCTCAGACCCCTATATAATCCAGCCATTTTGGCTATGTGCCTTCTTGGTCTCTTGGTTCCCAGATGCCCCCTCCCCACCCCTGCAATGGCCTGGTTCAGTCGGCTAGCCCCATTCAGTCTGGACCCTTCCAGATATCTCTGGCTGTTTTCTCCCTCATATCTATAATAAACCTTCAAGCATACCTGGGAGCTGCCACGCCCTTATTTTTTCATTCATCTGGTGCTAAAAGCAGGTAGTGGCATCTGTGAGTTCCCTCCCAAGGAACTTGACCTCTGTGAACCAAGCTGCTGACCTGCCTAAGCAGGTCCTAAAGTGTGTACGGATCTTTTGTTTCTGTTGGCTTCTGCCACCCACCAACTTTAACTACAAATTCTAGAGCCTGCTTCTTCAACTGCTCTTCCTCTGTGCCTCTCTGGTTCCGAGCCTGAGCCTGCTGTGCTCTACCCAGGCACATCTCTTCACCTCTCTGGCCTGCTATGCCCGTGTGGGCATCTCTCTACTAAAGACACTTAGGGGTTGGCATTAATGGTCATTCCTATGCCTGCTCTCGCCCCCACATAATAAGATGGAGACCTGTTACACTTATAATAAAAGCTTCATAGACCATAACTAGGCAGATATCAATCTATTTTAACTGGACTGTGCTAGCCTGGCCTACTTCCCAGCCATATACCCTGTTACCTGGCCTCCGATTTATTTATTTATTTAGACAGGGTTTCTCTGTGTCGCCTTGGCTTTCCTGGACTCACTTTGTAGACCAGGCTGGCCTCAAATTCACCGTGATCCGCCTGCCTCTGCCTCCCAAATGCTGGGATTAAAGGCGTGCACTACCATGCCCAGCTCTGGCTTCTAATCTTGCCCTGACCTCCTCTGTTCCATCCTGTCCCCATGGCGACTCCTCCTAGGTGAGCTCCTCCAAAAGGCACGAGGACCTTCTCTTGTTTCACTGTCTCCTGGGACTATTCGCCCACTGGGAACGGAAGTCCCTCCTATTGTCTCCTCTGCCCAGTCATAGGCTCTTCAGCTTCTTTATTAACCAATCAGAGAAAACTGGGAATTAATTTTTATACAACATTGAAACGGGCGATCCCTCAATAGCAGTGACAATACCAGCATCTGTTAGCATTTAGCTCACTAACAGTTCAGCAATTAACAATTGACTAGACAGAGACACACACACCCTAGTACAATGTGAGTGAAGGTCACCTCTATACTTAACCCCTCCCCTTCCCCAAAAGCCTCTTCCAGTGTGTACCTCTTCTCTATTGGATAAGGGTCACCCCAGGGCTGCTTTTTCTGTTTTACTACAAAAGCCATACCAGTGTGCTAGAAAGCTCCTCTCGCCCTACTGGGCCCTCTTATCACTTGGGAAGAGACGCCTCTCCTCAGAGATTTGGAACACACACACACACACACACACACACACACACACACTCCCACAGCTTTCCTTAAGCCCTCCTGGGCCTGTGACCCTTTCTTTGCCTTCCTTTGGAGCTACCTGTTGTCTTTCTCTCTCTCCTTGCGCCTCCTCCCCTTAGGATCTGTCCGCTAAGGCCTGCGGCTTCCTTGAGCCCCTCTGGGCCTCCATGACCTTGTTCCTTTGCTCCCTCCGCTCCCGCCTAGGAGTCCCAGAGCTTCCTCAATACCCTCCTAAGCCTGTGCTGCGTCAGTCGCCCTTGCCTCCCTCTCAACAGCCCCTTTCTCCTCCGCTCTTCCTCAAGCCCTCCTGGGCTGCTAGGAACCCTCTCTTGGGTGGAACATCTATCTATATTTTGTGACCCTGTTCCCTCTTAGCTCCCTCCTGAAAGTCCTGCGGCTTCTCTATGGCCTCCTAGGCTTCTCTCTGTCTCTCCGCTCTCCCTCTTGACGTTTCTAGGAACTCTCCTAGCGGAGTTTGTGTTGCAACCCTCTCCTTCCTCCACTAGCTCAAATTTTCCCAAAGCCTCACTGTCTTACTGCAAGTGGCTCGGTCTCAGTGCAGCTCAGTAGCCAAAGACGGCACACTTCATTTCTAAATTCTCTCATGCGGTAACAACCTTTGCCACAAGCAAATGATCCCAAACCCTCTTATATATACACATAAACTCTCTCTTCTCTATACTTCCAGAAGTCTCTAATCTCTGAGATTGTTCTGCTTTCCAGATTTTTGTGGGGTTTTTTTTGTCTGTTTTTCTTTTCTTTTCTTTTCTTTCTTTTCTTTTTTTTTTTTAAACTTTGTTGTTGTTTGAGACAGGATTTCTTTGTGTAGCCTTGGCTGTCCTAGACTCACTTTGTAGACCAGGTTGGCCTTGAACTCACAGCAATCCACCTGCCTCTGCCTCCTGAGTGCTGGGATTAAAGGCATGCCCCACCACGCCTGGCAAAAAGCATATTTTTATTGATTATTTGTGAATCTCACATCATGCACCCCATTACATTCACCTCCCAGTCCTCCTTTGCCCACCCCTTCCCCTGTGACTCCCCACCACCCAGAAAAGAGATGAAAGGAAAAACTTCCGTTTTGTATTGTCCATATACTCACTGGAGCATGGTCACGCTCCTAGTGACCAGCCCCCCAGAGAGGATGAGATAAGTCTTTTTCCACCTGCAGCTTCGCCAGAAATCATCAGCTCTGAAGAGCTACATACACCTCAGCATCGGCATCACAGTTTGTTTAGTTCTTCTTCATGGCTTCCTCTCTAGGCTGTCACTTGGCCTGGGGTGGGGGGGATGGGTGGAGGTAGGGGTTGTCATAGAAGTCTTTTATGTTCCTCTTTCTCAACTGTGCGTCTGTAGTCATGGATACCACTGCAGGAATACCTTCTTTGCTCCTCCCAGTCAGCAGGAGCATGGATCCTGGCCTTCTACATGGTTTCTGGCAACAGCCCAGATCACAAACATCCACATGGTCTCCACAGTCCACTTGGCCCCAAACTCACAGAGCTCTGCCTGTCTCTGCCTCCAGAGTGCTGGGATTAAAGGCGTGCACCACCACTGCTTGGCTTAAAGTTTTATTTTGATGATAAAGAACCGTCAATTAAATCTTATATTCAAGCTTAACAAGGATAAAGCTGTAAAATACAGCACTCTATCAACATGTACACCTGCAGGCCAGAAGAGGACATCAGATCACATTATAGATGGTTGTGAGCCACCATGTGGTTGCTGGGACTTGAACTCAGGACCTCTGGATGAGCAGTCAGTGCTCTTAACCTCTGAGCCATCTATCTCTCCAGCCCCAATCTGTAAAATCTTAATCTTATAAAAGCTAGTAATTTGTTGAAAAATATTAAAGATAATTAAGACATGTAAGTTAATGCTCAGTAGGCACCTTATAAATGATGAAATTCCTTAATATGCTCAGAAGTAGGCTTATAGTCATGCTAAATGCAATGCAATTCATTACATGACAAGTGTTTTGTGTTTTCAAAGTTAAGCCTAAAGCAAGTAACCGGAGACAAATAAAGTTTGTTTAAAATAATTGATAGATAACAGTCCTCAAAATCTTCTGCTGAAGATGGCCTTTAAAATACGGATGGTAGGTCTCCGTCATTTTAATTGCTACATAGGCTATTTGGGTTATGCCACCTCCTCTAATTTATCCTCCCCAGACCTCTGATAATATTGAGGGCTAACTCTAACTTTATATTAAGAGCAGCCAGCAAACCAGCCCCTCCCCCAAGCTTCAGTTGCTGGTCAACTACGTATGTAAAACCAGGCCACATTTTTCTAGAACTACTAGGTCTCCTGCTGTGAAAGGCAGACACAGGCACATTTTACCTTGCTGGTGTGGGTCTACTGCTTTTTCCACAGAAGGGATTTCAGTATAGATTACAAACATGGTAATGCTAACCTTTCTAAGACCTATCTTTTTATAGACTTAAAAAATTATTGTGAGCTTCAGGGAGTCAACTTGGATTCACTTTTCACAGGTCAAACAGACTCCAGATAAGCACTCCTGTCAACCCGCAGCCTCAGTTTCCCCACCTACTGCCTACACCTAAGGGTGAGCTCTCTCTTCTGGGATCTTGGGACTGCTCTCCTCCCCCAACTACCAGGACCATGGGCTAGAAACTTCAAGTGTACACGCAAGAGAAAATATTTCCCCTAAATTCCTTACCCTTACCCTATGCCCCTATTCTGTATCTGTCCCAGCAGGTTTCCAACTACCTGCAGACTGCTCTGAAATTGCCTGCAATGTGCCAGCCCCAAGTGTTGCTTGGAACCTGCATCCCAGATGATTCCGAAGGAATCTGCATTTCCCTAGTCCCAGAACCTGGGCAGCGAGTGAAGCATGTCTCCCACCTACGTTCCTCTCCCTTCCTGTCCTTTGACCATCGTTCCAGCCTTCCTGACACCCCCCCACAAAGTCACCCCAATTTCAGCAAGAAGTACTTATAGAAGAGGTCACCCCTTTATCACCACCAACAAAAGGCTGGGATGATTAGTCTCAAACTCAGGACAAATGGCTAAGGCGCCTACTTAACACATCACAGCAGATTGGCCACCAGTCTCCCTCAGTACCTGTTAGAGAGTCATCCTGATTGACCTACCCTGTTGCCTACCCTCAACCTCTCCAGCCTCTTAGCTTCCTTCTTCTTCCCCCAGCTTCTATATAACCCAGCCATCTTGGCTACACGCCCTCTTGGTCTCTTAGCTCTCTCGGTTCCCAGATGCTCTCTCTGTTCTCTGTTCCCTTCTTCTCTCACTCTGCTCCACCTCAGCACCCATGGCCCGGTTCAGTTCACCATCCCCGTTCAGTCTGTGCCCTTCCAGATGCTTCTGGCTATTTTCTCCCTTATATTTACAACAATCCACCTCCTCAACCATACCTAGGAGCTGTCATGCCCTCATTTTATTTATTCAAAGAGTTTTGTTTTTGTTTGCGGCAGGGGTGGGGGGATGGGGGTGGGCGGGTTGAGACAGGGTTTCTCTGTTACACAGAGTCCTGGCTGTCCTGGACTCTCTTTGTAGATCAGGCTGGCCTTGAACTCAAAGAGATCCATCTGATTCTGCCTCCCAAGTGCTAGGATTAAAGACGTGCGCCACCACCCCTGGCCCTCAAAGGGTTCTTTTGACTCAGTGATTTGAAGGGTCTGGTCTACCTTTGGATCACCCTGTTGCAAGTTTATATTCTCATGTGGGCACAAAGTTAACTCCTCATGGGGCAAGCAGGTAGAGTGCTCACTTTGCCTGTGTAAGGCCCAAGCTTCGACTGCCAGTACCTCAAAACAAAGCACCCAGAAAACAAAACAAGCAAACAACAGGAACAAGCAAACAAACAAATAAAAACAAAACTCTGCTCCTTCCAGCCAGGGAGCAAAAGAGGAAGGGTCCAGGGTCCTAGGTCCCTTAAAAGCAAGCATCTCTCCCCTAACGACTTCCTGCCAGGCGTCCAGCTCTCTAAGGCTCTGCCACCTCCCCAAGGCACCAGTCAGCTGGTTCTTCAGGTGCCCCTGAGCTGGAGGAAGTGAACAGCAGCTACTTTGTTGCCTGAGGGAAGAAGCTTCCAGCCGAAGGCACAGGAAATGTGAAGTCACTTGAGTGTTGAGGACAGCTGCCTATATCTTTCCCACATGGTTTCCGGCTGTTTCTGTTTCTTTTGAAACTTCTAGTTCATGGTCTGCGGTTTGTAGTCATTGTCCTCGTAAGAGCTAATTTTGTACTGCAGACATGGCTCCTTCTGTTACATGCTTTAAAAATAGTTTACCACTTGTTTTGATTTTGTTTCTAGTACCTATAGCTGTGTAAATTTTTTTTTTCCTGAGACAGGGTTTCTCTGTGTCCTTGACTGGCTTTGTAGACCAGGCTGGCCTCAAACTCATGGAAATCTGCCTGCCTCTGCCTCCCATGCCTGGCTGTGTAAACTTTTTTCTCAGTACTGTATACTGAACCAAGAGCCTTTCAATTTGTTGCTGTTGTTGTTTGAGACAGGGTTTCTCTGTGTAATGGCCCTGGCTGTCCTGGAACTCTCTTTTAGACCAGGCTGTCCTGGAACTTACAGAGATTCTCCTGCCTCTGCCTTCTGTCCTGATTGCTGGGATTAAAGGCGTGTGCCACCACGCCCAGCTTGAACCTTTCAATTTTTGATGTCAAATTTATGATTTACCTCCCTTGTGAATGTTTTGACATTTTTGTTTATTTTGTTTCATTGAGACAGACAGGCCTTGAACTTGTGTCCCCCTTCCCTCATCCTCAAGAATGCTGAGATTACTGAGGTGTACCATCATGCCTTTCTCATTATTCTTTTTGAAAATTCATTCATATTTTATTCTAATTATTTTTATGACTTTATTTTTAACTTTGAAATTTTCTATCCATCTGTTGTTTCCTACGCTTTAAACAGCAAGGCATCTGGTCAGTGAGAATCTAGATTTACATCTTTATGAAGACTGTGAAGCAGCCCACCTTCGTACAGATCCGAACCCTTTGACTCAAACCTACCCACATCCATCTGAGCTGTGTGAAACAGAGGCCAGAGCTGCTGGTGAGCTCTATACACAGTCCACCTGCCCACCAACCTCTCCCTGAGTTCACCCAAATGTGCCCATCCAAAGGAAATTCCTACATCCTTTCCTGCATCCTCCTCCCTCGCCCTGGAAGGTTGGGGAGGCGCAGGAGGAAGATGGAGGATCTGGTTTTCCTGGTTGCTTTTTTGTCAGTTTGACACAAGCTAGAGTTATCTAGGCAGAGGAATTTTAACTGGAAAAATGTTTGTATCAGACTGGCCGGTAGGCAGGTCTGCAAGGCATTGTCTTGATTGATGTGAGAGGCCCCAGTCCGTTGGTGATGGTACTGGATTGTATAAGAAAGCTAACTGAGGGCTGGGGAGACGGCTCGCTGGACAGGAATGCTGCCTGCTCTTCTGAGTTCAATTCCCAGCAACCACATGGTGGTTCACAACCATCTATAATGTGATCTGGTGCCCTCTTCTGGCCTGCAGATGTATGTGCAGGCAGAACATTGTATACATAATAATTGATAAATCTTTAAAAGGAGGAGGAGGAAGAGGAGGAGGAGGAAGAGGAGGAGGAGGAAGAGGAGGAGGAGGAAAAGAAGAAGAAGAAAAAGAAGAAGAAGAAGAAAAAGAAGAAGGATAGATAGACAGACGGACAGACAGACGGACAGACAGACAGACGGACAGATAGATCGATCGATCTGAACAAGTTCCTGGGGGCAGTAAGCAGTGCCAGTCCCTCCATGGAGTCTACTTCAGCTCTCACTTCCAGGTTCCTGCTCAAGGTCCTTAAAACCCTTCATCCTCAAGTTGCTTTGGCCATAGTGTTTTCTCACAGCAATTACAAGCAAAGACTCTCATGTTGTTAGGGACAGATCCCACTGGGCTGGGGACCCAACACTCTCTGAAACCACCAAACTACTTTAGAGGTAGGCGATGCCACGGTCATCTTTTGAGTGGTTCCATCACCACACACGCTCACAGTGCAAGGCCATCTCTCTTGCTGTCACTCGGACGGCTGCATTCGGGGGAGGTTTCCACTTATTTTCTAGAGACCCTCAAGGACAGACTTAGCACTGGGACATCCTTGGCGCAGGGAGCATTCCTATTGCCTGCAGTTGTGTAGAAGGTGGTACGCTCCCTGCCTGCGCCCCTCTCTCTCTGCCAGGAGTTTGTGCATGGCTCTCTTTCCCTCAGATTAGTTCCGCTAAGCATTACCTTACCAGGGGAGCCACCTGCAGCCCTCTTGTCTGAGACTCCAAACCTCCCGTCTAACCCCCCCTCCTTGTTCCCCTCTCCTTGTCCCCCCCTCCTTGTCCCCCCTCTTTTAACTCTCAGCACCATCTATTCTACTCAGTTAGCTTGTCTGTGACCTGTCTCCTGCCACTAGACACAAAGCTCCACAGGGTCAGGAATTCCGATCTGTTTTGTTCGGTGCCAAATCTTTCTTTCTTTCTTTCTTTCTTTCTTTTTTTTTTTTTAAGATTTATTTATTTACTTATTTATTATGTATACATTGTTTTGCCTGCTTGTACTCCTGAAGGCCAGAAGAGGGCATCAGATCTCATTATAGATGGTTGTGAGCCACCATGTGGTTGCTGGGAATTGAACTCAGTACCTCTGGAAGAGCAGTCAGTGCTCTTAACCGCTAAGCCATCTCTCCAGCCCGGTGCCAAATCTTTCATGTCTGGAAGACGAGTGCACATGATAGCTACTAGGGCTATCTTTTTATCGACATCTCGCAGCTACAAAAACTGAAGCTTCCAGAGAAAATGCTCGGCTTTAGCAGCAGCCCTGGGTTCCCAAGCCCGGCTATTCTATGCACTTAGCGTACACTGCTCTGTGGCCACGCAGAGCTGATCACTGACTGCACTATGTGATACGGAAGACTGGGGTAGGGCCTGAGGGGAAACAGTTAAACAAGTTACAATGTTATGCCTCCTGTTACAGTCCATAAATGAATTAACACAGATCTGTGTGTGCTTATATGGAATCATCTCAAGGATATTATTAGCCCCAGAGTGCTTTGCAAGTGTTTTCAAAAGAAAGAAGTAAACAGAATGACGGTACACGCCAAGGCTGGATGTGCAGAGAAAAGTTCTGGGAGACTCTGGGGTCCTGGAGTCTCTACCCAGAGCAGGACATTTCTATCCACTTTGCATTGTTGAAATTTAAAATCTTGTACATGGTTTTCTCTTTTCAACACTATAAGCAATTGCCGTACTGTCTCAACCTGCCAGCTCCTGAATAAGACCCGGAGACTTATTATTTATTATTGCTTAGGCCTTAGCCTAGGCTATTTCCCAAGTAGCTGGTATAACTTAACTAACCTGTTTCTTAGTCCATGTTGGCCATGTGTCTGTTATACCTCTCACATCCAGCTTCCTCCATGTCTTGCTGGCAAATCTTGTACCTCTCAATTCTTCCCACAGTTCCTATTTTTGCCGGAAGTCGCCTCAGCTATTGGTCATCAGATCTTTATTAAAGCAATTAGAAGATGTTGGAGAAGAGAGCTTACAAACTACTGAGGAGGAGGAGGATCCATTAATACAACAGTACCAAAGTCCAGCCAGGACTCAACTCTCTGCCAGCACCCAAACGGACATTCGAATCAACAAAGACAACCTTTACACGGTGTACGAACAGATTACCCCCAAAGTAAATCTTCCAGAAAGTTTTAAAACAAAGTCTCAGGACTTGTAAAAACAAAACAAAACAGTCCCTTCTCCGCCACCCTGCCTTGCATTCTTCTATTTCTAAAGGCAGTGAGCTCTACCCTCATCACTGGAGGGAGCATCTTGATAACTCTGGGTTCTAGGGCTGGGGTGTAGCTGAGTGACAGCGCTTGCCTGGTATGCATGCTACCCCAGGAGTCACCTCCCTCTCCCCTCTATAAACCAGAGTCTGATTCAGCAGGCCTAGGGCAGCTTCCAAGATTCCACATTTCCAATAGCACTCTGATGTGCTGCTACGGCTGCTGTGGCTGGTGGTGGCGCTGCTGCTGCTGCTGCTGGCGGTGGTGCTGGTGGTGGTGGCGGCGGTGGTGGTGGTTTATGGACCATTCTCTGAACGCTGGGTTAGAAGAACTAAGATGCTAACACAGATATTTCCCCCATTTCTCTGGTTTTCATCTTACTTCCTACTGTAGAAGATGAAATCATATTTCTCCCTCCCTCCCCAAATCCTGTCTTCATCCTTCCAATGTTAGATATTTTCTTTGGTCCAATTAGTTTTTAGTGTTTATATTCTTTGTTTTATTTTGTTTTGGGGTTTGTTTGTTTGTTTGTTTGTTGTTTTGAAACAGGGTCTCTCTGTGTAGCCTTGGCTGTCCTGGATTCACTTTGTAGACCAGCTGGCCTCAAACTCACAGCAATCCACCAGCGTCTGCCTCCCAAGTGCTGGGATAAAGGCGTGCGCCACCACGCCCGGCTTTAGTGCTTATAATCGTATACCTTTCTAGATAATATCCCCCCCTTGGCCGCATACTATGCTATTATTATACTTCCTTTCTTGTCCAGCTTTTAAATTTATTTTTATTTTCCTAGAGTTATTATTGAGTGCCTCCCACACCTTACCTTCATTAAAGCATTTGCAAAACTTCCAAATAAAACTGAAAACCTCTGTTTAGTAGACCCAAATGCTCCACAAAATCTAGATAAAAGCTGAATGTGTGGTACACACCTTTAATCCCAGCATTTGGGAGGCAGAGTCAAGTGGATCTTTATTTTATTTTTGGGGATCTTTATTTTATTTTTGGTTTCTGTTTGTTTGGTTGGTTGTTTGGTTGGTTTTGGATTGGTTTTTCGAGACAGGATTTCTCTGTGTAGCCTTGGCTGTCCTGAACTATAGACCAGGCTGGCCTCAAACTGACATTGATCCACTTGCCTCTGCCCCCCCTGAGTGCTGGGATCAAAGGTGTGCGCCACCACTCGAAGCTTAGGTGGATCTTTTTTTTGGGCGGGGGGGGGGGGGGGGGGGGGCGGTTTCAAGACAGTGTTTCTCTGTGTGGCCTTAGCTGTCCTAGACTCACTTTGTAGACTAGGCTGGCCTCGAACTCACAGCGATCTGCCTACCTTTGCCTCCCAAATGCTGGGATTAAAGGCATGAGCCACCACCACCAGGCTTTAGGTGGATCTTTATGAGTTAGAGGCCAGCCACATAAAAACTTCCAACTGTCCAAGATTTCATAGCAAGAGTTTGTATTAAAACCCTTAAATGTTAGAGCCCTGTCCTCCAGGTCCAGGGACTAGTTACTCCCTAGAGCCCCATACACACGGCAGGAACAGGTAGGAGGGTTCAGGGTCTCCATTCTGATGTACGCTCTCCTGACTGCTGCTTGTGTGATTGCCTCCCTCCTTTGGGTAACACCACCTCTGTCTCAGATGTTTGCAGTTCCCCCTGGCTGTGTAGCTGGGAACTGATTTTTTTAGTCTCCTTTGCAGCTAGCTGACAGAAACAGCCAAAAGTACAAGAGCACCCTGTGCAGCCCCCATTTTCTTTCTTAAGGACTGGAACAGGAGCAAGGTGCCGTAAGGTAAAAGGACCACCAGCCTCTACACTGCCACAGAGAGGCAGGATCTCTCCAGTGATAAAACCTGGACCAAATCTGATTTGGGGTATAATTTTTTGTCTATGTGGGAAAGTTCACAAGCTCCTTCTATGAAGATGTTGGCATTCTTGCCACGATGCTTAAGCCATATTCTGATAAATTTTAAGTCAGACCTCTTCCAGGAAGCTGGCTTCCCTTCTACACTGCTGTCAGTCACCAGTCAGGTCTTTAGAGATCAGGAACAGGACTTTCTTTCTTTCTTTCTTTTTAATTGAGCAAGGAATATCTAACCACCCTTATATAAAAGGGAAAGGATGGAGAGCCAGGTGTGGTGGCACACGCCTTTAATCCCAGCATTTGAGAGGCATAGGCAGGCGGATCGCTGTGAGTTCGAGGCCAGCCTGGTCTACAAAGTGAGTCCAGGACAGTCAGGGCTACACAGAGAAACCCTGTCTCGAAATCCAAAAAAAAAAAAAAAAAAAAAAAAAAAAAGGCAGGGGGAGGACTATGGTGGTCATGGCAGCACACACTGAAGAGAGTGAGGTAGGAGAATCACAAATTAGAGGCCAGCTTGGGCTATATAATGAATCACAAATTGGAGGCCAGCCTGGGCTACATAATAACAAATTTCAGATTAAGTGTAGAGCCAGGGACAGACACATACACACAGACAGACACAGAGACAGAGGAGACAGAGACAGAGAAACAGACAGACAGAGAGACTGAGAGCCCTGGTTGCAACAGTATTTGTCTCTCTTCCAACTATGAGCAAGCTAGATTCTTTCCCAGAGGCTCGCCTGGGTTATAGTGAGCTTTGAGTGCACCAAACAGGAAGGTGCTTTGTCTGAGTCCCCAAGGTCCCTGAGGTGGGAGGAGAGAGGAAAGGGCTTTGTATGGGGTCAGTTGCCGTGTGCTTACAGCAACCCAAGCTTACCATGTTTTGGGGCTAATATAATTTTCTCAGTGGTAACACAAGGTAGGGATTGGAGAAAGCCTCAGTGGCTTTTTCCTGCCAAGCATCCATGGTGGGTGGGATGGGGGAATCAAACTATGGATTAAAATGAGGGAGGGGTCCTACATGGATAACTACGAATAAAGGCCGCTCAGCCTTCTGCACACTCAAGGGCAGGAAGGGAAGATGGGTGTGTGTGAAGGAGTCCTGAAGAGAACCCCCAGGAAGTTTCCAGTGGGATGCTTGTGCCCCAAAAGCCTCTGGTCAAACTGGGATTGTCCGCTGTGTCCTGAAGGGACAGGGAAGAAGCCAGCTTAGGGCCAGATGGGTTGGGGAGGTGTGTTAGGGTTTTGTGACCAAATATCTGGCAGAAGTGACATAGAGAGAACAGGGTTTGTGCCTGGCTCAGCAGTTAAGGGCCCCTGGTGCTCCTCTATACCTGAATTACCAACACTGAGTTGGGGGTGGTTAGAAGTCAGGGCCCCGAAACAGGAGAATCGCCATGAGTTCCGCACTAGCCCTGTCTCAAAATATTACTTAATTAACCAGAAGTTAATTTAAGGGGCTGTAGAAATGTTCAGCAGTTAAAAGCTTTTCTTGCTCTTGCAGAAGGCCTGATCTCAGTTTCTAGCCCCCATGCCTGGCGACGCTTAACTGCCTGTAAAAGATCAGATACATAAATCAATTTTAAATTAAAAAATAAAATAAGAGCAGGGCGTGGTGACGCACGCCTTTAATCCCAGCACTTGGGAGGCAGAGGCAGGCAGATTGCTGTGAGTTTGAGGCCAGCCTGGTCTACACAGTGAGTCCAGGACTGCCAAGACTACACAGAGAAACCTTGTCTCAAAAAAAAACAAAAAAAATAAAGTAAAATAAAATAAATAAACAAATAAATAAAATAATAGCCAGGTGATGGTGGCCCATGACTTCAATCCCAGCACTCCAGAGACAGAGGCAATCAGATCTCTGAGTTCAAGGCCAGTCTGGTCTACAGAAGGAGTTCCAGGACAGCCAGGGTTACACAGAGAAACCCTGTCTTGAAAATAAATAAATAAATAATAAAAATAAACAAATAGCATTTATTATATTTGTGTGTGTGTGCATGCCATGACATGCATGGAGGTCAGAGGACAACTCTGTGAAGTTGGTTCTCTCCTGTCCACTCTTTTGTAGGTTATAGGGATTGAAATCAGGCTGTTAGGCTTGGCTGTCATGTGGCCAGTGCCTTTACCAACTGAACCAACTCACCAGCAGGGGAAGATGGCTTCACTGCGGCTCAGGCTTTCAGAGGTTTCATCTCGTGGTCAGTTGGCTCCCTAGCTCCTTCTGAGTTAGAGCAGCACGGTAGACGGCATTGCAGAGCACAGCTACACACCTTGTGGAGGGCCGGAAGCACTTAGGGAAACAAGAAGGGGCCACAGACTAGGGCTTTCCAGGCCACACTCCCAGTGACCTACTTCCTCCAACAGAGCCCCACATCTTACTCCCGCCACCTCCAGCAGTGCCACTGTATTAGGAAGCCACTGAAGAAGGCAGGGTCCTGATTCAGTCACTTCCCAGAAGCCCTGCCATGGGACACTACTACCTTGGGAACCACACTTTTAATGCACAAGCTTTTAGGAGGATCCCACATGGGGCCTGGCCATCACCACTCCTCAAGCCCAGGTCATGGAGACCACCGCACCTGGTTCAGACCCCAGAAGACAGCCCCTTTAGATGGTCAGAGCCCTTCCAACCAGCAGACGTGGGCTCTGGGCCATCAGGAAACAGGCAGAACACACCCCAGCCCCATCCTCCACCCCTATCGAGAGACTTCTCATTTTTTGAGGTTTGTTATGTGTTAAAAGCACCAACAAATTTTTTTAAAAGAACAGTATTATCACTACCGTCATGTATCTGAAAGGCTTACACTTGTCTAATTAGCAAGTCACACACACACACATACACACACACACACACACACACACACACACAGTGCAAGTGGTGGCTCTGTTCTTTAGATAATTACAGGAATTGTGAAGGGCATCTACTCAGGAACAGGGTGCGGTTAGGAATGGGATGTGCTTATCCTGATGGCTGCTGACTCTCGGTCCTGCCAGAAAGATTGTCAGCCTGTGTATCCATCCGTGTCACTGCCCACAAAGCGGTCTGTGTTTATAGCTCTTGGGGCTCAGACCAGCTTCCCTGTGCCCCAGAAGGTAGACCAGGCCTGACCCTGAGTGGGGAGTAGAAGGAGCTACATTCCCGTCAGGTCCCCCAACTCCAAGGTCAAGGGCTGCTGGTGTGACAACAGCCCACAAAACTGGTGCCCTATCTGATCCATAGGTCTAACTCAAAGACTAGAATGGCTATCATCCATCCTGGAGGGTGACAAGTGACTGAGATAGAGGGCTTGGCCTTTCCATGACGTTTGGGGCAGTTTGGAGTGCCATAGTGACCACAGTCCTCTGTCCCCAGACTGGAGGCAGAAGGCAGCAACGTGTAGGAGAAGGAACGTGAAGGTTGAGGTTTAGGTTCTTGTGCCTGAGTCGAAGGTCACACCCTGCCCCTAACCCAAGATCCAGGCTCAGTCACCCAAACAGGAGACAGACAGAGCTTCACAGCCACTAAGAATTAAAACCTATCGATTTTCCCCATTAGCTAAAGAACGCCATCAGAGTGCATTAAAACCAGGCAAAGCACAGCTTCGTGAATAATTAACAGCTACAAATGACAACCTCATGGGGCCTGGGGGGAGGGGGGAAGGGACATCCAGAGGCCAGAGCTAATCTGACCCCTCTGACTCCTACCTCAGGGACTGTAGCATGGGCTCGCTCTCTCCTTCCACCCTGTCTCTTGTCCCATCCCATTCCACATACTCCTTTTGGGGGGACACCCTGTGGAGTCTGCATAGCCAGAGACCTCAGGTTGACTCTTGAACAGGAAAGGGAAGCCCCGAGTGACACAACCTTAAGGGAGATGCTACTCCTTTCTGAACACACTCCGCTCTGCTATGCAGTGCAGGGACTGGATCATCTGGCCTCTAGATATGCCTGTCGTCTGTGGTTCTAATCAGGGACAGAAATCGAAAAACACACAGTGGATCCACAGCAGAGCCTGTGTGAGGCCCCAGATCATCTTCCCGGCTCAATCTCGAGCAAGCAGAAAGAAGCACCTGCTTTGGGCAGGCCAATTCAGAGAAGGTGCTCCATCCAGAAGAGTAGATGAAAGCAGGCCGTCAGAGCAGACAAGCTGGAAAGCAGACAAACTCCCCTTCAGCAGTTTGAGGGAACCCTACACAAGATAATCCTGAGTTCAAGGTCAGCCTGGGCGACACAGTGAGGTGTCAGAAAGAAAAAGAAGAGAAGAGAAGAGAAGAGGAAGAGAAAAGGGAAGGATTGATATGAGGAAGAGCCAACCCTTCAGGCTACTCAACAAGAAAAGCCCTCCCTTTAGGGTGTGCCATGTAGAAAGAGACACTGGTTGGCAGACCTGGATTCCCAGCCCCCAGCATGCTCTTGTGTGTTGCTCAGGAGCCAGCACCCTTTTTTTTTCTTGGCCAAGGAGGTCCAGACCTCTTCCTCCAGCTAGTGAGACTCAGATCAGATGGTCCCTCGAGGCTTCTAACTCTCCCACCTCCAAGCTCCCCAGGTCCTCAGCCTCAAGCCACATGCCTGTTTCATCTTCCCCACCCACCCTCCATCTTCATCACCCTACGCTGAGCAGCAGAGTAGCTCAGAACAAACACTTCCTACACCTCTGACAATGTTTATCTCTTCCTGTTTTGTAAGGCTCTGTACAGCCCCGTCATACTGTCTGGTCTGCAAGCTTTGCCCCAACTCTTGAGCCCCCCAAAAACAAAACAAAACAACAACAACAACAAAACAGCTTAAAGACTTTTCCTGCCTCTCACTCTCCTCCCAGGTGCTAGCTGGTTCCTGTGTTTGGCATGGAAGGTTCTCTCCCTAGAGTCTGGATCTTAGGGTTGGTTCCCTCTCCTTCAGGTTGCTGCCCTGATGTCACCTTGTTGAGGGTTGTTTCTCAAACAGCCTTTTCCAACATCAGCCACACACACACACACACACACACACACACACACACACACACACACACACACCCTTTTCACAACCTGAATTTCTTGATCTTATATTTCCTCTGCTCCCAGGACCACTAGGAATGGTTGCGTGTGCTGTCAAATTTTGCACAGGCGAGGGGGGTGGGGGTGGGCTGAAAACCAGCCTAGCTCCGCACTGCAGGCAGGTGCTCTGCGGTTACCTGGAGGGAGCACCCTTTCTAATTCACTGGCCCTGTATAGAGGAGCCATAAGCCCCTCAGCCACCTAGGGAGTACAAGCCCACCAAAGGAGGAGGAGCTTCTGCCTCTCCTGACTGAGCATTCCGCCCACCCAGTGACTGATAGACACACAGAGATGGTTAGGAAACAGGCAAACAAGGTCCACTGTGGTACCCACCCCCAAGCTGAGTGTTACTGTTAGACAAGGTCGCCCTCATCTCTGGCTCCCATTCAAAGTGGCCGTGCAATTAGACCCAGAGGCTGCGGCGGCGGCCGTGACGATTTCTGGGAAGGTTAAGGGACTTGGCTAGTTGAGGTGTGAACTGGAGAGCTCCTGAGGATGCTCCCTGGAGCTCAGAGCTCTGAGTCACACCCAGATCCTCCCTACCTGTGCATGGAGGGTCCAGGTGGCACAGGAAATCTGACAAAGCCCCGGGGACCGCGCAGCACAGGCTCACAGGCAGGAGGTATTATGAAGTGTCTACCGGAGGCGGCAAGGCGCTCCAGCCTCCCAGCAGAGGCGTGGTCCTTGCTTCCCTCACAGTGGCCAGCTGCAGCCTCGCAGTTCTGGCAGAGAAGGAGTTAACTTCCAGGCTTCTCAGCGTGAATGTGGAGCTATTAATACCCACAGCCCAGCCATCTAGAGCTACCACAAGGCTGAGCCCAGAGCTGAGCAGAGGGAGCGGGGAGCAGGGCTAGCCTCCAGTCTGGCTAAGGGGCACCTGACTTCGAGGGTCAGAACTTTTCCTGGCGACAGTGTAGACACTGTGCCAGCCTCACCTGACCCACCCTCCCCTCACCTCACCTCAGGCTTCAAGTGTCAGTCAGTTGGCTCTCCTACAGGCCACTGGACCACTCACTCCAGCAGAGGAGAAGAAACTTTGTCAGCCACCGCCACCTCTGTGCCTGCTGGTCAACTAGGACGAACAAACTGCTGGACAGAGAGACAGAGGCCAAATCAGCTGTGGGCCTGTGCTCATAGCCCTGCCTCTGGCAGACATCAGCAGAGTGGACAGCTGAGGTACAGAGGGCTCCTCCAGAGGCAGCAATAGGACCTCTGTCCCTTAGCAGCCACCTCTTGAGCCCAGGCAGCTGCTAGCTGCTGTCCAAAGTGTGGATCCCGTAGCTGGAACCCCTGTGCCTCAGGACAGGAGCCCCAAGAGAGCCACAGGCTCTTCCATCCACCGAGGAGACGGGTAATCTGAGAGAGAAGGCGCAGGTGGCAGGTAGGCAGGGACGGGGTCCTGAGGCCGGCAGGCTGCTGACCCTGGAGCACACTGGCTCAGAGAACCGCGTCCTGGCTGTGGATGATGCTGTGGAGGCCACCAACAGTCACCCGTGCCCTGTCCTGCGGCTGCCTCCTGCCTGGCCCCTGGGCTGTGGAGCTGATGATGTACCTGCTTTCTGCTTGGTCTGCTTCCACAGAGAGGAGGAGGAATTGGAAGAAGTTCCACTGCAGAGGTCAGTCCTGGGGTGGGCAGTGGGCTGACAGGACCACTGTGCAGCCCTCTACTAGGAACTTAGGTACCTGGTAATGATGCTGCTTATGGGACCTGTCTGCCCAGCTGGACCACGTTCCTGCTGAGCTCATTAGCTGTCACCACAACCTTCTCCCCGTTCCTCCCATCCTGGCCCTAGACTGACTTGCTGTCCCTTTACTCCCATTGTGGCCTACTTACAGACCTCCATGGTCCCCCCGTTTCTACAACAGAAAGTCAGCACTTGCCATTCAAGACCTGTGTGACTGAAGTTAATGCCCCGTATCACTCCACTCCCCTGTATTACCAGGAATATCCTGGCTCCCCTCCACCCAGGCCCAACTGAAGTGCCTCTTCTTCCTGGAAGGCCTTCCAGAAGCCACCAGCCCACTCCAACCCAAGAGCCCCCTGTCCTTCTAGCGTCACACTGCCATTTAACAGGTGCTCAGTCTTTGTTGGATTAATAAGCGAAAATGTGTATGTGCACATGTGCGCATCTGTGCATCTGTGAGCTCTCATATGTGTGTAAAAGAGAAGGAGGGAGGGAGGGAGAAGATGAAGGTTTCTGTGGTTGGGATTGTGTGTTTGTGGGGGAGTGAGTGTGGTTGTGTATACAGGTTCTCGGGAGCCACATGAGTTTGGTGTGCCTTTGTGATGAGAGGAGCTATGCGTGGTGCCAGGTGGGGTTCACACCCTAGAATCTGGCTGATATGCCTTTCCCGGCTCTCCTCACCCTGACCCTCAGGGAAACCCTGGCTCTGGCTAAGTGCATCACCCAAGCTGTGACCTGGGCTGTGGTTGAGCATGGACAAGTTGACAGGGTTGGTTCTGCTCCAACCCAGCCTACCTGAGTGAGTGCCACTGTGAGAGAAGCAGACACGGGGACCAAGCGAGGGTCTCTTCTATGCTCATTAAAGAACAGGATGAGAGAAATGACAGGCTCCTCCATCCTGGACCAGGTGCCCTTTGTGACTATGTTGGATCCCTACATCTGTGGTTTCCCTGCTGGGGGCCTCTGTGTTCTCATCTGTGAAATGGGAGGATGCTTTCTGACCTGGTTGCCAGCTGACCGTGCGAGACGACGACTGGGCACTGGCAGAGTGCCAGGCTTCACCTGGGGCCTGGAATCCTGGCACAGGTCTGGCGAGGTCTGCTAGCAGATAGGTTGGGCACAGACTAAGGGCACACTAGTGGGAATGGGTACACAGCGCCCATGAAGTCGGGATGCAAGATGCACCACCTCTGCTTGCCGGCACCATAGCATACACTCTGCCAAGTCTATCTAGAAATAAAGATGTCTTGTGGGGAATCCGGGAGGCCCAAGAGAAGGTATCGGTGGCCTGTGGGATGACAAGGGTGACGGTTTGGAAACATAACTGGATAGGGATGGGGTGAGGATGGCAAAAACAGTACTGTCAGATCACAGAGGCCTGGACGTCTGAGCTGAGCACTTGGTCTGTAGGTACCTGGAGCAGTCTCTGGAGGGCTGAAGGCCAAACAGGCAGGTTAGGAGACGCAGTGAAGAGTCTAGATGAGGGACTGCTCTTCCCTCCACAGAGGCTCACAGTTCCAGTGCAGCCATTCTTTTCACTGTGGAGGCCTGGAGTGTTTGGTGAGGGACTGAGAGAACAAATGAGGTAACACGGGGAGATAGGGCCTGCACCTGGTCCCGGACGCAGGAGCCCACATGGTTTCCTCCTGTTCTTTTTGTTGTTTGTTTGTTTTGTTTTTTCTTGTTTGTTGTTGTTTTGTTTGTTTGTTTGAGACAAGGTGTTAGCCTTGGCTGTCCTGGACTGGCTTTGTAGCTCAGGCTGGCCTTGAACTCATAGAGATCTGCCTGCCTCTGCTGGGATTAAAGGCATGTGCCACCATGCCCAGCTGTTTTGTTTTGTTTTTTTCAAGACAGGGTTTCTCTGTATAGCTTTGTAGACCAGGCTGGCCTCGAACTCATAGAGATCTTCCTGCCTCTGCCTCCACAAGTGCTGAGATTAATGACGTGTGCCACCACTGCCCAGCTTCTCCCCCTGTTCTTTAATGGGCACAAATGGCATCATTTTCTGTGACTGTCTTTCTGTCTCTCTTCTCTGTGTTTCTGTGTCTCTTTGTGTCCCTGTCTCTCTCTGTGTCTCTGTGTCTGTATCTGTCTCTCTCTCTATCTCACTGTCTCTCTGTGTCTGTGTCTCTGTCTCTCTCTGTCTCTCTCTGTTTCTCTTTGTCTCTCTCTGTCTCTCTTTGTCTGTCTGTCTATCTGTCTGTCTGTCTGTCTCTCTCTCTCTTTCTCTCTCTCCCTCTCAGTGGGGATGGAACCCAGAGCCTAGCACACTTAGGTTAATGTGCAAGGTTAATTTCAGGTTAGTTTTCAGCCCTGAGCTGACTGTCAACAGCACACACTGCGAGCCCTGCCTTGACGTCCCCTGTCTTCAAGTCTTGGAGCACTGTGTGTGTGCTAATCAGTCCCTGCTGGTGAGTGACTCAGGAAGCCCAGAACGAGGCTCCAGCATTAGGGCCAGGATCGTTTGCCCTCTCTTCCTCATCTTTCCTCCACCTGCAGCTTTGGGAGTTCCTGGTATCCTTTGTCTCCCACTCTGGGATGTAATGGCCTATGCTGGTAGGAGTTGCTATACTTTCTAGCTGACAGACTCTGGCTCTTTAAGGCCTAGGGAGGGGACACTGCCAGGCTGGGCAGAGATGGTGACCACAGGTGCCAGGTGGTGAGGCTAAAAATACTGAGTGATGTGGACAGCCAGGCTGCAGGAGCCAGGCAGAGCTGGCTGGGAGGGCAGCGGGACTGGGTGAGGTCACCTTGGACTTAGAGAGTGTGTGGAGCACCAAAATCCCTCCCCACCTCTCCCAGCCTTTCTCCCATGCCAGGGTCTCTCTAGAACACCCAACCGCCATCTTTAAAAGCCATAGGCCAGTCTGATTCTTCCACGGTCCTTTTCCGTGTAACCCTGAGGTCTCTTTGGGTCTCTTCTCAGACAAATTAGGGACAGAGAGGCTGTAAGGGGTATAAGCAACCTGCTCACTCATTTGTAGGTTGAACAAACTTCCTGGAGCCTGCTGGGGCTGGGATGCTGAAGTCAGTCACAGAGGTAACAGGGTTACAGATACACACACTGCCCTGATGAGGCTCCCTGCCTTGTGGCCACAAATGGCGGTTGTGTGAACATGCAACTCTGTGCGCTATAATGAGAATGTGAGCATCATGCCCCTGGACTCCGCTGTGGGTTGACGCACACTATGCCACATGTCAGTGACAGTGACACCAACCACCTGCTCGTGCCATTGCGATGTGTTAATTAGGGCAAGGCAGCTGCTGTGCCCGTGAGCCCGGAACGCACAACTGCTCCATATTCTTTACAGTTGATAGCCATATAACAGAGTCTAGTGAAAGGGGCTCTGCCCGAGCAGCCTTTCTCTGACCCTGGATCCTTCCATCTTGGGACAGGCATAACCCAGAACCTCAGAATCCACTGCTAGAATCTACATCCTACCGGTAGACAAGGAAGGGAGAGTGGAGGAGTCAGGTGTGGTTCACGCCTGCGAGCCCAGCATTCAGGGGTCTGAGGCAGGATTGCGGGCTCTGTGTTCTTCCTCAACAAACAAACAAACAACAACAACCCAGAGGCAGGCAGAGCTCTGTGAGTTCGAGGCCAGCCTGGTCTACAGAGTGAGTTCCAGAACAGCCAAGACTACACAGAGAGACTTTGTCTCAAAACACCAAAAAAAAAAGAAAGAAAAAAAACCATTAAATTTAAAACATCACCCAAAGTTTTTGTTTGTTTGTTTTTTGTTTTTTCCAAGACAGGGGTTCTCTGTGTAGCCTTGGCTGTCCTGGACTTGCTTTGTAGACCAGGCTGGCCTTGAACTCACAGAGATCCACTTGTCTCTGCCTCCCTGGCTGCTGGGATTACAGGCGTGTGCCACCGAGCCCGGCTCACCCAAGGTTTTTGTGAGACACAGCAGAAGACAACCTCTTTAACTAACTTGCCTCTACATGCATTGGCTATAACAGCTAACTGCAAAGGGTGCTGGGAAAGGCAGTCCAGTACAACAAGCATCTCACTGGGGCATTATGAAAGTGGAATAGTTTTATGTATGAAGACAGACCGTCTTATAATAGGTGCCAATATGCTCATTCATTCACTCAGCAAAGTGGGATGGCATCTAGCGTGGTGAGAGCTAAGAGCCAAATGAAAAACACCAGCTCTGCAGACCTGGGCTTAGGGCTAACGTGGCATAGACAACACATTAAGTAAAATACGTTAACATGATCACCAGATTCAAACCCACCGGGGAGAAAATGAACAGCGATACGTGGGAGACACACTTTGTGGGAGGTCAACTGAGAAGCTGGCTTTCCAGACCTGGAATAGGAAAGGGGCCTGGCCATCTGTGCAGACAGAACAGAGGGGCAAAGGGCCAGAGGCCACTGGCAGGCCGTGAGCACTCACTCTGGTAGGCCGGTGTGGGGAGGAGAAGAAAGGTGGGACAGCGACACTGGTGAGACGGGAACAGGCCAGGTCAATTAGGCCCTGGTAGCCTGTGCGGAGAGTGGCGTTTGTACTAGGCGGGACAGGGAGGCTTTTGGAAGCTTTTAAGTGGGAGGAACAATGAAATCTGATTGACATTTTAAAAGATGCCTGGGGATGCTCTGGGCAAATCAATGGCTGCTGGGCCAGCATGAATACAGGACACCAGTGCTGAGATCACGGAGGGATATGCAGAGTGGGTGACCTGTGGGCAGGCCAGGGTCAAGGGAAGAAGATGGCTACTAGGACATTTTGAAGATGGTTTGTCCCAAGAATTCGCACAGGAGTTCAGTCCCCAAAGACTTATGTCAATAATATCAAAAGATAGACATTTAACGTAATTGTGGTGTCACAGATGAGGTAGTGCTCTCCGTGGGTTAGGTCATCAGGCTGGGGCCTCTCATAACTGAATCAGTGGCCTGAAGCCACACGGGCCTATCCAGGTGTTTCTGTACTTCCGCCATGATGTTCTTGTCAGTACCTTCCAGGTCCCTTCAGGGCCTGTGAAATGCTGTTTGAGCTTCCAAGGTGAAAACCTATGCACAGGTTCTTTCAAAGAATAATTTTATTTTTATTTGTGTGTATATGTCTGTGTAAGTGTATTCCATGCATGTATGGGTGCCCTTGGAGGCCAGCTGGAGTTACAGAATTATAGGCAGTTGTGCCATAGGACATGGGCTTTGGGAACTGAACCACCATGCATCCTTTTTTTCTTTTTTAAGAATTTATGAGAAGATAAAATGAAAAATAAATTAAATTAAAATAAGAATTTCTGGCTCAGCTGGGCATGGTGGCACACACCTTTAATCCCTGCACTCGGGAGGCAGAAGTAGGCAGATCGCTGTGAGTTCGAGGCCAGCCTGGTCTACAAAATGAGTCCAGGACAGCCAAATCTACACAGAGAGACCCTGTCTCGAAAAAAAAAATTCTGGCTTACTCAGTATAAGGTATAGCTGGGATTAATTTTATTTTATCTTTTCAATTGTTTGTTTCTGGGGTAGGGTGGGGCACAAAGTACCATGTTGAGTGTGGAGGTCAGAGAGCAACGTAGAGGTGTAAGTTCTCTTCTTCCAACATGTAAGTCCTGGGAATCAAACTCAGGTCATGAGGTTGGCAGCGAGGTCCTTTACCCACTGAGCCATCCCACTGGCCTCTGGCAAACTTTTCTTTTTCTTATTTTCTTTTTTTCAAGGATAAGTTTATTTAGAACATTTCAAAGAAAGTAGTGGGCAATGCAGGACAGACTTGCCTGTAAATCTTTTAAAATTTTGAATCTTGAATGTACCCTGAGGGCCCAAGTGTAAACAACTGGGTCCCCAGATTGGGACGTGGTGGCATAAAGAGGTAGGCCTGGCATGAGGACGTCACATTTTTGTAGGACATGCTGTGTGGGGGCATTGGGACCCAGTGTTCTCTCTCTCTTTTCCCTCCACCCATCACAGCTCACATCAGCTGGAAAGCACTTGCTGAAAAGGAAGACAAGGGCAGCAGATGTGGGAACTGACTTAACAGACTAAGGAAGCGATCCCTGACACAGCCCCAAGCTGAGCAGACAGGCCCATGGAACTACAGTTAACTTTTCAGATCTCCAAAAGTTGCTGGCTGGTTAGAAGGGAGGATGATGCTCGAAGCTCCAGTGGATACGGCAGGTCTGCTTAAGAATACTCCAGCTAGGAGAGATGGCTCAGTGGTTAAGAGTACTGACTGCTCTTCCAGAGGACCCTGGTTCAAACCCCAGCACCCACATGGCAGCTCACAACTGTCTGTAGCTCCAAGATCTGACACTCTCACATAGACTTACATGCAGACAAACACCAATGCACATAAACTAAAGGAGAAGAAGAAGAAGAAGAAGAAGAAGAAGAAGAAGAAGAAGAAGAAGAAGAAGAAGAAGAAGAAGAAGAAAAAGAAGAAAAAGAAGAAGAAGAAGAAGAAGAAGAAAAAGAAGAAGAAGAGAAGAAGAAGAAGAAGAAGAAGAAGAAGAAGAAGAAGAAGAAGAATCCAGATAGATGGATGTGATGAATCACACCTTTAATCCCAACACTTGGAAGCAAAGGCAGGCACATCTCTGTGAGTTTGGGGCCAGAACGGACTATAGAGAGAGTTCCAGCCAGCAACGGCTACACAGAGAGACTCTGCCTCAAACCAAACCAACTAGCCACCAAGCAAACAAAAATCATCTGGCTGGGATGGGGAGGATAGCTCAGTAGTTAAGGCACTGGCTCCTCTTTCAGAGAACATGGGTTCAATTCCCAGCAGCCATATGGTGGCTCACAGGCATCTGTAACTCCATTCCCAGGGGATGTGACTACCTCTTCTGGTCTCCAGACATGCATGTCGTGTGCAAATGTACAAACAGACAGAACGCCTCCAAATATTAAATAAGTAAATAAAAAATGTAAAAAGAACCATCTAGATTCTAGACATTTACTCCCAAGAGATGATGAGACAGAGGGTCTAGATGGGGGACTCTGCACCCACCTGGGAGACTGTGCAAAGATGAGAGGCCCTGGCCCCTCCTGATCAGCCGGGCCTTCTTCCTCCACGTTGCTGCCAGTCACTAGGCTCCGGTCTGACCATCCAGGAGCTCAAGGAGGCTCTCATTCACCCCATCCTTCTGTCAGTGAGATGATTGTGAGTGTTGGTGAACATTCTGTTTGTTCTAGCTTTCTTCTCCCCTACTTAGTTGCTATGGCCTTCAAATTGCACGGCCCTTCTGTGTTAAATCAGTCTTTTCTGGTTGTGGGGGGAATTGAACCCTGAGCCTCAGGGATGTTCAGTAAGTACGTGCTGTGCCGTGGAGTAACTCTGACCAGTTGAGGAAACAATATCTAAACATAGTGGCCAACCTAAACTTTTTTTGGGGGGAGATTGGTTTCGAGACAGGGTCTCTCTGTGTAGCCTTGGCTGTCCCAGACTCACTCTGTAGACCAGGCTGGCTTCGAACTCACAGTGATCCTCCTGCCTCTGCCTCCCAAGTGCTGAGATTAAAAGGCGAGCACCACCAGGCCAGGCTCAGCCCAAACTTTTTACGCTAAACCTCTGTCACCCAGCACCCCTCTCCCTGCAAGCACTGGGTTTCCCAACTGCTTGCAAATTTTATAAATTTTACTTTTTAAAAAATTGGGTGCACAGTTTACTCACGGTGAATTCAAAGTTTGTAAGCAATGAGCTCTAATAAGCTTCCATCCAGGCATAGGACATTTTGTTTTCCCAGAAAGTTTCTTTTGCCATGGAGTCAATATTTACACACACACACACACACACACACACACACACACACACACACACACACACACACATATCCCTGGGGAATGACACTACCATAGTTTATATTGGCCTTGGAAATGAACAGGAAATAGGGGACCCATTTTTTGAGAAAATCCTGAATCTAAGCAGAACCAAAGCAAGCAAGGAAACAGGGTATGCAGGAAAACAAAAACTTTCAAACAAGCTATGGGCTTTGTGTTCAGAGAGTTAAAAAAAAATTCACTGTAACTATGAAAGACACTGAAAATATCCGCAGAAATAAACGAAAGAAGAGGTGAGGTTGCCTAGACCCTGTTTCAAAACAACAATGTATAAGTGTATTTCATAAATAAAACAACAATGTATAAGTGTATTTCATACATGCAACTTTAATTTTTTTTTGTTTGTTTCTCTATGTAGCCTTGGCTATCCTGGACTCACTTTGTAGACCAGGCTGGCCTCGAACTCACAGAGATCCACCTGCCTCCGCCTCCTGAATGCTGGGATTATAGGCATGCACCACCATGCCTGGTGAACTTTAATATTTTTATTTTTGATACAACATCTTAATATGTAGCTCAAGCTGTCCTTGAACCTGCCATATTCTTACCCCAGTCTCCTCAGGGTCAGGCTTGTGCCACCATGCCTGGCTTTATTTCTGTATGCAGAGGAAACAGTGGGAATAAAAGGCTAATAGGGAAAGACCCCAGAGTCTAGGAGGACAGACCTGGAAAAGAGTAAGGGTGATGGCTCAGCAGAAGGGATTGGTAACACCAGATCGCTCTGTGCACAGTGGGGTGCTCCTGAGAAGGGTGCTCTGTGCACAGTGGGGTGCTCCTGAGAAGGGTGCTCTGTGCACAGTGGGGTGCTCCTGAGAAGGGTGCTCTGTGCACAGTGGGGTGCTCCTGAGAAGGGTGCTCTGTGCACAGTGGGGTGCTCCTGAGAAGGGTGCTCTGTGCACAGTGGGGGCTCCTGAGAAGGGTGCTCTGTGCATAGTGGGGTTGCTCCTGAGAAGGGTGCTCTGTGCACAGTAGGGTGCTCCTGAGAAAGGTGCTCTGTGCACAGTGGGGTGCTCCTGAGAAGGGTGCTCTGTGCACAGTGGGGTGCTCCTGAGAAGGGTGCTCTGTGCACAGTGGGGTGCTCCTGAGAAGGGTGCTCTGTGCACAGTGAGGTTGCTCCTGAGAAGGGTGCTCTGTGCACAGTGGGGTGCTCCTGAGAAGGGTGCTCTGTGCACAGTAGGGTGCTCCTGAGAAGGGTGCTCTGTGCACAGTGGGGTGCTCCTGAGAAGGGTGCTCTGTGCACAGTGGGGTGCTCCTGAGAAGGGTGCTCTGTGCACAGTGGGGTGCTCCTGAGAAGGGTGCTCTGTGCACAGTGAGGTTGCTCCTGAGAAGGGTGCTCTGTGCACAGTGGGGTGCTCCTGAGAAGGGTGCTCTGTGCACAGTGGGGTGCTCCTGAGAAGGGTGCTCTGTGCACAGTGGGGTGCTCCTGAGAAGGGTGCTCTGTGCACAGTGAGTGAGACAAGGCTAAAATTTTGGAGAGGGCTAGTTGGGTTTCTGGCTCTAAATTTTATTTTATTTTTTTATGCATGCACTGAGCCATCTCTCTAGCCTTGAATTTTTTTTAATGTATTTTATTTCAAATTCTGGGTAGGGGAGAGAGAAAGAGAGATTGATTGATTGATGTGTGTGTGTTTGTGTGTGTGTGTGTTTATGTGTGTGTGCATGTGTGTGTGTGTAGTGTGCACATAAATTCTAGTGCTCAAGGGGGCCAGAGGTGCCAGATCCTTCTAGAGCTGGAATTACAGGAGCCATTCCTTGTGGGTGCTAGCAACCAAACTCAGGCCTCTGCAATAGTAGAGCATGCTCTTTGCTTCTGAGTCATTTCTGTAGCCTCATCTGTTTTTTTAAAAAGACTTTTTATTGCATATATTATTTATACAAAACAATGAGTTCCGTTCTGCTAATTTCGCACATCATATCATGCACTTTGATTTTTTTCACAGGCTCTACAGCCCTCTCTCACCTCTCCTACTGATTCCCTTCTTCCTCCTAAGTAGATGCCCCTCTTTCATATCCTTTAAAAAAAAAAAAGTAGGTTCAACATATGAGAGAGGACAGGTGACAGTCACCTCTCCGCGCCAGGTCAGTTTCTCTTAACATGATGATCTCCCGTGCCATCCTTTATCCAGGAAATGACATCATCCATTCTTCTTTTTGTCTTGATAATAATAATACTCTATTGCATATAGAGACCATAGCTTTCTTTTCTTCCTTCCTTCCTTCCTTCCCTTTCCTTTTGGGTGCATTTGGTGCATTTGTGGTTATGTAGATGTGCTCTTCTGTGCACATACATATGGAGACTTGGGGCTGACACTGTCTGACTTCCTCTATACGTCTTCTTCATTTTAATTGTTGAGACAGGGTCTCTCACGGAACCTATGGCGGACCACTTCTGCTAGACTGGCTTGCCAGGAAGGCCCCCTGTCATGGTCTTTCTCTTCTCTGTCCCAAGTGCTGGGGTTACAGGCCTAGACTGCCACATTTGGCTTTTACATGGGTTCTAGATCTGAACTCAGGATCCCATGCTTTCACAGCAAACATTTTATTCACCCATCATTTTTTTTTAGCACTCCATGTTTTTTTGTCTAGTTTATTACTATTGTTGCTTGGTATACAAAGTAATGGATTTCACTGTGACATATATATTACCTTTTTAAAAATACAGTTTTACCTTTTGTCCATTACCCTGTTGATGGGCACCCAGGTGGGTTCCCTATCTTGGCTGTTGCGTGTAGTACAGTGATACACATGGCTACACAGGTGTCTGTTTTCAGGTTTTGAGGGACCTCTACACTGATTTTTTTCAGGGTGGCTGCTGGGTTTGTGGTAGCATGGTATCAGGAGTCAGTGTAGTGACTCAGACCCCAGATCCCTGTGTTCTCCCAGTGAGGCAAGAGTCATACCTTGAGGAGAGACAAGAAACTGCTAAGAGTCCGCTATGCCTTGCCATGGCAGCTTTGGGTGGATGGACACAAGGACAGCACATCGAGCTGGCTTGAAGCGCTCTGTGCTGTACATCTTGCAAGTGTAAACGAAGTCATCTGCTCTGGGGCACGGCCTAGTATAGAACATCTGAAGGCTCCCCGCATGTCATAATGTTCAGCAGGGCTTCAGGACCACAGAGTGGACAGAGACCAAGTTCCTGACAGGGAAAAAAGACACACGCGGGGCCAACAAGGTGCCTTGGGGCCGGCACTGCTCAGTCACAGCCAGGGAAGGGGCTTTGAGTGGACCGGTGACCCCGGACTTGGACTTGAATGTCCTGGGCGACGGGAAGTGCAGGATGTAAATGCGCTCTTCTGTCCTCTAACCGGATAGTGTGTTAGGGTGGGGATTGGGGCTGCTCCCACGCTGTCCTGCACTGAAGACTATTGGCCACTAGAGGGAGTGCTGTGCTCATATTTGCAGGGCCTGGCCCTGCAAGCGCTGTTTGCTCAACCTTGGCTTCTTTTTCTTTAATTTTTGATTTATTTTGATTTTTTTTTAAATCCCAATCATAGCCCCCCCTTGTTGTTTCTCTGTCTACTCTCCCTCTCTCACTCCCCCTCCGCTGCTCCTCTAGTCCTCAGAAAGGGGGAGCCCTCCTCCCCTAAACTCTGACCTCAGCCTATCAAGCCCATCTGGACTGTCTTTATCCTCTTCCTCTGCAAACTGGGAAGGCCACCTCGCCAGGAGAAAGTGATCCACGAGTGGGCACCAGGGTCCATGTCAGAAGTAGTTCCTGCTCCCCATGTTACCGGACCCACAGGGAGACTGTGCCGCCTATCCATCTGCTGCGTCTGAGCAGAGCGTCTAGGTGGCTTCATTTTCTACTGACTGTCTGGACAGGGTCAGATTTTGAAATCATATACTCCAGGTCCACTACTTCTGTGTTATACGGCCTTGGCAGAGCAATGTAAAAGTTCTGTGATGTGTGTGTGTGGCAAGGCATCCTATTACCCCAGCTCTGGAGAGGCTGCCTCAGAGCAGTGAGTACGAGGCCAGCCTGAGCTACTACAGGGCTATACACTGAGTTCGAGGGCAGCCTGGTCTATACTGCCAGACCTTGACTCAAAGGAGAAAAAAGTAATATATTATATTATATTATATATATATATATATGCAGATAAGTAAATAAATGAGCCAACACTTAAGACCCAGGACATTCCATCCTTAGGTCAAAATGTCCATTCTTTGGAAAGCAGAAGGCACTGAGAACCCGAGTCCACATTCCCGCACGATGACCCTGGGCACAGCCCTGTGAAGATGGGCCTCCACCATGAGTCAAGGGCTCTGTCACAGAGCCCACCTTCAGGTCTCGGCCACCACCACAGCCAGGAGAGTGATGACGCACAGGAGGCAAGGAGGTCGCTCGGTTCAGCACAGCTAAGTAGCCGGTGCTAGTTCAAGCATTGAGAGTCTGACCCTCGGTTGTTTATTTTAGGCATGTTTAAACATAGCACAATTTAGTGAAAAAAAAAAAATTTCCTCTGGTGACAACTCAATCCTATGTGCACAATGAGGCTTAAGACATGACTGCACTGGATCTCTTTGTGAAGTCCATGTGGCATCTTTCATAAAGATGGATTCTACAGATCCACCAGCTCCTGATGAGGGTCTGGGGGAGGATCCTGTGTGGTCTCAGCCACACAGACAGCACAAAAGTCACCAGGCTGTTAATCATATCTGCTCCCAGCCTTCTGGGTAGAAAACAGATTATACAGCCCCTCCCTTGGAAGAGACACCCCTGGGTGTTTAACATTCCTGGGTTCCCCAGTGCTCATCTGGGAGCACAGGGACCTCAGTACACACCCAGGTTACACATTGCCACAAATGTAGGATGAATGACCTCTGGCCACTGCACTACCACGTGCCCCCCCCCCGCCCCGCCCCCCCTTCCATCTGAAGCAAGAAGCTTTCTGGCTGGTCCTTGTGAGTGCCCCCCCTCCCACAGTTTGTTGGTCTCCCTACACACCCCAACTCTTCTCTGCTTAAAACCCTTCAGTAGTTCTACCTCCAGAGTTAAAACCTGAGGCCCCATCACCAATCACTGCCCCTGCTGCCTCAGCCCCAGCACCTGTCATGCTAGGTGCCCCAAGCACATTCTGACTGCGAGGCCTCTACATCAGCTGTTTCCTTGACCCGGCCCTCCCTGCCCCCCCTCACTCCCCTCCCCACCCCCATACACCCCCATACCCCCTGTCTGCATGTCCCTTCCCTCACCTCATTCAAGTCTCAGCTCAAAGACCACCATCTCTGAGGGCTTCCCAGCATGCCACCCCCATTTTTTCCTGCCCCCCACTTTTCACTTTAATGCCTTGACCCCGTGCCATTTACTTCTGTGTCCTATTTGCCAGTCTCTCTTGTCACTAAAGCAGAATCTCTGCAAAGGCAGGGACTTTTCTGTGACATTAGTTGCAAACAGTGCTTAGCGCACAACAGGAGGACTTAATAAATATTGGGGGTATGCCATAGCTCAGTGGTAGGGTGATTGCCTGCCATGTCAGAGGCCCCGAGTTTGATTCCCAGAACTGCAGAAGAAAACAAAAGGGTAAAGATGTATTTTCCTGGCTGCACACGGTGGTGCAGATCCTAATGCCAGCACGTTGGGAGGGAGAGGCAGGCAGATCTCTGTGAGTTGAAGGCCAGGCCTGGTCTACATAGTGAGTTCCAGGGCATCGAGACCCTGTGTCGACAAAACAAACAAGGGAAGTGTTTGCCTGCTGGGCGGGAAGATGAGTGCATGCAGCTGAGGCAATGGGTGTAACCAAGTGGTCCAGGCAGGACTAAGCGGGATGCTGCAGGCTGCTGCTGGGCCTGTAACACAGAAGCACGGAGCCTGCCTTTGGTGCTGAATACTCACTCTGTGGTTGGTCTCTTGACGCTTTCCCTCTGTTCCTCTTTGACTCTGTGACCGAAGACTGATGGGGCCCTTCTACTGGGGCTTGGATTGGGATGGATCGCTGTCAGGGTGTACCTAGGCACCTGTCCTGCAACTGTCCCCATGCCCAAGGGAGTGTAGTATTAAATAGAAGTGAAACCCACCAGGAAGAAGATCCTAGGAGAGAGGCTTCTGCCCTGCGTTCTGAGCAGGGAGGGAAGCAGGTCAGCTTCCGGCCCAGCGCCTGTAAGTGGCACAGGTGCGTTTGTGGAGGTTATCCTCTCTGGCCACTGGAGCTGTTGGTACTGGGGTAATTTTGGACCCCCACATTAGGGAGAAACAGGCAAGCATTTGACCTTGAGGTGACTAGCATCTGCCTTGTGCCTGATAGCTTAAACAGCACAACGAGAACCAGCTGGAGCAGGCCACGGGGTTCCTCTCTGGGTCTGTGTTGTTACAGCTGTGAACTCGGCAAGAACCTTTGGCCCACTGAACCACAGGGACTGGTGGGGCATTCAGTGGCTGGCGGCCATGGTCCTTGGCCATCACAGGGAGTGTGGGCCTGACTTATCATGGACGGACCAGATGTCTATCCTTATCTCTTGAAATGTTCAAAGGGGGGGGGGTCTAGCTTTTTCTTTCTTTCTTTTTGTTTTTTTTGTTTTGTTTTGTTTGTTTGTTGTTTTTTGGTTTTTGGGTTTTTTTTTGGAACAGGGTTTCTCTGTATAGCCTTGGCTATTGTGGACTCACTTTGTAGACCAGGCTGGCCTCAAACTCACAAAGATCCACCTGCCTCTACCTCCCTGAGTGCTGGGATTACAGGTGTGCGCCACTATGCCCGGGTGTGGGGGTCTAGCTTTTTTTTCAAAAATGGGTGACAAGGGACAAGATAGAGTTCAGTAATGACCTCAGGCCCATGTACCAAAATGGTGATGGCTTCAGCAAGGGCTGCAGACACTGCCGGGAGCTTCAGACCATCCGCTGAGGGGGTGGGGGGAGGTAGGGGTTTGGGGGGGAGATAGTGTCCTTAGATCTAGCTGCAGACTTTAAGTGTAGCCTCAGACAAGTCCTGGCGACACCTAGGAGGTTCCTATATCTCGTCCTCTGCCCTCCATTCTGGCTAAACCCGCCTATCTCCCCAGCCAGTAGAATTCAAGCCATTCTCTAGGATCCACTTAATTAGCCAAGCTTATTAACTCCCACAAGGCTTCTCCTCCCCCCCTAATTAACTCACTTAATTAGGGCTTGCAGGCCCAGCTCCACCCAGCTCCCTCCAGCTCCCACCCCTGCCTGTCTCTTCCAGGTCCTGGCTCAGCCAAGCCCCCAGCAGGCTGGGAATGTGGCAGCTGTTGCCTGAATGCCTTCAGCACCCAGGCCTTCACTTCAGGCCCTACTCCCTCTCACAGGACACTGGGACTCTCTGCCTTTTGTAGCAGCAGCACAAGGCAGAGATGAAAACAGGTCAGGGCAGTGGATGGCATGAGGGGAAATGGCATGGGATGAGCCTGAACTGGGTGGTAAGGAGGGCTAAGGGGTGGCTGGGCTAGGGAACATGAGAAGATGCCAGGGCCTGGGACCCTGGAGGCAATATGGGTCTGAGTCCCAGGTTGTACAAAAGCTCCGAGCAGCCTCTCCTCTCTCTATGCCCCCGGTATAAAGGGAAAGCTCCGGTACAAAGAGGCCTGTCCGGGTAGGAAGGCGCTAATATTGTATAGAACAAATCTGCCACGAATCTGTGTTTATTACGTAAGTACGTGGCCTTGAGAAGAGCTAGAGGTGGGTGGGAATTTGAGGGGCTGAAGGAAGGGTGGGGATAGCCAAGGGGAGTACCGTGTCTTTGTCTATGGTCTGGAGTATTCCAGGGGCATCCTGGGCCTGGGAGAAAGGAGAAGGTATGCAGATCTGGGCACAGTGGCACATACCTGTGATCCAAACAGTATGGCGGCCGAGGCAGGGAGATCAAGTTTGAGGCTCGCCTCGACTGCGTCGTGAGGCTCTGCTTCAAAAGCGGTTACAGAGAATAGGGAAGTGGTGTTCACCTTGGGCAGATGGGCGAGTGTTTTGTTCACTCCAGATTTTAACCATTTTAGAACCCATGTTCATTCAGGCGGTGGCGGCACACGCCTTTGATCCCAGTACTCGGGAGGCAGAGGCAGGTAGATCTCTGAGTTCAAGGCCAGCCTGGTCTACAGAAATAAGTTCCAGGACTGGCAGGGCCACACGCAGAGAAATCCTGTCTCAGAAAACAAAACAAACTAAGAAAGAAAGAAACCCACAGCACAGAGAGCCTTGGGTTTGTAAGTAACAGAGACTCAAGTTTTGAAATTCAAACTCAAAGAGGACTTTACTGGGTCGAAGAACTAAAAAGTCCAAGTCTTCAGGGACATGAGGTTTGTCCCTCCACCCCCAACACACACACCTTGGTTCTATACCTGCTGTGCTGGTGTCATGCTCTGGAGAGCTCTCCCTGGTGGGGCCACTGGAGGCTTACACTCGACCTTTCATTGTGGCCTGCCTGGGGGCAGGTACCCATCTCAGAAAGGACCCCTGTAGCTAGGAAAAGGTGGGGCGAGGTCCCAAGACCAGCCTAGGAGTCATGCACCCTCGTTATCAGATCCCCTGAGTAAGGTAGGGTACGACCAAGAACATAGGTTCCCGAGGGGACCGGGGGTCTGGGAACAGAACGTGTGGGACAGATGCTAGGTAACAGGAGACTGTGCCGCTTCGACTGTGTGGCATCGTGCCAAGCTCAGGAAAGTTCCAAATGCGGGCAAGTGAGGCAGTCCCTGCCAGGCCCCACCCAGATGTCCTTGGCCTCCTTCCCAGCTTTTCCTGCATCTTCATCTCTTTTCCTGAGGGCTTTCTGGTTCCACCCCCATCCCTACTCCCACCCCAGCAGCTCCTATCCATCCCTGCCTCTGGGATGCAGCCAGCATGTCCTACACTGTCTCAATGGTGTCGGCCGTGTGTGTTTGCTCTGAAATGGTGACAGGCTCCAGGACACATGCCTTGTTCCTGCTCTCTTTGTACTCCCCTCCCCGAGGTCACCCACCAGATAAAGAAAGGACTTGCTCAACTCTTAGGCTCAGGGTCTGTGTCAGAGAACTCAAACTAGGACACCATTGAAACCACCACCACCACCACCACCACCCCTCCCCACAGCCTCCAGGGATGTGTATTAGACATGCTCGGTCCCTTACAAATGTCTGTAAGAGATTCCCAGGGGTCACTTTTCTGGGAGGAGGGACTGAGTGAGCACTGAGCATCTATGTCTTAGTTGGAGGACTTCAGAGATGCAGTAAACACAGCTGGGGTTGGGCCCCGTCAGCTCCTCATTCCCTCATCTCAGAGCAACAGCTGCATCCTAGCCTGAAGGGTACAGCATCTATCACCATGGTGACCGGATGGCAGGGCGGTAGGGGCCAGCAGTGCCAATGTCTCCCCATTCCTGGTGTTTCTCAAAGCATGAGGTCCCCCTGAGTAAGTGTCTGGTTTGTATTTTATCTGATTTTTGAGGCAGGGTCTCACTCCATAGTCGTGGCTGTCCTTGAACAAGCGGCACATCTCCTGCCTCAGCCTCTGAAGCACTAAGGATGAGGATGGGAGCCTCCCTACTGGGCTTTATCCTAGGCAGGTGTAGGACCTGGCTATAGGGACCATAGGCTCACAGAGTAGAGAAGTTCAAGGTCGTGCCTGGTGATACACACCTGGGGTCCTACCTCAGTTTTATTTATTTTTATTTTTGTTTTTATTTTATTTTATTTTTTGAGATAGGGTTTCTGGCTGTCCTGGAACTCACTCTGTGACCAGGCTGGCCTCTGAACTCACAGTGCTGGGATTAAAGGCGTGTGCCACCACTGCCTGGCTTCATGCTCTGTTTTATAGCAAGTTCAAGACCAGTGTGGGCTGTATGAGACTCTGTCTCCAACGAACGAAGGAAAGAGAGGAAGGAGGAAGGGAAGGAGGCAGAGGAACCTATGATCCCAGCACTTGAGAGTCTAAGGTAGAGGATGGATGGTGAGTTCTCGTTTAGCCTGGTATATACAGTGAGACTCTGCTGTCCTTTCCCGTCCCCCCACAGGGATTCTCTGTGTAGCCTTGATGGTCCTGCACTTTGTAGACCAGGCTGGCCTTGAACTCGAGATGACCCGGCTGGCTGCCTCTGCCTCTGGAGTACTGGGATTATTGGCATGTGCCACCATGCCCAGTTTGAGACTCTGTTTTAAGTGGGGTGGGGGGAATCACAGTTATCAAAACTTTCACAGACTAGTTTTCAATTGCTTTGAAAAATGTGTAGTTGGGGGTGAGTGGAAAATACCACTGAAGCCAATGCTAACAGTTTATCATCTCTGCATCCCTTATTTTTACTAAGAACCATAATCAAGGTGACTCGCGGTCGGACCCCTCCCTCCCAATCCCAGATCTTGAATTTATTCCGTAAGCAGCCACGCCTCTGACATTACAGCCGTTCATCTGCCTTTGGCTGGCTCAGTAGCAAGGAGCAGAGTTCCTGCCTCAAAGCACAGCAGGCCTGCAGAACCACAGAGAAGCAGGCCTTTGCTCCAACTGCCATCACACAGCACTTGTCAGCATCAGTGGCTTCCCGCTGGCCACCCACGGTCGCAGTTGTATTTTCACATGGGCCAGAGAGCACAAGAACACTGCTGGAACATTCTGCTGCTCCCGTGGGATGCATTCCAAACAGAGATTTCAGAGACCCACTCACTGCCCCCAGCAACTGCACTCTGGCTGCCCTGTTCTCTCTGGACCTGCCTGAGTTCTGCTGAGACTTAGCGCAGCTGATTGGCTCTGTCCTCAGGGGCCCTGGCCGTTTCTGCTCCAGTTGCCTGTACTTTCCAAAGCTGTGCACCCAAATGACAGCATATCTGTCATCTTAAACCTGATCTGTTCCCTGAACTATTCAGTCACCAGTATTACCAGCAGCATCCCTGATCCATTAAGCTACGTGAGCTGGTCGCCAGCATCAGTGTTCTGGTCATAAGGTGGCCATTCAGGGGAAGGGGTTCTTCCTGTACAACAGTACCACAGTCACATGGGCCAAAAACTCAGGATTGCTTCTGTATAAGGCCAAGGACAAGAACAAATGAAGGAGCCTGAGATGCCCTGACAACCCCCCTCCCACCCCCCTCAATAGCATGGAGATGACCAATATACCAAACACAAGCTCTTCCGAGGTCACTTTCTTTATCTAGTACCATTACCCAGATTCTGGGTTGAATTTTGTGGTGTACAGGTTCCTAGAGCACAGACTTGGGTGATTCCTCCCCAAATCTTAACCCCCCACCCCCTCAATGCACACCCCAAGAAGTAGAAACTTGTTAGTTACAGGGAGGGAGGGAGCTTAGTGATCAGAAGACCCTGGGTTTCCTGGCCTCCAGTGTTTTCTTGTGCAAGGAGCAGTCCCTAGTTGCCCGGGACATGGCTGGTGGGGTGCTGTGCCCTGTAATCCCAGCACCCGGGAGGTAGAAGCAGGAAGAAGGTGGGTTTAAGGTCAGCCTGAGCTACGTGGCGAGGCAGCGTTTCAAACAAAACAAAACTGACTCGTTACCGACAAGAGCAGTGTGTCTGGACAGAGGCGAGTTCTCTGTTTTCCAGCATTCTGTGTGGCTGTGGAAACCATGGCTAAGTCCTGTCTTTGTGTTTTACTGTTCAAATTGCAGCTTTGATTGGCGCATTTCCAGGCATCAAGGACAGAGGATTGTAGCATTTTAGTCAGCTGCCTGGTTCCTCTGGCCACATAGACTGAGCTAGTTCCGCCTCTGAGACACAGGCCAAGGTGGGGTCAGGTACACAAGCAATTTACTGCAGAAAGTGCTCCGGGAGGGAACTAGAGGAGGCTTGCAGAAGTGTCAGATTGCAAGAGACCTAACAACTGAAGGACAGGCTCAGGAGGGTGACAACCGGGTAACAAGAGCCTAGAATGCTTCTAATAAAGCCAACGAGCAATGGGCAGCCCTGGATAGAATGCTGCTCTTAAAGGAGACTTGTGTCCAGGAAACGAATGGGAGACTCCTTTGTGAACTGTAGGTTGGTGTCCCAGCTGCTGCTGCTACTGATAGTGGTTGATTCCAGTGCCAATGACACCGTCTCAGTGGCAGAAGTGCAGGCCACCTCTCACCACTCTCACTGCACAGTTCCATGGATCCCAAGAGCCTCCTCCTATGTGGAAACTGTGGAGAGGAAGGTGAGAGAAACAAGCTATGTTCCTTCAACCTTGCTGCAGGCAGCTGGGGAGTCACAGCAAACACTCATCCCTCCCCCCCCCCCCACAGGTTCTAAATGAAGCCCTGACCACTAAGGCTTGGGCTGGGTGTGATGGGTGACACAGTGGCAAGACCCATGCCCTAGTCCTAACAACTACATGTGCGTGGCTTTCTTTCTTTCTTTCTTTCTTTTTTGTTTGTTTTTGTTTTTCAAGACAGGGTTCCTCTGTGTGGCTCTGGCTGTCCCTTGAACTTGCTCTGTAAACTAGGCTGCCCTCAAACTCAGAGAGTCCCCTGCCTCTGCCTCCCGAGTGGTGGGATTAAAAGCATACGTTACCACCACTGCCCAGCTGCTTGGCTTTCCTAATCAACAGATACCTAGATTCTGCTTTTTTTTTTTTTTTTTTTTTTTTTTTTTTTTTCAGGAGACTGTGAGCCCACAGTTTCCTAGCTTGTGTTTAAGGACAGTATGTATGTCTTGCAAGGGTCGTTTGCCTTGGAAAGCAGGACTTCCAACTCTACATTTCTGAGAGAATAACTGGGAAGGGATTTCCCCACAAGGCATTTTGGCAAGCCTTTTCTAACTGCATTGTGGGCAACCAAAGCCCCAGCTGAGGAATCAAGGAAGTTTTTCAGGAGGAAGGCTTGAGCTGGGTAACTCTGGACAACTGTTAGTCAGATGTCTGTTGCTATAACAAAACGACTGTGGTCATAGAATTATAAAAAAGAAAGGTTTGTTTTGGCCCAAACTGTTGGAGGCTTTAAACATTTGTTTGACCCTGTTGATTTGGGGCCAGTGGCAAGGTAGCGTAGAATGGTGTGATGGGGTGGCAAAGGAAGCCTATTTACAACACAGCCAGGAACAAGACAAGGGGAAAAAAAAGTCCCACAATTCCCTTTGAGGCCCTACCATTCAATAGCACAAAGCTTTAGGGCCAAGCTTTCCTTTCTGTCTTAAAAGATACTTTTAATTGTTTAATTTTTCTGTATGAATGTATTGCCTGCATGCTTGTCTGTGCGTTGCTTGTGTGCATGGCACTCTGGGAGGCCAAAAGAGGGCATCAGGTCCCTGGGGACTGAAGTTACAGATAGTTGTAACCTGCTCTCTGGTGCCGAGGATTGAAACTGCGCTGGAAGGGCAGCCAATGCTCTTAACCACTGAGCCATCTCTGCAGCCCAGGGGCCAAGGTTGTGACATAAGCCTTTGGGGGAACACTTAAGAGCCAAGCTATAACAACAACCACAGCCAAGAACATGTCAAAGCCGGTTTCCCTGAATGAGGAAATACTCTCTGAGCTCTTGTCTGTGGACTCATTTACCAGACACAGGAGGACGCCCTTTCTCTCCCAGTCCCCGACTCTTACACCCTGTCACCCACACAGAAATTCTCACTTTGCTTGTTTGGAGCCCTAATAGCTCACTTGGCAAGTAGTAGGAATGCAGGGTCAACTTGAAAGCCCTGCCGTGGGTATGACACTGTGGAAGAGGTCAGGCAGCCAAAGAATTGTTTTGGAGGGTAGCTTGTGTGGAAAACAGGAGGCAAGCGGAGCAGTGTCATTAGATAAAAGGGACCAAATGCACAAATGTGGAAAAGCAAGAAAGTGGATATTCCAGAACTTGCTGATGCTAAGGCTGAACGGAGAAGAGAGGTTCCCAGGAGTGACAGGGTAAGCAGGCACTGGATGCTGACAACCTTGAACACAGGTTGTCTTATTAGGGTTTCCATTGCTGCAAAGAGACACCAAGAGCTGCATGCTCTTAGGAAAACAAACAAACATTTTTGGTTTTTTTCAAGACAGGGTTTCTTCACGTAACAGGACTGGCTGTCCTGGACTCACTTTGTAGACCAAGCTGGCCTCAAACTCACAGAGATCCGCTGGCCTCTGCCTCCTGAGTGCTGGAATTAAAGGTGGGCACTACCACACCCGGCTATAAAGGGAATATTGAATTGGGGCTGGCTTACAGTTCAGAGGTTTAGCCCATTATCATCATCAAGGCAGGAAGCATGGCGGCAGACTTGTGCTGCGGGAGAGGGGGCTGAGAGTTCTACATCTGGACCAGCAAGCAGCAGGAAGAGAGAGTGACGCTGGGCCGGGCTTGAGCGTTTGAAACCTCAAAGCCCATCCATCCCTCTTGACTTACTTTCTCCAGCGAAGCCACGCCTACTCTAACAAGGCCACGCCTCCTAATAGTACCACTTCCTGTGAGCCTTTGGGGCCCGTTTTCATTCAAACCACTGCTGTGGTAAGGCGGGTAGGCTTTATTTACCCTGGAGGGCACAAGGAGTGCTTGGCAAGTTCGTTAGAGATATAACCCAGTCAACATTGCATTCAACAGAGCTGGTGGGCTCAAAGGACTTGGGTTTCCAGAAAACTGAATTTAGGTAAAGTAGCACAATAGTGCATGTTCCCAAGCAAAAGTCTGTGCATCGGCTTCCCCCCTCCCCCCTTCTTCCAGTTCTGGGGATCCTGTCCAGGGCCTTCCACATACCAGAACTAAATCCATCTCTAGTTCCTGTCAGCATGCGTGTGCGTGTGTGTGTGTGTGTGTGAGAGAGAGAGAGAGAGAGAGATGTGTGCAGTAGGTGCGTGTGGAGTATGTGTGTGTGCGCCGGCAGGCACATACCCGAGCTTGGCGGGAAGTTGACATTATCAGGTGCGTTCTTCAATCCCTCCCCAGCTCCTCTCTCTCTATGTTTTGTCGGTGTATGTATGTGTGGTGTGTGCGCATATGCGTATGTTTGCATGTATGTGGGTACACACGCACGTGCGTGCCTCCGGAGAAAGAGGCTGCGTGCAGCATTTCTCTTAGTTGTCCTCCACTTTGTATATTAGCATATGGTCTCTTACTTGAACCCAGAGCTCACGGATTTTGCTACAGCCTGTGTGCCTCCCAAGTGCTGGGGCTGCTGTACCTGCCCAGCAATGCTGTGAGTCCTGAGGATCATTTCTCTCATTTCCCCATCTCCCCCCACCCATCCCACCCCCTGCCCTCTTTCTTCTTTTTTGAGATTAGGTCTCTCACTGAATTTGGAGTTCACTGATCAGACTAGGCTGGCTCCATGGATCCTGCCTCTCTGCTTAGTCCTGGAATTACAGGTGTCACTGGCTTTTTATGTGGGTGCGAGAGGACTGGACTCAAGTCCTCACGCTTGCAAGCACTTAATAAGCCATCTTCCAGCTCCACCTAAGGTTACTTAAGCTTGCAATACCGGGCTCTAAAAGTTCTAGAAGCAGTCCGCTTGGGAAGCGGATCTGATCAGAGATTAAAAGGAGGGGTAGATTCCGGGTGTGTTGGAGGCTTTTTTTTCCATGAAGAAAACCGTGTGCTCCAGGGATGAGGCACAGAAGAGAGATCGGGCCTCCGCAAGGACGCGTTGTTTCCACTCAGTCGCCATCTCCGCTTGTCCGCCCCACCTGCATCCAGGCTACCAATTTCCGGTTAGTGAACAAAGCTCTTCGCACCCGGGTGGCTTTGCACAGCTCCTTCGTCAGCCAGGCGCCCCCTTTCTCCCGTTCTGCCTATACACCTTTTCCCAACTAGTTCGTAAATCTTCACCGCCTCCCTACAGTAGAGCTCGCAGGCTCGGCCTGAGGTCTCGTGGAAATCGGATGGATAGATGGAAGAATGAATGGGCAGACAGGCGGGTGAACAGACGGACCGGTAGTTGAATGAATGTGGGCATTCGAAATAGGAGGGCTCGGATTTAGTTTCCTTCTTTGAAACAGAGCCAGGCTCCGCCCCACAAGCATAGACTGAAATAGTCTGGGACAGTCTGGCCCCTCGGGAACTAAGCAGCTGGACCAGATGACCCTCTGCGACTCCCCCGAGCCCTCTCTAACCTCGTTCTAGCCCCCTCGTGGGCTCTGACCTAGAAAGGAAGCTTGATGCGGTGAAGGGCGGGCGCTAGGACCCGGCGTGGCCGGAAAGCGGGCGGGGCGTCGCGCGGCTCCCGCGGCGAGGCGGGTGGGGGGGGAGGTCCAGGTTCCCGGCTCCCGGAGGGAGGGCGCAGTGGGAGTGCGCGTGCGCGCGGCGCGCACCCGGTGCAGCGGACAAAGACGCGTGCGGCGGCGCGCGAGGTGGAGGGCGGAGCAGCGGGCGGGCAGGTACGCGCCGGCGGGAGGCGGAGCCGCGAGGCCGCGATGGAGCGCAGCCCGGGCGGGCGCCGGTGCTGGAGCCCGAGCGCCGGGCGGAGCGGGAGCCGAAGTCGGAGCCGCAGCCTTTGCCCGCGCCAGGCCGGGGCAAGAGCCCGTAGGGCCGGGCTGCTTGCAGCGGCGGCGCCCGAGCCCCCCAGCGGCTGAGCAGTGACCCCCAAAACCCCGTAGGCGGCTGCCGGGACCCAGCGCGCAACGACCGCTCCAACCCGGGCCCCCCCAAGATCTGCTTGCTACAAACGCACACCTCAAGACAGAGAGATCAAGCCTCGGGGCGGTTTAGCCCTCCCCGCTGCACCGGCACACAGGAACCTCAAACGTAGAACAGCGAGATCTCCTTGCTTGCGGGAAGCCGCGGGCATCCCAAAACCCCGGGACCCGGGCGACCGAGCCCCTTGCGACGCCCTCCGCGTCCCCGGCTCATGGTGGTGGTGGTGCCCTGAGCCCCTCTCGGGCCGGGCTGACGAAGACCGACACGGCGCCCAGGCCCCCTGCCGCGGCGTCCCCGCGGCCCCAGCCCAGGTAAGTGGGACCCAGGTGAGGGGCGGCAGGTGAGTGGCACCGAGGTCCCCAGAGCTCTGCAGGTGGGGAAGGAAGTACGGAGCGCGCGTTCCCCCTCCTCAGCGTCGCCATGGAGCCAGAAGCTGAAGGACATCTCTTTGTGTCTCGCTTGGAGGAGCCGCCCCCTCCTCCCCTCCCTTCCCCCACCCTCCACCTCAACCCTGAGATTTGGGCACAGCTCCGGACCCCCGGCGAAGAGTAGTTGTGATGCCCTGGAGAGGGGGGAAGAGCGTGGAGATTCTCCCTCATAAAGCAAGCCTGGGGCGGTAGACCTAAGGTCCTTGAAGAAATAAAGAGTTATATAGATATCCCTCCCCCAAAGGTCAAGCATAGTTCTTGGTGAGCCCCCCACCCCCAGGAAAGAAAATGTGGGGCACCTGCAGGTGAGAGGTGCCGGCATTCTGCAGCTTTGGGTGACAGCTGGGTGTGTGCCTTTGTCTGAGAGGGCAGAGAAGGGGCGTGTTTGAGAGAACGCGTGGAAATCTCTTCTTTTCTCTCACTCCTCCTGTACCCCAACTCAGGTCTCAGTGGGGCTCTTTGTGTTCCTTGCAGAACAGGGAGAGGGTAAGCCCTCTTAAAGTGAGCAGCTAATTTTTGGGGAAGGGAGGTACCCCTGGTGAAGAAGCCATTTCGGGTCAGAGCACCTTTCTGTCCCTCTAAGTCCCAAGGACAGCAACCCCGAGTCCCTTCCCTTTTTCCTGACCCTGGGAATACCTAGGGCTAAGTCCGGGGCTGGGACACTGTGTCCTCCACAATGAAGGGGTGAGGCCCGGGTTCTTGCTTAAGTTTTCCAAAGCATCTACAATCAAGAGGCCCTCAACAAAGTCCTGAGCCCCAGGACCCAGGGGATGCTGGAAGACCCTGCTGGTGTTGTACCCTGAGAAGCCTTCCACAGACAGGCACTGGTGCAGAGTCAGGTACTGGGTGAGTAGGCAGGCTGGTGAAGGCAGGACCCGGGGCACAGAGACCTCTAGAAGTTCCTTTGTTCAGTTTTTTTATTCATTCATTGGAAACCTCTACCTTGTCTGAAGTTTCAACCTTGGAGTCTAAGCCTCTCACCCATCTTTCCCTGATGACCCGTGGGCTGTTCTGTGTTGTCCAGACCATGCTGTCAGGACCTTGGGCCCCCCTCCCCCCGCATCTGTGAGACACCTGATTCCCCCCCCCCCCCCATTTTGGACTCAACTGATGCCTTCCCATCGACCACTGCCTCCACTCCACCCTGCTGCTGGCTTTGCCCCATGCGTGAGGATGTAGCCTGGGTCAGCACTCCCGCAGATCCTGCAAACTCAAGGACAGTCAAGGCAGTCACCCCCAGAAGAGGATGTGCGGAAGCTAGTCGCCCTGAAGACTGGGTGACCTTGATCAAGCCCGTGTGGCTTTTCCCAGAGAGAGCCACAGTGAACCACACACTCTGCAGCCAGCATGGTGGATACAGATTGACGTCAGGCGGTCAGAAGCCTTTAGGTGTGTCCAAGCCATCTTGGAAGTTTATGTCTGTGCAGTGGGTTTGAGCGCAGGGCTTTGTCACACACCCCACAGGCGAGGCAGTGGAAGCAGAGGCTGGAAAGCAGAGGTCCAAAGGACTAGAGCCAGAGAGAGCCATTAAGGGGCCAGAAGGGGACCAGTAGGAAGCCTTTATTTTCTTGCTAACCTGCCGTGGCTCCCCATTGAGTAGTCCTAATAAAGTAGCTTGGCAGCCCAGCTCTCTGCAGCCTGCCCTAGTTTACGCCCTGGGCACCCCCACTACACCTGGCTCATCTTCACGTCTCTAGTCCTCTGTCATATAAAATTCCCCTGACCCAGAGCCCCACTCTAGGATGGCTTGGCAGCTGTTTCTACCTCTACCACCCTTTTGATTCTGGCTTCGATGGGCACATAGTAGAGAGCCCAGTCTGGGTGGTTGGTAGCTGGGCAGCTTAGAGACAGTGGCATATGTCTCCTTGTGCTGTGAGACCACTCACAGCCTCAGGAGTCTGGGGCTGTCTTGTTCTGGCCGCGCCAGCACTGTTGGACCTACAGGGGTCTTAGCATTTGGAAAATACAGCTTGGAGCCCCATTTCGCTGATCAGTATGCTTCATGTGTCTGCATTTGTTATTGGTGCTCAAATTTGGGGGACAGGGGAATTTCACATGCAGATGCTGATGATTTGGGGATCCTTTTAATGGCCAGCTTCTTTGGAGAGGGCACATGCCCTCAGCTGCCCCAGGAACTCCTGACCTGTTCGTTTTTTGATGCGGACTTAGAGCCTGACCTCCAGGTTTGCGGGGTGGGTTGGAAGCTGGGAGGCAGATTGCTCAGCCACCGTTCGTGGCCCACAAACACGTGCTCCCTACCACCCCCAAGGCTGGATTAGGATGAACAGAGTGACCGTCAGGGGCTGTTAGGGTCAGTACTGAGGAGAGCCAGGTCTTCAGACTGGCCCCACAGAAGGCTCGCCAAGATTGAGTTCTGTGCTTTGAACACGTGGCCCAGGTTGAACGCTGGGCAGAGGAATGTGCGCATGCCCACTGTATGCAAGGCTTCCATCTCCAAAGCAGCAAACAAGGCAAAGTAGCCTAGTCCTCCCTGTGACACAGATAGCCATTGCCAAGTAACGGGGCCAAAGCCGGAGCCAGCACTAGGCCCCAGCCACTGGCCTTGGCTTTGGAAGGTGTGGCCTCTCCCAGGACAAAGGTCAGCTGTAGCCTAGGGTCTAAAGAGATGGCAGAGTACCATGTGGAGAGCACCGACTCTGGACTTCCCCTCGGTTTGGGATGCACTTCCTCCTTTGGGCCTCAGTTTATTTAGTTATAAAATAGGGATAATACTGTGTAGAGTGAACTAAAGCCAGTAAGGAGCTTAGGACAGGGTCTGCCACATAGAATGGGGCCAGAGACTGTTAGGTCTTCTTAAAGGGGCACTGCAGGGGGCTGGCTGAGCTTCCTTTGGGAGCTGCCCTAGAGAACAGTGGGCTGGGGCTCTGGGTCCGAGGAAAGAAGACTCCTGTTGTCCCCTGCTTCTCTCCAAGAGAGGGTCTTAGTGACAGCTAGCCAAAGGCTTTCTGCCCCATGAGGTGGAGCCTCCAGGCCCGAAAAGGTCAAAGTCCCCTTTCCTGGCCCCCCCACCCCCCCCACCTTCCTTCTTTTTGCCATATACCCCTGCCTCTCATGGCCCCTCCCCCACCCAGGAAGCCGTACCTTCCATGTCCGGCTTGGAAGGTGCCAGTGAAGCAGCTTTTTACTGTCTCCGCAGTGCCAGGCTCTGGACAAGATTCTGTTTTACCTCGAGGCCAACACCACATTGCGCCCGGTTCCGTGTTCACCAAGTGTTGGTGTTGCCCTGGCACCAGCTGCCTATCCAGCAACTAACCTGCCCTTGCACTAGTTAGTCCTCGGGGCCTGTGTTTGCCTTCTGCAGAAGGAGTGCCCAGTGCCCGCCACGGTGCAGCAGGTGGGGGTGAGGCAGGCTGATTCAGCGGGGTCTTCTCCCATCCTCTATTGCCATATGCAGATGAGCTGATCCCAGTCAGGGGACCTGCTGTGACTTCCCACAGCCTCGCACTCCTTCTCTGCAGCTTGAACGGTCACAAGAGGGTTCCAGAAATCTACCAGACGCTTCTGGGCTTCTGGGTGGGAGACTGGGCAGGGCTGGGCCAGAATATCATAGATTCGCCTCATTCCACTTGTCAAACCAGAAAGGATGATCCCCAAAGACGGAGCACAGCTCTACCCACTGGGCACAGTTGTGTGGCCTAGAGCAAGGTCCCTAACCTCTCTGTGCCTCAGATCTCTCTTCTGCAAGAAAAAAAAAAAAATCCTAGCGCTTATCTTATGGGGCTATTGGGAGGGCTGAGTGAATAGATATCTATAAAATGCTATGAATAGCAACTGTGGTACCCCGAAGGCTTGCCTTTAGTATCAGTCCTCAAAAGCCCTGAGCAGAAAGGGATGGGAGCTCCACTCGTAGAGATGAAGTGGACTTCTGGCCTGGAATAGTGATGCACACTTTTGATCCTGTACTAAGGAGACAGAGTCAGGCAGATCTCTTACGTTTGAGGCTAGCCTGGTCTGATAGTGAACGCGGGGCCAGTCAAAACTACATAGTAAGACCCTGTCTGAAAAAAGGGGGGAAAAATGGGCTCTGAGGTGAAGGGCTTCTCCAACACTCTCTCCACCCTGGGGGTCAGGCTTCAGGAAGGATTCTGGTCGCTTTTATCTCATACACACGGCACAGGCTGGGATCTGATGTTCTCTGGGATTTCACTGGTCACCAGTTTGTCCCAGAGCTCTGTAGAGTCTCAAGGCAAGACCCTGGTCAGGGACAGATGCTGTGCCTTGCCCCTCAGGGAACAAGGCCTAGCCTCTTTGAGGACTTCTAGGCTACGGAGAGGAAACCCCACTTCCTGTCATGTCTTTTAGTTCCTCCACGACATTGACCACCCTTCCCCAGTCAGCCCAACCCAACCTTTGCCTCCCCCACCCCTACCTGCTCGCCTCTTTGCCCTCAGCGCCTGCGTAGTCCCACTTTGGGCCTCTGCCCTGTGCCCTCTGCTGTCCCAGCACAGTGTGTGTGTGTCCGGGCTTTGGTTTCTCCCTGAGGTCTGTCCTGCCATACTTGGCAGCTTGCTCCCCATTGCTCCCTGGCAGTTCCCCTGGGATGGCACCTTGCCTGACACGTGTCTGTTTCACTGTTAGTGCACAGTGTAAGCGCTCAAGCCTGGGCCGCACGGTTTGCAGGTATTCTCAGATCCGGGGGGCAGTGCCCAACACATAGTGGGTGCACAACATGTCTTTATGAAGTGTTTTAGGATCACACAGGTCATCTCTAAGCCATGACTAGCTGTGTGACCTGAGACCTAACCATTTAATCTTTTTCTTTGAGCCTCAGTTTCCTTGGCTATAGGACATAAATAGCTTCTCCCAAGGGCATTTGAGGTTTAAATGAGTCCGTGTATCTAAAGCTGTTTTAAGTGGCTTGTACGTGGTGGCTCTTATAAATACTACTTGAACCTGAACCAATCTATACCCATTTTCCTCTTGTTGGAGCCCAAGGCATGCTAGACAGGTGCTCTGCTGCTGAGCCACATCTTTAGCTCTTACGCCTATTTAACTGGAAGAAATTGAGCCTCAGAGGACAAACAGCTTGCACAGGACCTATGGCTAGGAACGGTAGTGAACACCTGAGCCTTGGTGTAGGCTGCTATGCTGGCTACAGACTTGTTTGTCCCTCTGTAGCTCAGAGGGGACCTGGGGCTGGGGCTCAGTTCTCCAGAGAGCCTCTGCTCACTGAGCTCTCTCTTTCTCTAGCAGTTGCCATTTGTTCATTGAGGCCAGCCTAGCTAAGGCCACTGGCCAATCCGCCAATGGCAGATGACGTCTGTGCCCCCACTCTGTACCAAGCCCTGAGTGCTAGACTGCCTGCATCTTCCAGGCGATTAATTTTGGGGGGGCCTTAAGAGTCACCAGCTTAGGCCGGGCGGTGGTGGCGCACGCCTTTAATCCCAGTACTCGGGAAGCAGAGGCAGGTGGATCTCTGTAAATTCGAGGCCAGCCTGGTCTACAAAGTGAGTCCAGGACAGCCAAGGCTCTACAGAGAAATCTTGTCTAGGGGAAGGAAAAAAAAAAAAAAAAGAGCCACCAACTTAAATAGCTACCAACGCTTTGTCTAGGGTTGGGGTGGCCTGCCAGACAGAATCACTATGTCAGCCCTGGAGCCTCACAGCACAGCGATCTCCAGTCAGCCCTGGTAGTAAGGACAGTAAGGAAGGTTATGTCTCATAAGTCTCTACTTTCAGATCTGGTGAATAGGGAAGGTGAGTCCGATGACCACAGACTTTTCCAGATGCAACTGGTTCAGGAGTAAGATTTAGCAGCAGAAAGATGGCCTCTGTGTGTGGAATAGAAGGGCAAATTTGCCCACACAGTCTGCAGGATAACTGGCCTCGGGTCCCTCCATCTGGCCAATTCTTACCAAGTATTTACTTCACCCCAGGCATGCAAGAAATGCCTTAGTTGTCATGGTAGCCCACTGTGTTTGGTGGGCACCCTTAGCCCTGTCCTACCGACGAGCACACTGAGGCATCAGCAGGGGTACAACCTACCCAAGGTCACATTGCTGAGAAAGGACAGTGCCAGGAGGCATTGAATACCCTCTTCTTCCTTCTGTTTTTGGACCAGAATACAGTACTTTATGGTTTATACATGACTGTCAAGGACTGGGGCAATCCAGGCATGGTGGCCATACACACAGCACTCAGGAAGAGACCAGAAGCTTTTGAGTTTGAGGTCAGCTTGGGCTATTTAGCAGCAAGACTTTGACTCAGAAGATAAAACAAAGGAGAGGACTTGTCGAGGATCCCCTGGTTTCCTGGCGGCTCCTGACCCCCCAAGTGTTGGGTGTGAAACAGGCATATTGCTTTGATGATGCCCTGGCAGTGAGCAGGAGAGTCCCAAGTGCAGGCAGATTGTGGTCCTGGGTAAGCCAGTGTGGAGGGCATAGGGTCAGCCTTCAGGGAGACCATTTCAGGAGCAGTGGTCAGCAGACTAGGATGTCTGTCCTGGCACAGAGGGGACCTTGCCGGGCATAGCCCGTAAGGCGTGGCATCCCTCGGGATGGGGTCCTGACGCTGTCAGGGCGGGTTTCTCATTTTCTTGCCCTCTTCCCGCCCATCCTCTGCACACACCTGCCACCTAGCGTCCCTCATTCAGCTGTTCCTTCTGCTCCCCAGACCATGTAGGGTTGTGCCTAGTAAAGCTTCATCCTTCCTTTTCTCTTGGCCCAGTCCTCACCTCCCCAAGAGACTCAGTTGCCCATTCAACAGATGTTTACTAAGCACTTGCTTTGTGCCAGGTGCCATGTCAGCACTGGGGACTCCACAGTGAACAAGACCAGGCGGTAAAACCCCTGCCCTCTGGGCGCTTCAGTTCGAGTGGGAGAAAGACACAGTTAATAGATGTCAGCATAGTCAGTATTATGTAACGCATTCAGAGGTGCTACATTCTGCTGGGGAGAAATAGCGCGAGGTGCGGGGGAAGGAGGGGCGGGATGTGGCCCTGGTTCAGAAGGTGTCACCCAAGCAGAACACCAAGGCAAGAGCCATGGAGGCATAGAAGGGAGAGCTGTCCAGGCAGAAGGAACAGCCCCAGGCTGGGATATGACTGCCTGGGAACAGCAGAGAAACTGGGGTGGGGGTGGGGCACAGAAGCAAGTCACAGGGGACAAGGCCAGTGGAGAGAGTGGGGATGGGAGTGACACTCCGTGGATGCTGTTTCTAGAATAGACTGTAGCCTGGCCCCGTGGCACATACCTGCAGTCCTGACTCCTGTGAAGGGTGAGACAGAAGGATTGGAAGTTGGGAGCCAGTTTGGGTCAAGGTCAAGCACCATCACTAATGTGTGGCTTCTGGAGTTTTTTAATGTAAGTGCACACAAATGGGAAACCCATTCTTGTTTTCCCCTTGTCAGGGCAGTATACTGACTGTCTGGCTGTATCAGGTGACCTGGAGCCCAGGGGGCAGGGTAACTGGTGACCGCTGCTGTGTTCTTCCAGAAGCAGACTTCTTACTTGGCAGGGTGTCCAGAAGAATGGCAGCTCGGTCTGGGACTCTGCCAATAAAAAAAAAAAAAAAAAAAAAAAAATCCAAACCCACCCACCCTTTAACTCACAAGCGCGTTTCTAGAGGCTGTATACAGACACGCTTGCATCCACTGAGTGTCACCTACTTCTGAGCAAGGCCATGGACTCTCTATAGCAATGGTAGAAAGCTGGGCACATCTTGGGTGTCCACTATGAGATCTTTGGCTGTGGGCACTGGAGAATGGCTCTGTAGTGTCCCCATCCCTGGCTGGTGGCTCCCCTACCCTTCCCCTAGTAGGTAGTGAGCTAGTTTCAGGCGGTGCTGTCCAGGCAGGTGGTGCTGAATGTGGTCTGGAGGGAGACCCGGGGTCCGGAGTTGAAGACTTAAGAGTAAAGAAGAGGATGTGGAGCCCAAGGAGAAAGGATTCAGTCCTGGCCCCGTGGCTGATGGGCTGTGTGACTGTGAACAGACTGACTGCTCTGAGCCTCTGCGTCCTGCTCTGTAAAGGTGTTGCCACAGAGATTAAGTGGCAAAAATAAATAATAATTTTTACCACTTCACTTTAGAGATAGTAAGGTGGTGGGCAAGCTGGGGTCGCAGGATGATGGCGCCGGACACTGCTGCTTCCCGGATGGAGGGTTTTGCTATAATGCTGTGACCAAGCTGGACCTGGCCGATGCTTAGCATCCCACCCTTGGGAGGCTGAGGCAGGAGGGTCAAACACTCGAGGACAGCCTGGCCTATGTAGCAAGACTCGTGTTTTAAAATAAAAAAAGGGCTGGAGGTACAACACTTTCCTGAGCTCTCCTCTCAAACACAGAAAAAAAAGACACCACCAGTGCCTCAGTTTCTTCATTTGTAAATCGGGGTCAGTGCTATTCCCCATGCTATGATACAGTCTAAGGATTCGACTACTTCACTTCCTGTTGGTACCTCCAGCCTGTCTATCCACAGTCACCAAGGCTCCTCGTAGCTGCTCTCCTCATGCCTCCTGAGCTTGAGGCTGTTAGAAGGTGACAGAATTTCACTCCCAAAGACATCCTGGTGGCTCCTGGCTCAGCCTGCCCCTGACCTGTGCCCCCCTGGCCATCAGTCTGCCCATCTGTAGAATAGGGCCAGCAGTCTCTTTCATGTGATGCTGGAAAAATAACTGTGTGCCTGCAGGGTCACATTCAGGAAAGCCAAGATATAAAAAGTCACAACTTTCCAAACACGTAAGGAATTATTCACCGGCATTTGTCACCCCCTGGCTCAGTGCTGGGAATAGTAAGATGATTAAGGCAGGGGCTGGCTTTCAAGGAGCTTGTGGCTTCCTCCCTGTGTTTTAGGTACATTTGTCTGGAGTCTAGCTTGAGAGTTATATAAACCCAATCAACTGGCTTAATAAAGCTGGAACAGAAATCCATTGATTCCTGAAGTAAGTGTCCAGGAGTAGAACTGGCCTTAGGCACACCTTGTCAGCACAGCTTTGCTGCTTCCCTGTCAGGCAGGTTTCCTCCTTGGTGTGGCCAGCCAGCTCCTAACAGCTGTAGCTCTGTGTCCTAACAGTTGTGGCTCAGTCTCACACCCAGAGTGGAGGGTGCTGATCGTCCACAACTCCAGGAGAAGTCCCAGGGCTTGCCTACGGTGAGTCACCTCTGGGCACAGGTCCATCTTGAGGCCAATGGAATGATGGACCCATGGGTCAGGCAGGCCTGGGTCCCTAATCACAGTGTGGAGAGCACTCTCATGAAGTGCATGGGCAGAGGGCACGGCTGCTACCCAAAGAAAGGGAAACTCAGGCTAAGACAGCAGCACAGCAAGGCCGAATGTGGTGCACCCCTGTGACCCTAGCACAAGGCCAGATGTAGTGCACGCCTGGGAAGTGGAGGTGGAAAGATGGTGGATTCAGTGCCACCCTGGCAAGACCCTGTCTCAAAAAAACAGTCAAACAAATAAAACTTCATTGCAGTTGTATGAACAAGGCAAGAATTGAGTCAGACCTGACTTTCAGTCTGACTGGGGTGGAGTGTGGGGCAAAGTACAATGACACACGTATGAAAATGCCACAGGCCCATTGTCTTACATGTGTTAACTGAAACAGGTGCAAGATACAGAAAAGGAGTTCATCTGACTTGAGTCTCAGGAAGGTCTGAGGGAGGCATCATGAAGAGAAAAGACTGACGTGTGGAGAGCTGGCTCCGTCACGGAAGCCAGGAGAATACAGTTGCAGCTCCCTTGCGTTTGACTGGTGGAGGGGGATGAGGTCACTGGGCTACCCTCTACTCAGTCCTGAAATTCTACCACACAGGGGCATTGGGTAGCCACATCCAGAGAAGTAGGGTGCTCCCTGTGGTGTTTGCCCTTGCTTGGGACACAATGTAGGTCTTGGGACTCTTGTGTGAGGATCAGAAAGGCTCAGCTGGTGCCAGGCATTGAGGCTTACTCCTGTAATTCCAGCTCCTATAAATCAGAGGCAAGAGGACCCCAGATTCTAGGCCAGCCTGGTCTACATAGCAAGTTCCAGGACTCAGGGTAAGAAAACAAAAGAAAAGCCTGGCCAGCATCCTTAGGCCCTGCCTCACTTCTCACACCCTCCCCCATAGACTCTAGTCTCTGCTGCACCCCCAGGATGGAGGATGCGCTTTTCTGTGCTGTGTCTGCCTTGAGAAGCCCCGTAGGACAGGAGCCCCAGATCTGAATCCAGCTCTGCCACATGCACCAAGCAAACCAAGCTGCTGGGGGCACACATGGACTCAAAGCTGGCATGCTTGGTGCTGCTGCCACAGAGGACCGGACTGAGTGGTTTATAATGAGTGGAGATGTTATTCTCAGTTTTAGAGGCATCCATCCCATGGTATAAGGTGGAAGAGAAACAGGGAAAGCCCGGGATGAGCCCTTGAAAGGAACCCGGCCCTCTAGTCTTCAAGGTCTGTCTTTTTTTAAATCATACTTATTAGTATTGGCATGTATGTGGTACGTGTGTATATGACACACATTTATGTGCGGGTGTACACGTGCTGTAGTGTGCATGTGGCAGTCAGAGGACAACTTTGTGAATAAAGTCAATTCTCTCTCTACCTTAAAGTGTTTTCTGGGCATCAAACCAGACTTTCTCTGTAAGCACCTCTACCCATTGAGCCATCTACCCTGCCTAGGTCTCTCCTCAACTAAGTAACTTGAGACTGATTCTGTGTAGCTTATAGAGATCCACCTACCTCTGTCTCCCAAGTGCTGGGCTTAAAGGCGTGTTCCCAGATGTCTGGCCAGGTCTCACTTAATACTCTTAAAATGGCAGTTAGAACTAAGTGTGGTGGCACAGGCCCGTAATTCTCATACCCAGAAAGCTGAGGCAGAAGGAACAAGAGTTTGAACCCAGCGTGGGCGATTTGGGGGGCACACACATGGCATTTAGATTTCACTGTGGGGCTTAGAGGGGCTATTTTTATTAAGTACACATCACTTGCTGTGAAGGTTACTTGACTGAAATCTAGCCCACGGTGCATAGAGCACTCAGAATGGAATGAACGCTTGATAAATACATTGGCCCCATTCTCCCACCAGACAGGATAGGGCAAGCCCTCTTCTCTGCAGATGGGTCACCCTCCACTCACTCCTGTGATTGCATTTTTGTCCTTGGTCTCTGTCACCATTCTGAGGAGTCTGGCCATGTTCCAGGCAGGTGCAAAACATTGTCATGTCTGCTGGTTGCATAGCACTTAATGAGAATAGCAGTAGCTGTTGTGGCAAGCCATGCCTCGGGGGTGGAACACAGTAAAAACACACAAAACAATACAGGGTGGGTAATCTTCACCCCTTCCTGGGAGACCTGAGCTGCATCTCCACTGTAGCTCTACCACATTTGAGGGCGTGGGGGTCCTTTGCTCAAGCCCGTATCCAGAAGGTCTCTGCAACTGGAAAAAGTCCTGAGCTGGCAGTAACACATGTCACTTGTGTTCTCGTCCCAGTGGGGGAAGCCAGCCACATGGCCACATGAAGGAAGCTGACGGGTGTGACTTTGTACTGTAGAAGAGGAGACTGTTTGCTGGCAGCTGGCTGTCTGCCATAGCCACAGACCAGTCCTCACACTCTTGAGCCTCTGTTATTAGCTGAACAGAAAACATCACTCAATCGTGACAGTGGCTGCCCCATTCTGTACATTTAGTGAAATCATTAACGTGTTCACGGACATGTGAGGTAAGCTGCTGTTGTAAAGCACAGGCAGCTCCTTGCCCTCTCCTTGGGGTTCTTGTGAGGACGTAGCAAGGAAAATGTTGCCAGGCTGGTGCCGCTGCATGTGTGTATGGCTCTGTGCGTTTGTCTCTGCTTATGTTGAGAAATGAGAGTTCTAAAGCACTGTGAGCTGGGCGCTGTGCTGGGTGTAGCATCACAGGGTGGCACCCAAACCAGGCTGCCTGCCAACAGGAAGTGGTAGGCGGTTCAGTCTTGCTTCTTGCTTGGGAAACCCTCCCCCATTATGGTGGCCCTCCAGCATGTGGCAGAGCCAGGACTGCTGTGCCTGCACACTGGGATGTCCATCTCTCTCTCCTAGAGTGTACACATATCAGATGGTCAGGACAGCAACGCAGCACCCTGGTGGGTAGCGGAAAGCTCCGGATCACTGCACAGATGGGTCTCAGAGCCAGTAGGGACACACCCTGAAAGTGTACCACCCAAAGGGTCTCTTGAGACAGCAGTCACCCAGAGTGTGGGTGGATGCCCTGACGAGCACCTGCATGGAGCAAACTATTTCCTGGTGCTGGGAGTTGCCACCTGCAGTCTGCAGCTGAGTGCATTCAAAAGAGTGCGTTCAGAACCCGAAGGACAGCAGTCCTCTACTGTCAGATGTGTCTCTGTCCTTCCAACTACTCGGGAGCTAGGCACGTCGTGCCTCACTCAGTCTCAGGTTGCCATGTACACCAGGAGCTACGTGACATCACTGCGAGGAGCAAACGGGAGCTGTGAGGATGACATGGGTGTCCTTGGCTGAGACTCTACCCAGCTCCGTCAGGATCTGGGTGTATTGTTCCCAGTGCTTGTCTTAGGAAAGAACTGATTCAAAGGGTGGAATTTAGATCGAACTTCTAGTGCTGGCTGCCTTTCTGTGGGCAAGCCATTTGGTCTCGGGGCTTCGTTTAATCATGTAATAACAGTACTTTATTGTAGAGTTAAGAAGATTAGCTGTGTCCACATGACGAGTTGGCTGCAGTAGGTTCAGTTTGGTTAATGTTTTTGTTTTCTTTGGTGTGTGGATGTGTAAATTGGGGCCCGGGACTGGCTGTAGGTCACCCAGCTGAAATAGCTCACGTAGGATCAAGGTCAAGATGGTTCCGGGCTCTTGCCATCTCTGTAGCTCCCCGTTGTGCCTCTAAGTCATGATGGGTAACTGGGTCAGAGCAGTGTGTACCTGAGGGACAACACGGCAGCAGGGACAGACATGTGGATTCCAACATTGTCTCCTGCTGACACCTTGTGGAGAACAGGGCTGCAGGAAGAGGAAGGCTGGGCAGCCCTAAAGCTTACCCAGGAAATTTAAGGGACGATGCAGGGGTGGGGTTGGGGTCTGGTCTGGCTCCTGTCCTCAGGAGCTCTTGGCTTGTTCACAGGTGGGCACAGCTGAGACATCTACTCGGACACATTTAGCAGGGGAAGCATGGAGAGATGTAAGCTCTTCCAGTGCCGGTGACCTGCACCTACTGGGGAAGCAGAGGTTCATGGGGGAGAGGGACCCAGGGGAGGCTAGGAAGGGGAACAAGAAGTGGAAAGTAGAGGTTGCCTAGGAACACTGGCCTGTGTAGCAGCTACTAAAGTTTGCAGAGGCAGTGTGGGGTGGTGGTCAGAGCACACTGGCTTGAGTGCCCAGAGCCACTTCCAAGGCCCAGCAGGCAGGCACCCTTGGAAGGAACAAGGCCTCTTGTAGCTGCCACTCGAAGTCTCAGAGGACATGGAAATCATCTGAGGAGACTGAGCAGGGCTGAAAGTACCCATGCCTGCACACTAGGCTGTCTGTCTCTGTCACCAGGAGTGTACATATGTCAGCGGGTCAGGACAGCAGCCCAGCGTCTCCCTAGTGATTAGGGAAGGCTCCAGATCAAGAGGGCTGTGTGCTCATCAGAAACCCTCAGGAAAAACTCCACACTGCCCTTCAACAGTTAGGGACAGTGGCCTGAAGACATCCTCAACATTGGTGTCCCCTTTTGAAATGAAGCCAGTCATGGGTTGCTAGCTTGTCCTCCTCACCAGGGGGCTGGTGGACGTTTGACAGAGCTGGAGGTTCTGGAAGCCCTGACGCTGAGAGAAAATCTCCTTCCTCCCCAGTTCTCCAGTATAGCCCTTACGGCTATGGTAAAATCCTAGCCTGGGACTGGCCTCTATGGACACCGGCTACAGAGTCCAGCTGTGTAAGGAGTCAGGGGAGGCAGAGCTGGTTCTCCCGCCACCCTCGGGGGGGGGGGGGTGAAAGCATTGTCATGCCACAGACGAGACTCCCAGGATAATGCTGTGGCATCTAGAGTCAAAATAAAACTCAGAAAAGGCTAAAGCTGGGGGCGGGACAGCTCTGTGAGAACAGGGTCTGTGAACAGAGCTGGTTCATGAATGGAGAGAGCAGGAGCCTGGGGAAGTAGAAGAGGTGGGAGCCAGTGCAGGGAGGGGGCCTCGCTCATCCCAGCCATTCCTGAGGATGGCAGATGGAACTCCGCCTGTGGCTGGTGGGAGGCCAGGAAGTTCCCTCCTGATGTTCCTCCTCTCCGTGCAAAGTGGGAGGCTGGGTCGTGCAGCCTAAAAGGAAGGGAAGGGGCCTGACCTGGAAGGGAGTGGCTGGCCCCGGGCTCATGGAGTGAGTCGGGGAGCTCCTAGCACCCCCAGCTTTCAGCTGGCAATTGCAGTTCTTGTCCAGAAAGGGTGAAATGTACAAATAAGCACGGGTGTGCGGCCAAACCCAGCCTGAGTAGCTTGGAAGTCATGCCTCATGTTAGATGGAGCTCTTTGATGTGTCCTTCAGGGAGCAGAGGATTCAGGATGACTGATGTGGGCGGAGTCTCTGGGATGACAGGCCTGAGTACTGACCACACACACACACACACACAGAGAGAGAGAGAGAGAGAGAGAGAGAGAGAGCGCAAAGGAGAGAATGTTCTGGACGACTGCCTGGAAGATAAGGATGGAGACAGAGCAGGCTCATAGTGGGACAAAAGGAAACTCTTAGAATGACAGATATGCTCATTATGTTGATTGCAGTGATGGATTCATGAATATTCATTTTTAAAACTCATCAAATCGTGTTTTAAATATGTAGTTTATCATAGACCAAGCAAACCCCAGTCAAACCACAGAAAAATGAGGCAAAGCATAAGGTGGAAAACAAAAAATGAAGGCCCAAAATTGGGCGTTGGTTTCACTGTCACAGTCTCTAGCCTTGGACTTCACCCTAGGACGATGGTCTGTGTGGACACATACAGCAGCAATGGGGGTGTGTCCACGAAGACCATCCCAGCTGTGGACATAAAGTGGAGGACAGGCAGGTCCCAGGGCTGTATGTACCAGAGAGGATTGGCTTGTGCTGTCACCCAGGGAGGTTGTTGGTCATGGCTGCATGCATTGTCACTGTTTGGCCACACTGGCACTCTCGCCTGTGTCGGGTGACATGGTGTGGCTGAGGTATTTGTTATGGCAGATGCTGCCATTAACTGACCCCGTCTGTGCTCTTGAGCCCGTTCTGCCTCTGACTATAAAATGCCATTTGTTTGTTGTTCTCTGTGTTTAGTGTCCGTCTTCCTGGTACATAAATCTCAAGGGCAGGGATTCTCATGCACTGTACAGTGCTGGGTCCCCAGAGGCTCTGTCTGATATATACCTGCAAACAGCAGATGCTTCATCATTACTTGTGAATAAGAAAGGGCTGTAGCTCAGCGACAGATCGCATGCTTAGCATGTGCAAAACTCCAGGTTTGACCCCTCCCCCCACCGCCCACAACAGAAACCCGAGACTTGTGAATGGGAGCATATGTGTGGCTGTTGCTTTGTGACAGAAACCTGTGTGCTTGCTGGGCACTGTGTGGGTTAGAGTGTGAGACAAATGGGCCTGTGATACACAGCGCTAACGAGGGACAGTGACCATCCAGAAACTTGGGGGGTGGTGACAAGATGAATGATGCTTAGCATCTCTTGTGGCCCTGCTGGGAATTTCCCAGGTGCCGGGGAGGTAGGCGGTAGATGGAGCAGGGGGCTTGCTTGTCACTCAATATGCCGTACCCCACAACAGGGAGAAGATGAGCGTGGGCTGCCCTGAGCCAGAACCGCTCCACTCCCTGCCTTGCTGTGGGCCGGGGGCCGCCCCGGTACCAGGTGCAGGTGTACCTCTCCTCACAGAGGACATGCAGGCGCTGACCCTACGCACACTGGCTGCCAGTGATGTCACCAAACACTATGAGCTCGTCCGGGAGCTGGGTAAAGGGACCTATGGGAAGGTTGACCTGGTGGCTTACAAGGGCACAGGTGAGTGTTGGTAGGATGGCAGGATATTAAGGTTGGGGTGGGGACATGCCTGGACAGAGGGTCAGCAAGGGGGCAGAGCAGGACGAGTTGGCAAAGTGCCCAAACTGAGGGTAGGCTACTTTGGGGCCATCTGGGTGCCTTTGAGACAGATGAGCCCAGGGACAAGGACACTGCTGGAAGCAGTGCTTGGAAAACATTGGTGATACCTCATGCTAAGGAGCTGAACAGAGATGAGGACAGATCCTTGGGAACAGGACACTTATTTAGAGGGTGTAGGGAGATGGCCCTCTAGGGTAGGTCTGGACATGTTTCTCCACTAAGGACACAGACCCAGATGTTCAGCAAGGCAGCCAAAGTCACAGAACTCTATACTTGGCAGGGCAGCAGGGGCCTCTGGGATCACTAAGGCAACAGGAAGAACACGTGCATGAGAATGACTTACTGCTTTTTGTGTGACCCTGGACAGCATAAGCCACTTCCTCCGTTTAGGAAAGAAGGGAACAATTGCTTGATCTCATTGGGTCACTGATGAGCATGTGATGTGAGCGTGAAGGACGGAGGGAAGGGCCTAGAATGTGTAGCGTTCTATTGCTATTGCTGTTGCATATGTGCCCAGTTTTGGGGACCAGTGTCCCACAAGGGCTTCTCTTATTCACCCATTGGCAAGTGTTTGCTGAGCACCTGTCGTGTGGTGAATTCTGGAGATACTGGCTCGAGGCAGGTTCCTATGTTTGGGGAGCCATGTTCTAGCTGGGGAGACTTATACAACAGATGAGTAGACAGTATGTCAGGAAATAGCTCAGGGCAGGAGGCAGTAAGCTTTCCTGGCTTATTTTTCTCATCAAGGACTGCATGGTAGAAGACCCAGGACAGCCCCACTCTGCCGGGTGGATGTGGATAAGTCTTTTCCCTTTACTAGGTCAGTTTTCCATCTTTGCCACGAGGACATCACGCTGACCAGGTGTGAGGGAGGGAGGGGGTCTGTGGGGAGAGGGTCTCACTGATGTTTCTGTGGCCCTGCTAGGCACCAAAATGGCCCTGAAATTTGTGAATAAGAGTAAGACAAAGCTGAAGAACTTCCTGCGTGAGGTGAGCATCACCAACAGCCTGTCATCCAGCCCTTTCATCATCAAGGTCTTCGATGTGGTCTTCGAGACGGAGGAGTGCTATGTCTTTGCCCAGGAGTATGCACCTGCTGGGGACCTGTTTGACATCATCCCTCCTCAGGTACCTGAGGTAGCGGCAGAGAGAGGGGAGATGGGCTTCGGGGCTGCTAGAGCGTGAAATCCTGGAAGGGGTCCGACCGCTTGATCCGTCAGTAAGCTGAGTGCAGTGGTGCATGCCTGCTGTAGTCCCAGCAACTGGGAGCGAGGCAGAAGCAGGAAGCTTGGGCTGAGCAGTGGGACCCTATCTCAAAAAACAAAACAAACTGGGAATGTAGCTTAGTGGTACAGTATTTATTTGCCTAGCATACATGCAAGCCTGGGTTTTCTCCTCTTTAGTACTACAAATAGTAAGTAAGCCAGTGAATAAGGATTGAGGCAGAGGAGGTGGTGCTCGAGCAAACTAGGGAGGATTCTGGTCCTTGGCTAGGATCTTTCCACTTGGGTAAGGTTCAGGGTCAAAGGCCACCTAGCAAAGGAACAGGAGGGGTACCCACCAGGCTGGGACGACAAGCAGGCACTAGGATCAAGGCAGGTTCAAAGGATAGCACGAGAGTTGTGGCCACCAAGTGGGCAGGTAACAACAGGGAAGTTGTGGTCCCCAAGTGGGCCCATGACAGAACCTGAAAGAAGGAACTGGGGCGAGGGCAGGTACCCTAGAACAGCTATCCCTTCTTTCTGCAGGTGGGGCTCCCAGAGGACACAGTGAAGCGTTGTGTGCAGCAGCTGGGGCTGGCGCTGGACTTCATGCACAGCAGGCAGCTGGTGCACCGGGATATCAAGCCCGAGAATGTGCTGCTGTTTGACCGTGAGTGCCGCCGTGTGAAGCTGGCCGACTTCGGCATGACGCGGCGCGTGGGTTGCCGCGTGAAGCGTGTGAGCGGCACTATACCCTACACGGCGCCCGAGGTGTGCCAGGCGGGCCGCGCCGATGGCTTCGCGGTGGACACGGGTGTGGACGTGTGGGCATTCGGCGTGCTTATCTTCTGTGTGCTCACCGGCAACTTCCCCTGGGAGGCTGCATCGGGCGCCGATGCTTTCTTCGAGGAATTCGTGCGCTGGCAGCGGGGTCGCCTGCCAGGGCTGCCCTCGCAGTGGCGCCGCTTCACCGAGCCCGCGTTGCGCATGTTCCAGCGGCTGCTGGCCCTGGAGCCTGAACGGCGCGGTCCTGCCAAGGAGGTCTTCCGCTTCCTCAAGCACGAGCTGACGTCCGAGTTGCGGCGGAGGCCGTCGCATCGTGCACGCAAACCGCCCGGGGACCGCCTGCCTGGGCCCCTGCGCCTCGAGGCTCCAGGGCCGCTCAAGCGCACTGTGCTCACAGAGAGTGGCAGTGGCTCGCGGCCTTCGCCGCCTAGCGCGGGGCCGGTGGTGCCAGTGCCCGTGCCAGTCCCCGTGCCAGAGGCAGGTCTGGCCCCGCCCACGCCTCCAGGCAGGACCGATGGCCGCCCGGACAAGAGCAAAGGGCAGGTGGTGCTGGCCACAGCCATCGAGATCTGCGTCTGAGCCACCGGGAGCAGCGCAGCCACTTGTGGGGGAAGCCCGTGCTCTCCAACCTGTACCGGGGACAAGGAGCACGTGGAGGTGGCGGGAGGGAGTAGCGTAGACTAGGAGGCCCAGACACCCGGGTCGGTGGTGGGCTGGTGACTTAGCTAGCAGATGACCCTGCATATGGCCGGCCTCAGCCCAGAGGAGCTGAGGCCCCTGACGAAGGCTGGGAGCTTGTGGGCCAGACTCTGAGCTCTGGAACCTGGACACTCCTGGCGCTTCACACCCCTTGGCAGATCACCCTACAATCTTCTATCCAAACCTGGGCACAGAAAGGGGGCTTTGGTGTTGGCCAGATACGGGCATGAGACCCTTAGAAACTGTCTGGGGAGGTCAGAGGGAGAGGCCACGCCCCCTACATGTAGCAAAAGTGGTGTGCAGGAACAGACCCAAATACCTAGTGACACCCCCTCACCTGCTGATGGGGACTTTGAACCTAGGAGGGAGAGAGCTATTACTGCAACCCCGAGGCTATTGGGAACAGAGTCCAGTAAGCTCCCCTCCTGGGAGTGGGGGAGCAGATGGCAGAGGAACGGGAGGCTCCTGCACTCCTGCGTCCCTAGGGCAAGGGAGCACATGCACAGCCCGGCTGCTCCGTCCCTGAGCACTCCACAAGCAGAGACGCGATTGTGCCAGTTGCTCCTGGGTTTCTGTTGGAGTCATATCCTAGACCAGTACCCTTGCAGGAGAGATCCGTGGATGGGACAGCAAGTCACCAAAGTGAGAGGAGTGAGGGTGTGTCAGGTGACTTGAGTGTCCAGACACCTCACCAGGCAGCTGCCAAGAGCCAAGCCTGTGTTTTACCACACTCCTCAGGGAATCCCAGGAGACACCTGCTGTTGGCTCAGGCTCTTAGGCAGCAAAACAGGAGATCACCCTGCCCTAGCTCTCCTTGGGGAACCCCTACCCAATGTGGAGGCTTAAGGAGCCCCTGCAATAACCTCAGCACAGGGAAGCTGCGCCATCTGCCTGGCCCTACCCACTGGCCAGCCTGGGTTACCTCTCCTAGGATCCCTCCCAAAGTTTGGGTCATTCAAGGAGGTTCCATATTGGGGCTGGCTGGCAGGCTGGCTAGCTAAAAGGGGCGCCAACCACCCCTCGGCCTGGAGCCCCCCCCCACCTCTCTATACATCCCTCCACTCCCACCACAAAGGGCTATAGGTCCCCCTGCCCTGCCTGAGTCCAGTTTACAAACTGTGGTTGCTCCAGGGCCTGGTCCCACTCTCCTGGGGTGCACCACTTCCCTAGTGGACACAGGGCCCACATATGCCAGGTAAGTAGCAAACCCCTCCTCCTGCCAAGAGGCGAATCCCAGAAGGCCCCCATCACTGCCCTAGCCCACCTGGAGCCGCTGGGCTCCCCTTCCCAGCCGCTACTTCTCTTGCCTTAGGCCCCTCCACCCTGATCTGCAATAACCAGGAAGCGAGATTCCACAGTAGACATCCCGCATCCCATGTGCGCCCTCTCTCTGTTGAGATCCTGTGTGGGAGGCTTCTCCCTTGTAGTATCTAGGATGGTAGTCCTCAGAGGAGACTTTAGGTACATAGCCCAGCCCCGTTGTTTAGAGGCAGCAGCCAGCCTGACCCTAACAGGACTCAGACTGGGTCAGCCCCTGCTCTTGCTACCCATGCTGGTACTGTCTCTGTCGATTGGGTTGGGATCCTTTGCCCCTTAGAAGAGGTGTTGGTTACAGACGTTTTACCTCAGTTTGTCACTGTTGAAGAAACAAAAAATAATAATAGCAAAAAACTAAAATAACGTCGTAGACATGGAGACTTAGAAGACAAAAACCACAGAAGAAACCTCCCCCTTTCTGTGAAGGTACAGTTTGTTCGTGTATGCACACGTATGTGTGTGTCACCGTCTCACCCTCCAGGGCAGGCCAGATCTATTGACACCTGTCCCAGTCTCCGTGTCCCTCACACTGCCCCTGTCCTTTGGTGCTTCCCAGGGGCCCCCTGGAGCTGGCTTGTGGGATGTAGGGAGCTCCCTGGATGGGAAGTGGGGCCTCAGTCTCCCACCAGGTCCTGTGAACAGAGGTCTATTCCTGTGTGGCGCTCCCTGAGCACACAGGACAGTCCTGGTGGCTCGCGGCAGTGTCCAAGTCTGGGGCAGGGCCTGGGTTCTCAAGCTGTAGGGCCTCGCCCTCCTGTCCTGCCTCCCCTACCCCGTGTGTTTGTAAATGCTCTGGTACCCTTTGGCCCTGAGGAGGTTTTTAAATGTGTTATTTACTTCTCTAACTATGACAATTGCTATAAAATAAAAATCTAGAAAAATGATTGTTTCAGCTGTAGGGTGGGAGGGGCACACAGGTCTTTCACGGCATGCTCTAAGGTAGCATGGGCAATGTCCAGGCTTCTTGCGGCCTCGAGTGGACCCAGGCCAGGGCTGAAGGGAGAGTGTGCTTCCCAAACTTCCTGGAGGAGGGGCAGAGAATCATCCTGGCTTAGAATTCAGCCTCAGCTGGACCAAAACAGAAGGTTCCTGGTCACCACTCTTGGCAGCATTTAGTGAGCACCTTTGGTGTACACAATGACACAGAAGTGAGTTGTATAGACGGGGCCCAGTGCCCAGCAGTGCCTGTCTAATGGTAGAAGTGTGCCGCTCAGAAGGCTTGATTGAGCTCACTAGGTTTGGAGATGCCAGGGAAAGCTTTAGAAAGACAAGGCAGAGAAGTTAACTGGGCAAGGGCACAGTGGGGCAGTAGGAGTGGTCTCGGGGCCAAGTAAAAGGTGATGCTGGGTGGCTGTGGGGAAGTATACTATTAATATTCAAAGGAATATTTACTAATTACCCACTAGGCCTGCAGAACAGTCAGTTGTGCCTGCTCTGCCTTCAAACCTGGTCATATCAAGAATTGATCACCCAACACACCCTCATGCCCATTTTTGGTGCAGCACCCCTCCCTTTCATCAGTTTCCTTGTTGGCCTCCCAGCATCTCAGGGGTCCCCTCAACTTCTCAGCAGCCTGGGCCATTCTTTCCTACTAAAAGATCTGTTACTTTGTTAAGACCCTTACATGGCTCCCCATGACACCCCAAGTCAAAGCTGAGATCCTTGGAGTGGTCCCCCCAGACTCGGGCGCATGGGCTGGCTGTTCTTGCCCAGCCTCATCCCACCTCCTCTCCTGGTACCACTTGCTGCCAGTGCCCTCTTGCTCTTCCATGGACACTAAGCTTGCTTGCACGCTAGGGCTTTTAGCTTCCCTCCGATCTCCCAGGCCTTCCCAGGACTCCTTCCTCCCCACCCTCCTCCCTACCCCTGCCGGAAGTCTCCATGAAGCAGAAGGATAGTGCTTCCTTGCATCCATCATCCTTGCGCTGCCATGCGTTGTCCTCCTGGCCAGACTGTAAGCCCCACAAGAGCAGAGACAGAAGAGAGGCAACTTCTCTCTGGCCATTCACTTCAGGAAACTACATCACAATTTATCATTCATGAATGAACATCCAAGACTATTTCAGGGGCTGAGAGTCTACAGATAAGCAAGACAGACCATCCTAGCCCATCCTCTGAAACTCGATGGAAGAGGAGAGAGAAAATTCCACTCTGAACAGATCAGAGATGAGACTGCTTACCCAAGATTAAATAAAACAGTCCTTTCAGAGTTCCTGCCACTTTTCTGAGATGACAGGAGGGCAACAGAAAATCTACAAATGGGAGCAGCAAGCGACCCAAGTTACCAGAGGAGAATATTGGTATTTACCACCAGGGCGCGTGAGCCCCCTCCTGCCATGAACTCTAACACTCTCCTGCACCTCCATTGTCTGCCATGCATGACACATACCTCAAGAGGGCCAGGCTGTCCCTATGGCCCCTGAGATAGTCAACTTGGGGTCTTAGTGACCTTTCCTGTCCAGATTCTTCATTCTAGACTAATTCACTATTAAAAAAAAAGTTTTATCTGGGTTAGTCAGGTGGCTCACATGTAAGAGTGCCTTATCTCCAAGCCTTAGGACCTGAGTTGGCTCCCTGGAACCTACAAGTAGAAGGAGAGAGCTGAGTTCTGTGAGTTGTCTTTTGACCTCCATAGCCTCGCCTGCAGCCCACATGTGGCTCTCTCAAATAAATAAATAAATAAATAAATAAATAAATAAATAAATAAATAATTTTAAAGTCGCAGTTGACATTGAACTTTTGAAAGAAGTTCCCTTTCTGCGCAAAATTCCTCTTGAGTCCTATGCAAAACCCTCCAACTCCCTGCCAGTCCCTGATATGGAAGTCAAGACAAAGCATATTGGAAGAAGAAAATTCAAAACCAAGCTTGAAGGTCCTATATGCCATCTAGTGGTGGTTGCTGGCATTCAGACACAGGACGAAGCCTGACAGCAGCCTATCCCAGTGGTTCCCAAGCTGCCCAGCGCTGTGACCCTTCAATACAGTTCCTCATGTTTTGGTGACCCTCCCCAACCATTAAATTATTTTCGTTGCTACTTTGTAACTGTAGTTTTGGTACTGGTATGAATCATAGTGTAAATATGTTTTCCAACAGTCTTAGATGACCCCAGTGGAAAGGTTGAGCTCCACAAAGGGGCCGTGACCCACAGGTTGAGAACCACTGCTCTACCCTAAAGCCAGAAATAGTGAAATAGGATCAGAAGTCACACAGGCCCGTCACACAGGCCCAGAGAGATGGGGGCTGTCAGGAGTGTTCCTCCAGAGGATCTGAGCTTGCGTCCCAGCACCCAAATCCTTTCAGGAGAGTCTGAGTGAAATAAAAGTATTGCGTTTAAAGAGAGATGGAAGGTGGTTTACACTTCAGATGGAAGCCTGGAGAGAGAGCGCGCTGCCCTTGAACTTACGGTTCTGTGGGCTTCCTTATTTATTTATTTATTTACTTATTTCTCCTCTTCCTCCAAGGTAAGATTTTAAGGTCTATCCTAGCTGGTCAGGCACTCACTGTGTAGAAGAGGCTGGCCTCAAAAATCCAGGAGAGCCTTCTGCCTCCACTTCCATGGTGCTCTGTGAACAACAAGCCTGGCTTGCTGCTGTGTAAACTGCACTGCCCAAAACATGTCACTTACAACACACTTGTAGATTCAGCAAGATTTAACAGTTAAGTGGGACTGCAGAGGGCACTGGCTGCTCTCCCAACAGACCTGAGTTTGGTTCCGAGAGCCCACATGGTAACACACAATCACCTGTAACTACAATTTCAGGGGCTCCAAGTTCTTCCTTTGGCCTCCAAGAGCACCAGGCAAGCAAATGGTGCACATACATACATACATACACACATACATACACGCATACATACACACATACACACACATACATACACACACATACACACACATACACACACATACACACGCACACATACATACACACACATACATACACATACATACATACACACACATACATACACACACACATACATACATACACACACACATATACACATACACACATACATACACACATATACATATACATCATACACATCCAGACATACATACGCACATATACTACACACACATACAACATACACACATACAACACACATATACACATACAAACACATACATACACACATACATACATACACACATACACACACATACACACACATACACACACACATACACACACATACACACACATACATACACACATACACACATACACACACATACATACACACATATATACATACACATACATACACACATACACACACATACATACACACACATACATACACACACATACATACACACACATACATACACACACATACATACACACACATACACACACATACATACACACATACACACACATACATACACACATACACACATACATACACACACACATACATACATACTACATCGAGCAAGTAAAACATTCATAATACATTAAAAATAAGGCTTTCTTGAAATTTAAAATTAAGTGAAAAATATTTTTTTTCCTTAAAGAATTTCCCTTTGCAAATGAAATTGTAAGGTGGTTTATAAGACAAATTGTTTAGCAGTAGAGATAAGAGAGGGCTGTTGGCTTATCTCAGAGGTCATGAGCACTCTGACCCTGGGTAAGCATGGTGTGTTTATTGCGTTAGCATCCTTGCTCGTCTATAGGAATGGAGAATCTGTAAGCTGTTTTAATTCGTCAGCTGCATTGCAGTTTTCTGATTCCTATCCAGATTCTGGGGTGTGGGGCTTCTCCCCTGTCCCGTGTCTCCTTAGTCTTTACCGTCTCTCTGTCTGCCTCAAGATGGTCCCGGTGAAAAGAACCCACTCGACAGCCTTACATGTCTCAAATTCAGGAGGTTTTGGGGTGCCGTGAGTCTTGTGGTGGGATAGATAGGTCAGCTGTATGAAAGAGGTTCATTTCTCAGAGAACCAGACTTGTGCATCGTTTGGAGATGGAACTGAATGTTTAAGACAGATATTCCTGGAGAACTGGGAGCCAAGAATACCACAAGCCAGAGGGAGCCAAGAGTCAACCAGCCACGACCCCAGGGTGAGAGGTGGTCATGGTGGCGGGATGCCAAAGGACACTCGTGGGGAAGGCTTAGGTCAGGCTGTGAAGCAGGGGTAGCTCCGTTCTTGGAGGCTGGTGAGCCTGGCACCTCAGGATAACCACATTTCCAAGCCTGGGGACTCTGAGCTGGCTGTCTGCTGTGAGGTTCACTGGCCTCACTGCTGTGAGGCCATGGAGAGACATCCAAAGCTCTGCAGCCTTCCTGGCATCTGCAGCCTCATCCTTCTCCATGGTGCCCAGGGCTGAGCAGGTCTTGAAAGTACGGCAACTGGTCCACATGCCCAGATCTGTGTTTGTTTCTATGTCGCTTCCAGAATGCTTTGGAGGCTAGAATCGCCTCCCATCCCTTACCCACTTCCTCTGCTGAGGAACCTAACTCAGGAGGGTGGGAGAGTCTGCCCAGCCCACAGACTAAGTGTGACCACAGAAGCTCTTGACATACAAAGGGAAGCCAACTGTCCTAGTTTGCTTTCCTGTTGCTGTGATAAACTATGGTCAAACGCAAGTCGGGAAGGCATTTGTTTCCGAGCACACTTCCAGGTAACCGTCTATCCCTGAGGGAAGTCAGGGCAGCAAAGAGGAGCAGAAACCTTGGAGGAGACCTACTTACTTACTGGGTCCGTCTCTGGCTCGCTCTTGCTTGCTCTATGTCAGCTTCCTTAGAGGGTGCAGACCCCCCTGCCTAGGCATGGTGCCACCCGCTGTAGGGGTCATCATCAGTCAAGACAAGTCTCATAGCCATGGCCAGAAGGCGGAATCTGACCAAGGCAGTTCTTCAACTGAGCTTCCATCTTCTCAGGCGACACTAGCTTGTCAAACTGACAATAAAAGCCAACCAGGGCAGCTACTGCAGAGCGACGTCTCTGATGAACATTGAACACCAGGCCAAATCAAAAGAATGACCAAAAAAATCTACAAAATTCAATAGATATCTTTAACTGTTCTACATTCAAAAATAAATTAAAACATTTGTGGTGGCAAATGTCCAAGAGTCAGGATAAGAACGTAATATCACTGCCCCATTTTGCATCTACACCATTAGCAAAATATGAGTGGGGACATGCACAACGTCAAATATAGCAACGATATGTAGCTATTGATTTCTTAGCTATAAAGTAAAGCTATCGTGTTTGAAAGAATGAGCCAATAGGCCACTGGATTCAGGTTGAGTATCATCTGAGATAAATCTTAGTTGTTTTGTTTTGTTTTTCCAGACAGGGTTTCTCTGTGTAGCCTTGGCTGTCCTGGACTCACTTTGTAGACCAGGCTGGCCTCGAACTCACAGAGATCTGCCTGCCTCTGCCTCCCGAGTGCTGGGATTAAAGGCGTGCGCCACCACAGCCTGGCTGAGATTCTTATTCTTATTCTTGTTTTTTGTTTGTTTGGTTTTGGTTTTTTGTTTGTTTGTTTGTTTGTTTTTGTTTTTTTTTTGAGACAGGGTTTCTCTGTGTAGCCTTGGTTGTCCTGGACTCACTTTGTAGACCAGGCTGGCCTCGAACTCACTGCGATTTGTCTGCCTCTGCCTCCCGAGTGAGATAATTCTTTTAAACCATAAGTAATGTGATATTTAGTTCTAGAATGTTAATGTCTCAAATTTGTCTAGTAGTAAAGTGCATTTATTTATTTTTAAAAAAAGAATGACAAGAATATGTCTTATCATTTTAGAGGACTCAGAACAAAGTTTTATGTTTTAATTTTTATTCCCTTTCCTGCAGTTATTTTTATTTATTATTATCATTATTGTTGTTGTTGTTGTTGTTGTTGTTATTATTATTTACTATTGAGGAATATTATTTCTGTTGTTTGAGGCGGGATCTTTCTCTGTAGCCCTGGCTGTCCTGGAACTCACTATGTAGAACAGGCTGGCCTCTAACTTTTGCTTTATGACCTACTGAGTGCGACCAGGGCCTGCCCTAGGTCCTCCTAATCTTCCCCTTTGTCTTCATACCCTCCCTCCGCAGCCCATTGTCCCCCTTGCTGGAGGTGGGGGCGCCCAGGAACCAAGGCAAACTTGGCTCCACTATGTATCAAAGCCCAAGTATTTTGTACAGTAATAGAACAAATGAACCCACTGTTCAACACAGAGCTCTGATCACTGTGCATGGCCCTCAGTTGGCGACCCTGGCCACCTCACTGGGAGAGCAGCTGGAGCTATTTCCAGAGTGTCTCCATCCTCCACAGTAGGGGCCACTTGTGCCCTCCCCCATCTTCCACTCCTGTCTTGAACCCTTTGATGAACTGCTGGTCAGGCTTCCAAGCCCTCTAAAGCACAGATGTAACTTCTTATCAACAGTTTCTCCTAGGAACTCTAACTTGACACAAATCTTATCATGTTTGCTGTTTTGAGTAATTCAGAGAGGACCCGGGATCTGTTTTCCCCTTTCTTCGTTTCCTCCCGAGTGCTCTAGCCTGCCTTGGTAGTTGAGAGCTGCCGGAGCCTTTCCTACTTTATAAAGATCCCATCACGGGACTCGGCAAAGCTGCCAAAGACCCATACTGGTCTCAAGGTCCCTGCTCAACTACTTAAAGTGATTATTTTTACAATTACATGCATGGGCATGTGCATTTGTACATGTGTGTGCAGTGCCCACTGGGGCTACAGGAGTGTATCTGACCCCAAAGAAGCTGTAATCACAGGAGCTGTGCGCTGTGCAACATGGGTGCTGGGAACCGAACTCGGGTCCTCTGGAAAAGCCATACACATCCTTAACCGCTGAGCCACCCCTTCGGCCGTCAGCTTCCTTTTAAACTCCTGTGAGGACGGCAGTCTGGCCTGGTGAACTCTCCTCATCCCCAGTGAGGCCAGCCTGCTCTACATAATGAGTTCCAGGATAGCCAGGGCTACACAGAGAAACCTCACCTCGATAAACAAGCAAACAAAGCCAGGCAGAGGGAGCTGGAGGCCATGCTGGGGAGAGGGCCTAACGGCTCAGAAGGCTATCGGGGACCGGAAGGACTGCAACCTCAGACAGCAGCAGGGTCCTTCCAACAGGAGGCTCTTACGAAAACATACACAGAAGCCCAACTAACCGGAACTGCTAGGGAAGACTTCGTAAAGGCCAGCTGCCGCTGTAGTGTCGCACAGTGGGCCGGGCTCTGTCTGGAACTGAGAATGGGACGTGGACACACTCGCGTGGGACCGGCTTCTAAGACTGAAGGAATCACGGAGGCTTTCATCAAGTTTCAAGAGAGCCAAGCAATGCAAGGCGGGAAGGACGTTTCCGAAAGACGCCCCCAAGAAGCCACTGCTTAAAGCCATGGAGAGGAGGCCTGAGGTATAGGGGGATTCCAAGTGCTAGAGATACCAGGGATGTGAGTATCTGCCAAGGAAAGCTGCAGGCATGGAGTGGAGCTGGCCCAAGGGCTGGGGACTTATGTATGCAGCCTGTGACCAAGCTGGAAAAGTGTGGGTACTCAAGTCCTTTGTAGCCCAGATGTTCCCACCATGACCCCCAGATGCCAGGCACGGATGGCAGGATTTGGTGTAGCCATTCCTTGCTATGACACTGTTCGTCCCTTTTGGGATGGAGTAGTTTGAATGAGAATACCCTCATAGGCTCATATGTTGGAATGCGTGGTTCTCATTGGTGGAACTGTTCGGGAAGGATTAGGAGGTGTGGTCTTGTGGGAGGAGATGTGTCACCGGGACGGCTTGGAGATTTCAAAAGTTCACGGTATTCCTAGTGTTCTCTCTCTGCTTCCAGATTTTGGATCAAGATGTGAGCTCTGAGCTGCTGCTGCTGCCGTGTCTTTGATCCACAGTGGACTCTAATCCTCTGAAAGTATAAGTCCAATAAATGCCTTTCTTTATTTTGTTTTATTTATTTGTTTGTTTGTTTGTTTGTTTGTTTGTTTTGGTTTTTCGAAACAGGGTTTCTCTGTGTACTCTTGGCTGTCCTGGACTCACTTTGTAGACCAGGCTGGCCTCAAACTCACAGAGATCCACCTGCCTCTGCCTCCTGAGTGCTGGGATTATAGGCCTGTGCCACCACCGCACGGCTATGTCTTTCTTTAATAAGTTGCTTTGGTCATGGTGTTTTGTCACAGCAATAGAAAAGTAACTAAGAAAAATGGAAATGTTTATTGTGTGCCATTGTGAATTGGAAAAATGTGACTTACTTTTTATTTTCTAGGATCTCATAGGTAAGGGAGTTCCTTGAGTCTCTAGTGACTTACACAATGTACATTTGAACGGCATAGGAACTGTTAAAACCTATGAGGACTTTGATGTTAGACTAATGCTTTTTTTTTTTTTTTTTCATTATGAGATGGACTTGAGCCTATAAAGATAAGGGAAGGAAAATTATGACTTTACGTGATATGTTTGTGCATCAAGTAGACAAGAGGTGGCATTGCTGTGGTTAATAATGTTAGCCTGGCAAAGTCTAGAATCACCCAGGAGGCAAGACTCCAGGCACACCCGTGAAAGATCACCTAGATCAGATTAGCTTCTGGGCACGCCTGTGAAGGATTAATCTAATTATATTAGGTTAATTGAGGTGTGAAGCCCTGCCTTAGCTGTGGGTCTGACGTCCCACGGCCTGGAGCCTAGGACTTAATCAAAGAGAGACGGCTCGCCGGGCACTCTCACTCCCTTCTTCTTTTTGGTGAAAGATGCAAGCTGACCAGCTGCTGTCCTCCTGGTCCTGCCGCCTTGCCTCAAACTGTCAACCAGAATAAACCCTTCCTCCTCAAAATGCATCTTGCCAAATATTTGCTCGCAACAACAAGCAGAGGAACGAATATACTCTCTCAGACCTCCACGCTTTGCGTCCCCTCTCAGCGCACTCGTCCCCCTAATGCCCCCAGCTTGGCCATTCAACTCCGCATAAAGCGGTTTAAGATTTCTTTAACCCACAGCTGCAAACTCCTCCACATTCCACTCAAAAATCAGTCCCAGAAGCCTGCGAAGCACAGGCTCAGCTTATAGTTTAGATACCCACATGCCCACGATCGGCACCAGCTTCTCCGTTTTCTCACCACTGTGACCGAAACTGGACCAGAAGCAACTTCAGGGAAGAAGGTTGTCTTTCGGCTTACAGTGGAAGAAAGGGTACAGTCAACGGTGTCAAGGAAAGCAGAGCGGCCGGAGTGCCACGTGGCTTTATGCATTCTACCGATCATATCATTATATTAGTGATTTTAATCCAATAACGTGGAGACTCGCACCATCTTTAGAGTCCTGCGGTGAAAGTGGGTCCTGTCACCCACAGATTCCTTTCGTGCCTCAACGCTGCTCTGATGATGGTCTACCCAACTGGCGAAGAATTGTGGCCTCCATCACGCAGCATTTTTCTCCTAATTGAGCTCTGCAGACCTCTCTCCCCCAGCAGCTCAGCGCACTATTCTCCTGCGAGAGTCAGGTCCCACAACACTCCTTCATAGGAGAGACCACGACTGACTAACTCTGACAGCCCACATACGGCTACTCAGAAGCATCCTTGGGATTTCCCTGGACAGTGCCGAGGTGTCTTGGTTTAAAGCTGAGTCGGGTCTAAAGTTGGACAGGGCAATTACATTGTGGGAAATGGCAGGGGTTCCATAAGAGCGTAGTACCTCTTTAGTCCAGGAGGTGGCGGTGTCTACCCTCATTGGAGCCCCCATCTCCTCACTGAGAGGAGACCTTAGAAGCAGTTGCAAAGGATGTAAAGCAACGAACAACAAGCAGCATTAAGTGAAGGGATTTCCAGAGCTGATTCAGTCCCCTGCGATGTAATCACACGTTATAAAGTTACAAGGCATCTCAACATTAGACACCACAGAAGCCAGATGAAGCCACCCTCTTTATATGCTGCTGAGAGAGAAAGATGCCTCTACAGGACAGACAGAGATTTCTCAAGCTGCCTGGAAAAGCCCCAACAGGATGATATTAAGCTAATCACAAAATAAAGCCAGCACTAGAAACCAATAGACAAATCTGGGAAAACATCGGATGCTCACACTGGGATAAAGGGGAATTCTGGCCGGCCTGGTCTGCAAAGCGAGTCCAGGACAACCAAGGCTACACAGAGAAACCCTGTCTCAAAAACAAACAAACAAACAAACAAAACCCAACCAAACAAAAGGGAATTCTGGGCTTACAAGAGATCGAGTGTTGTCTCCTAGACTCCATAAAGCAAATGGGACACTGAACTACAGGGGGAAATGCGGCTAGCTTGGGCCAGTAAGATGGATCAGCAGGGAAAGGAGCTTGCCACCAAATCTAAGAGCTTAAGTTCTGTCCAGGGGACCCACGCGGTGGAAGGACAGAAACAGCTCCTAAGCGTTGTCCTCCTTAACACACGCGTGCCCACCTCCCAAATAAATAGACAGTAAGTGAACAAGCAAAATACAAAGATCACCTCTATGAAAAATAGTAAATAAAAAATAAAAAATTAAATTAAGAAATTTTTAAATAAATAAAATAAAATAAAATAAAAATAAATAAAAGAAAAAAGAAAAATAGTAACACCAGGATAATACCAGCCATGCCACGGTAGTTTGTCACACAGCCTGCCCTGGCTGTCCTACATTCAAACCTGGGAGCCGGTTTGACTTACCTAATGGCCAAATTGAGGTGGAAAAGATGGTGTCATCAGCCATCTCCTTCACATACACGACGTCTTCCCCAGATTACTTGAAGTATTTCCCTCTGGGCCAGCCACCCCTCAACAGTGGCTAAGATTCTGTTTGTATAATCCCCACCCGAAGAATCCCCCCTTTCAGGCCAAAGTTCAAGCTGCAGAACCAGGAAGTTTATTAGGGTTCCTTACAGAATGTGGTTGTATCCCAGAGCTTGCTCCCTTAATCTCCCATCCTCTGGTTAATGGAGTGCCTCCAGAGACCGGTGAGGCTGCCTGCAGTTATGGCAGATCACGTGCAGATGGCCATTTCTGTAAGCCAATAGAATTCCTAACCAAATTCTAAATACTTTTACCCACAGATACATGTAGTTCACCCCTCCCCACAGCAGCTTCTTTTTTATTATTATATTTTATTTTGGGGGGCATTTTTCAAGACAGGGTCTCTCTGTGTTATCCTTGACTGTCCTGGACTCGCTTTGTAGACCAGGCTGACCTCGAACTCGCAGCGATCCGCCTGCCTCTGCCTCCTGAGTGCTGGGATTCAAGGCGTGTGCCACCACCACCCAGCAAGCAGTTTTTTTTGTGGTTGTTGTTTTGTTTTTTGTTTCGAGACAGGGTTTCTCTGTGTCTCCTTGGCTGTCCTAGACTCACTTTGTAGACCAGGCTGGCCTTGAACTGACAGTGATCCACCTGACTCTGCCTCCCAAGTGTTGGGATTAAAGGCAGCAGCTTCTTTTTTAAAACCAGACAGCAATTGTTACAGAGGTCCAGAGCTAGAGTGAATGGAGAGATTAGATAGATAGATAGATAGATAGATAGATAGATAGATAGATAGATAGATAGAAAATGGATAGAGTCAGGGTCTCACTATGTAGACCCTGGCCTCAGATTCATAGAGATCCACCTACCTCTGCTTCCCGAGCACAGGGATTAAAGGCGTGGCCACCACACCTGGTCATAGAATGCGAACACTGGGGTATTGTTGGACCATTCTGTTAATGTCGAAGTCTGGCATTACCGGAAAGCCCCTGAGCTCAGTGCTAAAATGACAGACTCCCTTCCTCAGCCAGGTTCCCTCCTCACCACATGATCTGGAGAAACCCCAAGTCCTCTAAGAAGTGTCACACAGCCCTCAGGAAGATTGCAGGCCCAGCCTTTTCCTAATAAGAAACCTGCTCAGTGTGCACTTGGGGATTCCTAGAATACTCTCCCCCATGCTAGTGAGATGTCTTGGTACCTTAGCTTTCGACTAACGGCGTTTTCCGCACCTCTAACCATCCCTGCTGCCGGTGGGATAATTAAGTCCTGCGTTCCCCTCCTCATGTTAGGACTGTGCTGCTGCGTGTAGATGAGGTATCCCTGGCACCCCTAGTCCCAGTGAATCAAACACATTCACCCCCAAAACCCCTCCCACTGCCCAAGGTTTATAAGTCCTTGTTTCACATGAAACAAAGGGGGCCACCCCCATCTATTTCACCAAAGATTGCGTGAGACTTGTCATTTATTCTGGGGAAGGAAGGGCTCCCTCCTCCCGGAAGGACTCCCCCCCCACCCGCCCCCCCCCCCACAGGATTCACTGCTGGATGCCCAGGCATGGCTTCTGGACAGGCAGCCATAGCTGCCTTGGTGGACGCTGAAGCCTGCGTTCTGGCCATGAACTGACGAGGCACAGCTATTTGCCTGTACCCTCTGCCGTAAGCACGCAGCTTAACTGAAGGGCTCTAACACTGTGGTACCACCGCAGGCTTTGAAACACCAAGGTTCTGCTGCATCTGGTACCAGCAACCTCATTAAAAAGAGCTAATTGTGCTGGGCATGGTGGCAGTGCACCTAGAAAAGTTTCTTCCAAGGGGTCTTGATACATTTCATATCGGATTTATAGTTTGCACTGAGTAAGCCAAAGTTGTTTCCTACTCCTAAATCAGCACAAATAAAGCCTTCACCCCATACTTAACCTATCCCTTTTCTGAGTCTTGAGAGCTGAGAGCAGACCACCAAACAGGAGTTAAAGATGACACCTGCTCTTTTTTTTTTTTTAAGATTTATTCATTTGTTTTTTTTATACAGTGTTCTGCCTGCATGTTAGCTTACACGCCAGTAGAGGGCACCAGATCTCAGTATAGGTGGTTGTGAGCCCCCATGTGGTTGCTGGGAATTGAACTCAGGACCTTTGGGAGAGCAGACAGGGCTCTTAACCACTGAGCCATCTCTCTAGCCCGACACCTGCTCTTTTGAGATACTGATATAGAGACTCCCTATTGGAGACAGGCCACTACTCCGTAGTAATTCAACTTTAATGTATATAATACTCTAAATAACCATAGCTGCTGTGTCTTATAGTCTGTCCCCTGTAGTCCCACTCTCTGTTTTTGTAAATAGCATTTAATGGTGCAATGTCTGTTTTTCAGTGGCTCATTCTGTAGGGTTATATGGTTTCTTGGTTGTGTGGAACATGAAAGTGTTGTTAAAAAAAAAAAAAAGCTGGACCTAATGAGACAGATAGGCAGGGTCATTATCAGTTTTGATTATCCACCCATGGAGGCAAGGCAAGCCTGTAAGTGTGACATGACGTGACACTCTCCAGGCTGAGGTGTTGCCCCATGTTCTGTTTGAGAACGGATCTGTAGAGTATAGACATAGTTTTGTTTGCCAAATTCCAGAACTAGAGGACTATCCATTTCTTACAGGTCGTTTGCTTCTGTCCCTTGGAGATTAATCCCTGAGGGAAGTAGTCTAGTGTTCTAAAAAAAAACAGCTGGGGCGTTGTAGGACTATATTGGCTTTTTGTTTGGTTTCCGTCTGGTTTTTTGGTAAGGTGAATTTTTCTTGTAGACTCATGAGTTAGAATGTGCCAATGAGTGGCCTTTCAGGCAGGTGTATGCAAGGACAGAGGGGCGACTAACGTCACTGCCTGCATGTTCATGTGTGCCAAGGCCCAGCCAGTCCCAAATGAGCACGCCTGTGGATGATGAACTGTGACTATCTCGAATAAATGATTTGCTGAACCTGGAAAAATATGGGTACCGTGATCAGCTTGGAGTGTGTGTGTAGCTGTTTCCGGCACAGAGAGGACCAGGCCTGTAAAGGTGGAGTGGGTGGCCTGGGGGAGGGTGGCGCTCTGGAGCAGCAATTAGCACAAAGCCAGTGTGATCAGCTCCCACGCGTGCAGCCTTGCAATCTTTTGTTGCAACGGTGAAGTAAGCAGTGGCCAGGCTAGAAGGGAGAGTCCACTGAGTACATTTCAGAAGGGTAAACAAATTTCCAGAGAAACAGTGATAATCAAGTTTACCAAAATAATCTGAAGTGAAGTTTGTCATTGAATAATTTTTCCTTAAAGCACATTTTCACTAGCATATATTAATTATACAAAGCAATAGGTTTCATGATGACATTTTGATATGTGTATGTAAAGTATTCCCAAAAACATTTTTAAATTTTATTTATTTATTTAATGTATATGAGCACTCTACTTGCATGTACACCTACACACCAGAAAAGGGCATCAGATCACATTGTAGAAAGTTGTGAGCCACAATGTGGGTGCCAGGAATTGAACTCAAGACCTCTAGAAGAGCAGACAGTGCTCTTAGCCACGGAGCCATCTCTCCAGCCCCCGCAAAGACATTTTTAAGCAGGCTAACTTCTTGATTTTTGCCAATATGCTGGGGAAGCAGGCTAATAGTTAAAAATATTCTATTATGTCTCTTTTTTAAAATTCTTTTTATTTCATGTGCACCGGTACATTGGTGTTTTGCCTGTATGTATGTATGTCTGTGTTGGATCCCCTGGAACTGGAATTACAGACAGTTTTGAACTGCCATGCGGGTGCTGGGAATTGAACCTGGGTCCTCTGGAAGAGCAGCCAGTGCTCTTAACCACTGAGCCATCTCTCCAGCCCCTCTATTATGTCTCTTGTGCATACGAATTTTTTCAATTTTGCCGGGCAGTGGTGGCGCACGCCTTTAATCCCAGCACTCGGGAGGCAGAGGCAGGTGGATCGCTGTGAGTTCGAGGCCAGCCTGGTCTACAAAGCGAGTCCAGGATGGCCAAGGCTACACAGAGAAACCCTGTCTCGAAAAACTGGAAAAAGCCGGGCGTGGTGGCGCACGCCTTTAATCCCAGCACTCGGGAGGCAGAGGCAGGTGGATCGCTGTGAGTTCGAGGCCAGCCTGGTCTACAAAGCGAGTCCAGGACGGCCAAGGCTACACAGAGAAACCCCGTTTCAAAAAAAAAAAATAGAATTTTTTCACCTTATGACAACACCTACGTAGCCTCAGAACACAGGGGGGCGGAGTCATTGTTTATAGCTCTTTGTCTTATTCAAAATAGCATGTTGAGCAACATTATAAGAAAATTCAGCAATTTCTCTCCAACGGGACATGACTGTAACAACAGACTAAAACCTTCCCTGTGAAATATCCTGGGTGGATAATCATAGTTATCCTGATTCATGGAAACTTATCTTACTAACTTAAAATTTTAAATTATGACTACATGTGCCCTAGTGAGAAAAGGAACATTCTTATACTCACAAGTAGTTTGGAGTGGAAGAGGAGAAATACAAGTAATCAAAATATTCATGCGTGAAGTGCTGGGGTGTTAAGTAATTGCCCCCCCCCCCAAAAGCCTTAAAAAAAAACTATCCCTCAACTTTTGTTTTAAGGTGCTCCAAATGGTATACATTTTAAAATGAAATACTTGGTGAGATTATTTGTTTTCATCAACTCAAATTATAAAGTCTGTTCATAGATTTACATTCAAAATCTTCTGACATGAAAAATTAGATTATGCGAGTGGTCACCAGGTGCCCCCAGTATTCCCACTTTAAAAGCATCTTGCTGGTGCTCTTTTTTAAAACTCCATTTTATTTGTGGTATGGAAGCCTCTACTCCCTTCTACCAATTCCTTAGCCCTGGGAATGAGGAGGAATGTTAGTGGGGAGACGGGGCACAGAGCCCTTCACTTCTCCCTGCAGTTTATGGCCAACTGGGCTCTTCTGGAGCAACACCAATCTCCATCAACAGCAAACACAGCAGGCAATCTGCTCCGAGCTGCTGCACTGAAACGTTTCTGTCTGTGTCCAAGCTGCTACACCATCTGTCTCTAGTCTCTCCAAACTGCTATGTGCTACCACATGCCACCACAGGCCACCACATGCCACCACACACCACCACAGGCCACCACGGGCCACCACGGGCCACCGAACGCCACCACAGGCCACCATACGCCACCACCACATGTGCTTTCTCTCTCTGGGACCACGCCCTTATTCCATGCCCCAGGATTTCGGCCATTACCAACTGCCAAAGACCATACCCCAAAAGAGGCAGTATCAGCTATGGACACACTAAAGCCCACACTAAAATCCATAATCATTTTGATTAAAACAAAAACATATTTACATAACATAACTGAGTTTACAAGGAAAACAAAACTTCCATTACAGCATCTGAGCCATCCCTGAGGTATTTCTGGAGCCATACACAGACCTGACCTTATTTTTCAGTATTTGAATTTAAACCAACAAATATATATATACATATACATATATATATATATATATATATTTTTTTTTTTTCTGAGACAGGGTCTCTCTGTGTATCCTTGGCTGTCCTGGACTCACTTTGTAGACCAGGCTGGTCTCGAACTCACAATGACCCACCTGCCTCTGCCTTTCAAGTGCTGGGATTAAAGGCATGCGCCACCACCGCCCCGCTAAATATTTTTTTTAATTATGGACTACACATAAAATATTTTAATTATGGAATACATACAAAATAATATGTATATACTTTTTCACAATGAACTGATTGTATAATGAAAGTGCAATTGAGCCATTCATATAAGCTCAGAACTTTTCCCACAAGGAAGAATGCTCCCCTAGAAACAGGTGTGCACTTTGTGATGCGGTGTGAAGCTTTACAAGGCGTGGGGGGGTCACCGCCATGACTGGAATCTAAGGAACAGGACAGATAAGAGAGACAAAGTGACTGCTTAGCAAGGGAGAGGGAGTAAGTGCTGGAGACTGAGGCTGTGCCTCCGGCATGCCCCTCACAGGGACACGGGTGAGTGAGACATGTTGGTGTTGAACTTTCTGGAGCAGCAACTCTCCCTCCCCCCATCAAAAAGGCCTTTCTTTATTATTTACTGTGAATATGGTTCTGCATTGCTGCATCAGATCTCCTCCCCACAAGTTAACTCATCAAATATCAAGGCTTTTAAACAGCTAATCGTTTTAATGGCCTGAGGCACTGAAGAGATTCCTTGCCAGAGCAAGAAGCAGTCCCTGTATCAGAGACCTGGATGAGATTCTGTACCTCGGTCCAATTACAAGGCTCATGTTTTGAGGCAATGACTGACGTGTAAGTGCCAGTATCCAATAAACCCCCAGATTGATGATCTCTTATCCATACTGTACATTAAGGTCCTTGTTTGGCAATTAAGGTATCATACCAAATCTGAGTGTTAGTACTGCCAAAGCCTCCAGCCCTGAGTGAGGTGTGGTGTTAGGAATCATAAATATCAATAGAGCAGCTGCGCAATTCATCCTCCAGCCTGCAGATGGCGGGCTTTATCTATGGATGCCAGGATACCGAGTTCACCTGCACACTGGGACCAGTAACTCCAGGACGTGGACATTAACTCTTCTTAAGAAATACAACCAGCTGGGCGTGGTGGCACATGCCTTTAATCTCAGCACTCGGGAGTCAGAGACAGGTGGATCGCTGTGAGTTCGAGACCAGCCTGGTCTACAAAGCGAGTCCAGGACAGCCAAGACTACACAGAGAAACCCTGTCTTGAAAAACAGAAAAAAAACAAAACAAAACAAACAAAAAGAAATACAACCACTTCTTTCCAATAGGAGCCCCACGGATCCTGCGGGGGAGAGGGCCAAATATCCCAGTTTGTGAAATTTGGACAATTTGATCGGGAGCTAAAAAACAAAAAACAAAAGTTATTTCACTTTTAAATCTCAGGTGTATTGCTAGGAGTAGCTGCAAGATCACCCCAATTTTAATTCTGTTTATTTCCCTGAATTGTTGACCAGGGTCCCCGGAGAGGTGCCTGTCCCAGAATTTCTCAAGTCAAGTAGAGGTTCACTTACTTATCAAATTTAATCCTGATACCTCTTTCATATTTTATACTCTCTTTTTTTCAATCCCTTTTCATGTTACCCATTTTGCTATAATTAAAACATTTGTTTGTTTTTCCTGTTAGGGCCACAGCTAGTGGGGGAGCACACATCTGCGCATGTCCCAGTGTAATCTTCCAAAGATCTTTCCGCGACTGGCAGAGAACACACAACCTATGACATTCTGGACTAGCGTCATCAAAAGCCAGACTCCTTAGACGCATACGGCTGGGATCAGCTTGTGGTGTTGTTCCCCTGTCATTACCCTGTAGTATAGCCACAAAGTGCACATACAAGTCTGGCTTGCCCTGAGGACCACTGTTTAGTGCAGCAAACCAGACTTGATTTGCATCTAAGTCTTTGCACCTTAGCTGCCTTTCCATTCCCCTCCCTTGCCTTATAAATTGCTTTTGTCTCTGCAGCAAACGTAGGCCCCTCCTACCCATTTCAGAGGACGCTTTGCTTTGGGTGGAATTTTTTTTTAGATTTATTTATTTGTTATGTATACAGTTCTCTGCCTACATGTACACCTACACATCAGAAGAGAGCACCAGATAGGTGGTTATGAGGCACTTATATGGTTGCTGGGAATTGAACTAAGGACCTTTGGAAGAGCTGCCAGGGCTCTTAACCTCTGAGCCATCTCTCCAGCCCTTGGGTGGAATTCTTTGTTTCATTTCGTTTTTGGTTTTGTTTTTGTTTTTGTTTTTCGATACAGGGTTTCTCTGTGTAGCCTTGGCTATCCTGGACTTGCTTTGTAGACCAGGCTGGCCTTGAACTCACTGTGATCGGCCTGCCTCTGCCTCCCAAGTGCTGGGATCAAAGGCGTGTGCCACCATGCTTGGCTCTTTGGGTGGAATTTTAAAGGACTCTTCAGATGAGCTTTCATCTGATTTAAGCTCAAGCGCCTCCATTTTCTGTTTCAAAATTTATATATCTCAGTTTTCCTTTCATTAATGGGTTCCCCAATCTCAAGTTGCTGAGGACTCAAGCGGCTGCAGAGCTAGGGACCAATTAAAGAGACCAAATCTACAGGGGAATCTTGTGGTGAGCTTGTCAAAAGTCCATACCACAACCAGGCGTGGTGGCGCACACCTTTAATCCCAGCACTTGGGAGGCAGAGATAGACAGAGTGAGTTCGAGGCCAGCCTGTTCTACAAAGTGAGTCCAGGACAGCCAAGGCTACACAGAGAGACCCTGTCTCAAAAAAAAAAAAAAAAAAAAAAGTCCATACCACTTTTCCCCAACCTTTACCCCTTAATGTTCCCAGCCAGTAACAATGTCTTATGCACTTATGCTGAACCAGAAAGTCCTCACTGGAGAGTCATACTCCGAATTTTGTTTGTTTGTTTGGTTTGGTTTTTTGAGACAGGGTCTCTCTGTATAGCTTTGGCTGTCCTGGACTCACTCTGTAAACCAGGCTGGCCTTAAATTTATAGATATACCCCTGCCTCTGCCTATTGAGTGCTGGGATTAAAGGTGTGAGCTACCATGCCCGACTGTAAATGTTTTAAATAAAGCTCTTAACAGTTTATGACAATCTTCAAGCTTAACTTTCACTTAACTTTGCCCCATTTTTGTTTCCCTAGTGGTCTCTGTATTGTGCCCAATGTACTATTCCCTGGGTATCTTTTGTTTGGTTGGTTTTGGTTTTTCGAGACAGCATCTTTCTGTGTTAGCCTTGGCTGTCTTGGACTCACTTTGTAGACCAGGCTGGTCTCGAACTCACAGCAATCCTCCTGCCTCTGCCTCCCGAGTGCTGGGATTAAAGGCGTGCGCCACCACGCCCGGCTTGCACAGTTTTTTTTCTAGATAATCACCTTGTGGACAGAACATTCTTCCCTCTGCCCCATCCACAGTTCACAGTATGTTCACAGCTTTCTTACACTGACTCCCCAAACCCCTTGAGTGTCATCTTAAGGTTAGCACTACACTCTGAGATGGACATTTCCTTATTTAGGATTTTTGCTGCTATGATAAAACACCATGACCAAAAGCAACTTGGGCATGAAGTAATCCAGTCTGGCTTACTTTCAGGTCAGGCCACACTCCATCACTGAAGGAAGACAGGGTGAGAACTCATGGCAGGACCTACAGACAGGGACTGACCAGGAGCCACAGAGGAACACTGGCTTGTGTTCCTCTTTGGCTTGTTCTTTATGCTTGTCCACTCTGCTTTCTTATACCTTCCAGCAGCACCTGCCCAGGGGTGTCGTGTCTCGCTTGCCATAGGATTAGGCCTTCCACATCAATCTGTAATTAAGACAATACCCCACCGACTTGCCTATAAGCCAGTCTTATAAAGGCGTTTTCTCAGTTAAGATTCTCTCTTCTCAGATAAGTAATTTTTGTGTGTGTGTCAAGTTGATAAAAAAAAAAAAAAACCAACACCATTGATCTCTTGTTAACACAGAAACACATCACTTATTAAGCCATAATCTTTCCTTTTCTGTTCATCCACAAAAATCTCATATTAATATCAACACCATGTTATAAAACATTGCAACTTCTAAAAGTCTCATAGTCTTTAAATATTCAAACTGTTTAAAAGTTCAGTCTCTTTAAAATAGTCAAAATATCTTTCATCATTCAAATTCTCTCTAAAATATCCAGTCTCTTTAAAATTCCAAAGTCTCTTAAAATATCCAAGGTCTTATAACTGTGGGTTTTTGTAAAATAAAACAGCAAGTTGAATACTTTCTTATTCCCTTTTTTTATTCTTGGTTTTCAAGACAGGGTCTCTCTGTGTAGTTTTGGCTGTCCTGGACTCACTCTGTAGACCAGGCTGGCCTTGGACTCACAGAGATCCACCTGCCTCTGCCTCCCGAGTGCTAGGATTAAAGACGTGTGTCACCACACCCAGCAACATTCTTATTCCAAGAGAAAGGGACCAAGGCACGGTCAATCAAATCAAGGAAAGCCAAGCGTCAACAATGTAAAAGGTTCAATGCTTGGTACCTAGAACTCACTAAGATCCTCTGGGCTTCAAGGATCCTGGGCTGCTAACTTCAGCTCCATCCTACACAGGACATGGAGCTCTTCCCCCAGGCTCCAACCTTGGATTTTTCTATTTATTTATTTATTTATTTATTTATTTATTTATATTGTGTGTGTACAATAGTGGGGTGGGTGTGGATGTGCACAGTCCATCTGAGGAGGTCAAGAAACACCTTCATGGGGCTGGAGAGATGGCTCAGAGGTTAAGCGCACTGACTGCTGCTTTTCCTGAGGTCCTGAGTTCAATTCCCAGCAACCACATGGTGGCTCACAACCATCTATAATGTGATCTGGTGCCCTCTTCTGGCCTGCAGGTGTACACGAAGACAGCACTATGTACATAATAATAAATAAATAAATCTTAAAAAAAAAAAGAGATGCCTTCATGGAGTTGGTTCTCTTCTTCCACCTTTACGTAGATTCCAAGGACCAGACCCAGGCCGTCAGACTTGAGAGTCAAGGGCCTTTAGCCCCTCAACCATCTTTCCAGTTCCTAAGAGCTTTATTTTGATTTATGTTTTATTATTGAGGTTTTAAAAGCATGGCCAGAAAGTACAGTGGCACTTCCGGACCCGCCAGCAGTACAAATAACAACACAGAGGCTTTTTCATATTTTCAAGCTTAGGCGTTTTAGCTCGCAGGTTCCCAGCCAGCTTTCCATCTTACCCAGACTGAACCTGACAGTTTGTCCCACCACATGGCCAGCTCTCCCTCTCTTCTCCTCTTGAGGTCTGTCCATTCACCTCTGGTCCCACTAGTGAATCTCCTGCCTTTGCTTTGTCTTCCTAGAGTCTTGGTTTTTTGGTTTTTTTCAACACAGGCTTTCTCTGTGTAGCCTTGGCTGTCCTGGACTAGCTTTGTAGACCAGGCTGCCTCGAACTCACAGAGTGCTGGGATTAAAGATGTGCATCATCCTTAATTTTATCTCTCCCAGAAGTTCCATCCTCCACATTCTGCCCAGATATTGGTTGTCAGATCTTTAGAGATCCAATAGGCAAGCGAGGAAGAATGAATACTTACAAAATAGCAACATGGTGATGGGCCATAGAAATAACAACGCCAAGATCTGGCACGTAGGCCAGAACTTAGCCCTGTGCTGGTCGGCAATCAGCAATCCAATGCACAGAGACACAACTTCACACACTGTACCCCAGCACGAGAGTGTTATTGTCAAAGTGTGCAATCTTTTTTCTGATATTTTGTTTCTTTGTGTGCATGTATAGTTTTTCTGTTTTTGTTTATTTTTAAAGAATTGAATCCCTTAAGGTTTTAATATCATTATTAGATTGCCAAAAGATATTCACTGGGAGCTGGGCAGTGCTGGCGCATGCCTTTAATCCCAGCACTTGGGAGGCAGAGGCAGGCGGTTCCCTGTGAGTTCAAAGCTAGCCTGATCTACAAAGAAAGTCAAGGATAGCCAAGGTTACACAGAGAAAGCCTGTCTTGAAAAACCAGAAAAAAAAAAAAACAAAAAACGATCTTTATTGCTCCAAATAGCGATGCACAAGTTGTAGAAATGGCATCGCTAACCAATTTGTGTACCTTGTCATGTAAAAGCCTTTCCCATAGCCATGGTGTCCTTTTCCACAGCACTGTGGGTACGGGCTGTAACAGTATCCAACTTCAGAAATGCCTAGGTTAAGAGAGTCTACCCTGGGGCTGGAAAGATGGCTCAGTGGTTAAGAGCACGGGCTGCTCTTCCAGAGGTTCTGAGTTCAATTCCCAGTAACCACGTGGTGGCTCACAACCATCTATACTGGGATCTGATGCCCTCTTCTGGCATGCAGGTATACATGCAGATAGTGCCCTCATATATATAAAGTAAATAAATAAATCTTTTTTGTTGGTTTGTTTGTTTTTGGTTTTTCGAGACAGAGTTTCTCTGTAGCTTTGGCTGTCCTGGACTAGCTCTGTTGACCAGGCCTGCCTCTGCCTCCCATGTGCTGGGATTAAAGGCGTGTGCCACCATGCGGCCAAATAAATGAATCTTTAAAAAAAAAAAAAAAGAGCATCTATTTCTTAAATTAATGTAGGGGCCATGATGAGCGTATGTTTAAGTCTGGTTCTTTGGTGGTGATGTGATTTTGCCACACTGGGCCTTCAGGGGAAGACATTTGTATACATAAGGAAGGTCAGTGAATAGTATGGTGCTCAGAATGTGCAGACTCTTTACTCTTCTTACACTGAAGAACAAATCATGCCCCTGCCTTCGTCTATGAAATGACATATTTTCAGAGCAGCTCCATCATGTGGAGGTGCCTTTGCTTCTGTATAATGTGGTTCCAGTACCACCCAGTTCAGATCTGCTCCACCACGTGAGAGTCAGATGGCAGTGTGCACAGAATGTGTCGCTGGGTGAGACTGTATCCAGGCTGAAAGCATCCAAAACTCCATGGTCACCAATTGTCAGGAGCCATAGGACCTTGCCTGACCTGCCCCAGTGGCTGAGAGGCCCTGCTGGCTGAAAGCCACAGCTGTCTGCATACTTGAGATAATTATTCTGCCTGGCAACCACAAAGATCCAGCCTGACCTTGAGAAAGAGAACATTCGGTGTATCGAGATTTCTGTATAATCGCCCCACTCCACACCTGCTGTCCTTGGGCCTGGCCCAGAAGATTTTGTAACTTTCCACTGCATTCCTTCGCACCCCCCGCCCTCTCAGAAGCTTACTATAAATTTGGATACCCCCTTACAATAAACGGCCCTCGATAAGCAAAGTTTTCCTGGGCTCGTGCCTTTCTTTCGTCCATTCTTTATTCACAGGTCGTGACCCTCCTCGCCACTCCACGAATAACTGAACCCGTGGGTCAGGGACAACCAATTCCAGTTGAGTGCAGATAACTAGGGCCATAAGTGGAAACACCGAACCTTGAATTATGATCAAACAGCCAAAATCTTTTGCTAATAAAATAAAGGTATTTGTTAAATTTGTCACATAATCATGAGGTGGAAGAAAAAATCTCAAAGAAGGAAAATGGGAAACAAATAGGGACAATGTGGCAGGTACATGGAACCCATTGAAGATGACAGAATAACGGTTTCAGCATGTTTAGGGAACAGAGGGAAGTGACAGTACTATCCAAAGAGGCCACCAAGTCTGTAGCCTGGTCCTCTCTTGCCATATTCCATTACTTCGCCTCCTGGACCAATCAACAAAATTAAGCGATATCTCTCCCTCTGACCTCTTCGCTAACTGCTCCCTCCTAACGTCTCACAGCTGTGGCGCAGGGACGGGGCAAGCCTTGAATCCTTCCCCACAATTTGCTTATTTTATTTTACGTGTCCGAGCAACTTACTTACATCTCTGTGTGTGTACCATGTGTGTGCATGACGCCACAGAAGACAGAAGAGGCCATGGTTCCTTGGAAGTAGAGTTACAGACAGTTGTGAGGTACCAAATGGCTGCTGACCAACAAATTCAGTTCTTCCAGAAAAGTCGTGCGTGCTCTTAGCTGCTGGGTCTTCTCCCCAGCCCCTTTGAACTTTAACTCACTAATTCATTAAACACCAGCTGGAATCTCTCATTATTTCTGAAGCATTCTTAAATTTTCTCTTTTTATGGGACAGGTGTTTTTTTCCCATCTCCACTTACAGATACACTAATTATCTCCTGTATACTAGGTCCTTTGAGGAGGATGCAGATATGAAGAGCAGATTCCCTCTGAGTGTATGGTACACGCAGAAAACCGATCTTTCCTTTGCTTTCTCTCTCTGGATTCACTCTTTCTTCACAATAAGGTAAAAAGCTGACTGCGTCCATTCATTCAACAAACACACGTTCAGCGTCTTCCATTTTTCAGGCATCAAGACGTAAAATATTAAGGTGATCCACACGAGAATTTCTGGTTTGCCACCTAAGGACTGACTTCAGGGACCTAATGACTAAAAATGCTGCATAGAAATCACTCGGTGTTTACTAGACCGTGGCAACTGCCCAGTTAGAGCACGTGTAGGGTGCTTTAAGAACATTTGGAAGGAAAAGAGTAGCTCCAATTGAGAGGTGTCAGGTGTTCGGAAAGAGTGTCCAGACTAAGACCAGAATAAAAGCAGCGATTGCTTAGCAGAAAGAATAGCAAGTGCAAACATCTGGATGCAGGTATGGATGAGGACAGCGTGACTCATGGACACAGTAGGGAAATGGTGGAAAGGACTGAGCGCAGCTTCAGCAGTGTTCTCTCTCCTCACCATCAGGGTTGCAGTGATCCAACGTAGGCCATCAGGCTTTGCAGCAAGTGCCTTTGCCTAATGAGGCATCTTCGGTGTCCTACAGAAATGTGGGTGATTCCAAGCCACTACATCACCAAAACCCTGGATGGATGCTCATAAAAGCTACATTTCTGGAATTTTCCGTGAGACTTTTAAGCAGCTGTGCTCTACCCAACTGCTGTTCAGTTGGTCAATAGTCTTATCTTCCCAATAATTGTTTGCTGAACTCATAATCTTGGGAAGGGGCTTTGTAAATCTTGTTAGTTTCAGGAACTTCCTGAGACTTGTCTTATTTGCTTTCTGAGTCTCCTGGAGGGAATGTTTTAAGTCATAGAAAATTGCTACACAACAATTTACTCACAAATTTCACTCCCTTAGAAATTTCTTGAGGAGTGCTTTCAGTATTTCCAATTAGAAGAAGACATAAACCTGTAGACTATTAAGAAAAACAATTCTGAATCCTCCTAGGATAAGTTGCTAAGACATGCGCCCTTGCTTTATCTAGGAGTTGCTCAGGAAAGCCCTCTGAGTGAGACTCCAACAGCATAGAAACCTGATGGTTCAAGAGACCCATGTACTGTGTCTTTGATGGACTCTGCTTACATTGCTGTGTCCAGGGCTGTGTTCTCATAGTTATGACACCGTTTGCTAACTGCCCTTCTACTTTTCTCATCTTGATTTCTTCTTAGCCTTGCCAATTTACTGCAGAGAACTTTACAAATAAGGTCATTTGAAATCTTTAAAGTAAAAATCTTTAAAGTAAAAATCTTAGTTCTTCTCCTATGGCAGCATAAGAAATTAGCTAGCTCACAGCAACAATCACAAGTCTGCTTCTCAATAGGTCCGGGCTGGGTTGGCTCTCCTACCTGTGTCTCCTAAGACACACATGAAATGCTGCCCTTCTGTGACAGGAATCAGAGTCATGTCCACAGACAAAGCTGTGACAACGGGAGCCTTTCTACCTGTTGCTAGTGCAAGTGTTAGAGTTTGAGGGGAAAGGTTTTCCCAGTGCAAGTGTTAACAGTGCTGAGGGAAAAGGTATCCAGGCAGTAGAGAGCCCAGGTCTACCCCAAAGTCACACTGCATAACACAACTCACATGAGAGATATATTGGGGAAAACACAGGAGGTGACTATCTCTGCTTGGGATAGGAGCAGCAAAGAACTGAGCGAGAGGCAAGTTTTATATAGGGTTTCTTTCGGACAGAGTTTCATAGGGTGGCAATTTCTAGAGTAGGGATTGGTGAGATTTCAAGTCCTGAGCTTGGGACAAGCCCATAGACTGGAGGAACAGCAAAACAGCTCTAGAACTCACGGAATGCGGCCCACCGGTTAGCACACCCATGACGGACATGTCTCTGCGAGGCATAGACCCGAGAACTCTGTGTCCTGAGGACTTCGTGCTGTTATGGAGCACAGCTCTGCGTGTCACCCTTGTGGTTCTCATAATCCCCCTCCTATGTGAGGTCCTACTATGTGTGTGAGCACTATAAAGGGGGCTCCTGGCCCCTCACTGGGCAACATCATTGGCATACGCAGTAACTATGCTTGATCGCTTTCAGGCATTGCTGCTGGAGCAGATTAATGACTCAACCACCACCCTTGAAAAGCACCTAGGGATACAGATTGCTAGCAGCAACCATCGCCCTTAGAAAGAATTTGAAAAAATAGATTGTTCGACAAGGTTAGGTAGAGATGTTTTTGTTAGGGGCTCTGATGCAGAAAATCTTAGGGAATACTTTGCAGTTAAGGAAAAGTACACTCTTAACAGTAAAGCTAGGGACTTTTTGAGGTTGATGAGCAAAGACAATTCCCCAATTAGCACTAACTGATGTGACTCTCTCATTGAAGCTGGACTTCAAAGTGACCAATTTCTTACACTTATTTTTGCCCTCAGCTTTGTGATATGATTTAATAAAAATTACTGAGCCTGGTATCGTGGTGCACGCCTTTAATCGCAGCACTCAAGAGGCAGAGGCAGGTAGATCACCGTTGAGTTCAAGTCCAGCCTGGTCTACAAAGTGAGTCTAGGACAGCCAAGGCTACACAGAGAAACCCTGTCTCAAAAAAAAAAAAAAAAAAAAAAAAAGCAAAAGGAGAGAGAGAGAGAGAAAGAGACACAGAGAGAAAGTATTAATGAGCAGATGTTTGTTTTCGTTTTTTGAGACAAGGTTTCTCTGCATAGCCTTGGATGTCCTGGACACACTTTGTAGACCAGGCTGGCCTCGAACTCACAGTGATCCACCAGCCTCTGCCTCCCAAGTGCTGGGATGAAAGGCATGCGCCACTACCACACAGCTGGGATTTAAAGTAGAAATGGCTGATTGTTTTTTATGTAGAAGTTTACATTTGTGCTTCTTTTAAGATTTTTATAAGATTACTTTTAAAGATAATTGTTTCTTTGTAACCACAAATTGCAGCCTGCCAGTAAAGAAAAGCTGGCTGAGAAATTCCCTTGCTTGATTATTTTCTGTTAGTTACAAATGTATCTCAGTTCTTGAAAATAACTTGTTTTTCATATTTGTTTTTCACCCATAATATGTAAACCATTTGATTGTATGAGGGCATTGAGGAACATGTTTTTCTTATGTATACTCATTGTAAAGAAAAATAGAATTGGGAGGCTGAGGCAGGCCATCACTGTGAGTTCGAAGCCAGCCTGGTCTACAAAGTGAGGCCAAGCCAGCCAGGGATACACGAGAAACCTTGTCTCAGAAAGAAAGAAAGAAAGAAAGAAAGAAAGAAAGAAAGAAAGAAAGAAAGAAAGAGAAAAAAAGTAGAATGTAACCACATTGAAAGATTTGTGCTGCTTGAAAGACTTTGCTTGGATATATATATACTGTGGAAGAAATAAAAGTTGTTGGAATTCATTCTTTGTAGTTTGTTCCAAGATGTGTATATGTGTATGTATGTGTTATGCCAGCTCTTAGAGGCAGCCTACAAGTCTCCTCCAAAGAAGATGAGTCCACCAGGATTGTAGTAATCCTAACCAATGGGAGAAACTACCCCGTGCCTCACCCGCCTCCAGGACTCCACCAAGACGGTGGACAAGCAGGACGCTAGAAAACAGACCATTTCTCTTTACCTCTCAAAGTAGGCTAGTCTCTCAAGTTCCTCCCCTGTGGCAAAGTCTCTCAGCTCTTCTGGGTCTGGGAACTGAAGGCTGATGCTGCCCTGTGTGGCCGTCAAAGAGTTAATGCTGTCTTGTCTACAGAGTGGCTCTGCAGCAAGTCTGTTTCAGCTATGGAAAAACATCCCACACCCCACAGAAACTTCCACATCCTCTGGCTCTAGTAAAACACTGGCTACTACTGTTCCAGTCACCAGAGCAAAGTTTGAATTTCCCTTGGGTTGTTTTCTTATTTGTTGTTTTTGTTTTTTAAGACAGGGTCTCTTTGTGTTAGCCTTGGCTGTCCTGGAGTCACTTTGTATACCAGGCTGGCCTCGAACTCACAGCCATCCACCTGCCTCTGCCTCCCGAGCGCCACGATTAAAGGCATGTACCACCACACTCGGCCTTATTTTCATATTTTTAATTATTAAACTGTGTGTGCTTGAGCTACTGAGCAAGCCAGAAAAGCTGCCGCTCTGCCCACTGGTGGTCAGAAGTGCTTATACCAAGATGCCACCAGTAATTCCACTGGATGGTCAAGGCTTCTTCTGCCCGGTGACTGACTGATGCAGGTGAGGGTGAGGCCTGCAGGATGCACAAAGCAACTCCCTCCAGTCCCTGAGGCCTTAGGACCGGAGGCTTGGCACAGTTTGCCCTCTGTTCACCTTTCAATTATTTTGTTAATATAGTCACAAGTTTGACATCTAGAGCTGATAACAAATACTGGAAATAAGTGAATTAATAAAGTGGCCCAATGTAAAATGTCACCTTAGAATGATCATGCAAGCCCCATGCATTGGTGCCTGGACCCTAAAGCGCAGCGCCCCGCCGTGCCCAGTGCACCAGCCACGGGTTTTGGGTTTCGAGTGAGCAGCCCCACCTTTGTGCAGATGTAGATTTTCAAGTCAACAATGTTGAGCCTTCCAGGGAACTTGGCGGCAACGCTGGGTTTCAGTTTGTTAGGGTAAGCCACCAGATCCCCAGGGTTTGTTTTAACAGAGTGCTCTGCTGTCTGTGCAGGAGGCCTCCAGACAGCTTCCCCTAGTGTTGCCCAACACCCTCCCCCCCGTGGGGGCGGGGTCTAGATATGAAGTGCATTCTTCAGGCATGCTGCCAGCAAGGAAGATGGAGCCAGGTAGGTCCAGTAGTGCTTTTCATCAAAGGTGTTGACGACCTGAATTCCTTTTCTCTTTGTCTTTTTTTTTTTTTTTTTTTTCGAGATAGGGTTTCTCTGTGTAGCCTTGACTATCCTGGACTCGCTTTGTAGACCAGGCTGGCCTTGAACTCACAGAGATCCACCTGCCTCTGCCTCCCGAGTGCTGGGATTAAAGGTGTGCGCCCCCACCGCCCAGCGACAACCTGAATTTCTTTAGCTGACCACTTCAAATAATCCCTGGAGAAAAGGGGAAACCAATCCCATTAGAATGATCAGCTACCTCCAGGCATGGTGGCACATGCTGCTAATCCCAGCACTCAGAAGGGCAGAGGCAGGCGGATCTCTGTGAGTTTGAGCCCAGCCTGCTCTACAAAGTGAGTCCAGGACAACCAAGGCTACACAGAGAAACCTTGTCTCGAAAAACAAAAAAGAAAGATCAGACATATGTGGAACACAACACAGGTGTGTGCTTTGCCTCCCCCACTGCCCCTTAAGCTTCGTGAGCCTCTCTGGTATTTTCTCCTGAGATTCTTATCTAGAGTTTAAAGCCAAAACCTTGTTTCCCCTCCCTCGGCATCTTGCCCCATATCTTAACAACTAGGTGTAGGGCTGGAGAGATGGCTCAGACGTTAAGAACACTGGCTGTTCTTCCAAAGGTCCTGAGTTTGATTCCCAGCAACCACATGGTGGCTCACAACCATCTATGGTGAGATCTGGTACCCTCTTCTGGCCTGCAGGCACACATATGGGCAGAACACTATATAAATAACAATAAATAAATAAATCTTTTTAAAAAAAAAAAACCCAGCGAGGTGTAGAATTGAACCACGCTGACCCTTCCCTGTGTGCTGCTCCTTCCCAGGCTATAGAAAAGGTCACAGTGAAAAGGGTGGTTGCCATGATGCAAACCAGACCACACACCTTCAAACACCAAGCTTAGAACAATCACTAAGACTTGCAGGTTCAAGATGACTCAGTCACCTCCAGACAGCTATCAAAGTCTCACCGCCCATGCACCTGAATTGCTTGTTTTTCAAGACTGATAAACTACTCTGGTGTTCAGCTGTCTGGGGCTAAGATCACAAAAGATGCCAGGGCTAGCTGAAGAGCCGACAGCTCAGCCACTCAGATCATACATTGTTCTTGCAGGGAACCCAAGTTTGATTCCCAGATGCCCTGGAGAAAACAGGAATAAAAGAAATTGTCCTGAATGTAATAAGTGCTATATATAATAAGCCTATGCTCACCATCAACTTAAATGGGAGAAAATAGCATCCTCTGAGACCAGGACCGAGACAACCACGTCCATTCCCTATGCTCTTGTTCAACACAATCCAATGTCTGGGAGGAGGAGTGGTGGTGGTGAGACAAAAACGGAAAGGGGAAAGGTTAAATTATCCCTATTTCTAGATGGTAGGGTCTTATATCTAAAAGACTCTAAGTTTTCTGTCCAAATGCTCTTAGACTGATGTTAAACAATTTTAGCAAAGTAACAGGACACATAATTGGAAACGAAATCAGTGCTTTGGGCTGGCGATGTGGCTCGGTTGGCAGCGTGCTCACCTAGCACCAAGCAGTTTGATCCCTGGGTCTGCACAAGCCGTATGGTGGTCATGCCAGTCAGTAGTCTCCATATCCAGAAGGTGGAGGGAGGAGGATCAGAAACTCAAAGCCATCCTCAACTACATTGGGAGACTGAAACCTGTCTCAAGAATAATTAAATTGGTAGCTTTTCTAAAAGAAAGAAACCAAAAAGAAGCTTTGCCAAGATGGAAAGCTGGGACAAATCTTGCTCATGATAAGCTTAAAAGAAACCCCTTGAGGTTGGAGCGATGGCTCAGTGGTTAGGGCTGGAGCGATGGCTCAGCGGTTAGGGCTGGAGCCATGGCTCAGCGGTTGGTTAGGGCTGGAGTGATGGCTCAGCAGTTAAGAGGCATGCTGTTCTTGCAGAGGACCCAGGTTCTGCTCCCAGCACCCACATCAGACAGCTCACAACTGCCTGGAACTCCAGTTCCAGGGGATCAGATCCCTCTTTTGGCCTCCCAGGGTACTGCTCACAGGATGTACCTAAACTTATGGGGGTGCACATGCATGTGCACACACACACACACACACACACACACACACACACCAATCACACACATGAATAAAATTAATACTTTTTTTTAATGTCTTTTGGTTTTTCAAGACAGGGTTTTCTCTGTGTAGCCCTGGCTGTCCTGGAACTTGCTCTGGAGTCCACATGGTGGAAGAAGAAAATCAACTCCTCCAAGTTGTCTTTTGACCTCCGCATACATGCCGTGGCCTGGGTACACATGAGTGCACACGTGTGAGAGCATGGAGAAAGCCCTGGCTGAGAAAAGTCCTGGCTGACGTGTGTGTCAACATGAGCAGACCATGTCAAAGACCTCAGAGCCTCAGACTCATGAGAGATGGCGAAGCCTCTTAGGTAATAGGCAAAGCCTTCCATGGGGGACCAAGTTTGAGTGCTGACAGTGTATGCGGCAAATGTTCACCACAGCTTACCTCCCGGCCCGGGCCTGAATATTAACAGCCTGAAGCCGGCTCCCCTGCAGAGAGTGTTCCTACTAAGATTACCTAAACTTGCTTCCTTGTTTCAGTTGTATTCCTCCTTTCTCCATTCAGCTGTATGCAGTAACCCTGCCACTGTTCAGCTCTCTACAATAGATGCACTGAGCTTCTGGGGTGCTGCGGTGTCTCCAGTGCAGAGTCCAGACATCCAGACCCAGCTTTCTGTCTGTGTATCTGTCTGTGTTTGTCTTTTCCTTACTACCTTGCTATCACAGTCAGGCCCATCCCTGGAACCATGCTGGACGGGGCACACACACACAAAATAACAAATGTAAAAGATGATGGATCGTGCTTTTGAGGACTCACAAGGCACAAATAACTATGAATTCAAGGCTAACCCTGTCTACATAGTGATTTCCTGGACAGCCAGGAATACATGGTGAGACCTTGTCCTATAAATAAAATAGAAGAAAACAACCAGAAGATGGAACAATCTCATAAGCTACTTCCTCTGAATTGAGATACTCTCTCCCATGAGATTCATCGCGAGACTCAGGAAGCTCATGAAACTTACAGGGCTCAGAAAGAAGAGCGTTGCATGGCTCATACAGTGTCCTGGTTAGGGTTCTATTGCTATGGTGAAACACCATGACCGAAATGCAGCTTACAGAGGAAAGAGTTTATTTGGTTTACTCTTACACATCACAGCCCATCATCAAAGGAAGCTCAAGGCAGGAATCTAGAGCCAGGAACGGAAGCAGAGGCCTTGGAGGACCCTGCTTACTAGCCCATTCCTTGTGGCTTGCTCAGCCTTCTTCCTGGTGCCAGACAGGACCACCAGCTCAGGAAGTGGCACCACTCACAGTGTCCTGAGTCTTCTCATATCAGTCACTAGTCAAGAAAATGCTCCACAGGCTTGCCTACCGGCCAGTCCAGTAAAAACATTTTTCTTAATGGAGGTTCCTCCTTCCCAAATGACCCTAACTTTTGTCAAGTTAGCAACAACAACAATTAGCCAGCACACAGGTTCCCAAAGCATAAACGCATGCACACATGCACGCACACACGTACTAGAAGAGGAAACTCTCCATCCTGTCAAGTGACCTGAAACACATGCCTGAAACTCTGGCGATGGGATGGTCATGAGCCAACACCCACGTTAGGTGGGCTTTTCAGTCCTGCAGCTGTCGTTAAATAACCCAAGAACCTGAAAGCAGCCCCTAGCTATGATCCTCTACTGGTTCTGTTAAATTTCGGAGGCAGCATAAAGAGACAGAAGTCAGAAAGATGGGGCTGGGGAGATGGCTTAGCGGTTAAGAGCACTGGCTGTTCTTCGAAAGGACCCGGGTTCAGTTCTCAGCACCCACATGGCAGCTAACAACTGTCTGTAACTCCACTTCCAGGGACTCTGACACTGTCATACAGACATGCATACATGCAAGCAGAACACCAATGTAATAAAATAAAGATAAATAATTTTTTTGTTTTGTTTTGTTTTTCGAGACAGGGTTTCTCTGTGTAGCCTTGGCTGTCCTGGACTCACTTTGTAGACCAGGCTGGCCTTGAACTCACAAGGATCCACCTGCCTCTGCCTCCGGGGTGCTGGGATTAAAGGCATGTGCCACCACGCCCGGCTCAATTGAATATTTTTTAAAAAGAAGTCAGAAAGAAACCCAAGTTGGACATTCAGCAGATGGGACCGTGATTATTATCACACACAGGAAAGGGCACATGCTCTCCTGCAGAAAATTGTAGGGTCAGCCAGGGCGAAAACCTGTCTGCAATCCTTTATATGCTCAAGGTGAGGGCCTTCAGAGCGAGGAAACTGTTGCTGCAGCTATAGGAGATTACCTGTCTCCCCTTCCAGAAATTGTTTGCCCAACGTGAGACAGACTATTCTGGGAGACAGGCTGTTCCAACAGAGATTCCTTTCTGGGATGACTGATGCTAATAACCGAGCAAGGTCATCTGTAATCTCACAAAGCCCTGTTTGACAACCGAGGCACTCTATCAGGGTCACTTAAGTAGACTTGAGTCTGCCATCGGTACCCTCCTCAGGTGAACAGACACTGGTTCATGTTTCAGAAAAGCCACACAACAATCTCTAGGTTCATGGATTGATAGAATCAACACTGAAAAAAAAAAAAAAAGACTATTACTGAAAGTGATTCATAAAGTCACAGTTATATCCTTCACAAAGATTTTGTTTAAAAAGCCCTAGAATGAATAAGGAAGGGGCTAGAAATATGGCACAGAGGGTGAGAGAGCTTGCTGTCCATGAATGAGAGTTCAAATCACCAGAGCCCAGGCAAAAAGCTGGGTGCACTCTTGCTCACACCTATAATCTCAGCATTGTGAAAGGAAAATTCAGAAAGATCACTGAGGCCTGCTGGCCTGGATCCAGAACAGCGAACAGCTTGTCTCAAGGGAATAAGGCAGAAAATGACAGAGGCTACCTGACACCCTCCTCTACAAATTAATGCGTGCAAGCACACGCGCGCGCGCGCACACACACACACACACACACACAACACACAGAAACACATTACAAACACCGTATACATACACAAGATAAAATTCATATGAAAGCATAAAAGACCTTAACTTGCCAAAGCAGTCCTAGGTGGAAAGAGCATGCTGGGGGCATCACTTGATGTCAGCCAGATCCGTGATAACAAAAGCGAGGAACAGTGGAATAGAACCGAGGACCCAGAAACAAATCCTCACAGCTAGAGCCGCCACCTAATTTTTGACAAAGGTGTCAAAAATATACTGGAAAAGAGAGACGCTCTTAACAAACAGGGCTGGGAAAACTGAATCTATCACAATAGGAAGGTATGAAACGAGATCTGTATGTCTCACCTTACACACACACACACACACACACACACACACACACAATCATCTCAAAGAAAACAAAGAGTAATGTAAAAACTGAACTGTGAAAAATCGATAGAGGAGAAAACGTAAAACATCTTAAGATCGGGCAAAGGCACGGCCTTTCCAAAGAGTATGCCATCAGCACAGGAAATGTCCCAAGCGGTTACCTAGGCTTTAAATTTTCTCTGGGGCAGCAGAGAAGGCTCAGCAGGTGGCGGCACTTGCCACCAAGCGGAGGACCTGAGTGCAACCACCGAGATGCACATGGTGTCGGGAAGCCACTGCCGAAGGTTGCTCTTTGATCTGCATGCCTGTGCTCCGGCTTCAACATGGTGTCTGTCTGTCTGTCTGTCTGTCTGTCTGTCTGTCTGTCTGTCTGTCTCTCTCTCTCTCTCTCTCACACACACACACACACACACACACACACACAATGAATCAATCAGTAAATAAGAATAATTTTTTAAATACATAAATAAATGAAAGCTTCTCACGCAAAAGGCACTGGGGGTGGAGAAGGGAGAAGCTGTTCAGGCAAGGAAGCAATCCGCAGCGTAAGGAGATAGCCTGCAGAGGGGAGGGCTAGCATCACGAATGCATGAAGAGCTACACATCCTAAACACCAAAATAATCATCTTGTCAACAAACGGGCAAGTGAACTGATAGCTTTCAAAAGAAGTACAAATGCCCAATGGGAAGATTTAGGGGGTGGGAGTTGCCCTCCTTTAACCCCAGTACTGAGAAGGCAGTGGCAAGTGAGTTCAAGGACAGCCAGGGCTAAAGAGAGATCTTGTCTCAAAAAAATAAAATAAAATAAAAATCTATGAGGCAGAAAACAATTTGAAAAAAATGGCTGAAAACTTCCTTCATTTGGTGGGAGCATTATGTGCACTCAAGCATCCTAGTGAACTGTTACAAAATTTAACAAAATGTAGCTGCCTTTCCTTTCCTGGGAATATTGATTTTCCCCATTGGTAATATTCTCTTAATATTATTATTACTAAAAATCTATTTTTTCAGCCTGGCGTGGTGGTGCACGCCTTTAATCCCAGCACTGGGGAGGCAGAGGCAGGTGGATCGCTGTGAGTTCGAGGCCAGCCTGGTCTACAAAGTGATTCCAGGACAGCCAAGGCTACACAGAGAAACCCTGTCTTGAAAAACCAAAAAAAAAAAAAGAGCTATCTGGGAAGCTTTTGATTATAATATGACAACTAAAAAACAACCTGGAGAGTGTATCAGTGCAGCGGTCAGTCCTGAGGTATTTTTAGTTAATGCTTTATTCTTTTAGAATAGTAATGTACTTACTTTTAATTCAACTTTAAACCCTCTGCCAGTTCCTTAACTCACTTCTTGCCAGTTCAGCTAGATAAGGTGGTTTGCAAATTTCATCTCCAGAAACTTCTCTGCTGAATCTGCCCTCCCGGAGGTGAGCCACCAGCCCCCACACCTGTGGCTTCTCGGCATCTTTCTCCGAATCTTCCTCCCTCGGCAGCCTCTTCTCTTTCCTGTTTTGGAGCTCCAGCCCCTAGGAGGAACTGCCTGCCTCTTACTTTTGTCTTGCATTTGTAGATTGCATTTTTCCTGTATTTTCCCAGTATATAAGTTATCTTACAGTTTCCAAAAAAAACTTCCATCAGCTACTGCCACATCCATTTCCAAAATGTCTGCTGTGACTTTAGCTTCTTGTCTGTCTGCCCTTACATCTGTACTCTTTTTCTTTCTCTCTTTTTTTGAGACAGGGTTTCTCTCTGTAGCCTTGGCTGGCCTGGACTGGCTTTGTAGACTGGATTGGCTCAAGTCCACAGAGATCACCTGTCCCTGCCTGCTCCCGGGTGCTGGGATGACAGGCGTGTGCCACCACACCCGGCTACATCTGTGCTCTTATCACATTTTTTTTCAAATGGAGGTGGCTGTTGTTTGTATGTTTTGCTGTATTTTTTTTTTTTTTTTTTTTGAAACAGACAAAAGAGTCAGAGACGCACCTGTTCCCACTGTTAGGGATCCCACAAAAACGTCAAGCTAACGACCAAAATGTATATACAAAGGGCTTGGTGCAGACCCCTGCAGGCTCCATGTTTGCCTTAAGCCAAAAAAAATCGATATATATCTCAGCCTAGCCTTAACCCTCAGTCCTTCTGCCCCCACCTCCCTATTGCTAATATTACATGCATGTGCTGCCAGGCCCAGGCTATATGCAAACGTTTCCCAGCATTCCCGCCAGCCTCTCCATGTGGCCCTTCGCCCATTGGCGTCCTACCTGACAGGGACTATACATTGTACACATCCCACTGGTGCTTTGTTCTGCATCTTCCTGGCCACTAGTGATGCTGCAAATCTGCCGTGTGTTTATTTGCTGTTTGGATTGACGTCTTTGTAAACTGCTCTCTCATGTTCTTTTCCTTCTCCTCAACTGTTTTTTTGGTTCTCGCTTGCCTGTTCTAGCCGCAAATATAGCTTGGCCTTCAACTTTGCTTAAGGTCACTTCTCATAATTTTCCCTCTAATAGTTTTATATTAAGCCAGGCATTATGGTGGCACATGTCCCAGTACTTGGGAGGCAGAGGCAGGTGGATCTCTGTGAGGTTGAGGCCAGCCCAGTCTACAAAAAAAAAAAAAAAAAAAAGTCAAAGGCTTTAAATTTCCCATAGATGTGTCCTGCTTGTTCCTACCCACCTCCAGCAGGGAGGAACTGCACATCGTTGAATGGGCCAGAGGTAGGAAGCACCCTAAAATCCTAAAATCCTAAAAAAAAAAAAAAAGTAGGTAAGTGCTCATTGGTAAACTAGCTGGGTTGCAGATGAGGTGCAATTAGCCTGATAGTGTAGATGGGGAAACTGAGGTATGAGAAGGACAAATTGCTCACCAAAGATCACACAGCTACAAAGTGTTGATCTTCCTGACCCGGGGTCTTTCTACCATGGGCCGTGTCCCTTATGAATCTAGGCAACTCAGCAGCCTACCCGCAGCCATCTATACTACTGGCGTCTGCATTCCCTGACACCTGTCACATTGCCCTGACATGACTCAGCACCTCCCTCAGGGAGGCCTCCTCACAAGGCCTGTCAGTTCTCATCTTCTTCCAGGAAGCTTTGCTTGGTTCCCAGCCTCGCACAGCTGGGCTGCGGGAGCAGCCTCTCACACCTGCTGTGGACTTAGGACTGAGTGCAGAGAGAGTGACTGCAGGCTCACCCAGGAGGCCAGAGGCCTGGCCCTAAAGTGGCAGCAAGCGAGCAGTGGGTACATTGTCCTGCAACATGCTAGCTCCCTTCATCCAGAGAGAGAGCACACAGCTCCTAAGTGCCTATCCACTGAGAACCAGCCTGGGCTTCATGGAGAGATCCTGATAATAATAATAATAATAATAATAATAATAATAATAATAATAATAATAATAATAATAATAATAACAACAGTGAATACCTGGTGGTGGTGGCACACGCCTTTAATCCCAGTACTCTGGAGGCAGAGACAGGTGGATCTCTGTGAGTTCAAAGCCAGCCAGGTATGCAGAGCTATTTCTAGGACAGCCAGTGCTACATACATACACACACACACACACACACACACACACACACACACACACACACACGAGAGAGAGAGAGAGAGAGAGAGAGAGAGAGAGAGAGAGAGAGAGAGAGAGAGAGAGAGAGAGAGAGAGAAACTGTCTGGGGAGGAAAAACAAACAAGAAACCAAACAAACAAACAAACAAAAAAGTGAGCAAATTCTTAGTGATCTACAAGATTTGCCTCATCTGCAGGCCACATCACAAGACTGCCAACGGCGACTTGAAACCTCATATCCTCCCAAGTCCTACAGAACCGAAGTGCACCACAGTCTGTGTGGAAACTGATCCAGCTAGTAAGTGATTCAAAGAAACCTTTGTTGTCCTTGGTCGGACAAAGAGACCGTGCATGTAGAGGAATGTTAATTCAGAGCATGGCTGTTTCTGTCAAAAGATCACATCCAAAGATCTTCTAGGTCTGACTGGAATACAAACACACCTTTAATCCAGGAGACAGCAGCAAACAGATCTGAGTTCCAAAAGAAAAAGCATAATTCCAGGCCTGGTAGTACATGCCTTTAATCTCAAACGAAGGTAAAGTTAGTCTGTAAAAGGAAGCACCCGTGTTTGAAAGTGATGTCTAACTGAGTGGCAGAAGAGGTGATGAATCAGAGATTCGACAGACTAGGATACACCACACTCTTGCAAGAAGAGAAAGAAAAGGGAGCCTACTTAAGGGGCAATACAGAGAGGCAGGGGGCGGGGGGGGGGGAGAAGAGGCAGTTTTACTGGGACAGTAATAGAGAGATGGGTTGCAGAGAGAAAACACAGCTAAGACAGAACAAGAGAGAGAGAGAGAGAGAGAGAGAGAAGCCAGAAGCCAGAAGATTAGAGCAGATTGCTGAGTTAGTTTGAGGTGAAGCAGAGCAATTCCAGGCCAAGGGAAATGCCAGATTAAATAAATCAGCCGGGAGAGGAGTTTGAGCCAGAACAGCTGAGTGGAACCAGCCAGCCCAGAGCTCAGAAAGAACAAAAAAGGGTGAGCTTAAAAAAAAAAAAAAAAAAAAAAGGATGAGCTTATTAAGCACTAAATCCCAGAGGCTGGAAACATTCGAGGCCTAGGTTAGATTGTACAGAGGCTAGAAGCTTCCAGCACAAGGCCTAGGTTAGCAGAAGGAGGCAGTTAGCCTCTGAGACAGCAACTGAGACAGGAGGATAACAGTTCCTTTTACACGTGCATGTTGTAGTGCAGGGCAGAATCATCACACTATTCAGAATGGCATCAATTTAAAACTTATGAATTGTTTGTTTCTGGAATTTACCCAGCTTACCACAGGTGACTTGAAACGGCAGACTAGATAAGGCAGTGAGTATAAAGTGAAAATGTCAGATAAAAACGGTGCAGAACTATACTATTGTGTAAAAGAGATGAGGAATAAGTGTACATGTGTTTTTGCTTCTATAGTAATGGAAAATAATCTTTTTATTTTGTCTTTTAGTCTTGTTGTATAAAACAGAACTTAAATATTCCAGGCTGGCCTCGAACTAGTAATTCTCCTGCCTCAGCATGCTGAATATTGAGATTACAGGCAGGAGGCAATGTGCCTGGCTTATTGTAAATCATTTTTAAATGTGAATTATTGTAAGTAATGTTATTTATTTATGTACTTATTTATTGAAAGGAAGTGTGTGTTTACACATGTCACAGCAAGGATGTGGGTATCAAAGGTCAGTTTGCGTGAGCTGAGTCTCTCCTTCCATATGGGACTTGGAGCATCCAACTTGGGTCATCAAACATGGCAGCAAGCACGTTTGCCCTTGGAGCCACATCACGAACACTTATTTTATGGTTAATAACATTGCCTGTGCCCTGGGACAGGGACTTGGTTGTTGGGATGGAATGGGAGGGAAATTCTTTTCCATGGACATCTGTCCTTCAGAATTAGACCTGGGAGGCTGATCCCAGGACCCCGGAAGATACCAAAGTCCTTGGGCCAAAGTGGCCTGGTGTTTGCATGTAGCCTATGATGTCCTGCTATGTGCCTTAAATCAACCCCGGAATATCCACAGCACCTCCTTGCTATGGTGAATCTCCGCAGCCAGCCTGGTGGGACATAGAGTCTCTATGGAAACAGGCACACTCCAGCTCTGTCTGAGGTGTAGGTTTAAGAGTGCAGGGAAGGGAAGACAGGTCCTGAGTGTGGTGGCAGCATCCTTTGAGCTGGGGTCTCACACAGAGTAAAAGGGGAAGGTGAGCACACAGCCTTCATCCCGCTTGGCTTTCCGGCTGTGGGCACCGCCTGAGCAGCCGCCTCACCCTCCCACCACGACTTCCCGAGTATGAAAGACTTGCCCTCACCCTGTATGCGAAGTAAGCCCTTCCTTCCTTCCTGACGCTGCTTTCGCCAGGTATTTTTGTCACCCCCAAGGAGAGAAAGTAACAAACGCGTTCCTACAGTGAAAATGCGGTGAAGTCGATGCCCCACCGTATTGTTTCAATAGTGGTGAGAAAGACTGCACATGCTCAGTACAGAAACAGCTGCTTCCGCAGATAGCTTCTTCTCTTTATGTGTGTGTCCCTAGCTGGACTGGACTTCGTGTAGACCAGGGTGGCCTTGAACTCACAGGCATGTGCCTGCTGCCTCTGCCTCCAAAGCGGCGGGATTAAAGGTGCACCTCATCAGACATTTTTCATCGGAGGCTGGCTGCACCCACGGATGCACCGCTCATGTATGGTTGAGCACCCTCTGACCCCTTTGGAACTCTGCGTCCCAGCAACTCACTGCCCAGTTTATAAAAATATTAAAATTTAATTAAGAGTTGAAAATAAAATAAAGAAGAGCGCACATACACACAAGGGCGCAGGCCATTGTGGGGGAAGAGGGTCCGCATCTGTGTGAGGCAGAAGCTACCTGCACTCCAAATGGCAGCCCCAGCAGGCAGCCTGTGGTTGCCTCTCTTTGGCCTGAGTGCTTCCTCCTTAGTTACAGAATTCTGTTTGTATTCGGGGTTGCTATGGGACGAGAGTCAAAAATACAATTCCAAGTATCTCTGCAAGATAGCGGTGCTGGCCTGAGCCATGGCCTTCCTGAGTGGAGCCTCTTCCTGTCTCTCCAAGACGCATCAAGCTGATGGGAAGGCTGCCTGCTTGGCTCCCTCAGCCTTTTCCTTCTCACAAGGACACAGACTCAGACATTGGCCGTCACCATGTCTGAGGAGGGGCTAAGGACTAGGGTGACGAAGCAGAAAAGCAAAAAGATTCTGGGCCCTAGACTGTCCTCCCAGAAGCGGGGAGGTCTATGCCAAAAGTCCATCACCCACACAGGGGACACTGCAGATTTACAGGTGGATCGTGATAACTTTCTGGAATACAGTAAGGAAGCATTCCACTTAACAAAAATCAGTGTAATAGTTCCAACACAGAGAACAGAAAACAAAATAAGTTTGCTTTTTTGTTTTGTTTTGTTTTTTTTCAAAGACCCAGTGTGTTTTAATTTGGCCAAGAAATGTAATCTGTTATTTTGTTTATGTTACTGCAGTAACATTGCCTACATTAAAATTTAAATTTTAAGGTTGGCCTGTGGCCTAGTGGAAGAGCAAACGCGTCACAAACAAAGGGCCTGGCTTCTATACAAGCACAAGACAATGTGCTGTAGCCAGGCACAGTGCTGACAACACTTTCACAACCCCAGCACCTCGGAGGCTGAGGCAGGAGGATCACAAGTTTGAGGCTAGCCTAGACTACATAGAGACTCTGTCTCAGAAAACAACAAAAACAACGTGAGCTATTTTTATGCTCATTTATGCATGCCATAAATACATGCTTATGATTTGAAAAATCATACTAATTTTCAAATCTTTAAATCATACAGACATTGCTTTTATAAATTAAAAAGAAACTGGAGCAATGGCTCAGCAGTTGAGAGCACCTGCCGCCCTCACAGAGAACAGGAGGGGAGTTCCGAGCAGCCACACCAGGTGTCTCACAACCGCCTAGAACCCCAGCTCCAGCACCTTCCGGCTTCTGTAGGCATGCACACATGTGCACACACACACACACACACACACACACACACATATACCACAAGCATTTTAAAAATCCATCATAAAATATAATAATCCGGGTCCTCTGCAGAGCAGGAGTAAAGAGTTGTGAAATCCTATACTTGATATGTAATTAATGTCTACAAAATGTATATAGCTCTTGTAACTCAACAATAACCAAAAAAGTGACCCAGTTTTGAAAGTAGGTAAAAGATTTATAGATAGACCTAAAAAATAAAAATAAAAAACAAAATAAGTAAAAGATGCTTTAATGTTGCTATCTCTCAGGAAATGAAAATCCAAACCAAAGATTCCACCTCAAATCTATTGGGACAGTCGCCATGACAACAACAGCAAAAGGCCAGAAAGATGGCTCAGCAGGCGAAAGCACTTCTTCCCAAGTCTGACAACCAGAGTTTGACTCCAGCAAAGTCAAGAGGCTGAGGCAGAAGATCAAGAGGTCTAGGCCAGTTTGAACCAGTTCTAAACCAGGGTTACACAATGTAAAAATGAAAGAGAGGAAGGGGGCGGGAAAATGGGGTGGGGGTGGGGGAAACAAGCACCAGCAAGATGCTGAGAAACTGGGAGCTCTGCACGTTGCTGCTGAGAACGCAGGGCAGTGAGGGCACTGTGGAAAACCGTGTGGCCGCGCCTGAAAAAAATGCAACACATGACTTGCGTATGATCCATCACTTCTGTTTCTGGGACTATGTGCAAAAGAATTAAAAGCAAGGCTTCAAAAAGATGAGTACACTGTCATGGTGACAGCACTGTCACTCACACAGGAGCACCGCCACCTCTGACACTCTGCAGAAACAAAACGCCGGCTATCCATGAAGTACGCTGTTATTCAGCCTCGGGAAAGAAAAGTTGACCAAGGTGGCTCAGGGCTCAGGAGGCAGAGGAAGAGCTTGAGCCCTCAGTTCAAGACCAGCATGGGCTATGTACATCTCAAAAAAAAAAACAAAAACAAAAACAAAAACCTTCATCCTAAGTGAATGAATCCAGTCACAAAACAGACCGGAAGTGGAAATCGAAAGCTGGTTGCTGGCAGGAGTGGAGTGGGGAATGGGAAGGTTGTTTAAAGGGTACAGAGTTTTCTTTTTGCAAGATGAAAGTATCCTGGAAATCCTGAACATGCCCAATGCTGCTGAATTTACATAAGGCTGAGGTGGTAATTTTATGTTTTATGGGAGTTTTGTTGTTGTTTGTTTTGTTTTGTTTTGTTTTCCAAGACAGGGTTTCTCTGTGTCGCTTTGGCTGTCCTGGACTCACTTTGTAGACCAGGCTGGCCTTGAACTTGCAAAGATCCGCCTGCCTCTGCCTCCTGAGTACTGGGGTTAAAAACATGCACCACTATGCCCGGCACTCTGCCAGTTTTTAAAGCACTTTGTTTGCTTATTTGCTTTGGCAGTGTTGGAGTTTGAACACAGAGTTCTGGTATGCCAAGAAGTGCCACTCACGCTACATTTGAAGAAAAGCAGCCTAAGCTCCTTTGAGCCCATTTATCCAACACTAGAGGCTGAGCACCTACTCTGGGCCAAGCTCAATGTGGACCCCTGGAGAGGAGCTGGAGAGCAAGCAGTGCACAATCCAGAGCAAGACAGACTGGAGGCACCAGCTACCTCACAGCGTTAGGGCTGAGGAGTGGAGCTCAGGCACAAAGGCTCCTCCTCCCCCCGTCTGTGTAAGGCCCCTGAGCACATCACTGACAACCGGGGCAAGTAAATTGATTAATATTACGAAGCCAATCTCGTGGTGTAACAGGATACAGGGGGCACACGAGAGGGAAAGGATTGCATAAGGGAGAATCTTCAGGCCAGATCCAAGCGAGGGAAGATGGCCAAATGTCAGACTGGAAGGAGCAGCAAGTGCAAAGGCCCAGAAGGAGAAAGGTGTGTCTGAGCTGGCAGAAAGTAGGAGGAGCAAGAGTGATTTGGGGAACCAGTGGGGTGGGGACAGATGGTGGAAGCACTGTCAGCAGCCCCATGCACAGGAGTCAGATAAAAAGCCATCCATTAGCTACCACGAAGAAGTCAAGGCAGGAGTAGGAGCTCCACGCCCACATGCCGAGATTCTGGATTTGGGGGACAGGGTCACAGCAGGTTGGGAGGGCTAAGATAGGATGAAGTCCAAATATACTACTATGACAAGAAAATTAATTATAGCAACCAACTCTTTTGTCCTGGAGAGATGCTGGGCCAGTCACTGAAAGCCTCACGAAGTTCCACATTTGTCTTAACCATCACTGCATGCATGAGTTAAAAGATGCTTGCTGGCCCACTCTGCCTTCACCCTGTCTGTGCAGTGGGTGCAATAAAGCCCAGAGATGGGGGTGGAGAGCAACGCTGGGACAAAACAAAGTCTAAAGGGTGGGGTGGGGACCTGGGGAAATGGCACCCCAGAGCTGATGGTCTTTGCTTATGTGGGAGAAGCCTGGGCCCCACTCACCTTATGGGACACTCAGAGTTAGTCTCCCTGACTGGGAGGGCATCTAGTCTGACTCACAGGAATAGCGCAGGCGGTCAGAGGGAGACAGGAGTCCCACCATGCCAAACAAGGCCTCTCAAGTCCCCGCTGACTCAAGGTCACCTAAACCCTAGTCTTTCTGAGCTAGTACGGTGGCTCAGAGGGTAAAGGCCCTTGCCCCCAAAACTGGCAAACTGATTTCAATCCCCACAACCCACATAATCGAAAAACTCCTTCCCACAGGTTGCCCTCTGCCCTCCACACACATCCCGTGTGCGTGGGAACACAGTCTTTTAACATTTCAATGCTGTCCGGATTGGTAGAGCATGCATAAGCCTGCATGGGTCTTGCATCCCATTCGAAGGCTTAAATCAGCCCGTCAAACCCAGCACTCCTGCATCTAGTCACAAACTACCACCCCTGCCTGTACTTAATGCTCATGTAATTTGTTGTTAAAGCAATATCCTTTGGGGGCTGGAGAGACGGCTCACAGTCAACAGCATGGCTGCTCTTGCAGAGGGCCAGGTTTGATTCCTAGCATCAATATGACAGCTCACAGATGTCTGTAATTCCATTCTAGGGATTCAATGCCCTCTTCTGGCTGAGTTGGAACTCTCTATGTAGACCAAGCTAGCCTTGAACTCACAGAGATCTCCTTGCCTCTGTCTCCCAAGAGCTGGGATTAAAGGCCTGTGCCATCACGCTCAGCAATAAAAATCTTTTTTTTTTTTTTAACTTTTTTATTAAAAAAGAAAGCAAAAGTTGTCTTTGTGTCATGGCCATGACTTTGTGGTTTTTTGTTTTTGTTTTTGTTTTTTCTGAGACAGGGTTTCTCTGTGTAGCCTTAGTTGTCATGGACTTGCTTTGTAGACCAGGCTGGCCTTGAACTCACAAAGATCCACCTGCCTCTACCTCCCGAGTGCTGGGATTAAAGGCATGTGCCACCACGCCCGGCAGTGCCCACACCTTTAATCCCAGCACTCCAGAGGCAGAGGCAAGGAGATCTCTGTGAGCTCAAGGCCAGCCTGGTCTACAAAATGAGTCCAGGATAGGCAAGGCTACACAGAGTAACCCTGTCTTGAAAAAAACAAAATCAAAACCAAAAAACCCCCAAAACTTATAGCTTTTTCCTGTCTACATAAATACACAAACGAAACAGAATGGACAGGCTTATAGCCAGCCCAGACTTTGGCAAAGACTAGTTCAATCGGTCCAGAGTCCTGTCAGGAGGCACCCTGGTTGTGTGACCTTAAGAGGTCACTCAAATTCTCTTTGCCTCAATTTCCACACTTTCAAAATAGAGCTAATAAGAGTACCTACCTCACAGAGTTGTAAGATGAAAACAGTGGGACATGTCACAAAGTGCCACCAAATAAGGTCACCAGAGTGAGAGTGGGAAGACTGGGGTTGGGGGTAAGGGGCCGGATGGGCTCCTCACCTCTCTCCAGCTCCGGGAGCCCCTCCTCTGAGCCCTGAGAGTCCCAGCTGATCCCCCCAACACACACAAACTCACCCCCACCCCGCAGTGTCTGATCACCCACCACAGCTGTCTTCCACTACCCTCAACTGTTCCAGTTTGGCCCCTGACTTAATTCTCACGTTGAGGGAGGTGGTTCAGTGGGCCCCATCCACAGAGGAAAGAGCAAAGAGCAAAGATCTGCAGAGGAGGCTGGTGGCAAGACCCTTCTGTCTGCCTTTGCATGGAGGCTAAAAGATGCTGGGCCCCCGCCCCTCCCCCCAAGCACCCTCAAGCCTTTATCTCCAGGAGGCAGCAGCTGAGCCTCCCAGTATCTCTCTGATCCCCCAGATTTCCGGTTCCCCAAAGACAACTCAGGATGTGGGGAAGGAGGGGCAGGGAGAGGAGAAGACAGACAGAGACATGGGGCTGGGGGGGCTGGGGGGAGGAGACAGAAAGAGAGACACTGGGGGGGGAGGGAGAGACAGAGACAAAGACAAAGAGACAGAGAGAGAGACATGGGGGTTGGGAGAGAGACAGAGAGAGACATGGAGGAGGGAGAGACAGAGACAGAGAGACAGAGAGAGACACGGGGGGAGCAGAGGGAGACAGAGAGAGACACGGGGGGAGCAGAGGGAGACAGAGAGAGACACGGAGGGGGGAGAGACAGAGAGACATGGGGGTGGGGAGGGAGAGAGAGAGAGAAAAGGAAGATGAAATGACCACTACCAAGGGGGCAGTGACAGACACACAAGAGAGAAAATGCTCCCAAGACAGAAGCAGACAGACAGAAAGAAACAGAGGCAAGCATACAAGAAAGAAGAGATGGTGCACGCCTTTAATCCCAGCACTCGGGAGGCAGAGGCAGGTGGATCGCTGTGAGTTCGAGGCCAGCCTGGTCTACAAAATGGGTCCAGGACAGTCAAGGCTACACAGAGAAACCCTGTCTCGAAAAACAAAAAAAAAAAAAAAAAAGAGAAAGAAAGAAAGAAGAGACAACAGGTGTGGTAAATACACCCCCCCCCCCCCCCGCAATTCCAGTACTGGGATGGGGAAAGCAGGAGGACCAAAAGTTCAAGGTTGCCAGTTATGGTGGTTGACTTTACCCACAGCCCTAGGGACAGGAACAGGCAGAGCTCTATGAGTTCAAGTCCAGCCTGGTCTCCAGAGATAGTTTCAAGCCAGTCAAGGCTACCTAGTGAAACCCTGTCTCAATAAGACGAAGTAAAGGACTAGCCTGGGCTACATTAGACAGAGAGAGAGAAAGAGGGGGAAAGAGAAAGAGAGAGAGAGAGAGAGAGAGAGAGAGAGAGAGAGAGAGAGAGAGAGGTGTGACACACATACAAAGGGAGACAGAGGCAGAGGCGGGGATATTGCGAGCGAGACAAAACCGAAAGCAGTCTGTGGGAGAGGGAGAAACGAGGGTTTGGGGTGCGGGGTGTTGCAGGGACCCAGAAACAGAGAGAAAATTAGTAAGCTTGTGAGCCTGGTGGGAGAGAGTGAGAAATGCTTAGCACCTAGCAGGCATGCAAGGAGGAGGGGTGGCCCAGAGGCTCAGCTTGAGGGCAGAGGGACAACTATGCCACCTTATTTCTCAAGGCACCAGGGGCCCACGAGCCCCCCAGGGTAACTGATGCTGTAGGGGACCCACCCCAGTGAGCTCACACAGCTGTGTGCTAAAGAACCCTGTAACACTAGTGAGAAGTCCTGTGGGGGAAGGTCCTTGGACAAAACAGAGGAAGAGGACCCCAGAGGCCACTCCAAAGGTGGGCAAGAAAGAAGAGAGTCAAAGCAAGACTGGCCCCGAACTATCCCTGGAGGGAGAGCCCCAATCCTGCCTAAGCCGGCCTGAGCCTGACCACCTGTCCTCTCTGAGCCTCAGTTTCCCTCACTTGCCAAACAGTCGCATAGAGCAGCCATGCAAGGATGACCTCCTGAAAGGGCATATGTAACGTGTGGGGCCCTGCACATGGCACATGGCAGGTGCCTGAAGCCGGGCCCCTCGCTGCAGCTGATGCTCCCACAGCATCCTGTCTTTGTGAGTCAGGATTCTTTCATTTACAAAAACAGCAGACACACACTGAAGCCCACCCAGACCAAAGGATGCTGGAAAGCCACGTCCTGTAGCGGGCCGTTCTTGGGTGGACCTGACCTCTTCCCAGGGTGGCTCCAGGCCTGGGTGGAGTTCACAGAAACCTGCCTCCCTCACCTCCTCCATACTGCCTGATCCCTGCTGCCTATCCCTTTTGGGTGATCCCGAGATGTTCCAGGCCTGTGTACTGTTGAGAGTCTTGGAGAGAAAGAGTATCTTCCAATGCGGAGGGAGCTGACTAGTTCCTTTGCCGTGTTTTCTCTTTTGCCAACATCTAACAATGTACACAGCTCCCCTTCCTCTACCTCACAGTAAGCTGTGGAACTAACTGTGTGACCTTAAGAAAATCATTTAACCTCCTGAGCCTGTTTCTTTGTGTGCAGAATGGGCTTCCTGTATGTGCATCGGGAGTGGCTCACACACAACTCAGCAGCAGAGCGCCTGGTTTCCCTTGGAAACCTTCTCATTTCCAGTCCCTTAGAGGCCAGCGTAGAATACATAACATGGGCAAGCCTAGAGTGGTCAGCACATGGGTTCTATCGGCCAGTGATTGGCTTGGGGAGTCACGTGTCCCAAGATAGCCCAACCAGAATAATTTTAGTGCTTTTGATGAAGAGGCAGGTCCTTAGAGCAGCCCATCACATGACCAAGCACACAGGGAAAAGCTGTGTAAAGATAGATCAATAAAAAAGAGAGCTGAAGAGCCTGATGTTGTGGCTCCCAGCACTTGGGAGGCAGAGGCAGGTGGATCTCTGTGAGTTCGAGGCCAGCCTGGTCTACAAAGCAAGTCCAGGACAGCCAGGGCTACACAGAGAATCCCTGTCTCAAAAAGAAGGAGGAGGAGGAGAAGAAGAAAAAGAAAAAGAAGAAAAGAGAGCTGAAAGTCAAGGAGATGGTTAAGTAGGTAAACTGTTTGCTGTAAACATGAGAGCCTGAGTTCAGATCCCAGCACATATGTAAACAACCAAGTGTGGAGACAAACTGGTGACTTTTGTAAGGGAAGTTATACACACCCTCCCCAGGGTGTGCTCTACACACCCTCCCAAGGCCCTCACTCTTCTGTCCCATCTGCCGAGCTCAAGACTGGAGGCCCAACTCCTACTGGAGCCAAGAAACATGAAATGAAAAACACTTGGTGACTCAAGAACATCCCTCAACTCCCTCAACCACCAAGGCAACGATCCCCAGGCACTCCTTGTGCCTCTCAGCCACAGCCAACCAGTCACCGTGGTACCTGGAGTGTGTGGCCATTGCTCTGCTGGCCCACAGCCTCTGCTCTCCCACCTCTAAGGCATCTGCCCCTGCCAGCCAACCTCCACAACAACTAATGCAGGGATACTTGCTAGAGTGCAAACTTGGCCATGTCATCCTGGGCTCCATAGCATCCAGGGACAGCCCATGGTCTCAGAGTGAAGAGCTTAACCCATCTGTCCACCCTTGGGTCTATGCCTTCTCCAGTATCATATCATTTCCTCAGTTCTCCAAGCTCAACTCAGGACTTTAGTATCCAATGCCCCTAAAGCCTGGAGCATCTCAGGCTAGTCATCCAATTGTCACACACCAACCAGTGACACTCCCATGGCTGCTTATGCTATATCCTCCACGCCCACCCATTCCTACCTGGGCCTTGATCTTATTTTTGTTTTGTGTTTGATTTTTTGGTTTGCTTGTTTTTCACACAAGGTCTTATCATATAGCTTGGGACTGGCTACATAGACTAGGCTGGCCTTGAACTCACAGAGCTCTGCCTGCCTCTGTCTCTCGAGTGCTGGGGTTAAAGACAGGCACCACCATGCTCCGGCCATTGATCTGTATTATTATGAAATCACTCGATCTAAAAACACTTTAAGTATATTCATTAAACACTTGTGGGATTTCCCCCGCTCCATTACAATGTTTTGGGGGAGGCAGTGCTGGGGTCTGAACTCAGGACTCCCACATGCACAAGTGCTCCACCGCTGACTACCCCAGGCCAAAACTGCACCATCCACTGAAGCCTTTGTTGCACTCCAATCTCGATTCTCTCCCTCCACCCAAGGTAACACTGTCCTGAACTTAGTGTTCTTCTCTTCACTGCTCTACCTGCCTTGCTAGCCGACATATGTGTGTCCCTGAGCAACGCATACAGACAGCATCTCTAATCCAAACACCCGAAACCAAACACTCCAGATACTCCAAAATACAAGTGGAAAATCCACTTCTGGCTTCATGAAGTGGGTTTCAATCAAATGCAGGTGCATTCAAAATAATGTATAAAGCTACCACTGGGCCAGGCATGGACTTTAATCCCAGCACTTGGGTGGCAGAGGCAGGTGGATCTCTGTGAGTTCAAGACTAGCCTGGTCTACAAAGTGAGTCCAGGACAGCCAAGGCTACACAGAGAAACCTTGTCTCAAAAAACAAAAACAAACAAACAAAAAAAGCTGCCACTGGGCTTTGTGTCTAAGGTGCATATGAAACACAAGAATTCTGTATTTACATTTGGATCTCATTCTCAAAATAGCCAAACATTTCAAATTAAAAAAAAAAAAAAAAAAAATCCAAGCAGAGGCAGGAGAGCTCTATGAGTTCAAGACCAGCCTGATCTGCATATTGAGTTCCAAGGCAGCCACAGCTAAACAGTGAGACCTTGTCTAAACAAACAAATCCAAGTGAGTGTGGAACTTCTGGCAAGGAACCCACAAACCCACTCCACATCTTTAACTGCCTACAAATGGCTCGCACTGCTGCCTTGATGCATGCATGTGCTGTCAGCGATGCCTCTCCTGCGGATGGGCCTGACCATCCTGAGGCTGACTGGTGGTCCCTCTGTTGTTTCCTGCTGTGCCCACTGAGATACTGCCTTGCACAGCAGCCTGTGCCTGTCCACCCCACAGGGTAGGCCAAGGTCCTACTTAGCAAACCCAGTAAGCAAAGGGCCTGCCTGACTTTCAATCTTGTTGCTAGATTGTACGACAGGCTGTTCTGCCATTTTGCCTTCACTAGTGCAGTGCTGTTGCTTCCTCTGCCTACTCCTCCTGCCCCAACAACCCAAATAAAAAGATTTAAGCCCATCACCTTATGCCAGACTTCCCAGATGCTCCCTCTTCAATTTGGTTGCAGCTGAGTTTGTGGAGGACCCCGCCCCCTCCCCCCTCCCATTGTTGACATTTTGCAAAACAAACAGAACAAAGAGGCTGCCCAGAAGCATGGTGGTGTCTTTGGAGGACAGGATCTGATCACAGACTGACCTTTCTGGCTGTGCATCATTGAGCAAGTTATCTCACTTCTCTGAGCCTGTTCCCATACCTACAAAACTAGCCATAACTGTCAGCAGGGAAGCCACGGTGATTAAATGACAGCCTGGGAGACAGTGGGTACTCTCTTGTGCATCCACCAGGGCAGCACTGGTCACACAACAGACACTCCAAGGCAAGTGAGTCGCTGACATGCTGTGACTTACTGGCCCCCATGACCCAGAAATTGTGAAGGTCGTCTCACTCATAAGTGATTAGATTCTGGAAAATATTCATGTCTAAGCCACCTTTCTCTTTACCTATGGCTTCATTTACAGGCGGGCCCTGCAGATAGGGTCTCTAGAACTCCACCCTCCAGCCCAGTCAGAGCTGGGATGAAAAGTAGTCTCCTGCAAAAACCCCAGGCTGACCCCACTGCCCAATGGGTCACAGTGAAATGTAGCTACAAAATCTGCAACCTGAACCATCGTGCGATGCAGGAAAGACCAGCTCACATCCCAGGACAGAGGGCTGGGCCTCTAAACCCACACAGAACTGGGACAAAGGTGGGCCCTGAAGGAGACCAAGAGAAAACTCCCAGAACCCAAGGCAAAGGAGCCAGGCCAGAGAAACAACCACACACCATGCCATAACCCACAAACAAACCTAGTAAGCTGACACGCAGAGAGGCCTGCAGATGTGTCACTCCCGAGCCGCTGAAGCTTTGCTGGCTGCACCTGAGCTGAGGTTGCCTTAGCTGCTTTGGTGAGGGGTAAGATAGATTCTCACTGTGTGTGCTGGGATGGCTTTGAACTCCTGAACTCCAGGAATCCTCCCACCTCAACTCCTGGAACAGCATAGACCACCTTGTCTGACTTGTTCAGCCCACTTCAGTTATTTCACTGAGAACCATAAAAGAGGCAAGAGACAAGAGACTTGCTGAGGTCATCAAGGCCAGCCCTTTGTTTGGCAAATCTAGGGAAAGAGAGTCAGTCATCTGGGTGGAGTCTCGCTGCTGACACACGCTCCCCACCCAGAGGTGTCCTGTACCCTGCTCTGCTACTGTCGCGATGAGCAGATGCACACTCACGAACTACCTTTGGGGAGATACATTCTGAGGCCCAGAACAGCCAGGCTGGGTGGGTCACAGGCCTCAGAACGTGGCTGTGTCCAGGTCACTGGCTATTGTAACAGTATTTAACCAAGACCCCTTAGAGGAGGGAGACCCACAAACACACAGAGAGGCAGAGCTGTGCAGACCTGCATGTACACGTACACACACATGTGCGCATGTGTGTCATGCATGCAAACATCCCACAAAGAAAAAGCTAGCCCTCAACCCAACACTGTCTTCACCCAGCCTTCCAGGACCCCCAAACCAGCAGGGCTGCTGGAAACTATGCATTAGGGCGCACACCTGTAATCCCAGCATGCAGGAGTGAGAGGCAGAATGATCGCCCACAGGTTCAAGGCCAGCCTGATGCCTGATCAGCATAGCAAGAGCCTGTCCCAATTAAACAACAACAACAACAAAAAGAAAGACTTTGGGCCATATGATCTTTATTCCATGACAGCGTCACACTGGAACTAGATTCATTTTCAGACTTCATCAGAAGATGCAGAATACTGGGGACACAGACCGGACCCCAAAGTGACAATAAGTTATGGGAGATTCTCAGGCGGTTGGCAAGGCGGAAGTCAAACAGGACTCCCTTAGAGACACCCTTCCCAGCAAGTCCAGTTCCAGGATTCCAGGACAGACCAGCGGCAGCTAAAACACAGCAGGGCGGAGGAGACAGGGAGGACAGAGTCATGAACTCATGAAACCAGTGGGGCATCCAGAGCCACAAAGTATGTGCCTAACCGTTTGGGGGTGACCAGGAAGAGGGTCCTGGGGAGAGGGTCCAAGGCAGGGGTGGGGACAGAGGCCACTCACCAGGCTCTCAGTTAACTTCCTGCAGATTCTCATAATCTGGAGCCTCCTCTCCATCCACTCCTCCATCTTCCACCTCCTGGGAGTTCACAGTGGCTAGAGGGAAAGGCGGAAAGACACTGGTGTTTAGCCCGCTCCAGGCAGCTGGCCAGCTTCTGCCCCCCTCACAGCTCAGTACACACCCGGCTCAGCCCTGGTCACTGGTGGCAGCTCCTGGGACACATTTACATACTCCCGGCTCCCATCTGTGGGGACAGATCAGGAGGAACAGTCAGTCATGTGCAGGGCAGGCCATGGGGAGAGGCTGTGGAGCGAGCGTCCAGGGAACACAGAGTCACGTACCCAGAGACGCTTCGGCACTCTCCTCACTCTCAGGGACGTTCACGTAATCTTCACCCGACTCTACTGTAGGACAGGCATTGCACTGCAGTTACTAGAAGACCCTCGGCCAGGCACTGGTTCCCAGAAGCCACCCCACCCCACCCCCCCCCCCCGCTAACTCAGGCAACCAGGACTCCAAACACAACCTTCCCCCCACAATATAGAGAGAATGTTCAGGAAAAGCAAGGGGAGCAGCCTGGGTAAGGGCCATGGAGGTGGATGGAGATCCACTGGACAGTGCCACTGGGGAGATAGGGCAGCGGCAGCACAGGACGCTGGGATCATGGGAGCTCAGAATGCAGAGAGCTCAGAGACATGAGGAGGAGGTGGCACACTTGGTCCAGATGCATCCCCTGTCATCAGACCTGTCTGGCTTCTGTCATCAGACCTGTCTGGCTTCTCAATATCACCAGCCATTGTCCACACCACACCTTCCCAGGCCCACGAACACCACTCACAGTATTACATGGCTTTTGGCTTTCTGGTTTCTGTATTAACATGTGGATGTGCTGGGCTTTGTAGCCAAATATCCAGGTTCAAATCCCAGCTCTAGCACTAAGCAGCTATATGTAACCTCAGATATGTTACCTAAACACTCTGTGCCTCAGTTTCTTGCCTGTACAATGAAGTTCATAACAGGACCTGCCTTGTAGGCCTATAGTGAGGATTAAAAGAGTAAATAAAAAAATAGAGCCTGCTAGATACTATGTGCTACCAAATATCTATTTATAAACCTTGAGCCAGGGTGTGGTCCCCAAAGCCTGAGGCAGGAGGTAACTTAAGTTCAGGGGTTACAGGCTAGACCGGGCATCACAACAGCAAGACTATGAGTCAATCAATCAATCAATACAAATGAATAAATAAACCCTAGCATGGTACAGAGACAGAAGTGGGGGGCAGGCAGGGAAAGGGTATACTCAGCAGAGCACCCAGGAACTGTAGGCTTTAATAAGTTGCATATATACCACAAGAGCATAAGGTAGGTCCTTAGTCAACAGTGGTTCCCTTAGTATCTTTATGTGTATGTTATATAGATGCACACAACTATAAACATGTGGCTTATCCACTCCACCTTAGACCCTTGAGACAGGGTCTCTCCCTGAATTTAAAATTAGTCTTTTATCACCCGGGCATGGTGGCGCATGCCTGTAATCCCAGCACTTGGGAGGCAGAGGATCTCTGTGAGTTCAAGGCGCCAGCCTGGTCTACAAAGTCAAGGGCTGTTACATACAGAGAAACCCTGTCTCAAAAAAACAAAAAAATAAAAAGATAAAAATTTTTAAAATTAGTCTTTTATCATTACAAGTTTGCTGAATTGGCTCACTAAATCCCTGAACAACCCAGCAGGCATACCCAGGAAATGATGAGGGAGACAGTAGGTGGGTAGATGGATGGATGGATGAACAGAATCACTTAAAGAGTCTGGGGTTCGGGGCTGGAGAGATGGCTCAGAGGTTAAGAGCACTGGCTGCTCTTCCAAAGGTCCTGAGTTCAATTCCCAGCAACTACATGGTGGCTCACAACCATTTATTGTGACCTGGTGTCCTCTTCTGGCACGCAGGCACACATGTGGGTAGAATATGTATAAGGAATTAAATCTTTTTTTAAAATCTGGGGTTCAAGAGAGAAATGACAAATTAGAAATCTGGATTACAATGGTACAAGAGAGCTGGGCAGCGGTGGTGCACGTCTTTAATTCCAGCACTCAGGAGGCAGAGGCAAGCAGATCTCTTGAGTTTGAGGCCAGTCTGGTCTACAAAGTGAGTTCCAGGACACCAAGGCTACACAGTGAGACCCTGTCTTGAAACAAAACAAACAAACAAAAAACACAAATAGAACAAGAGGGAACACGCCTGGAATCCCAGCACTCAGAAGGCAGAGGCAACTGGAACTCTATGAATTAAAGACCAGACTAGTCTACTAAGCAAGTTCCAGGGCAGCCAGGGCTACACAAAGAGATTCCGTCTCAAACAAAACAAAATTTAAAAACCTACAAAACAAAACAAACAGAGCCAGAGCACAGACATAATAGTCTAGGGAAAATACAGAAGATTGGGCGTTTCTGAATTAAAACTCAAAAATTCAGAATATTCCAAAATCCAAAACCTTTTAAGTACTGGTGTGATGCCACAAATAGAAAATTTCATACCATGAAATTTTGGTTTTATGCCAAACATTAATTAATTCACTATATATTTATAAATATTCCCAAGTCTGTATCTAAGTGTTTCAGGTAAGGGTTACTCAGAGAGTAACAGGGTTACAGAGAGAAGGGGGTAGAAAGCTGAAGATCACCAGACCCTGAGGAAAGTTCAAGGAAGGACACTAGGAAGAGACCAAAGCAGAGAAAAGCAGCCCAAGAGAAACAAAGACCACATGGTAAGCAGAAAAAAAAAAAAAAAGCAGTATGTATATGAGAGAGAGAGAGAGGGAGGGAGAGAGAGAGAACTTCTAATCAAAATTCTTACAGATACATTAATCCCAGCACTCAGGAGGCAGAGGCAGGTGGATCTCTGTGAGTTTGAGGCCATCCTGGTCTACAAAGCAAGTCTAGGACAACCAAGGCTACACAGTGATATTCCATCTCGAAAAACAAAACAAAACAAAACAAGAACAGGGTCCTATATAAAAAGAACACTGAGAAGTCAAAAAAGGAAAAAGAAAAAAGAAAACAAAGCAAGAGAGCTTTCAGATAAAAGATTTTTTTCTTTTTATTGTTTTGGTTTTTGAAACAGGATCTCTTTTTTTCTTTTCCTTTCTTTTTTTTTTCTTTTCTACTTTTTATTTATTTATTTATTTTGAGACAGAGTTTCTCTGTGTAGCCTTGGCTGATCTGGACTCACTTTGTAGACCAGGCTGGCCTCGAACTCACAGCGATCTGCCTGCCTCTGCCTCCTGAGTGCTGGGATTAAAGGCGTGCACCTCCACACCCAGCAAGACAGGATCTCAATAGGTAGCCCAGGCTAGCATTAAACCCAACCCTCCTGTCACAGCCTCCTAATGCTAGGATTATAGGTGCGTACTCTCATATCCAGCTGAGAAATGAAATTTAAATGGAAGGGTTAAAGAAGAGTCAGGAAATTTCTTAGACAAAAGATAAAATAATAAGAAAGGAAAAATCAGACAATCGGAAGTGAGGAGCAGGAAGTCCAACATCTGAAGGAGGAAATGGAAGGGCGGCAAAATCATTGCAGAAAGGAGAGGGAAGAGAGGAGTAGCTAGCAGCACATGGCGGAAAGAGGTTGACAGAAACCCTGACTCACTGGAGAAGGCGCTGTCTCGGAAGCCAGGGTTGCTGGGCACAGGAGCAGAGGACACAACAGGAATGGCGGCAGGGCTGCTGTCAGGAAGCACCTCTCTGGAGGGAAGGAATGAGGCGTTGAGAAAGGGTACCCAAGTCCCACTCCCACCTCAGACCTCCCACCTCCCCACTCACAGGTAGCCTTCATTGGGATAGTCATCCTCATCCTCATCTTCATCCGCAGTCTCACAGACTGGCTCTATGAGACACGGGGACGTCAACATGACCTGGGGCAGGTCTAGCCTCCCCACCCCACCCAGGACCCCAGACCCCAGACCCACCCTGGTTCTCGTAGCTCGCCACACTGTTGGCTTCAAAGAGAGAGCAAGAGGAAGACCGGGTCAGCTCACATCGCACATCCTCCCCTCTGCCCTCCAGCTTTCTACACCCTTACCATCCTCTGAATCCTGCCGGGAAGACGGCATCCGATGGGAGTCCCCGAGGGGCTGTGGGGATCTCCTGGAAGTCAAAGGTCAGGGATTGTGTCTGAGCCGGACTCCAGGGAAAAGGGGGATTACAACAGGGAAAAGGCATGCTAAAAAGAGGGAAGGCACAGTGGGTCAGAGGGAGGGAGTTGAGGGGTACTCACGGAATGGGGAGCAGGTCTGGCTGCCTCAGGGGTGGAAAGGAAGTCACAAGAGGGTAGGAAGAGGCAAATGTATGGGGGACGGTTGTTTCTGAGGACACAGAACAAAGCTATAGGGAATAACTCCAAACATCCCCCCACCCTCGTCACGGCCTCAAACGTACCCCTAAAAACCATGCCCTAGACAGGTACGGGGGCTCCCACTTCTGAACGAGGGAGACCCACACACTTCCTCCCCCCCCCCCCAGCCCAGCCCAGGTAATCAGCCTGCAGACAGCTCAGGGTAAACAGGACAAAGGGCCAAAGACACTGAACTCACGAGGTGGTTTGAAGAGGATGCTGCTTGGGTTCCCACTGGCAGGAAAGAGACAGCTTGGGTACAGGACCAGGAGGGCCCCAGCCCCAAGCCCTTTCCTCGGAACATAGGGAAGACACAGGGGGACACGGGACTGCACACTCACCTCGCTGTGGAAGTACTGTCATAGGAGGCTGGAGGAGAGAGAGCCAATGAGGCAGGATCAGGGTGCACCGGGGACAGAGGCACTCAAGACACCCGCCCCCCCGCCACCCCCAAGCAGGGCTGAGGTAGAGATAGAAGGTGTAGGCACTGGGGAGGACATGAGGACCCAATGGAGTGCCCAGCATCTAGGACCACACACTCCCTACTTACCTGGCAGCTCACGGCAGCGCACACACAGGGCAGCCAGGAGCGTGACCAGGAAAGGCAGCAGCAGGAGGCCCAGCCCCACAGGGCTCAGAGTGTCCACTTCCATCTGCAGAGCACCTGCCCGGCACCCTGCTGCACTGTAGCCTCTCTAGGCAGAGTGGCAGCAGGGGTGTGGAGCTGAGTGGGCCCCAGCCTGAGATCTGGCAGGAGGCAGCTGCGTTCTCTTTTGGGGGCGCAATGGCCACACTCCGTTACTGGACTGGTTGAGATCAGTATTGGCTCTGGAAGATGCTAGTTCCAGGGCCTGAGCTGGGGCCTGTGCCCCAGCTACCAGCTGCAGGATCCCCGTGCCCAGCTGTACCTGCCGGTCTCTTGCTCCCCGCCTGCCTCTCCTTCTCACCACCCGCGTGCGACAGGAAGCTGTGGTGAGGGCAGGAAATCATCAGGCTCCTCAGCCGCCTGCGCCTGCCCCCTGCCCACTCACCCCCACCCAGTTGTGGGAAGGGGGAGGAGGCAGAGGGACTGTGTGAGGGAACGGGTCTGAGGCTGCAGGATGAGGTAACCCCTCCACTAGGAAGGGAGAGGCGTGCCAACCAAGCCAGTTGTGGCCTCCCCATCCCTGGACGGGAGAACTATGAGGCTGCCCGAACCTGTATAAGCGAGAGCAGCACTGCCCCCACCCCCAGGCTTGCCTTCTGGGAGACCAACTTCCAGGGGACCACAGTGAGTCACAGTCACACCGAGCCAGCTCACTCAGAAAAGAGCAGTCCTCCTAGATCACACAGCCCAGAAGACAGGGACTTTACCCACAGGGTGACCTAACAGTCCCTGGTAAGTCCTGAGGGTACAGACCTTCCCTTACCCAGTGGCACCCATAGAGACAGGCAGTCAGTTGGAGTCTGCTTACAAATTTTATTCCATTACAAATAGCACCAAACCCCTTGGGCTGCCCTAGTAGAGAGGACACCCTGCCCCCCATTTCTGGACCTCCCATCTCTTCCCTGGGCTGCTCATGTAGTGTCTGGGAGCTGGGACATATCCCAGGGTCTCCTCCTTGGACCTGGGTCTGGTGAGGGCTTATGCCTGAGCACTGGCTGTGGTGGGCTCAGGACCATCTGTGACGCATCTGTGGCTGGGCGAGCAACAGCTTCTCAGATGAGCACGCTGGACACAGGGACCCGGGTAGAACGGCCTCGCTGAGGCACCACAATCCGGTCATCTGAGGGCCCCGTCTCATGCAACAGACCTGCAAGGAAGGGATCGGAGCCAAGGCCAGTCAGATAAGAGCCAGCAAGGGAACAGAGGACAAACAGGCAAAGGGGCAAAGACGAAGCTGCAGCAAAGAGCCCACAGAACTGTGTACTGACAGGAAGCCTGACCCGCTTTTAGACAGACTCAAAGCTGAGTGAGATGGGCCTGGGAAGCTGGGACTCTCTAACCTGGCATAGTCGCATGAGTGGAATGGTCTGAGTGGAGGACAACTGTAGACTAAGAGGTGTGGGGTGCATACGTGTGGGCCAACAGATGGATAGCCAGATGGACAGTTCTGTGAAGATGGACCAACAGTGGCCCTCACTGACCCTGCGCATGGAGTTGGGCCCTCCGTCGGTCATTCTCAATGAACATGGCGGTACCCAGGAAGGCCGCACCACCCAGTGCCCCAACAAAAGCACAGAGCATGAGCGAGAACTGCAGGGCCCGGAACTCGGACAAGAAGGAAGGCGGCCAGCTCCGCCGGAGGCGGTCAGAGATCTGCAGAGAGAGAAGAGTCAGAGACCCAGGGATGCAGAGCCTATCCCACCCACCCAGGTTCATGCCACCAGCCACCAGCCACCAGCCAAGGTAAGGAGTACTAGGTTCCCAGTACCATCCTATCCCAGCCAGGGTAAGGAGTACCAGGTCACCAGTACCATCCCATCCCAGCTAGGGTAGGGAGTACCAGGTCCCCAGTACTAACCCATCCCAAGCAGGGTAGGGAGTACCAGGTCCCCAGTACCAATCCATCCCAGCCAAGAATAGCACTTACTAGACCAATGAGGTAAGGGCTCCCTGCATCACCTAGCAAATGGGACAGCACAATCTGGAAGGCTTCAGCAGTGGACCGTCGAGTTGGGATCACCACATACTGGGGGAAGGGGGGGCAGGGAGGGGGGGTGGACTCAGGAGGGTTCTCAGTAAGAAGGCCCAACAGAAACCAAAGCCAAAGCCCAAGACAGATTTGTCACTGAGGTTAAGGGCAGGCAGACATGAGATGGGCTGGGCCCAGTGGGCCCCTCTGCAGTACCCGTGGGGCTGGAGTTTGGAATTTGAAGGGGAAAGGCCAGAATTCGGACCAAATGTCACCTCCCTAGCTCCCGTCCCTGCTCCCATCAGCCTCTGGACCAACCTGTATCTGCCCAGCTACTTACCAATAGGATGTCAGCCACAATGGCCCAGTTCATGGACAACAGGGTCTCCCCAATAAAGATAAAAATCTGGGTGGCAGAAGTTGGGGGGAGGATCGCGTGACCAGGCCTATCGTTAACTCAGTCTCCATCATACCCCATGCTAGCCTCAGGACTACTTTACACCCGAGGGAACAGCAAGGTCGTGCTGCCCGGCCAGCATGGCTCAGCTGGGAAGGCCTAGAGCTGAGATTTGAAAGCAGGCGTTCCAGCTTCAGTCGGCTCTGAACCACTCTACTGGCTGACCCTGCATATGCAACTGGCTGCTGGTGGTGATCCTCAATGGATGGGCAAGGAGGTGCCCAGGAAGACCACACCGCCCCCCCACCCCCATGCAAAGATACCCACTAGACCCTGGTATCCTACTCACATAGGTGGCCACGATGCTACCACGGGCACAGGCCAGGGACAGGAAGAGGAAAGGTGCGGAGCCCAGGAGGCCAGCTGCACAGACCAGTGGGTCTGCCCGAGGGTTGACGCGGCGGAGGCGGCGGCTGATCTCCACACCCAGACCCACACCCAGGACTCCAGTCAAGCAAGTGATAAGTCCAAAGATGAGACTAGGGGTGGGGTAGGGGCATGGAAGCTAGTCCTTCTCCTGTGAGGTCCTCTGACCTAGAGAGGACAGCCCACCCCAACTGCGCTCATACCCAAATCCATCCAGCATAGACCCTCAGGGCCCCGGGTGTTACCTCATCACAATGTCCTTACAACCAGAAACAGACTCCAAGAGTGGAGGTAGCTGGCAGAGTCACAGTCCAAACACTCCTGGCCCGAGTCTAAATTCCCTTCATGCCTCCCTGCCCCCCCACCCCTCACCCCCACCCCCGCCATGCAGTCACCCCATCCAGTCCCTCACAAGTACCTGTCAGAGGAGGAACATGAGTCTCCGGGGAGACAGGGCAGAGTCTCTCCCAGGACGACGCGTGAACGCAGGAGGAATGCTGGGGCCCAGAGAGCCAGGGAGCCCGTGACAAAGGCCACGGCCGTGAAACCAAGGGAAGACAGGACGAAACTAGGACTGCAGACATTGGGAAGAAGTCGGACCCCACAGACGTGTCCTCTTCTCCCCTCACCCACCCCCCAGCCCCGGCTTATTCTACTTCCAGGACTTGGAATGTAGTCTGCGCTTGCATTTCAGGTAAATGGCAAAAGCAGACCCGCATCTCTGGCTTTAAATATGGCCTCCTGGCAGGACAGAAAACTTAGCCTGCTTAAGACTCTAGCCCCAGTCGAGGCCTCACTCACTTTCGCGCCAGCGCCTTCAGATCTGCCCACCATGAGGTGGGGCTCAGGGGTGGGGAACCCGAGTGCCGCTCCACAGCTCCTCTTGGGGGCTCTTGTACCACCAGGAACAGCAGCAGCACAGCCAGCACTCCTAGGCCTGGTGTGACCTGGGGAACAAACGAGCTCTGGGACACAGGGTATAGCTGGACCCCTGGGGCTACAGAGTATGTGCAACTTAGCTCCCAGGGTCTTAAGCACCCCCCAGGACTGGTTCAGAGGGTTGGGAAAGTCTGCTACTGGGGATACCCTGTTTCTACATTGCTGCCTCTTTAGTAACACCCTGATTTTGTTTCAGGGACTACCCCCCCACATCCCCTGCCCCCCCACAAATTTCTCTCACTTTACATGGTTCTAAGACCTAACCAGGAGGACTGTTAATCTCCTGCCTTCAGTAACTGATTATAAAAGGCATGTGACCCAGGGTCATCCAGTCAGAGACAGTCTCATGACTATTGTTCAAGGATCTGAGGTGCCAGAGTTGAATCGGGGGGGGGGGTGGGGGGGGGTGGGGGTGGGGGGGGCGGGCGGGGGAGAAAGCTGAAACAGAATTGAGCAGATCCAGTGATGGAATGGGAGCCCTGGTCAGCTTCAGTCTCCACTAGGAAAAGTAATACTGCCCCTTTCTGGAGCTTACAGTTTTACAGTGCGTTCCTATCACCTGTAAGCAAGACTTCTGGCTCTCTATTGAGGACCAGGCCGGCAGCAGGCTTAGCCGAGTGAGCACTGCCACAGACAGGGAGTATGCAGGGCCAAGAGAGAGCTGGCTCAGTGAGTAAAAGGTCTTGCTGCCAAGCCTGCCAACCTGAGCTCCATCTCCAGGACCCCCGGGTGAGGAGGAAATCAGCTTCCCAAAGCTGACCTCTGACTCCCAGAGTTAGCCGGTCAGACACGTGTGTATACATGCATGCAGGCAAGCAGGCATATAAGCACACATTTTCCCCCCTAGTTCTCTTTTTTCCTCAAGATATATATAGATATAGATATAGAGATAGAGATAGAGATATAAATATGCCAGAGGAGGGCATCAGATCACATTATGGATGGTTGTGAGCCACCATGTAGGTGCTGGAAATTGAACTCAGGTCCTCTAGAGGAGCAGCTGGTGCTCTTAACCACTGAATCATCTCTCCAATCCATACTTTTTTTTTTTTTTAAGAGTTAAGGAAGAGGGTATCTGACGGTCAGAAAGGGAGATCAGTAAGAGGGTGGCTGACTCCCCAGACTATAACCAGACTTACCCGCAACGCCCAGTGCCAGTCTCCGGCCACATCTTTCACTTTGGAGCCAGCAATGTAACCTAGACCGCTGGAGGGACAGAAGGCCTGGGGGTCAGAGTGCCCATGTTGGTCAGTCGTATGCCCCACCTCAGGCCCACAGTCCACTCACCTCCCCACGGGAATGGCAAAGTAAAAGACACTGAGCATCTGACTCCGCTGGTCTGCCACGAAGAGGTCGGCGATCAGGGTGGGCGCAATGGTGGAGTAACTGGCCTCCCCGACCCCCACCAGGCCCCGGGTCAGGAGGAGCAGCCAGAAACGCTGGGAAAGGAGACATGGGGGAGGTGGCACCCCACCCTGGAGCCAGCCTCCCAGGAGAGCCTCGCCAGCTAGCGCTGGAGAGACAGTGCGGACGGTGAGGGAGGCCTGGGGACACAAACCTGGCTGGAATCCTGGCTCCACTTACTAGCTGTGACTTTGAGAAAATAACTTAAACCTTTCTGAGCCTCACTTTCCCTACCTGCAAAACGGGGAAGGCCGACAATCTGGTCACAACGACACCATAAGGACTCTGCACTCAGTGTGTGTAAAATAAACCTACTTTGCCGTCCCACCTAAGACCCCACATCTTAGCTGGGGGTCATCTGCTCACCGAAGACATCTGGAGCTAAGGCTAGGGTGCATGATCACCTGAGGGCACTAGGGCCTGGGGCCGAGGGCAACACAGAAGGGAAGGTCTCAAAGACACAAAAAGGCATCAGCCAGGGAAGAGGGAGGGAAACGGCAGCATGGGGGCGGGCCATCATGTGTTTTCAGAGTGGAAGGGAGAAGTGGGTCACTGTGTCAGAGGCTCCCCAGAGATCCAGCAAGAACGGGGGGGGGGGGAGCCACGTGAAGCAACCAGGAGAACACTGTTGTCAACAGAGCCAACAGAGTGGCAGGGGCAGCGCTTGATGGCGGGTGAATTGAGGGAGTGCAGGCCAAGTGACAGCTGACCCCCCCCCCCGGCTGCTCTCTCACCCACCCACACCAGCACCAGGCTTAGGAGGAAGGCCAGCACCAGGAAGGGGGGGGGGGGACAATGACGGCCACCTGCACGGTGACCAGTGTGTCTAGATGCACAGTGGGAGTTAGGGGATGAGCGACGTGGGGAGTGGAAGAAGGCTCGAGAAGGAAACCGAACAGGATGGAGTGAGCAGGTTAGCTTAGGCGATGGAAGAGTGCAACACGGCACAGAGCGAGGAAACGATGGAGGTCCCCCACACTCAATCCAAAATGACTCCAAGAGCAACAGCAAACATTGATGGGGAGCGGGGAGAAAGTTCAGGACCTCACCTCCTTGGGGATGAAGGATGACCCCAGTGTCACCAGGGACCAGAAGGCGATGCCCCCGCACATGAGGTACTTTCGATTGTACCTGTCACCCAGGTAGCCAAACACTGGTGCCAACACCATGTAACTCGAGATGAACACTGGGGGGAAGTAGAGAGTCACAGCCTAGTCCAGGTCCCTCGCAGCCCGCATCAGCCCTCCCCCCTCCCCATCCCCATCCCCACCCACTCCAGATAGGGATCAGGAAATAGAAATGCCTAAGTGGAGATTCCCCACCCTCCTCTTCACTGATATCACGCCATCCCCATACCTACACTGTAGCCTATCAGGGCCAGATCGATGAGCCAGCGCCATCCATGTTCATAACTTTCCAAAACATCTTTAACAAAATCCTACAGCTGAGGTCCTTCCCTTCCACCCAGCCCGAAACAAAATCCACATTCCACACCCAGCCCTTCCTCTTCCTGTCTCCTTTCTTCTCTGAACTTTCACGGCAAATAGCAAGATCGATACCACATTAGGGTTCACCACCCAATGTCCCGTCTGTCTGGAACTCCAACTCAGACACTTAACCAGACTACCCAGCAGCCTGCCCTCGTTTTCTTTTCTTTCCTGGGGAGAGGAAGGAGAGCAGGTCTCACTATGAACACAGGCTGCCCTAAGCTCACAGTGGTCCTCCAGCTTTTACCTCCCAAGTGCTGAGATAAAGAAGTGTGCCACCACACCTGGCTCTATGCTCTCTTTTTTGTAGCATTTATCCATCTGAAAATTATCCCAGTTTAATTAACCCCCTCAGGCACAGGAGGATGCCAGCTCCTGTGTGGGCCGTGACTGTGTGTCTCTCAATTAATCCACAACCTAGTACAAAACAGGTGTTCGAGTCACACAGGCTGAATGAGCGAGCTAAACGAGAAACTATCTAGAAAGATTTACTTCCCTAAGGCAAAACCAGCTTGACCTATGATCTCGTTCTGTTTCTCCACACTTAAATGCCTCCAGTTCCTCATTGGCATGGAATAGGAAAAAAACAAAAAACACTTCAAGAACTGGTGTCTGGCCGGGCGTGATGGCGCACACCTTTTTAATCCCAGCACTTGGGAGGCAGAGGCAGCCGGATCACTGAGTTCAAGGCCAGCCTGGTCTACAAAGCGAGTCCAGGACAGCCAAGGCTATAAAGAGAGACCCTGTCTCGAAAACCCCCTTAAAAAAAAAAAAAAAAAAAAAAAACCTGGTTTCTGATTCCTATTGACCTATCTGCTTATGTGGCCCTGGATAAAGCTTAAGTCTTCTCAAAGTCTGAGTTTGCACTTGGGAGGCAGAGACAGGAGGATCTCTGTGAGTTCGAGGCCTGCCTGGTCTACAAAGTGAGTCTAACAGCCAAGGCTACACAGAGAACCCCTGTCTCGAAAAACCAAAAGGTCTGAGTTTGCTTATAAAAACACAGGTAGCTCAGTCTACTCTGCACACAAAGGAGAGATGGCAAGACTTCTCCTCAGCTGACGGAAGGATGTGGAGTCAAGAATGCCTGGCCAACGTCCTCTTCGGGCTCCTACCACTTCTAGGGTGCACTACTAGGACACAGTAGGTTCTCAGAAAAAAAATGAAGGACATGAAGGCTTCCTGCCACAGAAGCCCCAAGTGCCCCTGCCATTATGTGCCTGCCTACTATGGGCCACACTCGACCTTCATTTCTTTGTCCTCACACCAGTCCAAAGAAGTAGCCCGCTTTATCACTCTCTTCACTCAACAGACCAGAAAGACGAGGCTCAGAGAGGGTGAGCGTGTTGCCCACCGTCACAGAGTAAGCGGCTGACTCCCTCTGTAAGGAGCCTCACTCACCAGTCTGGATGAGACCGGAACTACCATCTCCGATGTTGAAGAACTGCTCGATGTCTGGAAGAACGCCTGGAAGGAAAGAAAGAAAGAAAGGGGGGGGGGAAACACCTCAGAATGAGCGCGGAGAGGAGGCCCCATCCTGGGGACCTGCTCCCTTGCCTATGTGCCTTCTTCGGGACGGCGGTGCCTACCAGCCACGGTGAAGCGGTCCATGTAGTTCAGGAGGTTGACGTAGCATAGCACCGCCACTATCAGAGTCGAATGGCCCTGAGATAACCCAGTGATGCGCTGCAGCCCCTCACGATCCGGAACCTCGGGCTCCCCGGACTTGGGATTCCCCACGGGCCCTGGCAACCCCGAATGTCCAGACGCCGGCCCGTCATCGGGGTCATCCGCTTGGCTGAGGAACGGCGCCGTGTCCGAGCCGGCCATGGTCCCAGGGGAAAAGCAACCGGCCACGCTCCGATCCCACCTCCGACGGAGAGAGGTTGGAGAAAGGACGCCGAGGAGAGCTGCCCACGGTCGGCTAAGAGCTTGCTCCGATGCACAGAGCGCGACTGGGGAAAGCCCCGGGCTTCGTCATTCCTTCTAGTTCCGACAGAGGAGAGGACACCGGAGGTGCAGGGAACTTTGGGGGAGAGGAGCGGGAAGACGAGGACCCAGCCCCCGCTTCTCACGCTAACGCACTCCTCACGCCGGCGAGGAGCGCGCCACACTCGCTGTCGCTCAGTCCCGGAGCAGCACCAAGGCTGACACCATGTTGCTCCAGAGCAGATCATGTGACACCGGAGCCCTATCGGAGAAAGTCACCCGGTGCAAGGATTGAACACGTGACCTGCCGCCGACTACGGAAGCCTCCAGGGCTTCTTGGGCTCTGTGGCACAACGCAAGGCTGGTCACTATGGCAACCCGACGCCCAGTCCTACTTCATTAGCGCCTCAAGGGGGCCTCGTTGGTGAAGTCGAGCGCCTTAGACCGAATGTCAATTTATCCGGTTTGATGTCGTCTCATGAGATAGTGGATCACAAAAGTCTGGAAATAACACATCTCTACAGATGCTAGTGAGCAATTTCCTCTTTCTTCTTCAGTGACTGGCTGATAGCTTCATTGCTCAGTAATTGATGGATGACTAACCGCGAGCAGCTGCCCTCTTTTATTTCCCAAGCCTGAGCGTTCACAGTGAACGCTTAAGATTCCTATAGAGTGGGATGTGGTACTGAACGCTGTTAGTCCCAGGCCTCAGGAGGCAGAGGCAAGCGGATCTTTGCAATTTCAAGGATAGCCTGCTTTGCCTAGCGAGTTCCAGGTCAGCTGGGGCTACATACAACGCGAGACTCGGATGCAAACAAAAGATTCCCTATAGATTAGGAGCCGCGCGCGCTTCAGCTGTGGCCGCAGTTTTCCTCCAGTCAACCAAGACTGGAGTGTTCGCGCCCTCTGGCGTCTCTCCTGTAGGACAGGCCGGGGCTCAGAACGGAACTTGAAGAACCCCGCCCCTACTTTGGGGCCAGGCGTGGTAGTGCACAGCCTTTAACTACAGCACTCCCTAAGCAGAGGCAGGCGGATCTCAGTGAGTTCAAGGCCAGCCTGGTCTACAAAGCGAGTCCAGGACAGTCTAGAAAAATAAAATAAAATACAAAGCCCTACATCAAAATCCAGGCAGTGGTGACATATGCTTCTAATCTCAGCACTGAGGGCAGAGGTAGGCAGATCGAGGCCAGCTCGTACAGAGAGAGTTCATTGACAGCCAGAGATACAGAGAGGAACCGCATCTCAAAAACCAACGAACAAACAAAAATAACAATTCAAAACAAAAATCAATCCCACTGGGTGTTATGGCGTAAGCCTTCTATCTCACCACTCAAGGTAGAGCGTTTCCTTCCCCCCCCCCCCCCGCCCATTTTTCTTTTTATTCCCTTCCAAGGTTTCTCTGTGTAACCGCTCTGGCTGTCCTGAAACACACTTTTTAAACCAGGGTAGCCACGAACTCAGAGAGATCTGCCTGCCTCTACCTGGGATCACAGGTCTGTGCCACCCACCCCAGGTTGCTTGGTTTTCTTGATATACATACATTCTGAATAGACAGTACTATAATTCTATGAAAATACTCCTTTGTAACCCCACTTGCAGAACTGGAGATGTAGTTATCTGATAGCATATTTACCTAGCATGCCTAAAACCCTGCAATCCCCCTGGACCCCGTTCGCCAGGCCAGTGGCAGAAGGCAGAGGGAGGAGGACCGAAAGTTCAAAGCGGTCCTTGATACATGGCAAAAGTTAAGTTCAAGGTAAGCTTTGGGTACATAAGACCCAGTCTCAAACAATTTGTTTTGTTTTGTTTTGTTTTTGAGACAGGGTTTTTCTGTGTAGCCTTGACTGTCCTGGACTCGCTTTGTAGACCAGGTTGGCCTCGAACTCACAGCGATCCACCTGCCTCTGCCTCCCAAGTGCTGGGATTAAAGGCGTGTGCCACAACGCCCAGCTTTTTAAAAAAAAATTTTTTTTTTTTAACGATTCAAAATAAAGATCCCTCTCAGCACAGAGGAGGAAGAGGTAGACAAAGTTTTGAGGATTTGAGACTGAAGTCTACTGAGAGTCATAAGCCAGCCTGGACTAGATGGTGATGAAAGAAAGAGATAAAGCTCAAAGCTACCTAAGGGCCAGCAAGAGGACTCAGGATAAAATACTTCCTGCCAATATTGACAACCTGAGCTCCATCCCTAAGACTTAAATGGTAGAAGAGAACTGGCCACCATAAGCCGTCCTCTACCTCACACATGTGCCATGACACGCACACAAAGAAACAACACTGTTAAATGAAGGAAACTGGACATAACAGACTGCGTGCTGCATTGCTCGATTCATATGAAAATCTAGTGGCTGGATGCCTTTGGTGGGTCACCTGAACCCAGGAATTTGAAGCAATCTGGGTTATCTAATGATTAGCATCTCAAAAAAAATCAATATTAAATCATGTTGGAATTTGAGAAAAGCTGACAGCTGGTGGCAGAGATAATTAGGAGTGGTGGCCAATGCCACCAGACTACAGATAGGGCATGGGACTGAGAAGGACAGAAAGGCACTGGTCTGAGAACAAACTGAAGGTAGAAGCTAGTTAGAGGCTATCTGAGCTACATATCAAAACCCTGTGAAGAGGCCTGGTGGCGCACGCCTTTAATCCCAGCACTCAGGAGGCAGAGGCAGGCGGATCGCTGTGAGTTCATGCCCAGCTGTACTTCCATATCCATATATAGTATATATATGATTTATTATTTATGCAGTACTTGGCCTGCACGACTGAAGAGGGCACCAGATCTCATTATAGATGGTTATAAGCCACCACGTGGTTGCTGAGATTTGAACTCAGGACCTTTGGAAGAACAGACAGTGCTCTTAACCTCTGAGCCATCTCTCTTAAGACCCCAGGTTCCATCCCTAGCATCACAAAACAAAGTAGGAAGCCTGGTTGGATTGTAGTTCAGTGGTAGAACCCCTGCGCAGCCTGATTGAGGGCCCGGTTTCCATCCTTAGCAAAAAAGGGGAGAGGGGGTGACATTGTTTCTGGCTCATTCACTGAGGTGGGTGGCAGTGGGGTTCTCTGAGACATGAAACTTACTCCTTCAGTAAGCTTTTGATTTGGCAACAGGTGTGTGAGATCATGAACTGGGGCTAGACATGGCTGAAAAGAACAAGACAGTATTTGCTGAGCCGGGCGGTGGTGGCGCATGCCTTTAATCCCAGTACTCGGGAGGCAGAGGCAGGATGATCGCTGTGAGTTCGAGGCCAGCCTGGTCTACAAAGTGAGACCAGGACAGCCAAGGCTACACAGAGAGACCCTGTCTCGAAAAACAAAACAAAACAAAAAAAGACAGTGTTTGCTAGCACTCGCAGACTGATGGGGAAGCAAGAAACAGACAACCAAATAGAAGTAGAGGCGGCTAGACTCTTGTTCCGTGCTAAGGTGGGACATCAAAATGGTGTGGCCAGCTCTACAAAAGCCTTTAGGAGGAGCCAACTTCTGAATCAGAAGGTATCAGGGGTTGAGACTGGGAATTGTAAAGCTACATAAGAAAAAGCGAAATAGCTGGTGTGGGGCCACACAGCTTCAATCCTGGCACCTGTGAGGCCGAGGCAGAAAGATCTTGAGTTAGAGGATAGCCTGGGCTACATAGAAAAACCACTGCTCATCAAAGATAAGCACCCCTGGCTCCTCCTCAGAACGTCTGAAGGAACAGAGCCTCACCTTTGCAAGCGTATGTTCCAGTGCATACACACATACACACGTATGTTTTTATGAGTGTGTATGTTTTGCCTGCGTGTATGTACATGCCTGGTGCCCTCAGAGGTCTGAAGAGGATACCGAATCCATCCGTTGGAACTGGAGTTAACAGGTGGTTGTAAGGAACCATGTGGATGCTGGGAACTGACCTGGGTCCTCTGCAAGAGCAGGGGTGCTCTTAACCACTGAGCTGTATCTCTAGCGCCCCTACCCATTTTTTGTAAAAGAAGCTTTTATTTTGCTGTTTCAGTTATTGCGTAGGAGACATACTGCCTCTGCCTGCTAACCTAGGCTTAGTCTTGGGAGCTTCTAGCCTCCGTACAACCTAACCCTAGGCCTAGAATGTTTCCAGCCTCTGAGACTTTCTGCTTAATAAGCCAACCCTTTCTTGTTCTCACTGAGCTCTGGGCTGGCTGCCTCAATTCAGCTGTTCTAGTTCAAAGTCTTCTCCCTGCTGACTTGTGCTCTGGCTCCTTCTCATCCTCCAGCTTGTTCTGCCTTCAACCTCTCTCGGTAAACTGCCTCCTCTTCCTCTCTGCATTGTCCCTTAAGTAGCTACCCTTTCCTTTCTCTTCTCGTGAGAGTTGGGCATATCCTGTTCTGTCAAATCTTCTCTGATTTGTCACATTTTCTGCCATTCAATTAAACATCACTTTCGAATGTTGGGCGCTTCTACAAACTATCTTAACCTTCATTGTTTGGGATTAAAGCTGTGTACCACCAGGCCTGGGCCTAAGCTTTTCTTTACCTGAAATTTGCCCTATACCAGGCTGGCCTTGAACTCAGATCTGCTTGTCTCTGTCTCCTCGATTAAAGGTGTTTGTATTCCAGCTGGATCACATAGACCTAGAAGGTCTTTGGATGTGATCTCTTGCCAAACAGCCATGTTCTGAATTACTATTCCTCTACTTTATTTATTTATTGAGATGGGATCTCACTATGTCACCCTGCCAGGCCTGAAACTTGATATGTAACAAGCTGGGTTTGAACTCAGTGATTCCCCCTGCCTCTGCCTCCTGAGTACCAGGATTAAGGGTGTGTACCACCATATCTGGCCTTTTATTTAAAAAAAAAAATCATTTATGTGTGCCTGTGTACTCACCTGTGTACATATGTATATGTCGCACGTGTACAAGTGCCTGGAGAAGCCAGCAGAGGGCACTGGATCCCCTGGGCTGAGTGTCAGGCAGTTGTGAGCTGCCTGATGTGGGGATTCCAAGAACTGAACTCTGGTCCTCTGCAAGAGCAGCAAGTGCTCTTCACCGCTCGTCTCGCCAGCATCTTAGCTGGATCCCAGGACCCTGTGCGCACACTCAAGTGCAATCTCAAGAACCCCCAGTCTCAGGCAGGCCCACTTGTATCTAATGCTGGCTCTGCAGTGGGTGACTGTGAGGACTTAGCAGTTAATCGCATTAGCTTTGGTTTCTCTATAAAACTCCAGTTTCTTAAGGTTGCTCTGAGGAATGAGGTTATGGGTAGTGCCACACTTGACCTGGGACATTGAGTAAATGGTCATTAATGTTTCAAAGGACAGTTTTGGGGGAAACTAGAGAAACTGCACCTTCTAGCACTTGCTGAGCCAGAGGTCCAACCACGTGGATGAGCAGCACTATAGAACTTAAGGACCTGGGGCTGGACCCTGAAGCCAGGCAAGCACACTACACTGAACTATATGACTCAGTATTTTGTTTTGTTTTTGAGACAGAGTTTCAGTGTACTGGCCAGGTTGGCCTTGAGACAGAGTTTCAGTGTACTGGCCAGGTTGGCCTTGAACTCACTCTAGCCAAAGCAGGCCTTGAGCCTTCTAGCACCCTGCCCCAGCCTACTGAGTAACTGAGATTATAGGCCTGTCCCACCCAGAACCAGGTAGGTGCATATTCCACGCCCATCCTGTTCCTGCAACTAGACATCTGGGGAAACCAGTCCATGGCCCAAAGAGAACCCCTGCACTATTGTTTGTAGCAGCTGCATCTTGTGCTGCTGTAAGTGACAGTAATCCTTAAGTGACTTCAACAAGGCAGTTATTTCAGTGTTATGGTTCTCCTAAGGTATGGCATGGAGACCATGACACAGGCTCCCTGTCTCACTTGGGTCCCACTGAGTTCCAGTTCTGAAAGTCTCTGTGGCCATAGAGCACTCGACCTCCGGTGGTGAGGACAGATGCAGGGAGAGGTGTACATGCCTCTGCAGACGTCCTGGGAGGGCAGCCCTTCCCCTTCCACCCCAGGAGGCTGAATTTCACCTAGCTAGAGTCCTCTTAACAGCTAACACAGTATGAGTGCTGTTAAGTTACACCAAATCTTATAGGAGTAGTGAGGAGGAGGGGTCTATAAGAGTTCTGGCACATATCTTCCCAGCACTCAGGAGGCAGAAGCAGGCAGAGCTCTGCGGGTTTGAGGCCAGCGTGGTCTACAATGCAAGTCCAGGATAGCCAAGGCTACACAGAGAAACCCAATCTTAAAACCTCCCCTCTCCAAAAAAAAAAAGCCATGGTTTCTGTTAGGCAAGGACAAGAAAGAATGGGTGTCTGGGAATAACTAAGGGTCACTGTCACAAGAACTTCATTTTGGATCACATGAGAGCCACAAAGACAGAACTCATCAAGTGTTCCTAAATTAAAGGCATCTCCCTTTATTGAGCTGAAACTGAATACATATTAGCGTCTTCAGATTCAATAATGGGCATACAAGAGCTGAAAAACCTGGAAGATATACCATATCATGGATTATTTAAACATTATAAAATCCAAAGTGACAATCTCACAAAAAAAAAAAAAAAAATCAAGAAGTTGACATACTTTTGTGAAAAACAGACTACATATTAGTAGATTAAAGGGTTGTTTTTTTTTTTTTTAGTAGACAACACTTAGAAAACTGGCTCATTATAATTAAAATAACACTTGCTCTCCCACACAAAGGTGCATCTCAGATGGTTTATAAATGACATACAATAGTCAGAAAGCAGCACAGCCCAGCAGCAACCAGCGAGGAGCAGGTTGAAGGTTCAGAACAGTCCACCCACACCAAGGCAGACCAGTCAGAACTCTAGTCTCACTTAGTGATCTCAATGTGACAGAGGAAAAACGCCAAAGAACAAAAGCTATAGAGCTAAGAGAAGAAAAGGGAAGTTTCTTAAACTAGCTTAAATGTCCAAAGGTCTCAACCCCAAGGATTCCCCACTGGAGCCCTCCCACTCTAGAAGGTCTTTTTCATTTTCTCTTAAAAATAAATAAATAAAAACAAAGCAACAAGCATTCTAACAACAGCCAACTGTCTACATTAAAATTAAGAATGTCTGCTTGGTGAAAATTCCCCTGGACACAAAGTGCTGTTCTGCGGGGTATTTGCCATTACCCAGAGCACAGGCAACTCAAGTAAAAGAAACACACATAAGGAAGCCTCACAAGGAGACATAAGCTGACAGGTATAGAGATGGTGGCTGGATAAAGGAGGACATTAATGTGTGGTGCTTTTTACACCTGGACTGCTACAATCAGAAAGTTTAACAGCACCAAATGCTGGTAAAGATAGGAAAGAGAAGCCCCAAGAAAGGCCAGTCCACATCCCGAAAAAAAAAACTCTGGAAAAAACAGAAAAATAAACCTGTATAACCAACAGCCCCACCGTGGACAAGTACACCAGAGAACTACCTATCTATGGAATATGCTGTGGCCTAGAATATGGTTCCACGGAGCTGGAGACTCAGGTATCTCCCACTTAAGGCAATGTGTGAGTAAAATCATCTAATGCCACTATGTAGCACCACAGCAGAGCGAGCAACAGCGGATCCAGAAGGTGCTAACATGGCCAGAGCATCACCCAAACTGAGTGGTGGCAGAAGGTCTATTGCACAACACTGTAATACAGTAAAATTACACGCATTCAGAAATATCCAAAGATACAAATATACTAAGTGGGTGCTAACAGGAGAGAGCATGAGCGAGGGAGGACCAAGCACCAGAGCAGACCCAGCCTCGACAGCTGCATGTGCTCAGATGTAGATGCCATGAAGTGCGCACCAGACACTGGCCCTGGAAGAGTGGATGCCCTGGCTAAAGACACAACTGTCGTTAGCCTTTTAAAGGAACCCACTTTTCTACCACTCCTCTGCTTCAGCATATGCCATCACTTGTTTATTTTCCTACAACCAAGTATCCCATCAGGGAAGGTACCTCAAACTGCATCTTCTGCCCCAAATGAGAATTAAAGTCATTGTTGGTTCCCAATTGTGGCATAAATCCCAGGCCTGGGCACCCAAGTGCAATGGCCATTTAGTTCAACGCACTCAATATATGCAGTTTCACAGAACAGATATTTGATGAAGTAAGGGCACTAGTGAACATGAAACGGGAGGGAAACCAATATCCCTTCTCTGTGCCCCAGGGGCTGCCAAATACACAGCCACAGGCCACCCAGGGCAGCCACAGCCACACAACTACCAAACAGTCAACTGCTTGAGACTATGGTCAACAAGACAGGCCAAAGGTCATGCCTTGGTTTTGGCTCAACTTCATACACCCTTAGCATGTGCACAGTCTAGGATTCAATCCCCAACACCAAAAATAAATAAATAAACAAGTTCTAATTCATTGTTAGCCCTATGGGGCAAAAAATAATGAAAGTAAAAGTGGGAGCTATTGTCCTCAAGTCTTGGCTCTGCATCCGAACAGGGAAGGAAGCTTTAGCCCCAGACTTCGATGAGATCTCCAGACTCCATGCCCAGGTCAGCTGGCAGCTCCTTGCCCGAAAGTTTTGTCCCATCAAAGAAGAAGGAGAGCTTGCGCCCGGAGAGTCCCATGGCCTCCTCATAGTGTGACATGAGGACCTTAAGAGGAGAGTCCTGTATGGAGACACAAACAACAGATATAAAATTGTGAAAGGTAGGCTGGGAGAACCTACAGGACAGGCAGAGAATGTAGGACAGTGACCGTGAGCGCAGTGCAGTGGTCACACACACACGCTTTCAAGTCCAATGTGCTAAGTTCATTCCCCAGCACCAAAACAAAAAAGTTAACTTTTAGCCAAATATGACGCACCTGCCTGAAATGACATTACTTGTGGGGTGGAAGCAGAAAGAGCCCAAGTTTGAGACAAGTTTGGGCTACATAGTGAGATTCAAGCTAACTTGGGCAACAGAGTGAACTTCAGGCTAGCCTGGGCTACAAAGTGACTCCCAGACCACCCTAGGGTACATAAGGAGACCCTGTTTGAAAATAAACTAATCAAACAAACAAAGCAAGAAAAGAACATAAGACAAGGAAGGCACGGGCATATCAGAAGACAGAGACTCCTGGAGGGGAAGGCAGGCTCCTCTCTAGGGACTAGCCACTGGTGCCTCAGGAACTGTGGAGTGGGGCCATGGAGGACAAGACTCCAGGGTGCAGGCTAATAAAAGTGGGAGCCTCAGTAACGGCCCCTCTGAAGCAGAAGCAAGGAAAAAGTGAACACAGATTCTTTTTTTTTTTTTTTTTTTTAAAGATTTATTTATTATGTAAACAATGCTCTGTCTGCATGTACTCCTGCAGACCAGAAGAGGGCACTAGATTTCATTATGGATGGTTTTATATATATATATATATATATATATATATATATATATATATATATATATTTGCTGGGAACTGAACTCAGGACCTCTGGAGGAGCAGCCAGTGCTCTTAACCTCTGAGCCACCTCTCCAGCCCGTGAACACAGATTCTAAAGTAAGTTGTTCTGTGTGACTTAGAAAGGTGGTATGGGTTGAACTGTCTGCACCAAAAACACCCTGTCCTGTGCATGTGAATGTGGCCTTATTGGACTTAGGGCATAGAATCAAGGTGAGATGTGCTCACACCTCATTCACATGGCTAATCTATTATGACTTAAGTCTTCACAAGAGGAAACAGAGACACCAGGAGTACAGCAAGGAACTCTGGCTGCCACCAAAGCTACAAAGAGAGAAAGAAGATTCAACGTGGAGCTTCATTTCTGTTGCTCTAAGCCTACCAGTTGTGGTAGAGTCACTCCTTGGTCTTCAGCAGCGACATATTCAAGACACTTAGCTGGTGCCTCGAGTCAAGCACCAAACCCCACATGCGCTATGCGCAGTGCATGCCTGTGACAGTGTAAGTTATAACCAAGAACAAGGGGGCAGCGATACAGCTCCGAAGCTGAAGGCACTACCTGGAGCATGAGGACCTGAGCTCCAATTCACATGGTAGAAACAGAAAATTGATGCCTTCCACTTGTCCTCTGACCTCCATACACATCCCATGGCCTATGCACACATAGACACACATGCACTATATATAAATATAAATATTTTATATATATATCTTGGCTGGCCTCAGACTCAGAGACCTGCCTCCTGAGTGCTAGGATTAAAGGAATGTAATCACATCGGGTAAATCAGAAGAATTTTAACAATATGATATGTATGTAGTAAGAATTATGATTATACAAAAACGAAACAAGAAAACAAATTGTAAAGTGAAGGTGTTTGCTGCCAAGCCTAACGGCCTAGTTCAACCTCCAGAACCCAAACAGTGGAAGGAGAGAGCCATCTTCCACAGCTGTCCTCGGACCTTCACACATGCACTGTGGTGCAAGCACCCACACAAATATACAAACACAAAGAAAACCCTAAAACTAAAACAAAAGTAAGAAGTATAACTCTGGGCTATGGTACTAGCTCAGTGACCGCGTAACTGCTTAGCATGCACAAGGCGTGAATTAAATCTCCAGCATCACCAAATAAATAAATGTCATTATCACTGTCACTATACAAGGGTCCTTTCCAGTTGATGGTGGTTTGAATGAAAATGGTCCCCATAGTCTCATGGCGGGCAATTCCACTAGCCTGTTGTCAGGGACCTAGCAGCTCCTTACATCATGACCTCCAGCCTCACCTCAGCTGTTGCCACTGCCACCACCAGGTGCTTGTCTGCATGTCTGCCTTTCCCCTTCCCCAGGTCCTCCCTCTCGTTCACTCCCCAGCTCTGTTGCATGCCTAATTTCTCAGGGGCATGCCTTGGTTCAGCCCACCAAAGGAACCTGCCCCACACTGCACTGTATTTCATAACTGTGGCACTATCTGAAAGGGTTAGGGCATGTGGCTTTGTTAGAGTACGTACGGCCTTGTTGGAGGATGTGAGTCACTGAGGTAGCCCAAGCCAGACCCAGAGTCAGACTCCTCCTATGCCTACTGACTGATGTAGATCTCTCAGCTACCTCCCTAGCGCCACAGCTGCCTGCATGCTGCATGGCGACAGCCTGAAGCCTTCTGAGCTGTAAGCCAGCCCCATGAGATGTCTGCCTTTATAGGAGTGAAGCGGTCATTGTGTCTTTTCACAGCATGGCGCCCTAACTAGACAGGGACACAGGGTGCTAGCAGAAATGGGAAGGAGGCCGTGGTGGTGTGAGTGAGAGTGCCCCATAGCTGCTGGCATTTGAATACTTGACCCCCAGTTGGTAGCACTGTTTGGGGAAGCTAAGGAGGGGTGGCCTTGTTGGGCAAAACAGGGTTTTGGGAGTTTAAAAACTTCCTGTCCTAAAAAAAATGTTTTAATTAAAAAAAAAAAAAACCACTTCCTATCCTGCCAGGCGTGGTGGCACACGCCTTTAATCCCAGCACTCGGGAGGCAGAAGCAGGTGGATCGCTGTGAGTTCGAGGCCAGCCTGGTCTACAAAGTGAGGCCAGGACAGCCAAGGCTACACAGAGAAACCCTGTCTCAAAAAACCAAAAAACAAAACAAAACAAAAAAAACCTTCCTGTCCTTTAGGTGTTCCCTGCTCTCGTTAGCAAGGGGAGCTCTCAGTAGCTGTCCCAGCAGCCTCACAGGCTGCATCCATTCAGCCACCATCGACTCTAACCTCTGGAACCATAGCAAAAAACAAACAAACAAACAAAAAACCCCAAAACAAAAAACAAAAACCAACACTCTTCTGTAAGTTGCCTTTATTGGATTCGGCTTCAGTCTGCCTACCTGTGATGTCATCGCTTACCTGCCACGGGGGTGTGGCCCTGCCCAGGGCCATAGAAAGAACAGACCCTCCTGGTGGTCTCTCTCTACTCCCTCTTACTCTCCTCTCTCTCTTCTTACTCTTCCTGTCTTTGTCTCTCTGGGGTACCCTGCCCCCTTTCCTTCTCTCCCCATGCTCTTTTAATAAACCTCATACAACACAGTATCTGGTGCCTTGTATCCATCATTATCCTATTCTCATATATAAAAGCCGTGGTCATGGTATTGTATCAGAGCAACAACAGAGTAACGAATATAGAACTTGAACAATGTTCTTTCCCACCATGACGTAGGCTGCACCCAGACACGGGATAATTTGCAGCATCAGAGTTGGGAGGAGTCTATGCCCTGCCAACTGACCAACTGACAGGAGACTGGGAAGGAAAGGGGCAGGGCATGGACAGCACTTCTACTCACAGGAGAGAGTGAGATCTCCAACATCTGGTGTCTGTCCTTCCCCTGCACCCGGAGCTGGAGCTGCTGGGGTGTCTCTGTGGCCTCTGAAGAACTTGCTAGCACCACACAATCTGTGAGAAGAGGATTGAGAGACCAGGCTGAAATGAGAGTACTGGAAACAGAACCTGCCTCTAGAACTCTCCCCATAGCCCCACTACCACCACCCATGGCAAAGCTTCCTCAAGGCTCCTCTTCCTTGCCTTCCACTCACCAATGATGTCAGCCACTCCAAGCTTTAGGGTCCTAGGGGTGGCAGTAGGAGACAGTTCTGTCTCTCCATAGAGCAGAAGAATCCTGCTTGGGGATACCCCAAGATGATTGGCCATGTGGTCCACCACATTCTGAAGGGGCTCCGACTAGAAGACAAAGGGATCTCCCAGTCTTGAAAGTCCTCACTCTACCCCTGAGTCCCCAGCCTTGAAAGTCCTCACCCTACCCCTGAGTCCCCAGCCTTGAAAGTCCTCACCCTACCCCTGAGTCCTCAGCCTTGAAAGTCCTCACCCTACCCTGAGTCCCCAGCCTTGAAAGTCCTCACCCTACCCTGAGTCCCCAGCCTTGAAAGTCCTCACCCTACCCTGAGTCACCACCCCAAACAAAAGCTCCTGGCCTGAGCTACTGGCTGAACACTTCAGCTGTGAAAATTCCCCACATTTACCTGGCAAGTAGCACAGATAAATTAAACTGCTGGGGCTAAGGAGATGGTTCACTCAGCAAAGTGCCTGGCATGCAAGCAAAAGGACCTGATTTTGGATCTCCAGCGCTCCATGAAAAGCTAGGAGTGACAGGTAGCCCCTGCAATGGCCACACTAAGGAGGTGAAGATAAGAGCTGCAGCAGTGAGCTCCAGGGTTAGGAAGAGGCAAGTGAGGAAGACCCCAGACGTTATACTTTGGCCTCCACAAGCATATGCATGCACATACTCACACTTGCACTCAGACACACACCCACAGGATCATATCCGTAAGGACAACACACACACACACACACACACACACACACACACACACACACACACACAAATAATCAAATAGATAAATGCAGACATGATTTGTGGACTAGGAGGTGAAAAAGGGAAAAGAGAGTAAGGCCCCAAATATACCCCAGACACTGCTACCATTTTTTTTTTCCCCCTTCCTTAAAATCAGAAATCTGGGCCTTTGAGGAAATCTCCCATTACAAAGTTTGGTAAACTCATTCTTTTCTTCAGTGCCAGAGATGGAACTCACATACACCATGACAAGTTCTCTGTCACTGGGGCACAACTCCAACCACTCACTATGTTAGAAGCACCCTACAGAGCAAAAGAGCAACACTGATAAGGCCACAAGCCACCAGTTTGCCATCTTGGGCTTAGCTGCTTGCCCATGCCAGGTCCGTGTTCATGAGGGCTCATTTCTGCTAGCCCTCTTGAACTGACCATCCTACATAGATACCAGCCTTTGCCAGGAAGCTGGGGAGCTCAGGAGCATTGTGTGCTATCTGCTATGTCCGAGGAAGTAAGAGCATAAGAGGGAAGCACAGGGCCCTGAAGGAGAGAGGCAGAAGACTCAGCCTAGAGAAGAATTCCTTTAAAAGGCTTCAGGTACTGGAGAGACGGCTCAGCGGCTGAGAGCACTTGCTGCTTGCTCTCCCAGAGGTCCTGGTTTTGGCTAGCAGCACCATATCAGGCAGCTCACACCCGACTATAGCTCTAGCACCTGGGAACTCAATGCCTCCATCCACAGGTACCTGCACTCATGTGCACATATCCAAACGTAGACACAGACCTAGATATAATTTGTGGGGAAAGGTTGTTCTTCAAGACAAGGTTTCTTTGTGTAGCCCTGGCTGTCCTGGAACTAGCTCTGTAGACCAGGCTGGCCTCAAACTCACAGAAATCCACCTGCCTTTGTGCTGGGATTAAAAGTGTATACAACCCCTAGATATAATTAAAAAAAAAATCTTTCTTTAAAAATGCCTCATAAAAATACCATGTATTTCTGTGTGTTTGTTTTTCAAACAGGGTATAGCTATGTAGTCAACGCTGGTTTCAGATTCTAGATTTTCATGCCACCCCTCCCAAGTGCTGAGACTACAGGTGTGTGCCAACATCACACCTGGCCTGAAGATGGTAGACTAAGTAGCCTTGGGTAAAGTTGGCCAAAAGAGATAAAAACGAGGAAAGCTATACACAAAGAGAACAACAGGTCTAAGGGACGGAAAGATGAAAAAGTAGGGGTAGCCCCAGAGAGCAGGATGGAAAAGAAGATGGGTCCCTCCTGTTAGCACACTACATTTCGGTGCCTGTGTCTCCAAGGGAAGACACTGATCCAGCCCGTGCTGGTCCCAAGCACTCACCGTGCTGACAGGCAGTCTGACTAGGTCAGCCCGGCACCGGATCTTGAGTGTAAAGAGTCGATGACTCTGTGGCAAGACAGGCCCCTCCACCACGACCACCTCGTCATCTACATTCTGAAGGGCTGGAGTACGGTGCTGCTTGGGGCTCAGGCAGGAGCGGAGGGCCTGGAGGCGCTTGTTCACTTCCCTGGGAGGCGACAGGACGTTGGCACAGTTGAGGCTAAAGCTCTCTCCAATGCCCTGCTGCAGCGCAGCCGAAGCCGAAGCCCCCGGCCCCCACACCTTAGCTTCTGAAGCGCCTCGGTGTGCTTTCTGTTTTTGTTCCTCGATGAAGGTCGGGACGAAGGAGAAGTGCCCTGGTCCCTACAGAAAGCAGAGAAGGGCAGGATGGCAGCAAAGGAGAGATTCCAGCCCACGCTTCCCTTCGTGGGCTGGGGACCTCCAGGAACCTGAGTGGAGGACCAAGAGGAAATCTTCCGGCAACGGAAACACCTCACTTTAGGATTGTCACTTTCCAGGGAAATGTCAATTATCCAGCAGACACCAAGCACTGGCTATTCAGCTACTCACTGATTGCCACGCTGCGTGATCAGCCTTGTTTTACAGATGAGAAAGCAGAAGCAGTGTGGACAGGGACAGCAGGCGGAACCTGAGCCACACCCCACATTATCACCACCATGCCTAAGGACGGTCTAGAAGGTCCTATGTCACCCTCCAGGATGAGCCATCCCCCTCTACACTTGAGCCTCACCTTCCATCTCTTCTCCTTAGCCTTTTGGGAGCCACCCAAAAGTCCTGCTTCCTCGGCTTACCCTTCCAATGCCCTTCCTGCTCCCAGGGCCTGACTGCCCCAGCCTCACTCACGCAAACGTCTCCATTTTCTTCTCTTCTTTCTCATGCTTATTCCTCAGCTTCTTCTTCCAGGGAGAACCTAGAAGCAGGGCGTCCTCAGGGGGAGGACTGCCAGAATCCGTCATGTCTTCCTCTAGGGGCAGAGGAGAGAGAGGAAAGAGTTAGCTTATGAGATGGCTGAGGAGGCCTGGTGTGGTGGCACGTGCAAAACTCAGTACTGGGGAGCTGAGCCAGACGTCAGGAATTGGGGGCCCCATGGACCATAGAGACCGTGGGGTTTTTGTTCTGAAAATAGGTAGGCAAGAGGTAGGGTGTAGTTCAGTGACAGAGCACATGTCTAGCATCCAAAGGCCCTTGAGTTCAATCTCCACAGACTAAAGAGGAGGGCAGGGCAGCATGCTAAAAAAAAAAGATAGGAGGCCCACATAGCAGTGTGAACGTATGTGTGCACATGTATAAGTGCATGTCTGAGTGTGTATGTGCACATGTGTAGACCAGAGGTCAACCTCAAGTGTCATTCCTCAGGCACCATGCGTCTTGGTCTTTGAGATAGTCTTTCACTGGCCCCAGCTGGCCAGCAGGCCCCAGGGATCTGCCTGTCTCCAGCTCCCCAGTGCTGGGGCCTTCAGCAGGTGCCACCATGTTCAGCTTTTTTCTAACTGGGTTTTGGGGCTCAAATGCAGATCTTTCAGCTTGCTTAGTAAGCACTTTACTGAGTCAACACCTCCAATTCCTATATTGCACTTTTCAATATTAGAAGCGTATTTGAGCAGGGTGTGGTGGCACACGCCTTTAATCCAAGCACTTGGTAGACAGAGGCAGGCGGATCCCTGTGAGCTCGAGGCCAGCCTGGTTTACAAAGCAAGTCCAGGACAGCCAATGCTACAGAGAGACTTTGTTTTGAAAAACCAAAAGAACAAAACAAAACAAAACAAAACAAAAAACCACAGAGAAGAAGGGGCTTAGAGATTGCTACCGACATCTAACCATTAGCAGTTAGGATCCTAAAACTTCTATGTGGGAAAGACTGTAAGCTTTGTCACAGGTGAAAGCAGTCTTGGTGGGCTTTACCCTTGAACACACCATGGATACCTTGAGATATCCTGGGCCTGGAATTCAGGAAGCGGACCTGGGGACAACACCTGGACTATTGTTTTTCTAATCGACCCTCAATGGGAGAAGGAGACCCCCCCCTTCACACGTGACACAGGCAGGCAGAGAGGAGAGAGTAACAGCAAGTTGAGACCAGGCTTGAGCACACATGGATCAGCGAACAGGCTAGACCAGCACGCAGGCAAGAGACACCTAGGGACCCGTCCCATTGAACGGATACCAAAAGGTTCACTCTTGGTTCCCTTTAACCTTTTTTCCCTCTTGTGTAAGCTAGTTGGGTTGTATAATAAAGTTTAATTGTTAAGAAACAAAGCCTACAAGTGTCGCCCAACGTGGGGCATGAACCCTCTCTATATGCAATGTCCCCCTACAACAGAGAATCTTCCAGTCTAACTCGTCAGTGACACTGAGGTTAAGAAACATTGTCCTGCAGCTGGAGAGATGGCTCAGAGGTTAAGAGCACTGACTGTTCCTCCAGAGGTCCTGAGTTCAATTCCCAGCAACCATATGGTGGCTCACAGCTATCTATAATGTTATATGATGCCCTCTTCTGGCCTGCAGGTGCACACGCAGGCAGAGTACTGTATACATAATAATAACTAAATAAATCTTTTTTTTTTTTAATTGTCAAGCCGGGCGTGGTGGCGCATGCCTTTAATCCCAGCACTCGGGAGGCAGAGGCAGGCGGATCGCTGAGTTCAAGGCCAGCCTGGTCTACAAAGTGAGTCCAGGATGGCCAAGGCTACACAGAGAAACCCTGTCTCGAAAAACCAAAAAAAAAATAATAATAATAAAATAAAATAAAAAATAAATTGTCCTAACTAAGATCCTGCTTTTTTTCCCCCCTTTAAGATTCATTTACTGGAAGGAGGGCATAGTTTATGCCACCACACATTTGTTGGGGTCAGAGGACAACTTTCTCTCCTTCTACCCTGCTTCTGAGTCAGGATCTCACTGTTGTTGTTTTTTTTTGTTTGTTTTGTTTTGGTTTGGTTTTTTGCCACTGGGTACATGAGCTTCCAGCAGAGTCTCCTCCTGTACCCAACGTGAGTGGCAGATGTGCAGCATCCCATCTGGCTTTCTGTGGGTGTCAGGTCATCAGGCTTACATGGCAAGTGCTTTTACCCATTGGGTCATCTCCCCAACTCCAATTCTATACTTTTTTTTTTTTTTTTTTTTTTTTTTTTGGTTTTTTGAGACAGGGTTTCTCTGTGTAGCCTTGGCCATCCTAGACTTACTTTGTAGACCAGGCTGGCCTCGAACTCACAGCGATCCGCCTGCCTCTGCCTCCCGAGCGCTGGGATTAAAGGCGTGCGCCACCACGCCCAGCTTCAATTCTATACTCTTAAAAACCTCCCAGAGACACTCTGTACTACTGGACATGGGTATCTTTTATATTGCACTTTTATGTTACAGGTGCTGTCCTTAACCATGTACATGGAAAATAAAACATACATAACCCTTTAATCCTCACCAAAAGTCCTTTAATAGGTCCACTACTATTCATATGTTCCTGATGAGGAAAACTTGCCCATGATCAGTCATAAAGGATTCAAACACATGACTCCTGAGCTTGTTTGTGCTCAGCCTTTTACACTCCCTCACTTAACAGGAAGAAGTCTTGGTCCCAGGTCTATGCAGACTGATTACTCCCTTATTGGCCTTGACTTTTTAACCACCAGCCTTTACAAAGGGTTTGCAAAAAAGAATAAAGAGTGAGCAGCCCTGATAACGTTCAAAGAAGCGTCTTCTGACCCCCGTGTTCCCAGGGAACAGAACACTGTAGGAGTCAGGAGTTACTAGAACACAGGGTCTCAGCACTCCCTGCGCCTCCATTATGATAGCACAATCAGAATGGGTAGAGGAGGAACCTCAAGATCTGCGAGCCAACCTATCCCTGTGCCTGTTAGGGTATGAAGGGGGAAGAGGTGGGCATGGCTACTAAGTACATTCCTGTGCCTTCTGATTAATGAGCCAGCTCCTCTCTGGACCAGAACCTTTCCCTCGGTCAGATGCAGGAGTCCCTTTCCCCAATCCCAGTTAGCATCAGGGACATGTGTCAATGGGACAGCACCTGAGCACCACTCTCCAGACCCTAGATTCCACTGAAGCACAGAGAGAGAAAACAACACTGACTGCAGGGATGTAAACTCTAGGAAGCCTGGGAAAGCCCGGGCTGGGCACTCCCTGCAAGCCCTCCCTTACCATCTTCAGGCTCTGAGGGGCAAAGTTTCAAGAGGGATGAGTTATCTGGGATGAGGTTGAGGCTGCTCTGTACCTACAAAGACAAAACGGGGAGAGAAGGTGGGTCTCACACCCTGCCAACTCTACTCAAGACTGAAATGGCTTCTCTCATGTCTAGCTATTGTCTTCTCTAAGGACTCCAACCTCTGAAGGGCATTTGGCTTCCTCATGATCCACAAAGATGCAGTACCCTCCTCCCACACTGCTCACCTAAGGCTCTCTGAGGATGCAGGCTTAGTTACCCTTTCTTAACCACTTTGCTAGCCCGGCCACCTAGCTCACCAGAATACCTAAGGACCCTTGGTTCCTGGAAACCCCCAGTCCTTTCTGAATCCCCATAGATGCCTCCATCCCACCCCGTAATATCCAACATCCAGCTCGGATGCCCCAGATCCTCTCTGGTACCTAGTCCTTCAGCCTCCCTCTGCCTGAAGACTACAAACCTGGATAACTCTACTTCCAACATTCCCGAAGCCCCTCGTATCCCCAATCTCCATGTATCCATCACACACACACACACACACACACACACACACACACACACACACACACACACACACACACACCTCCCGCCGCCCTGAGCCAAACCCACAACGCCAGGCTTAACACTCCCTCAACAACCCTCCTTGGGAACCTGGCTGCACCTTCCCGGAGTACACAGGAACCACCGGCGCCTCGCCGGGATCCAGCAGCCGCCGCCGCCGCCGCCGTCGGACCAAAGTACGCGGGGCTCCCGCAGGCCCCTCGCCCGCCCCTTCACTGTCACTGTCGTTGTCCTGCCCGGGGGCGGCCGGAGCAGGGGGGCGGGCGGGCGGCACCTCTACCGGGTCCGCGACGATTTCCAGGACCTCCTCGTCGCTGTCACTGACCAAGTCCACTAGCACTGTGTCTGGAATGAGCCGAGACGGAGCCTGCGGGGCACGAGGACGCCGGCCACGGGCGACGCGGGCTCCCCGAGAGCCTCGGCCGGCGCCGCCACCGCGGGACCTCGGACCCCGCTTCCTCCCAGGTTCCGCCATCTCTCACACAGCTTCCACACACACCGGCCTCGACAGCGTCGCCAGGCCCCTAAGGGACTCTACGCTTCATTGGACGAACAGCCTGCCAGTCAGAACCTCTTCCCGCCCACATCCCCTGGCTCCGCCCATCCACTTTTTCATTGGTCAATGTACCCGTCTATCAAGCACCCTCCACTAAAACAAAGGCGCCAAAGATTCCAATCCCTTTGGTGCAATCAGAAAAGGTTTCGATTCTATACAGTTCACCCATTGGCTAAACTTCCTTCTAATCCAACCTTCCTCAGGAACCGCCCATTGGAAGAATTAGTCTTCCGAGTTGGGGGAAGAATCAGTCTTCAGACTCAATCTTCCAGGTTGGTGAAAGACTGGGGCATTCTGGGAGTTGTAGTCCTCGTACTCGGAAGTATCGAGTAGGCCGAATATTAGAAGCTGAGGCCTATGTCACCCCTTATCCGCTGGTCAATACTATTGAGAGGGCTGGACACTGCTAAAGGGCCATGGCTAGAATCACGTAGCCTCCTCAGGCCCCAGTCACACAGCCACTGATAGGATTCCCCTAAAAGCCTTTAACAGAACCTGTGAGCTCCCCCCGTGGGGGTCATACGGATAGTAAACCCCTGCATACTATTTTTACATACTATTTGAGTCTGGGGTCTTCCTTCAGCGGTTTTCGGACCCTTACACTATAAGTGTTTAAATGATCTAAATTTATGGAGGCTTTTAGAGGCACACCCAAGCTGCATCTCCTCAGGACATACCTGAAGCAAACACAATATCCACATAAGCTTTTATGTTTTGCTAATGGGTTATCTCGGCCGAATAAATAAACCAATTCAAGACAAATTAAAGTACAAAAGGGCCCCTAGGGCATTTCCCCACAAGGGTTTAACTTGTTTGTCCCTTGTTGACCCGTATTCATTAGTCTAAGGCCGGCTTTTGCTACACCGGCTGCATATTCCAGAAGGTTTAGGCCTTCTTTTGGACTTAGCTTGGCTCTGCTTACAATTCCTTTCAGAATGACCGTGCTTGCCACAGTCAAAATATTTGACAGTTTGATTTTCTTCTTAAAACTTTTAGAGATTCCTTCTCCTATTAAAGTTGCGTCATACGTATGAGATCCAATAGCCACTGTCTTTCTAACCCAGTCATCTATTGGCGGTGAACTCCTTGCCTTTAGAGACCTAGTCACCTTTTTGCATGCAGAATTAACATTTTCTTCTTTTCTTTTTGTTTGTTTGTTTTTTAGACAGGGTTTTTCTGTGTAGTCTTCGCTGTCCTGAACTCTCTCTGTAGACCAGGCTGACCATAATTTGCATTTTCAAAAGCCAAAGATTCAATTACTACCCGCCTAGCTTCTGAATCTGATTGTGGAGGAATGCCTTGAGTGGATGTAGCAGTTGTCAATAAAGCGCTGTTTGACCAATCATCTGGGCAGAAGGACGTGGAAGGCGGAGCTTCCGAGAGGAGGTTGACCAAGCAGATTGCAGGACAGTTGACTGTTGGGAAAGAAGCCGCCCCAGGAGTCAGTCATCAGATTGGCAAATTATTGGTATATATGTAGGTTTTGAGGCCATAGGATTAGAGTAGTTTAGATTCTGCCCAGAGTAGTGGTTGCAGCTTTAAAATACACTATAATTTCATTGTGTGAGTTATTGGCACCCTAGGCCATACTGGTAAGTTAATTGCAATATCTGATATTCTTTTATTTATAGCTGAAGCCAATCTTTAAAAAAAAAAAAAAAATCAATGAATACTTCCTTTGGAATTTGTATGGTTTTAGTAAATGACTCAGACCTTTTTCTGTTTCTCCAACTTAAAGTTGCTATTTGACATAGTGCCAAGGTGACATAATCATATTCAATCTGCATTTTTACCTCAGCGTAGTGACTTTTATCTAGCAATTGATCTTGGGAAATATTGTTTTATTTCTCTGTTTTTATGTCCTTAGCTTTTTTCCATCATGATTGCCACTGTAACTGAGGACTAGCTTTTAATACTGCTTTTGTCATATCTTTCCAGTCTTGAGGGATTACTCTATTTTGAATAGTCCAAGAATTTACTATCTGCTTCACAAAAGGTCAGTGTATACCATATGAAACAATTGTTTGTAGGTGTAAGGTTATTGTGTAGTTTAAATTCTGATTTCTGTCTCAATGGTGGGTAAACACTGTTCTCCAGTTGTTCTCTGGTATGCCGATAAAGCAGTTTACAGCCAGTCGCTGAGCAGGGGAGAGAATAAGGCTGGACTTCCTGCCAGGTAGTGGAGGAGGAATTAGAGGAGGAAGTAAGGGATGGAGCCAGGGTATTCAGCCAAAGGGAGAGGTGTAGGAAAGATCAGGAGTAAGGAGCTGGAGCTGAGCAAAGTTACAAAGTGCAAGTACCCACTGGGAGGATGTTTGCTGGGTGTAAGACAAAATAACACAGAGGGTTAAGAATAGACATAAACTGCTCAAGATTGTGTTGTGAAGCTTAATTTTAAACAAATATAAAAGTCTCAATTATTTGTGTGATAGCTAGATTAAGAAATAAACTAAGAGAAAGCCGGGCGGTGGTGGCGCTCGCCTTTATCCCAGCACTCGGGAGGCAGAGGCAGGCGGATCGCTGTGAGTTCCGGGCCAGCCTGGTCTACAAAGCGAGTCCAGGACAGCAAAGGCTACACAAGAGAGAAACAAAAAACAAAAAAAACACACCCTCATTTATGTTATAGAAACAGGTTTTTATTTTAATCACAGGTGTGAGATATGGAGCTGCTTTTAGCTTGTCCACAGCTGATAATTGCCTCAAGAAGCTGAGAGAGGGCGTGGCCTTTGCCGGCTGCAGTTAGTGGAATTCTGAGGGCTCGGGAAGGATATAAATATCGGTGGTTCCCAGGGAGAGAAGGACGCTTTGAACAGACTGTTGGAGGAAGAAGGTTTCTTGTTGTTTGCTGTGTATTCTGACCACTGAGATTGGTATTGTTCCAAAGAACCCACCACCCTAACCAACCAGAAGTAGCCAAAGATGAGTCCGCCCCCTCTCCCCACTAACCTCTTTTCTCTCCTACCTACTGTTGGGGGTTGGAAGGAATTAGGAGGGTGGAGAAGAAAGAGAGGTAGAGGTCTAAGGAACCCTATTAAAATAGATAATAAAAAATAGCACCAACACCCAGGTATAGTCATCTGGGGGCAGCTTGGGAAGGTGGCTGCTCCATGGGAGGGAGTTGGGGCAGTTCTCAGAATGCCAGGAATGTAGAGGCTTTCCTCAGAGGAGGAAGAGTGAGAGAGAGAGAGAGAGAGAGAGAGAGAGAGAGAGAGAGAGAGAGAGAGAGAGAGAGAGAGAATGAAATGTACTGCATCATGTTGGGGAGGGAGGGCAACCAGAGATGTCAACCAAGCAATATTTATACTAATAAAGACACAGGAGGCATAAACTGAGGTAAAATCAGCCAGGTGTGGTGGCACACACCTTTAATCCCAGCACTGGGGAAGCAGAGGCAGGCAGATCGTTGTGAGTTCGAGGCCAGCCTGGTCTACAAAGAGAGTACAGGACAGCCAAGGCTACACAGAAAAACTAAACAAAAACAAACACAAACAAAACTAAGGTAAAATCCTGCTAGCTCAATGAAGTACCTTTATTTTGTGAACTATATACAAAATTGTCGTGGACCGGTCCTTGGGACCTAGAGTTCTCGAAGTGTTGGTGGGCAGAGATTGGCGAGTGACAAACTGAGACAAACCCAGAGGTACTATTTGAATCTGAGTGTATTTTGCAGACAAGCAAGCTAGGTTTTTATACATTTTTGAAATGGGAAGTGTTTTTCATGGTTACATTTTTTTCATATAATTCAAAATACAGAATGCAGAGTAATAATGTGGTCATCAATCCTGAACCATCATTCTTAAGTCATTAGAGTGGTGTCAGTACATGTGCCCTCTTTATCAAAGGTCAATGTTCTCTCATTATGCCAAACATCTGTGAGTCAAGACAGTTTTGGTTTTTTTGGTTTTTTCCCCTTGGCTCTTCTTTTTAGCTGAGCATCCCTATCTGGAGCTTTCTTAAACACTTTATTTGTAAGTCATAACATAAACTATGATTAATTCTTAGCCATGTTTTTATTAACAAGTGAGACTGAACTTGGTGGTCAAACCGCCTGAATGACCCTTGGCTGCAGTCTCAAGTTAAGGCGTCTCCTAGCAACACAGTTACGTTTGAAAAGTTCTCGACATGACAGTAGGTCAGAAGAACAAAACCAAAGACAGCATATTCCAAAACAAATGAGTGAGAAGAAAAACTCCAATCATTTACTCCTGGCAGGAACACCAGACCCATTTCAGGAGGCTCCCCCTTGGGTAAGGGTCATTGCCTTGGGCTCTGTAGTAACATTTGTCACACAGACTCCACTGGAGGGGCCGTGACACAAAATATCTATTAATAAGCCTGATTCTACAACTAAACTACTTTAGAAATCTCTATCTGTGTCATTCTACCTAGCTGGTGTACCTTTCTCTTGACTTCTCTAAACCCAGGAGGGCTCCTTAGCTCCCTCTCCTAGAATTCTGTCCCACCTGGGTCCTGCCAGCTGCTTCTCTGTTGTTCCTGCAAGGCCAATGAGAGGATCCCTATCTCTTACCAGGAGCTCCTTCCATAAAGGCTCTTTCAAGCCTAAGAGAGAGGGGGGCACTCTGAAAGGTCCAATTGCTTATAAAAGAAGTCTGTGGCTATCCCCCCCCACACACACAGGGTGGCAGGGTGACCCACGACACTGTCATGGGGGCTCCAAGCCAGGTCAGCAGGAGCTGAACCATTTCACCTTTACAGTGGGATAGCTCAACTTTTCCTCAGGTCATAAAGCAAAGACCACAAGACCTCTCCCAAGAAACTTGCCTTAAAACAGGCAGGAACTGCCCATTCTTCAGCATTTTTTTTTTTTTTTTTTTTTTTTTTTGAGACAGGGTGTCTCTGTGTAGCCTTGTCTGTCCTGGACTCCCTTTGTAGACCAGGCTGGCCTCGAACTCACAGAGCTCCGCCTGCCTCTGCCTCCCGAGTGCTGGGATTACAGGCGTGTGTTCTTATCTATGGAGGCTTTTAGTGGCACATCCAAGCATCTCTTCAGAACACACCTAACTGCATCTAACAAATGCAATCTCTATTTAAACTTTCCTATTTGCTAAAACGTAGGTTTTCTATGCACAAGAACCAAATATCCTGCGGGCATTCTCTCATGCGTGTTGATTGTCTGCTGGAGACATGCGATTACTGCCAGTCAGTACCATGGCTGTGCATATGTTAATCCTTCTGATGGCTGAGCAAACCCCCTGCCTTTTCAAAACTCAGCAACTCAAGCCACAGTCTTCTCTTTGAAATGCAGACAACAAAGGAATTGGTTACCCAGTGTCCTGGTCCAAGTGAGAGAAAGGGTCAGAGCCTAGATTCAGAGGAGCTCTGTTCCAACATTTCAACTATCACTGTCACAAACTATAAAGTTGTTGTATCACTCTTGCCCCCCCCCCAAAGCCACTTAGCTAACAGAATTTGTCTCCCAACTTATCATGATATAGTTCAGATGTCCATGGACCTGGAGCGATGCCTCAGTATTTAAAAGCCCCTTCAGAGGACCCAGGGTCACACCCACACGGCAGCTCAGAACCCTCTCCTGGCCTCTGTGGTACCTTCATGCATGTGGTGCACCGACAACCAACCAAACACACACACACACACAGACACACATAAAAACAAATCATTTTTTTCTTTAAAGTTACGATGACTTTGTGTTTTACTAAAAGATGTTATCAGAAGCTGCAAAGATGGTTCAGTGGTTAAAAGAGCACTGGTTGCTCTTCCAGAGGACCCTGGTTCAATTCCCAGCACCCACATGGCAGTGCACGATTGATTGTAACTCCATTCCAGAGGCTGCAATTTTTTTTTTCTGGCCTCCTCCAGCACTTGCATGAGCATAGTGCACATACATGCAGACAAAACAACTCATACACATAAAAGTAAAGTAAATGAATATTTGTTTTTAATTTAAAAATCAAATTGGGGCCGGGTGGTTGTAACACATTCCTTTAATCCCAGCACTTGGGATTCACCAGAGGCAGGTGAATCTTTGTGAGTTTAAAGGACAGCCTAGTGAAACCCTGTCTCAGAAAAACAAAACAAAACAAACAAACAAAAAAAAAAAACCCATCAAATTGGAGTAACCAGGCCTAAGAACGTATCAGACAGGCCAGACCAACGAAAGAATATAACTTCCTCATATGGAGCCCATGAGGTTACAGACACCTAACACTGTGACAGAACGTCCTCACACTACTAACCTGTCATCTGATACCTGAGGGACGGATACACATGGACTGACAAGCAAAAGAGCCTCTGGCTTTCCCTGGAGCTTCATCTTGCCTCCGGTCCCCACTGCTGCCTTGGCCCTCCTCCAGTGCCTGCCCCTGCGCACCTGTTGGACTGTCCCAACCTGGGCTGAAAGCCACCTCTTCCCGCTTTGAACCCTGTTTCCAGCGGTTCCCTCCTGACCCTGGTCTCGTTAGCTATCAATACAGGCTGCCTCGGCTCTTTTCTAAGAACTTGTGAACTCCCTCCGTGCAGTAAGCCATATATAAACATGTAGATATAATTTACCATATGCTGCATTATGAGAGTTAATATTAGTAATTGTGACTGGGGTAAAAGAACATGCATTCTTTTTAAAAATAAATAAAGGCCATTAAAGGACATCAGATCACATTATAGATGACAACACGTGGTTCCTGGGAAGTGAACTCAGGACCTCTGCAAGAGCAATCTTAACCTCTGAGTCATCTCTCTAGCCCCAAAATAAATAAATCTTAAAAAAAAAAGATCACTGACATTATGAATTTATTGCTACTCAGTAAATCGTGTCACTGAAAAGACACAAACATGTTCCTGGCATAATGTGCTCACGACAGTGGCTCTGCAGCAAGTCCTTACCCCCTGAGGCATCTTGCTGACTATATTCATTGTGAAGAGTGGGATGTCAAACCTGAGGTGGCTTCATGCATGCTTGGCCAGTGGACTAGTCAAGGTTCTCCAGAGAAACCGAACTGGGAGCGTGAATTCTATTGCCAAGGCCACAGCAGAGAATAGTACACGCTCAAAAGGTTTCAGAGTGTACGTGAGCTTACTCAGTCGGGTTAGCGTGAAACGGTCTGGGTAAAGCAGGGGTAGTTTCTGAGTCTGTGAGGCTGGATGTCTCAGCAGTCCCAGTCTGGTGTGGAAGGCCTGGAGGGTTTCTGGAGAGCTGCTGGTCATCCTCAGTCTACATTGGAAGTCCAGGTGAGTTGGTTCCGGTATCCGCCACAATGGCACAGGAAGAGGATGGAGGAGCTTGCCAGCGGAGCGTCAGCAGCTGACGACAAGCAGAGCTTCCTTTTTCCACATTCTTTTGTCCTTTTATCCCAGCGGTTCTTCCCACTTCAAAAAATCTGATTGAAGCCGGGCGTGGTGGCGCAGGCCTTTAATTCCAGAACTCGGGAGGCAGAGGCAAGAGGATCGATGTGAGTTCAAGGCCAGCCTGGTTTACAAAGTGAGTCCAGGACAGCCAAGGCTACACAGAGAAACCCTGTCTGGAGGAGGCGGGGCAGGAATCTGATGGAAAACATCCTGTCCAGTTCCCAGAGGCTTGCATTTAATTGATTCCAGACCCAATCAAGTTGATAACCCTCTGAGCTATGATCCTAGCCCACTCACCCACCTTCCCCTTCAAAAATTTTTCTTTACTTATATATTTTATGTATATGAGTGGTCTGTCTGTCTGTATGCCTGCATGACAGAAAAAGGCATCAGATTACACACACACTTTTTTTTTTTTTTTTTTTTTTAGGTTTTTCGAGACAGGGTCTCTCTGTATAACCTTGGCTCTCCTGGACTTGCTTTTGTAGACCAGGCTGGCCTCGAACTCACAGCGATCCGCCTGCCTCTGCCTCCTGACACACCCCTTTAAAAAAAGACAAGAATCTAAATCTATAGCTCCAGCTGGCCTTGTCCAGAGCCTCGTCCTGCCCCAGCCTCTTGAATGTTGGGATTAGAGTTGTGTGCTACCACCCACGGGTCAGATGGCATCTAGATAGCTACCCACAATCCATTCAGAACACCTCTCCTACCACATAACAGGCACAACCCCTCCCACACCTGTCCCAACTCAAAAGCACCCCAGATCCTCCACTTGACTCCACCCTAGACAGGATCAAAGACACACAGCCACCAGCAGATGGGGCTATTTTCCTGAGTGTAACAAAGAAAGACAAAGTGTTCCAGCTCAGCTCAGTAGCCAAGTTAGACTAAATGCCCTGATGCAGACTCAAATATGTTGTCCTGTAGTATACATAGACCAGACTGGCCTTGAACTCACAGAGCTCTGCCCACCTCTGCCTCCCAGAGTGCTGGGATTAAAGGCGTGGGCCAGCACGTCCAGCATTCAGACAGTTCTTGCAGAGGACTTGGCTTGGGTTCCCAGCAGCCTTATGGAGGCTTACAATACCTGTAGCTTCAATTCTAGGAATACAATGCTCTCTTTTGGCCTCCACAGACACTGACTGCATGCTCACGGTACACAGATAAGCATGCAGGCAAAACACCAATACACTTAAAACAAAAATACAAGTTTTATAAGGAAAATTTTTCCTCTATGTCTGAGATTTTGAAAAATCAAATCTCTAGAAAAACTGATAAGTTAACAAGGGACCAACCTGTTTTGTTTTTGTTTTTGTTTGTTTTTCAAGACAGAGTTTCTCTGTGTATCCCTCCTGGAACTCACTCTGTAGACCAGGTTGTCCTTGAACTCACAGAAATCTGCCTGCCTCTGCCTCTGTCTCCCTGAGTGCTGGGATTAAAGGCAGGCACCACCACTGCCACCACCTGGCACATTAACCAGCTGCAGTGGCACACACCTCTAATACCACAACTCAGGAGGGAAAAGCGGGAAGATCAGAAGCCCAAGGTCATCCTAGGCTATAGAGACATCTGGAAGCCAGACTAGCACACATGAGAACCTGTGTCAAAAATAAAAATAAAAAGCCAGGCACAGTGGCACACGCCTGTAATCCCAGCACTAATGAGGAAGAGGCAGGTGGATCTCTGTGAGCTTAAGGCCAGCCTGGTGTACAAAGCGAGTCCAGGACAGCCAAAGCTTCATAGAAAAACCCTGTCTTGAAAAAACAAAAAAGATAAATTAAAATTTCTAGGTACTGGAGAGATGGCTCAGCAGTTAAGAGCATTTGCAACTCTCATAGAGGACCCGGGCTCTGTTCTCAGAACCCACATAAAAACTCACAACCATTTCTAACTCCAGTTCCCGGGGATCTGATGCCCTCTTCTAACCTCTGTGGGTTCCAGGCATGGACGAGGTACACATACATGCAGGCAAATACCCATACACACAAAATATGTATAAAAAAGAATACTGGGGCTGGAGAGATGGCTCAGAGGTTAAGAACACTGTCTGCTCTTCCAGAGGTTCTGAGTTCAATTCCCAGCAACCACATGGTGGCTCACTACCATCTGTAATGGAATCTGATTTCCTCTTCTGGTGTGCATTATCATATAAATAAATAAATAAATCTAAAAAAAAAAAAAAGAAAACTGGAAAGTTTTTTTTGTTTGTTTGTTTTTTATGTAGTCAGTCTCACAGAGAACTTTGAAGTGTCTTTTGTCAGAAAGACTGGGTTTCGAGACTGGAAAGACGGCTCCGTGGTTAGGTTCTCTAGCTGCTCTTCTGGAGAACCTGGGTTCAATTCCCAACAACCAAGTGGTGGCTCACAACCACCTGTAACTCCAGTCCCAGAAAATCCAACATCCTTTTCTGGCCTCTTCAGGCACCAGACAGGTGTGTGGTACACAGACAGACATGCAGACAAAACACCCAAACACATAAAATAACAAAAATCTTTAGACTTTTTTAAAGAAAGAGAGAGTAGGTTTCAGATGCCAGGCTGAGTTCCAGAAGGCCACCGGGGCAATGGTGTCAGGGAGAACAGGACCAATGGAAGACATGAGGATTCAGTGACCAGCACCAACTCACAAAAAAAACGGATGCCTTGGAGCCCGCTCGTGACAGTTTCCGGGGCTGAAGACTTGCTCTGAAAGGCTTTGTGGTTGTCGTTAGTGTAAGAGCAAGGCTCCACGTGGAGAGACGGAGCGACTCCATGCTCAGACTTCAGCTGCGAGGTGCGAGCCGCGGGACGGCCACTGTGTCACTTATCGTCTAATGGTTAGTTCCTCTTCTAAGAATTGTGTCAGGAGGGAGGAGGCTGAGGTGTAGATAGAGCACAGGCCAGACATAGCCAGAGCCCGGCAGGTAAGCTCCAGCACCGCAGTGTACACAGATACAGAACCAGGCAGAAGAACTAGATTGAACGGCCTCACCGCCTAATAAGCCGATAAGTCTTGGAATGTTAGTTATCTTCTCTGCCTGCCTCAGTCTCTTCATCCATGAAGTTGTCAGAGCATTCGTGTACTTAGAGGGATCTTGTGAAGATAATGAGTTAATAAACATAACTGACGAGCTGGGCGTGGTGGCGCACGCCTTTAATCCCAGCACTCGGGAGGCAGAGGCAGGTGGATCACTGTGAGTTCGAGGCCAGCCTGGTCTACAAAGTGAGTCCAGGACAGCCAAGGCTACACAGAGAAACCCTGTCTCAAAACAACAAAAACAAAAAAACCCCATATAGGAATAAATACATTCAAATTCTTCTCCTACACTCTCACAAAGCAACAATGCGCGCAGATCCGTACGATCCCAAAACCATGTGGGGATTTGTCCCTACCACCAAGTGACTAATTAATTTTTCAAGGACACCAGGAACAGCCTTCGATCTGGTTGAATACTGACACTGTCTACCTGGAGAAGTTAGATCTCACAGGATGAGAGCAGCAACCCCATGGCTGGCCCCTGCTGCAGACCCCAGTTGTTCTACTTGTGCAATTGTGTTTGTTTTGAGACCAGACGGCCTTAAATGGCCCCCTTCCCTCCCTATCTTTCCGCCTTAGGCTGGTAAATCCTAAAACTGCCCATTAGTGCACCACACCTGTGCTTTTGAGAAACTGATACAAATCAGAATTCATTCCCACAAGACTCTTCACGCTCAAAAGCCTCCAGGTGTTCAGTTGAGCAGCCTAGGCGTTCTCCAAGCCGGCCCTCTTTTTTCTGCTTTTGTTTCTATAGTCCAAGCTGACCTGGAACTTAAGGTCCTCTTTTGTCATCCCTCCATATTTATGCACAGGCAAGATTGATTACTTCAGTGGCCATCAACTTAACCTTTCAGTTCCCCTTCCTGGAGGCTGGGTGGGCTCAAATTCCCAACCCTTTAATCGTACCTGGTCTCTCTCATCCTGAAGCTACCCCAGTGCTACCAACCATCAGTTACTGGTACACACGGACGGACACACACACACAGACCTCACCCACACAGACACACAGACACAGACACACACAGACACACACAGACACACAGACAGACAGACACACACACAGACCTCACACACACACACACACAGACACAGACACACACACCACAGACACACACAGACACACAGACACACACACAGACCTCACACACACACACACGGAGACCCCCCCCACAGACACACACACACACACACACACACACACACACACACACCACTTCAGCGATGCTAAGAATTCTAGAGATCCAACAACAGGAAATACAAGCGGAAAGCAAACATATATTTCACGAAACTAGTTTTTTGGTACAAGAAAAAAAGGAGAAACATATGGGCATTCAATTGTAGTTCCAACTAGTCATGAGGCGAGGGGATCACTTGAGCCTCTAAGTTTAAGACCAGGATGGGTACATGTGTGCTGGTTAGTTTTGTTGTTGTTGTTTGTTTTGTCGCCTTGACACAAAGAGTCATTTGGGAAGAGGGACTCTGTTGAGAAGATGTCTCCGTCAGGATGGTCTGGGGAGCATTTTCTTGATTACTGACCATGAGAGGGCCCAGCCCACTGTCGGCAGTGCCACTCCTGGGCAGTCGATCCTGGATGGCATAAGAAAGCAGGCTAAGCAAGTTGTGAAGAGCAGGGCAGTAAGCAGCACGCCTCTGTGGCCTCCGCATCCTCAGCTCCCGCCTGCAGGCTCCTGACTTCTCTGGAAGGAGGACTACAAACTGTAAGATGAAATAAACCCTTTCCTCCCCAAGTTCCTTGGATTTTTTTTTTTTTTCATTTTGTTTTTGTTTTTGCTTTTTCGAGACAGGGTTTCTCTGTAACAGCCCTGGCTGTCCTGGACTCCCTTTGTAGACCAGGCTAGCCTCGAACTCACAGCGATCTGCCTGCCTCTGCCTCCCTAATGCTAGGATTAAAGGAGTGTGCCACCACACCCAGCTCCCAAGTTGCTTGTTTATTATAGAAATAGAAGTCCTAACAAAGATACATATCAAAACATCATCTCAACACACACACACACATCCTAACCAAGGTTATTTCAGTGACCGACACCTGTTTGGGATGTCCAGATTTCAGAGTCAGATGGGGTTCCTGGGGCCTGAGGAAGCCCAGGCTATGCAGAAGAACACAAGGAAGGGAAGGAGTCTATGTCCCATCACCCAGGCCCCGGAAGGCCGGTCCCTTGCACTCCCCACCAGTCAGCACTGCACTACCATCCTTGTTCATTTCCCACTCCCTCCCCTCTCCCAGGGACAGCGTCCAGCTTACCTAGTCACTTGGGAGTCACTTAGTACACCAAGCCTCCATGTGGTCCTCTCCTCCCCATGGTGGCTCTGGGTCATCAGACTTATTCATGTTTTCATAAGAGTCTGCATCTAGATAAGATTTTTTTTTACAAAGAAGAAGAAAGTATAAATAGGATGGGAAGAAAGCCCTGGAAGTGGGAGGGTCCAGAGGACAACAGTGCAGAAGCACCCACCTTCCTCATGACTGGGGCCAGATCGGACTGGTCGGAGCTGAGGAGCCGCATACAGGATCCCTCTCATATCCTCATAGGACTGGGACCCTGCTTCGGCAGGGGATGGAAAATTAGAGACCCAGAAACACAGCTGGGGTGTGGGGAAGGGAAGGACTGCCACCACAAGAGGGCGTTAGGCAAGGGAAAGCAGAAACTCCTCTCGTCAAACTAGGAAGGACTTGCTCAGCATCAAGCTCCTACTCAGTTCTAAGATGGCCATGGCCAAAGGAATGGAATTAGGGGTCAAAGTCAAGGTCATAGGAAACTATACAGACAGCTGGAGTCAAGGTTGCAGCCAGAATTAGACTGGGGTGAGGTCGAGGTCAAACACCCCAGGCCCGCCCTACCCTCCTATGCCCCTATCACCTACTCCCACCTCCTCCTCCGTGGGCATACATTGGGTTCAATGTTTTTGTTGATTGGTTGGATTTTTTTTTTATGTATTTATTTATTATTTATACAGTATTCTGCCTGTCTGTATGCCTAGATGCCAGAAGAAGACACCAGATCTCATTATAGATGGTTGTGAGCCACCATGTGGTTGCTGGGAATTGAACTCAGGACCTTTGGGAGAACAGACAGCGCTCTTAACCTCTGAGCCATCTCTCCAGCCAGGTTGGATATTTTTTTTTGGTTTGTTTCTGTTACAAAGCTTCAGCCTAGGCTGACCTGGAATTCACTAAGTACCTCAGGCCAGCCTCAAGCCAATGGCCATCTTCCTGCCTCAGCTGGGATTCTAAGCCTGAGCAACTGTCAGGCCCATTTGGGTCATTATTGGTGTTCAAGGTAAGAGATGGTAGAAATACTGGGGAAACAGGATGGGGCCATGGGTGGAGTTAGGAATCAAGTTTAGACTAAGACCAGGATTAAAGCTGGGGTGTGGTGGCACATGTCTTTAATCCCAGCACTTTAGAGGCAGAGGCAGGCGAATCACTGTGAGTTTGGGGCCAGCCTGTTCTACAGAGTGAGTTCAGGACAGCCAAGATAACACAGAGAAACCCTGTCTCAAAACAAAAACAAAAACAAACCAGGAGCCGGGCGTGGTGGCGCACGCCTTTAATCCCAGCACTCGGGAGGCAGAGGCAGGCGGATCGCTGTGAGTTCGAGGCCAGCCTGGTCTACAAAGTGAGTCCAGAATGGCCAAGGCTACACAGAGAAACCCTGTCTCGAAAAACCAAAAAAAAAAAAAAAAAAAAAAAAAAAAAAAAAAACAAACAAACAAACCAGGATTAAGTTTGGGTTTGGGATCAGAGCTAGGATTATATCAGTTGAAATTGACCAAAGAAGGATGGTCCTAAAGCACCCCTCACCAAGTGAGGATGCTTCCCGGCTAGGGTCCCACGCAGACCCATGGGGGCTCAGGAAGTCTGGAACAAGAAGAGAGAGATGTCACTTTTGCTCCTGGTCTTCAGCCTCTTCCAAGAATGACCGCCCTCACTCCCTCACTCCCTCACTCCCTCACTCCCTCACTCCCTCACTCCCTCACAGGCACACACACCCATCGTCTTGCCAACTGGTTGGGCCAGATCCTCATCTGCGTTTTCATAAGACTCAGCTGTGGAAGAGAGTGCATAGCAGTTGTTCCCCTGTGGTAGGAGCTTTCCCGGCCACCAGCCCCACAGGAACCCCATTACCACTGGAGAAGGAGTCTTCCTCCTCTGGACCTGTGGGGTCATTCTCAGGGTTCTCATAGCCACTACCATCTGGGAGAGAAAGTGGGGGGCATCTCTAACAAAGGTCCACAGCCCATGTTTGGGGAAGTGTTGGGACCAGAGGGAATGGGACCTCACCCTGGGAAAGCTGGTCCTGCCCAAGGTTGGAGTCATTCTCATAGAACTCAGAGCCCTCCTCGCTGTCCGGCTCTTCATAGGCTTCCCCTTCTTCCAGCTCTGAGTTTGGGACCAGTGTGGAGAACTGAGCGATGTCTCTCTTTCTCTTCCTCCACCCCTAGTCCACTGATCCCACCACAAGCTGCTCCAACACTCTCAAAGTGAGGAACAGCCCTTCAGTCTGACCTGTCTCGTGGCTCTGGGCTCCGGCATCATGGACTTCAATGCGTGGGTTTCCATAGGATCCAGAGACACTCCCTAGGCCAGCAGCCCAACGCTGAGCATGGGCTGGTGAAAAGAGCGTTTTCAGATGGCTATCATCAGAGTCAGGGCGGGAAGCAGACAATGTTTAAGGCTCTTCAGAAAGCCTCGGCGTGCCTGGGTAACTGGCCTTGAACCATGCGGAAAGGATCTAAATCTGGGCCTTGGCCTCATGTTCTAGGATAACGTTGTACTCTGGCCAAGGCCCAGGGGCTGGACTTGACTGATCTGCTAGGACTCGGCACTGGGCTCTGCTCTCAGAAGATTGGAGAAGTGAGGGCAATGCATAGCTGGCTAACAGGGGAGGGAAGGGCCTGAATTGAAGGCCCCCCCCAAAGCAGAGGGGGTATTCCCTCACCCTGGCTGGAGGTGGGTGAAGGAAGGGAAAGCACATTCCCGTACTGGTTCTGAGTTCCGTTTCCTGAGGGAGGTGTCACTTTGAAGAATCTGGAGGAAGAAAAGGTTGGTGCACCTTGAAGCTAAGCCACATGGGGAGTCCCACTTCCAGTCCATTCTGGAGGTCAATTGCATGGGGATGAGTTTGGGACAGTGCCAAGGAAGGGGACCTCTGAACTTGGGCAGTATTTCAATCAACAGAGATGGCACCAAGGCTGGCCCCAGGGACAGTAAGAGTATAAAGCTTGTGGCAAAAGGGCTCTGGCATCTTTACCTTCTGGTGGGGTCTGTCATTCGCTTTCTTTTCCTCTTCAGGATAAGGGCTGTCGAGATTTAAAGAGATGGGTCAGGAGAGGGGCTGACTGGCAGAGGAGGGATTTGTGGGACACAGGGGAGGCCACATGGGTCAACAGAGGAAATGGCTTTTACAAATACTAGGTGCCCCAGGAAGCTTGAGAAGATGTGGCTATGGGACACGTCGGATTGGCCAGTGTGGGCTTATTCTGAGAAAGATGGGGAAGAATTTGTGAAAATTCGGGAACATGACTCACCTTTTCGAAAATAGAGAAAAGCCACCAGAGAAACCATACAGAAGGTGACATATACTAAAGTTACAGCTGGGACCTTCCATCCACCGGTCCTCATCATCCAGAGCCACACTGTGAGGAGAAAGGTGCTATGAGACAAAAACCCCACAATGCATCTTATCCCCAACCCAAGGGACCTGAGCAAGACACAGACTTAAAGTCTTAAAATCTGCGGAAGACTCTCCTCCCTTCCACTAAGAAGAACTGTTGTTCCCAGGAGGGCAAGGATTGTGCCACAGAGCTTGGCACAGAGCACAAGGCACTAACAAAGCACACACAAAACATGGCTATTATCCAAACAATATGGATTAGGGAAGGCTACCCCTGCAGTTCAGGGTGGCCATGGTCAAAATGTAGGGCAAAGGTGAGTCTACCAAGTTAGAGTGGGGATCCAACACATGTTGAGACCAACTCTAGAGTGGAAGTTGAGGTAGCATTTAAGGGTTATGGTCAGGATAGTATGGTAGTTTTGTAATAGGGAGACAGCCTAGGCAGGACACTGTGGCCAATTTGATGGGCAGAGTGAGGAAAAAGAAGAAAGTCAGGCTCCTAAATTGGGCAAGTGGACCCATGTATGTTCTTCTGGTTGCTCTGTTTGTACAAAGCTATACAGAAGAGTATATATGAGCTGGGCATGGTGGCTTTAATCCCAGCACTCAGGAGGCAGAGGCAGATGGATCGCTGTGAGTTCAAGGCCAGCCAGATTTACAAAGTGAGTCTAAGACAGCCAAGACTACACAGAGAAACCCTGTCTCAAAAAAAAAAGCATATATATGATAAAAATGCTGAGTTTGACTTTATATATCAAGCCTGAGATGTCCATGGGACATCAAATGACAATTCCAGGAGATGGCTGGGAGTGGGGAGTATAGAACCCAGGTGGTAACCCAGATGTGGTAACCTAGGAGCCATCAGAGTAATGGGTGGTAAGTGAGAAGAGGGTGTGGATAGGAGTAAGTACAAGACCCAGGACTCCAACAGGGAGGGGCTGGGGAGGAAGAAGCCACCAAAACACTCTCTCTCTCTCTCTCTCTCTCTCTCTCTCTCTCTCTCTCTCTCTCTCTTTCATACACACACACACACACACACACACAGTGCTAGGTATGGAAACTAGAGCTTCATACATGCTAAGCACACACTCTACCACAGAACCACACCCCTAACCCTTCCAGTTCTTCCAGTTGGTCCACACAGACTTCCTAGGATTGGGAGAAACCCTACCTGACCTTGCAATGACCTTCACATGCATCTCCACCATCAGGTTTCCTTGGAGACAATAATAGGTACCACCGTCATCTAAAACTGTGGCCTGGGACAGGGACAGAAGAGACCCCCAAACCCACATCTCTCTGACTGGGTGCTCTCCGCCAAGGCTTAGGCTCAGTAATGAAACATTAGTCCTCTTGGGATGCACATGGGTCCAGGAGAAGGAACCTCCTGCCACTGGGACAGGGGGTACGTCACAGGACAGCCAAAGTGTGGAGCCAGGGGCCACAGTGAGATCTAGAACAGGGAGAGAAAAGGTGAGGATAGTACAATCCATGGGGGTCCTGTCTCCCCAAACCCCCCCCCCCCAGTTTCCAGCACCATCCCTACCCTCGGGCCTCCACTTCCCAGCATCCCCACAGCACTGTCCCCTTACCTCGGCTGACTAGGCTCTGATTCAGACTGAGTCTCCGTGGAGGACATTCAGGCACTGTCCCCCTAACCTCAGGATGGTCTTTAGCCCACACATACAGCAGGGAACCAGAAGCAGGCCTGTGGCTCCCCGACGACCTGTTCCCCGAGTCACAGCCCAGGTCTTCTAAGTCTGAAGCATTCAACCGGAACAGCTCCCCTGGGAAGAGACCCCAAACTAGACACAGATCATGGTGGGGGGGGGCAGATACAGCAACCCAGAAAAGCAGGGCCAGAGATACAGGGAGAAAGCAACTCTAAAAGACAGAAGAGTGAGACAGAAACAAGCGGTAGCTCAGAGCAGTTACCAAGCCATAGAAACCAGCTGCCTAGAGCCAACTCCATCCTCCTCAGCTGAAGTAGCCCCACCAAACCGAAGAACTTCCTCAGTCCACGGAGAGCCTCTCTTTCCTACTAACCCCCACCACCCAGCCCTGCCAGGCACTCACCACTACCCTCCACGTTCACTGTCCAGGCAGGATGCCAAGCATTCTTGAAAGGAGGTCTCCTCTGGCACAGGTAGAAGCCCCCCATATGGTCCGAGACATTGACAATCACTAGGAAGATGCCCAGGGGCCCCACGTGCAGGCCCAGGCCTGGGGACCCCAGGCTCAGCTCCAGGAAAGGTGTTGACTGGTTCCCTCTATACCAGGCCAGCTTCTCAGAAGAGACAGTTGAGTTCGGGAGGCACGGAAGCACAATATTGCCTCCCTCTGTGGGGAGAGGAAGAAGGCAGCCCCAGCCCCCCTTCCCTCCTCATAAACCAAAGGACCCCGGAAGTCCACCATATGGGAAGCCCTGAGGGTCTTTCTGAGTCTCCCAGAAGTTTACAAATAAAGAAGATAGAGGATCAAAAAAGGCCGGTTACTCAACCCAGAACCCAAGCTTCCAAGCCTAGCTCCTTCCCCTCAGACATACAGACATCATACAGACATACGTACCTTCTACCTCCACCAGTAACTGCTTCTGGGGTGTGCCTACTACAAAGGTAAGGAAGAGGAAGAAGGAGAGGGGGAGAGGAGATGGCATGGTAGCCAGGCTCCCCGGAGCACCCAGCTCCTGTGTGGCCGCGCAGAGGATGCTGGGCAAGCAGGAGCCTGGTGGGCAATGAACCATGGGTGTCTGTGGGGGTGGTGGCGGTGGCAGTCTTTCTATAGAGGAAAGGGGTGGTCACACCTTAGGCCTCCTTTTGCAGGCACTCTTCCAAATCCACGACACATCCTCTCCCTGTCACCCTGAACTTAGCCCAAGTAAATGACTCTTTGTATGATTTGGCATGGAAGTCCTATCAGCTAAGGCTAGCGTCTTCACCATTGCACGCCACAGTGCTTTCCACATAGTGGTACCTGGTAAATATTTGTCACATGAGTGGATACAGTTTTAGGGATCTCCTTTCTCTTCCTTTCAGCAGACTCCAGGCTCTGACCCTATTTTATACCCCTGTCTCCAAAGTGGTGGGATGCCTGGCTTCCACATTTTCTCTGTCATCTGGGATAGCATTAGGATTTTATTTTATTTTGAGACAGGGTTTCTCTGTGTAGCCTTAGCTGTTCCTGGACTTGCTTTATAGACCAGGCTGACCTTGAACGCACACAGCGATCCGCCTGCCTATGCCTCCCAAGTGCTGGGATTAAAGGCGTGTGCCTGGCTAGTATTAGGATTTTATGTTGGGTCTGGTGATCCAGGTCTATGGTTCCAGCTACTTGAGAGGATCAGAAAAGTCAAGGCAGCTTGGACTACTGAGTGAGTTCAAAGTCAACCTAATGTACTTAGAGAGACTCTATCTGAAAATTTTTTAAAATATATATTTTTTTAAAGTAGCAAACAGGTTGGGTGCAGTGGCACATGCCTTTAACTCTACCACTTGGGATGCAGAGGCAGGTGGATCTCTGAGTTCAAAGCCAGCTTGTTCTATAGAGTGAGTTCCAGGACAACTGGGGGTACACAGAGAAACCCTGTCTCAAAAAAACAAAAAAAAAATGGAGGACGTAGTTTAGTAATAAAGTATACACAAGACCCTAGATTTAATCCCTGCTACCTGCGGCACATAGCTATAGACACAGACAGACAGACAGACAGACACACACACACACACACACACACACACACACACACACACACACCCCATATACTGATTCCAACTTGGGCTACATAGCAAGACCCCACCTCAGAATAGGAAAAAGCAAATGGATGGTGGCACACACCTTTAATCCCAGCAGCTGGGAGGCAGAGCTCTGTGAGTTTCAGGCCAGCCAGGGCTACCTAGTGAGACTCTGCCCCCATCATCTTCAAATAATACTAATACTAATACTAAGGAATTGTGAGCTTGATATGTAATGTAGTCCAATGGTAGAACACTTGCCTACCATATACCATATACCTGAGTTCCCACACAAGAAAAAAAGGTGGGGTGTGTGTGTGTGTGTGTGTGCGCGTGCGCGCGTGCTTTGATTTTTCAAGACAGGGTTTCTCTGTACAACCTTGGCTGTCTAGACTCACTTTGTAGACCAAGCTGGCCTCAAACTCACAACGATCCACCTGCCTCTGCCTCCCAAGTGCTGGGATTAAAGGTGTGCGCCACCATGCCAGGCTTAACAGTGTGGCTTTTTTTGTCCTAGCTTACAGTTCAGTTTCTGAAAGACAGCATTAGCTAGTGGCTGACAGTGGAGCCCATGCATCTGCTCTGCTGCAGAGCCTCGGTGGAGCCCATGCAGCTGCTGCAGAGCCACGGTGGAGCCCATGCAGCTGCTGCAGAGCCACGGTGGAGCCCATGCAGCTGCTGCAGAGCCACAGTGGAGCCCATGCAGCTGCTGCAGAGCCACGGTGGAGCCCATGCAGCTGCTGCAGAGCCACGGTGGAGCCCATGCAGCTGCTCCAGAGCCGTAGTTAAATTTCCTCATCTCTAGTAAGAGAGTTGACCCCAGAGACTGTTCTGGGGACAAGGCAGTCAAAACTGGGAGAAGGCTGGACAGCTGTGCGGGGAGCAAGAGGCACTGCACTTTGCTAGAAATGCCTTCTGACTAAGGTCTCTATCTTCCAGGTAAGTCTTGCTTCAGTTATGGAGGAGACTCACAGAGACAAGGTTCAGGCCTCAAGAAGGGGAGGAAACTATCTAAAGTCACACAGAGGTGGTACAGTGTCTATGTATGTGTGTGTGTTGTGCTTGAGTGTGCCTGTGTGCGCATGCGTGAGCCTTTCACTGATGACAGCACGCAGAGGAAAGACTAGAGACCCAAGAGACCTGCTTTCTTAGCTGAGTCCCAGGCCTATCTCTACTGGGCTGTGACTTCCTGTTTGCCCTGGGGCAAACCTCAGGGGACATCACAGGTGGTGGGGCCCTCACTTCCCTTGATTGAGCTAAGGGGGCAAGAAGGGAGAATGAGATGCAGGAAGCAGAGATTTCTAATAGTAGGCAGATCCCCCCACTGCCTAGCACCCAGCAGCGTTGTTTCTCCCTTCTAAGACCCCACAAAGGCTTTCCATCCAACTAAAAAACAAAACAAAAACAAAACAAAAAACCACTCCAGCCCCGTGTTGGGAGGAAATGGTGCCATTTTCCATTTGGCCCTCCAGCTCTCTTCCTCCTTGGTCATATTTAACTCACCGCACATCCCTCCCACTCTCAGGGCCTTCATACACCCCGCCTTCCCGCTTGGCTAGCTCCTGTCATCGCTTAGCTCTCAGTTCCAATGTTACTTCCTCAGAAAGGCCTGCCCAGAACCCCCAGGTACTTCACACCCCTGTTATATCTCCTTTCCAACATCTGCCCCAGTCTTAAATTACACATGCTATTAGTTAATGTCCTGTGCACATCTTGAATCAGCATGCAGACTGTTCACTTCTTAAGGCACTGGCAATTGAGCCAGGGCCTTGAGCGAGGGCTGTCTAGGAGGAAGGGAGGATCCACAGCCCTAGGCTGTCCTTGCTGATAGAGATCGTCTTCGCGGTCCATAGATGGGCTCTGGTTTAGAGAGAGATTAATAAGCATTTATTGGCTAGAGGAAGAAGGGACGTTGGGAAGAATAAAGGAACTCTTCCCTTGAGGTGGAGAGACAGCCTGCTTCAAGGCTTGAGGACCAGAATTCAGTCCCCAGAATCTTGTGTAAAAACGCCAGGCATGATCTGGGGAGATGATGTGGCGGGAAAGGGCTTACTGCACAAGTGTGAAGATCAGAGTTCAATCCCGAGAGCCCTCGGATGTGCCAACTAGCCTGCCTATATTCTCAGCCTTCTCAGAGCAGACTGACCAGCGAGACTAGCCTTAATCGGTGAACTCTGAGTTTGATTGAGAGATCCTGACTCAATGAATAAGGTGGATGAACAGAGGAGGATGATTCTGACATCTACTTAGGGCCTCAAAATGAATGTACACACACACACAAACACACACACACACACACGTCTGAATAAAAAAAGAAAGAAAAAAAGGAAGATATGATGACCCCTAAGTGTGGTAGAGGAGAAAGTTTATTGTGGATAGGAGGGAGAACATAGCCAGAGCAGAGACATCCGAGAAAGTCCAGAGTGAATGAGACCCTAAGCTGGGCCATGTGAGGAGAGGGGGAGGGGAAAGCCAGGAAGCCAAAAGGGGAAAAGGTAAAAAGGACCAGGTAGCCACATGGCTGGATTGTATAGGGAAGAGCAGCTGGGGGAGGATAGGCCAGTTTGAGAGCTCAGGGTAGGAGGCAGGGTATGCCAGCCATACCTTGTAATAGGCAGGGATTGAAGGATGCTGGGAGAACCTGGTGACCAGGTCCCTTTTGATATGTTGTGTATGAGACCAAATGTCCCAGCATTTCAGGTGATAAATCTTTCCTATGACTACTACTTGCTGACTTTGGGGTGTCGTTGTTGGGGACTCAAGAAAGCTGGAATGCTGGCTGAGGCCTGGAGAGAGAGGAGTTCTGTGTGTTTCACTTGCTGTCTGAGCGATATGGCACCATCTGGGGCTAGGGGCAGGCCTCATTGTAGCAGTCTGTAATGCTGAACCAGCCGGAGCTAGCCCCTCTGGGCTACCTCAGAGAACACTGTTGAGAAATGATTCAGCCTTTAATAGAGCATAATTGTAGCCATTTTGGTTTTTAGTATCCATCTTGATTATAAGGTGAAATTAAGCTCAAGTTTTCAGGCTCTACTTTCCTAGTGATTATGTCTCCATGGTTTCATTTCTCAAACTTTGCATACTTTGCTACCTGGATACTCTGTAAAGTCCCCAACTACAGACCAAGCAAATTAAAGGTCAGTTAGAAATGTTTTGTCTAAGCTGGGCATGGTGGCACACTCCTTTAATCCCAGCACTCTAGAGACAGAGGCAGGTGGATCTCTGTGAGTTCCAGACTATCCTGGTCTACAAAGTGAGTCCAGGACAGCCAGGACTACACAGAGAAACCTTGTCTCGGGGAAAAAGAAGAAAAAGGAAAGAAAGAAAGAAAGAAAGAAAGAAGAAAAGAAAGAAAGAAAAGAAAGAAAGAAGAAAGAAAGAAAGAAATGCTTTGTCTAGCTAGTCAAACTGATGTAATGTTGCTCCTTACACCTGGATACCCATTTTTACCTGTTTGCAATTTTGTTAGCTGGTTAATACCTGGTTAAGGTTTTGTTGGTTGACCAGGGCTGGTGGTGCATACCTTTAATCCCAGCACTTAGGAGGCAGAGGTAGGCGGAGTCCAGGAAAGCCAGAGCTACGCAGAAAACAAAAACAAAAGCCAACTACAGTTGATATCATCAGAGGTCTGAGAAGGACAAATTACAGCAGGAGGTATAACTCAGATGGCCTACGTATCAATGAAATGACAGTGACCTGCCCTAGGCTCCCACGGTCTCCACACTGAGAACAGTGGTTGGCCTATGGCTGTCATATAGGCAGCATTTCATTTTCAGCTGTCACACAGAGTCTAATGAGTCTTTGGCTACCAACTCTGGCCCAGAAACTCTGATTTTCCTGTAGAGGAGGAATTTGGGGGACTGACCTTACTTTGATCAAAGGAGGGAGGAGGGCAATCAACCCCAAAGTGTCCACAATTTTTTTTTTTTTTTTTTTTTTTTTTTTTTGCTTTTGTTTGTTTGTTTTTGGTTTTTCGAGACAGGGTTTCTCTGTGTAGCCTTGACTGTCCTGGACTAACTTTGTAGACCAGGCTAGCCTTGAACTCACAGTAATCCACCTGCCTCTGCCTCCCGAGTGCTGAGATTAAAGGTGTGTGCCACCACCGCCCAGCTCCTATTATGTTTATTAATGGAAGCTTTAGCACACAAAGCTGGACAGACACTCAGCTGCTATTCTAACCCATCTACGCTGGTCTGGACCACTTCCCAGCCATGTGCCCTGGTACCTGGCCACTCCTGCTCCATCTTTGTCCTGATGGCAACCTCCTCATGGCCTCTTCCCTTCAACTTTTCTCCTACCTGGCTCTCCTGGCTCTCCTTTTTTTTTCCCCCTGGTCCCTACCTGAGACCCCTGACTGGCCTCCAGTTCACTCTCGCCCAGCTATGGGCTGATCAGTTTCTTTATTAACCAACCAGAGGTGATGAAGAACAACTTTTACACAACATTGAGACCAGAGATGCTTCATAGAAATGACAGTGCCGGGCTGGTGAGGTGGCTCAGAGGCTAAGAGCACTGGCTGCTCTTCCAAAGGTCCTGAGTTCAATTCCCAGCAACCACATGGTGGCTCACAACCATCTATAATGAGATCTAGTGCCCTCTTCTGGAGTGTAGATGTACATACAGGCAGAACACTGTATACATAATCAACAAATAAATTTTAGAAAAAAAGAAAAAAGAAAAGAAATGACAAGTGCCCATGTCTGACTGCAACCAGATCTCTGGGCTCAGAAACCAGCGTCTGAATACACAGTGCACAAGACCATCCCAACACTCAGGTCTGAATCCCAGCACTTCGAGTTTTCCTTCTAGGGCTTCCTGGAGGCCTGGCTTGGCAGATAGCTATTGCTTAAATTTGGTTTATATCATGGAATATCTTAATCTTTCCATTGTGATTGAAAGTTTTTCTGGGTATAATAGTCTGGGCTGGCATCTGTGGTCTTTGAGAGTCTGTAGAACCCATCTGGATTTTAGAATCTCCTCTGAGAAATCATATGTTATTCTAATAGGTCTGCCTTTATAAGTTGCTTGGTGTTCTTCCCTTGCGTTTTTAATAGTCTTTCATTGTTCTGTACGTTTAGTATTTTAATTATTTTGTGCCTAGGATAATTTCTTTTCTTGTTCAGTCTATTTGTTATTCTGGATGCTTCTTGGACCCTGATAGACATTTCCTTCTTTAGGTTAGGAAAATATTTTTCTATGGTTTTGTCGAAAACATGTTTTGAGACTGGAGTGATGGCCCAGTGGTTAAAAGCACTGGCTGCTCTTGTAGAAGATCTGGGTTCACTCCCAGCACCCACGCAGAGGCTCACAACAATCTGTAACTCCAACTGCAGAAGATCTGACTCTCTTCTTGGGCACAAGATATAGTTCACATATGTACATGCAGGTAAAAGGACACTCATAAAGTAAAATAAATCTTTAAGATTTAGTGATTTATAGCCGGGCGTGGTGGCGCACGCCTTTAATCCCAGCACTCCGGAGGCAGAGGCAGGTGGATCGCTGTGAGTTCGAGGCCAGCCTGGTCTACAAAGCGAGTCCAGGACAGCCAAGGCTACATAGAGAAACCCTATCTCGAAAAACCAAACCAAAAAAAAAAAAGGAAAAAAATTGTATTTTCTGTTACCTGGGCTGCTTCTTCCTTTATTCCTATTATTCTTAGATTTAGTCTTTTCATCGTGTGCCAGATTTCCTGCATGTTTTGTACCAAATTTTTTTTAGATTTAAATTTTTCTTTGACTGAGGTATTCATTTTTTATTGTTGTGGAGTATTCAGAAAAGAATACTGCCTAGACATGGGTTTAAGTCAATAAAATGTCTTTATTAGCTAGCAAGCGATTATACTAGGTATTTGAGAATCCCAGTGTAGCACTAAGCCTTTCTCTGGGTGAACTTTTAAGCACAAAAACCATGTTCTGGGTTGACATACTTCAGTTAACAATAAAAATTAGTCAAAAAACAATGTTAGTACATTTAAAGACTTTCCCAGAACTATGGGCTTTGATGGATTAGGTCCTTGGTTTCATTTTGGCAGGTGATACAGTCTACATGCTGAGTTTTACAGTCTGAATGGTATTTCCATCATGGAGTCAGTCATGCTAAGGTCTGGGGGTCTGGTATACTATCATGTCTTTAATGCCTGAGATTGTCTCTTCCATCACTTGTATTCTGTTGGTGAAGCTTGCCTCTGAGGTTCCTGTTCAAGTCCCTAAATTTCCATTTCTAGGTTTCCCACAGCTTGGGTGTTCATTATTGATTCTACATCCATTCTTGTTTTGTTTTCCAGGACAGGGTCTCTCTGTGTAGCCTTGGCTATTCTGGACTACTTTGTAGACCAGGCTGGCCTCGAACTCACAAAAATCCCACTGCCTCTGCCTCCCGAGTGCTGAGATTAAAGGTATGTGCCACCTATGCAACACTACGCCCAGCTCACTTTTATTCAGTTCCTTCCACGGTTTGTGTTTTCAAAGAGTTCTTCATTTCTACTTTATAGGATCTCTATCATGTCCATAAAGGCTATTTTAATGTCTCTGTCTTGTGCTTCAGCTGTTGTCATTTTCAGAGCCTATTGTGGTAGGGCTGCTGGGTTCTAGTGGAGACCTATTGTCCTGGCTGTAATTGGTTGTATTTTTATGATCACATCTAGGCATCTTGGCTTGAGAAAATCGTAACTGTAGATACTGATGTCTGGTCTTAGCTTTGTTGGGCGGCTATTTCATTCCTTAGTTTCTGTTGCCCCCTCTGGTTCTTTCGAGGTTGTGGTGTCTGTGTGTTACTGGTAGGGAATTCTGGGATCAGGCTAAGTGTGACCACTGGGGATTCTGGGTAAAATGTATTTCTATGTATTGGGAGCTGACACGTGGGGATGCCTAGGAGGTGAGGGTTTAGAGGGTCCACAGGAAGGAGAAAAGCAAGGCTTTCTGCCAGCATCTGTTGACTCCCGAGGCATTGGAGACCGAGACTAGGGGACTGGACCTGGAAAAGAGGTGAAGATCTGTAGTCAGTCTACCTCCTTCCCTGGCCAGAGTGGCCTGCAGGTTCCCAGGGGCGCCTGCTGCTGTAGAGGGCTGGAGCGATGGGCTGAGGAAGCTGGGAGGGCACAGCAGGTGGGGGACAGAGGTGGAGGAGAGGAGGAAGAGATGAATATAGCCCGTTTCCCTCTTTTTTTGTTGTTGTTGTTTGTTTTTGGTTTTAATGTTTTTTTTTTTTTAATAATACAGTCCCATGTAGTTCATGCTGGCCTCAAAAGCTGCTATTTTGCTGAAGGTGAGCTTTTTCTTTCTTTCTTTCTTTCTTTTTTGTTTTTTGAGACAGGGTTTCTGTGTAGCCTTGGCCGTCCTGGACTCACTTTGTACACCAGGCTGACCTCAACCTCACAGTGATCCGCCTGCCTCTGCCTCCCAAGTGCTGGGATTAAAGGCGTGCGCCACCACCACCTGGCTTCTTTTCTTTTCTTTTGCTAAGTTTGGTTTTTTTTTTTTTTTTTTTGAGATAGAGTCTTATGTAACTCAGGGTGGCCCTCAAGCTCCCTAAGTTGTTCATGATGACCTTAGCATCCTGATCCCTGTGCCTCCACGTGCCGGGATTACAGATTATTTTTGAGGCAGGGTCTTGCTATGCAACCCACACTGGACCAGAACTTCTTCGGCCTCAGCTTTCCAAGTGAACTCTTATGTTCTTACACCACTGTCTCTGCTGGTATATTTGCTTTAAAAAAGAAATTAATAGTTTGTTTGCTTTTTGGGACAGTGACTTATTAATTAGCTCTAGCTGGTCTGGAACACTCTTAATATAGGCTAGGCTAGCCCGGAACTCAGGGAATTCTGCTTGCCTCTGTCTCCCAGTGCTGAGATTTGAGGCACTATCTGCCATATCTTGCTTTTATGTGGGGGCTGTGACCTCAGGTCCTCTTGCTTTCACAGCAATTGCTCTTACTCACTGGCCCATCTCCCCAGCCTCTCATGTCTGCCTTTGTTAGAAGCTGCCATGCCCTTCCCCCTGGAATGGCTGCATCAGTTCACACGCCCGTCATCTGTACTGCACATCTTCAGCAGCATTTGGTGTCCTCACTCCTTCATTCTGAGAGGTGTGTAGTGATAGCTCTCTAAGGCTTGATTTGCATGTCTGTAATAGCTAATGGTAACAAAAAAAAAGTTAAGCCCCTTTTTGTGAGAATGTTTGCCACCTGTGACATCGGTGTACAACAGTCTGTCCTTTGCACTTTCTCTACGCTCTACGCCAGGATGAGGCTTGATCCGCGCACCAGGGAGATCACTTACATCAGTCTGTCCTTCCCACATTTTCCAACTAGACTACTTTAAGCCAGGATGAGATGAGACTTGATTCATGTGTTGGGAAGATCCCTTCTGCTACATTGAAAGAGACTAATGTGACAGGGCGGGACAGTACAGAGGTTCTTCTATCTCATGTTCTTGCTAAGGGCATTTTGGGTTTAACTAGAATTTCATCTCCTGGATGGGAAGGCTGTGGAAAGCAACCCTACACTATTCTAGGAACCTGAGGTCAAGATGCTCAGCTAACTCAGCTTCAGTTAAACCCTGCTTGTTCAAACCTCTTCTGCTAACTGCTTATCCCAGCTTCTGTTAAACCAATTGTTTGTGCAAAACCTCTCCCTGCCACTGCAGAGCAAGACAACAGGATGTGGTTCTTGCCTTTAAAAGGAGCCTGCGCCGGGCGTGGAGTCGCACACCTTTAATCCCAGCACTCGGGAGGCAATGGCAGGCAGATCGCTGTGAGTTCGAGGCCAGCCTGGTCTACAAAGTGAGTCCAGGACAGCCAAGACTACACAGAGAAATCCTGTCTCGAAAAACAAAAATAAAATAAAATAAAATAAAAGGAGCCTGCTCTAAAATGCTCGGTGCTGCCTGAGTGTAGTCGCAACCAGTCTTTCAATTGGCTATAGACTGTGTGTGGGTGATCATCTGCGGTGGGCTCCCTGTAAAGCTAAAAGCCCACCGGAGGGATATAGGAGGAGATTAGGGACTGTTATCTTGCTAGTGCAGGAGGGATGGATACTCCGACTGGGTGTGGAGCTGAACAAATGTGAAACGCATCCGGGTATAACTAATTGGCGTGGACTTCCAAGGTGGCCGCAAAGAATCAAGGACTCCCAGGTTCAAGCATCCTTTATAGAAAACAGGTTTGGAGGCAGGACAAGTCAGGCTCTTACTTCTTTGAGTTGCTGTGACCCTCCAAAGCAAGAGGTCATACATAATGAGAGATTGACCCAGACCCAGGCTGAAAGATTTACAGCCGTGGGAGTGGAGAAAGGGATTTGCAAGAAGCCATCTGAAAATGGGGGTGGAGACAGGCAGGTTTCGCACCTCTGCCACTGACTGCGCCAAGCTTCAGAACGCCGACCCAACCCTGGCCCGCGGGGCGGAGGTGCTGGGAGGGCTGGGCAGCGCCTCGCTGTAAGGCGAGCCCGACTGCGGCGGAAGGGAGGCCGGGCGGAGGGAAGAGGGAGGTCGCGCGCTGCCTCCTCCAGTGCTAAGGCCCGGCGTTCCCGGAGGTGAGCTCGAGTGGAGCCTCAAAAGACTCGCGGGCACCAGGGAAGACTACTGCACACCCGAAGTCTTCCGAGTTTCCAGGGAGCGAAGGAGGGCGGGCGAGGAAAGGCGGGACTCAGGGCCCCGCAACCACTCGAACGCCTTCGGCCTCTCTCGACTATACCCCCGCTAGCCTCCGCGGTCCTTGCAGACCCGATCCGGAAACAACCGAGCGGATCCGGAAACAACCGAGCGGACCCGGAAGCGGGAGTGCCATTACCAGTGAGTGCGGGAATCCGCCGTTTGGGCTGAGACGATGGCAGCAGCTGCGCCAGCAACCCTAGGTGAGGACCGGAGGCACCGGCGGCCAGTGGCCGGTGCGTGAGGCCTCCGCCGTGCACGTGGGGAGCAGGGGGCTGGGGGCGGAGCGGAATGTCGCGGCTGGCGGCAGCCTGCCAGCACGGAGGCTTGGGAAGGGGGCGGGGCACAGCGCCCACCGCGATGGGCGTGGCCTTATCGGTGGGCGTGGCCTGAGGGTGGGGCGGGGGCGGGGCGGAAGAAGGAGCGGGACCACTGGAAGGGATTGGACGGTCGAGCCAAGTACGCTACGGGAGGTGGGAAGGGGCAGGCGAGGTGAGTGGGATGAGGCCTGTGCAGATGGAAGTCTGGGACTAGGTTACTGGACTGCTAGGTAGGCAGAGGTGTTAGGAGAACCATGGGAAGAAAAGTTGGTCCCTGGTCCCCCACAGCGCCAGATCCCCAGCCCCAAGAGGAGCAAAATGATACATCCGAGTCAAGTGAGCTCTGCCGGCTTCGTGCTGAACTGGCCGGTGCACTGGCAGAAATGGAGACCATGAAGGCTGTGGCGGAGGTGAGCGAGAGCACCAAGGCGGAGGCGGTGGCTGCAGTGCAGAGACAGTGCCAAGAGGAGGTGGCTTCCCTACAGGCCATCTTGAAAGGTGAGGAACCCTTCCCCAACACACCCACCCTGGCGTCCCTCTAACCAGGAATGCAGGATGAGAAAGGCTTCAGATGAGCTTCAGGTAGCTGAATAGACAGAAGTCTGTACCAGAATTTAAGTACCTCTTTCTGTTTTGCAGAGAGGCACCACAAGTGTTGTCAGCAACTCTGGTCAAGTCACGGCTAAGTGTGGCACCCATCTTTACCCATGTCTCACGGTTGTCCTATCTCAACCTTGCTGACGTCAGCTCTGCCCTGTGTATGAGCCAGAAACTTCTCATTTCCCGGCACCAGCCTTATGTTCAGCCTCGGGGCTCTAAACTCAGCCTGTTCTCTCTGAGCTTATCCCTGTGGTTCCCTCGCTTCCCAGGCACCCCCACAGCACCTTACACAAATGCATATGTCTCTCTCCTCTGTCTCATGGCCTCTGTGGATTAGTAGGCACCAGCCTTCTTGATTCTAGGTCCTCCAACATTTCCAATTACCTGCCCTTCTCTTCTGGGCAGAGATCAGAGTCTCTTTGAGGATGGCAGACCTGCCCTTTCTGTGTCCTGGCATTAGTATTACTCTGGCCGGCTCTATTGGACTACTGACTGCTTCAGCCCCTCACAGATCTCCCTCTATGGTCTGCCCTTGACTTTGGCTTCATGGTAAACTGCCGAAAACTCTTTTTTCACTCAACCAGGCGTGGCAGTTTATTCTGTAACCCCAGCTCTGGAGGTTGGAGATTGGGCATATCCCCAGCAGCTTGCTGGCCAGCCAGTCTAGCCAAAACAGAGAGCTCCAAAGTCAATAAGACAGCCCAGCTCAAAGAAATAAGGTACACAGCAAATACAGAAGCCAATTCATAGTGACCTCTGGCTTGTGTACACACACAAAAGAAAAGGTATCCTAAGTTAGAACAATGGCTACTCTTTATCAAACACTTGGGATAAGCTAGGCACAGAGATAATGCTCTGTAAAGTAAGCTGGTATTTTCTTTTGAGACAGGGCAGGGATGGCCTCATACTCTGTGTGTCAACAACCACAACAACTTCTCCTCCCCCTCCCCTCCCTCCCCTCCCCCCCTCTCCTCCTCCTCCTCCTTCTTCTTCAGTTAGGGGTGTGTGTGTGTATGTGTGTAAGAGAGAACTGTGAGGGTGTCACATGTGCAGTGGTACACCTGTTCAGCCAGAGGTCAGCTTTGTGGATTCAGTTCTCTTTTTCTGCCTTTGTGTGGGTTCCAGAAATTGAACTCCTCACGTCATCCGGACTTTCATGACAAATACCTTTAACCACTGAACCATCCCAATGGCCTTAAACTTGTCATCTTCCACCTCCAAGGGCAAGTATTAAGGCATATACTACCACACCTGGCTTTCTGCAACACTGGGAGTCTAAGCCAGGCCTTGTGTTTGCTAGGGAAACCCTGTGCCAACTGAGCTGTGTCCCCAGCCCCGCTATGTCTTCTCTTTTTGCTGCAAGGATCTTACACTGATGCTAGCCTGGAATTCATTCTACAGTCTAGTATGGCCTGGAACTCAAGGTGACCATCCTATTTGAGCCTCCCAGGTACTAGGGTGATGGGTAGGAGCTAACATCCCTGCCTGTGTTTACTCTCCATAGCAAACTCTTTGAGGTAGGAGTTATTATCTGACTGTGTACAGAAAGCACAGAGACCACAGACACAGGTTAACCTGCGCAGCGTGATGTAGCCACACGGCAGCAGATTTGAACCCAGGCAGTCTGGCAACTTCTCTGTCTAATGCTAGTACGTGTTAAGCAACTGCACCTGCGGCCAGTGAGATAGCTCTGTGGGTAAAACCTGGTGTCTTGAATACAATCCCCATCTCCCACGAGGCAGAAGGAGAAAGCCAGTTCCCCCAAGCTGTGCTCCGACCTCTACCCTCACAGCAGAAACCAGAGAGCCAAGCCCTGTAATTTACCCTCTAACCTCCACATGCGTGACTTAGCACATGATCACCTACACTAAGAAAATTCAAAACAAGTAAATGAGCTGGGCATGGTAATGCATTCCTTTAGTACCAGTACTTGGGAGGTAGAGGCAGGGGGATAGCTGATCTCTGTGAGTTCCAGGCCAACCTGATCTATATAGTGAATTTCAGGCCAGCCAGGGATACATAATCAGACTTTGTCTCAAAAAGATAAACAAATATTTGGTCAGGCATGGTAGTGGACACCTCATTTAGGAGGGAGAGCCTGCAGGATCTCAAGTTCCAGACCTGTTTTGAAGAAAAACAAAACAACTGAATAAGTAAAGGAAAAAAATTAATGTCTACTTAGCATCACTTTCACCTGCTGCTAATCTGTAGCTTAATTTCCAGACCCCTTGGTGTGGCATTCAAAGCCTTCAGAGCCATGCCTTCCCTGCATCCTTTGTGCACCCTTCTATTTGGGCTCGTATGATGTGCCAACATGTGCAGACACACCAGCCCATGCCAGTCCTGTCTTCCTTTGTTTGTGTCCCAGCACCGCCTCCTGCCAGGCTCACCGAGCACTGACATTCCTTCCTCTGGGATGGGTAGTTGGGGAGGAGGCCATCTCACCCCACATCCTTACTCTGGTCATGGCTCTCTTCACTGAGCTGTGAGTGCCAGGTTGTGGCCTGTCTGATCAATTGCTGTATCTACAGAGCCCAGAGTAAATATTTATCACTATTATCAAGTACTTATTGTTCCAGACACATTAATAAGAACAGATATCAGACCTTCAGCATTTGTTTTGCTAATAACTGGGCAATTTGTGTTTCTTTCCCCCGCCCTCTGTGTGTGTATGTGTATATGTGTGCAGCGTACGCACACTTATATACAGGTGTGTGTTCCTAGGTGTGCTTCCATGTGTAAACTAAAGTGTCTTCCTTCGTTGATCTCTACTTTATTTGTTTGTTTACTTATATTTGAGGCAGGCTGTCTTACTCGATCTGTAGCTCACCATTCAACTAGTCTGACTGGCCAGCAAGCCTGTCCCTGCCTCCTCACCCCTGGGATTATAGGCACATGCTGTTCTGCATATTTTTAACTTTTATTTGTATTTTATGTTGTATGGGTGTTTTACCTGAATGTATGTCTGTGTGTGTGTGTGTGTGTGTGTGTGTGTGTGTCGTGTGTGTATGTCTGTACCACTCGCATGCAATGCCTGCAGAAGTCACAAAAGGATGGACCTGAGTTACAGGTGGCTGTGAGCAGCTAGGTGGGTGCTGGGAACTGAACCAAATTCTCTAGAGAAGCAGCTGCCGAGCTTGTCTGTTTGGTGTTTGTTTGTTTGTGTGGATACCTGAGATTTGAACCTCAGGACCTCATGCTTACAAGATCAGCACTTTACCATCTGAGCCATCTCCCAGCCCTACATTTGTGATATTTTTAGCTTAGTTTAGTTTGGTTTGCTTGACACTGGGTCTCACTGTGTAGCTTAGGCTAGCCTCACTCTTGTATTCCCCCCACTTCAGCCTCCCAAGCACTGAAGTTACAGGCCTATCATAATTTCGTTGGTTTGGTTTGGTTTTTCGACACAGGATTTCTCTGTGTAGCCTTGGCTGTCCTGGACTTGCTTTATGGACCAGGCTGGTCTTGAACTCACAGCGATCCACCTGCGTCTCTGCCTCCAGGGATTAAAGATGTGTACCACCACTGTCTACCTTTTTGTTTTGTTTTTTGAGGCAGAGTCTTTCTACATAGCTCTGGCTGTCCTGGAGCTCATTCACAGAGATCCTGCTGCCTCGGCCTCCTGAGTGCTAGGATTAAAGGTGTGTGACACCATGCCCCGCTCTCTGCTACCATAATCGAATCTTCAGTTGTGCAGTTTACCCCTGAAGTCACATAGAAAGTGACAATTGCTATAACAAGAATTCCAGTTTGCGGGGTGGAGGATGGGGGGCAGTGTGCAGTGGCACACACCTTTAATCACAGGGTTCAGGAGGCAGGGGCAGCCAGGTCTTAGAGAGCAAGTTCCAGGACAGCCAGGCCTATACAGAGGCACCCTGAGTCAGGTGGGGGGGCTGCTTAGCTCATACTGTAATCCATGTCTGCAGTTTGTGTCACAGGCTGCGTAAGCGGGGCTTTGAACTCTATCTGGCGTGTCTTAGGGTCCAGGTCCTGTTTGGCCACCCAATCAAGCATAATCTCATCCTGTGCTTGAGGGAGGGCAGAGGGCCTTTGGGGACCCTGGCTATTTGGAAATTGTCGCTGACTGCTCTGCCCAACTCAGCTATCTGTCAGAGCATGATTTACTCAGCTCTCCCATTCGCTCTGACCTTCAGCTGTGTCTCAGGATATTCAGCTCTCCCTGCCTTCCACCATGCTGAGGCTAATATGCATAAGATCAGTTTCTCTTCAGGTTACCTCCTAGCAACAGAGAGGACTCGTAGTTGAGTGAATGTGTGTGAGAGACGAATGATCTGAAAGGAATGCTTTCATTTTCTTTTCCGCACGTACCAGAACACTCTCCTGTTGACTGACTTTTCAACCTGGGTTTTAGGGGATCCTAGTCTGTTTTGTGTTTGCTGGGATGGGATGGCAATGGATTCCTGGCCTTTATGACATATTGCTTCTTTTCCTTTTAGTAATAACAAGGCCTCAGACAGAGGTGGCTTGCACCTTTTTTTTTTTTTTTTTTTTTTTCCCTACACAGGGTTTCTCTGTGTATCCTTGTTTTGTAGACCAGTTTGACCTGGAACTCAGAGATCCCCCAGCCTCTGCCTCCCAAATGCTGGGATTAAAGGTGTGTACTTATACATTTAATCCCAGCACACAGGAGGCTGGTAGGTCTCTGAGTTCGAGGCTAGGCTGGTCTATAGAGCAAGTTCCAGGACAGCCAGAGCTACACAGAGAAAACAAAAACACACAAATAAAAATTAAAAGAAAAAAAAAAAAAACAACAAGGCCTCATACATGCCTGGTTTTAGTAAACATATTCTGGGGCCAGTTCCTCATTTGGAATATTTCTGAGCAACATACTGTCCAATTGGTCCTCACTGTGTGCCTGGTGTTTGACACCTTCTATCCTTCATCTTGCTCTATCCCGGAACACCCAGGGTCACACACTCCCTCCTGCTCCTGAGGGCACTGGCGCACAGAGGTGCTGAGGCCTTGCCAAGGGCCCTTTCTGTCCAGCTCACCGTGGTAACTGCTGCAGTAGGTCACCTGGGAGAGGGCATGTACCAAGCACCCACCCTTCCCGCCCACAGACTCCATCAGCAGCTACGAGACCCAGATCGCAGCCCTGAAACAGGAGCGGCAGCAGCAGCAGCAGGACTCTGAGGAGAAGGAGCGAGAACTAGGCCACCTCAAACAGCTGCTGGCCCGGGCCCACCCCTTGGACTCCTTGGAGAAGCAGATGGAAAAGGTTGGGGTGGGATGGCCTGCCCTATCCCTGGGGTGTGGAACCCTAGACATTGCTGTCTCCCTGCCTGCCTGTCATAGGACACAGTAATGACTCCAGGGAGAACCAGAGCCTAGCAGGATCCTTGCTGGAGGTGACTGCCTTTGTTTAATAGAAACAAGGTCAGCTGTGCAGTGCTAAGGAAGGGAATTAACCCTTTCTGTGCTAGGCACTGCTGAGTGCTCAACAGTGTGAACTGTTCTTGTTCTTAGCCCCTGTGGTATAATGCCTCCTTTACTATCATGAATAACAATGGGAGGTTGGGTATGGTGACAGCTCCTGGTTGTCCCAGCTATTTGGAAGGCTGAGGCAGGAGGAGTTTGAGCCCAGGGCTTCAAGATAGCCTGGATAATATATTAAGACCTTGAGCGTTTGCCCCTCTGTCTCCCTGTCCCTCCCCCACCCCCGCCTCCACGTTGAGACTGGATCTTGCCCAGGGTGACCTTGAACTTGCTGAAGGCTTCTCTTGAGTGCTGGGATTTATAGGTGTGGACACCCATAGCCACCTAGAAACCTGGAAGGTTTCTTTTTGGTTTTGTTTTTGTTTTTTGAGACAGGGTTTCTCTGTGTAACGAACGGTCCTGGCTGTCCTAGAACTCTCTCTGTAGAGCAGGCTGGCCTTAAACTCACAGAGATCCACCTGCCTCAGCCTCCCAAGTTGTGGGATTACAGGCGTGTGCCACTGACTGGCCAAGAATTTTTTGTTTGTTTTGTTTTGTTTTGTTTTTCGAGACAGGGTTTCTCTGTGTACCCTTGGCTGTCCTGGACTCACTTTGTAGGCCAGGCTGGCTTCAAACTCACAGCGATCCACCTGCCTCTGCCTTCCGAGTGCTGGGATTAAAGGCGTGTGCCACCACCTCCCGGGAAGAATTATTTTTTAAAATACCTGCATGTGGTGGTACGCACTGGAGAAACTAGACAGAATTTTGGGTTCGAGGCTAGCCTAGGAATATGTAGTAACACCTTCATCTCAAAGACAATAAAAATAAACTCTAAGGCACGTATATTTCCATATTCTCCCTCTTATGATCAGTATGCATTCTTACCTTATTTGATCTTCACAGAAGCTCTGTGAGGTAGCTATTCAGTTAGAACCCGAGGAAACAAGAGCTGGAGTAAATTTCCGGCTTACGAAAGAAAACAAAAGCCAGCTTGGTCTACAAAGCGAGTCCAGGACAGCCATGGCTAACACAGAGAGACTCTGTCTTGAAACACCCCCCCTCCCCCAAAAAAAGATCAAACAGGAGCCTGGGGCTAGGGCTGTGGTCCTGTTTCTAAAGTGTTTGCCTAGCATGTACAAAGCCCTAGATTTAATCCCAGCACTGCATAAAACTAGGCTTGGTGGCACATGCCTGTACTAGCATTGTGGTGTTACATGCCTGTGCTCCTAGCATTGTGGTGGCACATGCCTGTGCTCCTAGCATTGTGGTGGCACATGCCTGTACTCCTAGCATTGTGATGGCACATGCCTGTGCTCCTAGCATTGTGATGGCACATGCCTGTGCTCCTAGCATTGTGATGGCACATGCCTGTACTCCTAGCATTGTGATGGCACATGCCTGTGCTCCTAGCATTGTGATGGCACATGCCTGTGCTCCTAGCATTGTGGTGGCACATGCCTGTACTCCTAGCATTGTGATGGCATATGCCTGTACTCCTAGCATTGTGGTGGCACATGCCTGTACTCCTAGCATCGTGGTGGCATATGCCTGTGCTCCTAGCATTGTGATGGCACATGCCTGTGCTCCTAGCATTGTGGTGGCACATGCCTGTGCTCCTAGCATTGTGGTGGCACATGCCTGTGCTCCTAGCATTGTGGTGGCACATGCCTGTGCTCCTAGCATTGTGGTGGCACATGCCTGTGCTCCTAGCATTGTGATGGCACATGCCTGTGCTCCTAGCATTGTGATGGCACATGCCTGTACTCCTAGCATTGTGGTGGCACATGCCTGTACTCCTAGCATCGTGGAGGAAGGAGAATCAGAAACCCTAGCTTAAGGCCACTTGGGATTTGAGACCCCACCTTAAAAGTCCAAACAGAAAAATGAGAGCCCAGGAAAGAAAGCCTTTAACTGGCAACTTCCACTAAAGTTGCTGTTTGCATCCAGGCCTCCTCTGGGCAGAGGACAGGGTGTGGTTCATCAATGGCAGCCCCTGGGACAGCATAAGGAGCTTCCGGTTTGGATGCCGCTGCCCGGCACTCAACTGTGTTGTTTATTTTGCATGTACATAGAGTGTGGGTTCCAGGGCTGCAGACAGCTTACCCTGTCTGTGACATGTGCAGAGTTAACTTAGTTTGTCTAAGGAGACATTGGGGGATTCGGGAGGTTGAAATGGAGTGAATTGGGAAAGGTGGTGGTAATAATGATACGTGTCTGGCACGTGTTGCCCAGAGCACATGGCAGTGGGGCAGGACCGGTCTTACTGTCCCCACTGCAGGCTCCCACGCTTGAAAGGAGGCAGTCAGAAAATGGTCAGTTTGATGGTTGGGATGTAAGAACAGGAAGGCATGTCAGCTAAGATGAGGTTTGGCTGCATGTGACTGGAAACACAAAGCAGCGGCCATTTAAATGAGATGGGAGTTTTTCTGTTTAAAGTCCAGACTGAAAAAAAATTTAAAAAATAAATAAAAATAAAGTCCAGACTGATAAAGCAATTCAGCAGGTCTTTGGAAACCCACACTTTTGGGGCTGGAGAGACTAAGAGCACTTGCTGCTTCTCCAAAGGATGTGGGTTCAGTTCCCTGCACCTACTTGGTGGCTCACAACTGTAGCTCTAATTCCAGAGGATCAGATGCTCTCTTCTGGCTTCTGAGCGCACCGGATATGGACACAGTGTATGTATATATGCCAGCCAAACATGCTTATACATAAGATAAAATATTTAAATTTTTCAGAAAAAAAAAAAAAAAAGAAAGAAAAGAGGGGCTAGAGAGATGGTTCAGCGGTTAAGAGCACTGGCTGTTCTTTTAAGGGACCTGAGTTCAATTCCCTTCTTGTTCTTGTTCCAGGGACCCAACACCCTCATACACACATACATTCAGGCAAAACACCAATGTACATAAAATAAAAATAAAATTTAAAAACCCAAAAAGAAAAGAAACCTACGCTTCTGCATTGCTGTTTGACTGTCGCTAGTAGATTACCGCATGGTCCAAGATGATTGCTTGAATGTTAAGCAATCACATGCACATCGCAGCCAACAAGGCAGTGTAAAAGAAGACACACCTTCCTTTAAGGAGTTGCCCTGTGAATTCACATATGGCACGTGTGCTTTTACATCTCATTACCTAGAACAAAGTTGTGTGATCACTTTTGTTCCAAAGCACCTGGGAGGTGTAGACGGTATCGGAAAACAGAACTCATCTTCAGCTATGCCCAATTAAAAACCCAAGGTCCTAGACAGCCCTCCTGTGTAATCCCAGCACTCAGGAGGCAGAGGCAGGCGGATCCCTGTGAGCTCAAGGCCAGCCTGGTCTACAAAGCCAAGGCTACACAGAGAAACCCTGTCTCAAAACAAACAAACCCAAGGCCCTGTGGTATAAAAAGATGTATGTTGGGCTGGGCGTGGTGGTGGCACATGCCTTTAATCCCAGCACTTGGGAGGCAGCGGCAGGCGGATGCTGTGAGTTCGAGGCCAGCCTGGTCTACAAAGCGAGTCCAGGACAGCCAGGGCTACACAGAGAGACCCTGTCTTGGGGGAGAGAGAGAAAAAAAAAGATGCACGTTGGAGCTGGAGAGGGGACTTGGGGTGGATTTGCTCAAAATACTTGTGTACATGTATAAAATTCTCGAAGAGTAGCCAGGTACAGTGGGTTTGTAATCCCAACATTTAGGGAGGAAGAGACAGGTGGGAGGCTAGCCTGGTCTACAAAGCAAGTCCAAGGCTACACAAAGAAACCCTGTCTCAAAAAATGAGGGAATAAAAGATTAATTAATTTGGGGCTGGAGAGATGGCTCAGAGGTTAAGAGCACTGGCTTGTTCTTCCAAAGGTCTTGAGTTCAATTCCCAGCAACCACATGGTGGCTCACGACCGTCTATAATGAGATCTGGTGCCCTCTTCTGGCCTGCAGGTGTACATGCAGGCAGAACACTATATACAAGTATACATAGTAAATAAATAATTTTTTTTTTAATTCAAAAAATAAGTGAAAACAGTTCTATTTTGTTTGGTTTGGTTTAATTTAGTTTTTCGAGACAGGGTTTCTCTGTGTATCCCTGGTTGTCCTGTACTCACTTTGTAGACCACACTGGCCTCAAACTCACAGCGATCCGCCTGTCTCTGCCTCCCTAGTATTGGGATTACAGGCATGCGCCACCATGCCTGGCTGTGAAAACAGTTTTAAAATATGGATGTTGTGGGGGGGGGTGGCCTGGAGAGATGGCTCAGTGGTTAAGAGCACTGCCTGCTCTTCCAAAGGACCAGGGTTCAATTCCTAATACCCACATGGCAGCTCACAACTGTCTGTAAAATATCTTTTAAAAAAAAGATGGATGTTGGGGCAGACCTGCACGAAGAATAAGTAGACAAGAGGAAGCTAGTCGTGGGTCTGACTCTTTTTCCCTAAAAACACTAAAAGCCTGTGTTCTGGAGTCTTAAGTGGGTAGGCGTAATCTTCAGGGAGGATTAGTGGCTGCTGTTCATGACGAGGGCCTGTCACTGCCCACTGCCCCATCCCTCCAGGCTCATGAAGACTCAGAGAAGCTCCGGGAGATTGTGGTACCCATGGAGCAGGAGATTGCAGAGCTGAAGGTGAAGCTGCTGAGGGCGGAAGAGCTGATCCAAGAGATCCAGGTGAGGGATGGCCAGGGATGCTTAGGGAAGGAGGGGTGCCCGGGACACTGGCCCCAACCTCTTCCCTGCAACTTTCCCTAGAGACGACCAAGGCAGTCTGCCTCCCTGCACGGCTCCACGGAGTTGCTTCCACTATCAGGGAACCCCTCGCCCCCACTGGAACCCTTGGAGGAGCCAAGCGGAGATGCAGGCCCAGCTGCTGAGGCCTTTGCCCACAACTGCGATGACAGTGCCTCCATCTCTTCCTTCTCCCTCGGTGGAGCAGCCGGTAGTACCTCCCTGCGAGGCCCTCAGGGCCTCAGCCCTGAGCAGGAGGAGACAGCTTCTCTGGTGTCTACTGGCACTCTGGTCCCAGAGGGCATCTACCTACCCCCTCCTGGGTACCAGCTTGTTCCAGATAGCCAGTGGGAGCAGCTGCAGCTAGAGGTGAGTGGACTGGGCGAGGGCCTGTGGGCATTCCTGCCTCCCTGGTTATGTAGGGGCCTGCACTAAAGCTACAATGGGGAGGCTAGTGGGAGAGAGAAAGATCCCCTTCTAGCAAAGGAAGTTGGGCATAGCATACATAGAGATGCTATAGAAGATACTGTTACGGTGAGAAGTGCCCAGGACAAAACTGAAAGGGAGTGGGGTGTGGCTTAGTGGTAGAGCACTTGCCTAGCCTGTGCAAGACCCTGAATTCAAGCCGGGCGTTGGTGGCGCACGCCTTTAATCCTAGCACTTGGGGGACAGAGGCAGGCGGATTGCTGTGAGTTGGAGGTCAGTCTGGTCTACGAAGCGAGTCCAGGACAGCCAAGGCTATACAGAGAAACCCTGTCTCAAAGAACCAAAAGAGAAAAAAAAAAAAAAAAAAAAGACCTTGAATTCAGACCCCAGTACTAAGGGGGAGGGGGAGGGGAGAAAAAAAGAAATTGCAGCTAGCCCAGAAGATGGCAGCAGAGATGGAGAAATGTGTCTCTCCATCGCTCCACTGTTGGAGGAGCAGCAGGGCTGAGGGATGGATGGGGAAGGGAATGGTGGGCACAATCCCCTGCCAGCTGAGCTGAGGTCTGGGTCTGGCAGGGGCGGCAGCTGCAGAAGGACCTGGAAAGTGTCAGCCGTGAGCGGGACGAGCTGCAGGAGGGACTGAGGAAGAGCAATGAGGACTGTGCCAAGCAAGTGAGTCCAGCCCGCATGTCAAGCCCCCACAGAGCCCTCCCGGCCACCCGCTGCCCCTCACCATCCCTCGCGTTTCATCCTCCTTCCTCCTTAGATGCAGGTGCTCCTGGCCCAGGTGCAGAACTCAGAGCAGCTGCTTCGAACTCTGCAAGGAACCGTGAGCCAGGCCCAAGAGCGTGTGCAGCTGCAGATGGTGAGTGCTGGGCCTGGGGTAAGAGGAAGGGTCAGGACCACTTGGGGCCCCAGAGGGCATGGAAAGTCTGGGTATCCCTCCTGCCCCCCACCCCATCCAGCTACTCTCACTAAGTGAGTGAAGATTTTGGGGGTGGCCTGACTGGCTCGAGCTATGTAATCTTGAACTAACTAGCCCCACAACCCTGGAGTGTGCCTCTCACCATCTGTGAACAGAGCTAGCAGGATCAACACTGGCCAGCTCCACCCAAAAGTGTGTGAGGTCGGCCTGGTCTGATGTCCTGGTTTTAAAGAGAAGCCAGAGATCTGGAAATGGAATATCACCTCCCAGTTTGAGAACTGGTAGTTACTTTGGCACTTAAAGCATGTTTCAGGGGCTAGCAAGCTGGCTCAAGTGGGTAAAAGCACTTGCCGCCAAGCCTGATGACCTGACTGACTTGGTAAGTTGTCCTCTGACCTCCACAATACTTGTGCTTGTGTGAGCAGGACAGGAGGCCATCCAGAGCTTCCTAGTGTCAGTCTCCCTGTGGGGCTCCAAGTTTAGCCTCAGGAACTAGAGACACTCATCTTTCTAAATGCCTCGCCCTTTGGTCTGTCCCCAGGCAGAACTGGCCACTTCTCACAAGTGCCTGCACCATGAGGTTAAAAGGCTAAATGAAGAAAATCAAGGGCTGCGGGCTGAGCAGCTGCCACCCTCCACCCTCCAGGGCCCGAGGCAGTGGGAGGACAAGGGTGAGGCGCTCCCAAACTCCGTACAGGTAAATGGCACCAGAAGCCTAGTGTCAACAGCCTGTGGCTGCCTCCTCTCAAAGGAGACCTGAGGACAGACCCTGGCTCTCGTGTGTTAGCTGTGTCTACAACTTATTTTCTTCATCTGATAAGTGGAACTGTACCCTCTTCCCAGGCTTGGTGTGAAGAGAAAGAATTAAAAAGGGCTGGCCACAAGTGAAGCAGCCAGTGGTTATGTTTGCCATTTTGACCACACCCCTTGCTGCCTGCACTGTCCTCACTGCTGGGGTTAATTGCAGGACAAGCACTGTGCTGCCGAACACATTTTGAGCCCTTGATTTTTTTTTTTTTTTTTTAAGACAGGCTGGCCTGAGAGTGGGGTCACAGCCCCCCCCCCCACTCACCACACCAGGTGCTGTTTGCTGTTTTCAAATGACTTGAGGTCCTCAGAGTCTCTGACCCCGCCCTCCCTGAAAGCCTTTGTCCTTTTAATCTGTAAATAATTAGTTCATAAACTAGTAGGTCATCTAGTTCCTCTGGCTAACATCTACCTCAGTGTGACCTTGTAGTCTTTGATTTCTCCCTTCCTAAATTCTTGGCTAGTTGGTTTGGGGTTTTTGTTTTGTTCTGTTTTAACTTTATCTTATGTGCATTGGTGTGAGGGTGTCAGATCCCTTGGAACTGGAGTTACAGACAGTTGTGAGCTGCCATGTGCGTGCTGGGAATCGAACTCTGGTCCTTTGGAGGAGCATACAGTGCTCTTAGCCACTGAGCTATCTCTCCAGCCCTGGCTGGTTTGGTTTTTTGAAATGGTCTTGAAGAGTCCTAGCTGGCCTGGACTTACTTCCCTGGATAGCCAAGGATGCCTTGAACTTATGATCATCTGCCTCAGGCGTGCTGGAATTACAGGCCCGCACTGCCACCTCCCTCGGGTTTTTGGTTGTTGGTTGGTTTGGTGTAGGGGTTTTGTTTGTTTTTTGGTTTTTGAGACATGGTTTCTCTGTGTAGCTTTGGCTGTTCTGGACTCGCTTTGTAGACCAGGCTGGCCTCAAACTCACAGCGATTTTCCTGCCTCTGCCTCCTGAGTGCTGAGATTAAAGGTGTGTGCCACCACGCCCAGCTTCCCTACCCCCTTTTTATTGTAGTTTTCATTACGTACATAATGGAGAATTTAACTTGAGTTGTTTGGAAGCTTCTAAGTATTCTGGAACTTTCTATACTATTCTTGAAAGTCCTGTGTATCGTGTGGCAGTCACAGGCTCCCATTCCTTCACTCCCCCCTGTACATCTGCAGCTTGCTTACCTCTCTGACTGTGGCATTTGGCTTCTTTTTTGTTTCTACTCCCTCCCATCCCTCTTTTCACAGTGTCCATCTGGCCAGTGTTTCCTGCCCTCCTCTTCTGCCCTGCGCCTAGCAGGCCCCTTGTGTCTCTTGCAGGAGCTGCATCTGCTGGTGCAGAATACCCAGCAACAGGCGCGTGCGCGGCAACAGGCACAGGAGCACGAGGCTGAGCGCCTGCGCATTGAAATCGTGAAGCTGCGGGAGGCCCTGGAGGAGGAGACAGTAGCCAAGGCTAGCCTGGAGGGACAGCTGAGGGTGCAGCGAGAAGAGACAGGTGAGGGAAGACAGCAAGTTCCCACTGGGCCTCTTGCGTCAGGAGGAGGTGCAGTGGAGACCCAGCCTTGACCTCTCTCTCTCTTACTCCCACAGACGTGCTAGAGGGTGAGTAGGGGTCAGCGCCTTGTGAGGGGCTACAGCAGCGGGCTGGAACCCTGTGGGCCTGACTTCTAGTGTCCTTGCACCTTGACTTCCCAGCATCCCTGTGCAGCCTGAGGATAGAGACAGAGCGGGTCCAGCAAGAACAAAACAAGGTGAGTGGCACCGTGGCCTGGCTAGGGTAATTCAGCTATGTGGTGATAGCCCGCGCCCCCCCAACCTTTCCTGTCTCCCTCAGACCTGGTGGCAGAGAGCCCCTACAGCAGCCACCTGGGTCGAGCCAGAGTCTGGTGGTATTGAAGGGACACAATGTGGGTCATCCTGTGGCTGTGGCCACCCACTCTCTCATCTAGCCCAAGATGAGTCAGGGCCCAGCCCCATGTCTTGTCCCCACAGGCCCAGCTCACAGACCTCCTCTCCGAACAGAGGGCTAAGGCGCTGCGGCTGCAGGCCGAGCTGGAGACCAGCGAACAGGTGCAGAGGGACTTCGTGCGACTGTCCCAGGCCCTACAGGTACTGACCTGGCCTTTCCTGCCTCACTAGAATGGCTCTGGGTGACTCGTCCTAGGTCTCACAGGACAGCCCCTAATTAGGAGAAGTCCTTTTTGTAGGCCTGGCATGGTCTTTCCCCGTGAGCTATTTATTGATCAAAAACATGGAGGCTCTCTTGCACACTTCTACTGCGTGACAGCTTCACACCATCAGCCCCACCAATGGCCGCCAACACCCAGACTTCCTCAGGCGAAACCCCTTCCCTTCCCCCCATCTGAACACAGATGGCCTGTGCAGAGCTGACCCCTGAGGGGCTGGCTGGTCAGGCAGGGTTTTCCATAGCATCCACTCAACCACCACACAGGTGCGCCTGGAGCAGATCCGCCAAGCAGAGACTCTGGAGCAAGTGCGCAGCATCCTGGACGAGGCACCCCTCAGGGACATCAGGGACATTAAGGACTCCTGAGGGGCCAGACGATTAGCTTTCCTGCTGGTAAAGCTGCCCCTTTCTGCACCAAAACTGTGAGGCATGGACTACAGGTCTCAGAATGGAGCCCACCCGCTCCAAACCTGGCTGGTGGTGTCCCCAGGGCCACTACTTCCACCGAGGGTGGCTGGCCTGCTTCAGGCATGATACCTGGATGAGGGTCCCAAGGTGCAGGCTGAGCCCTGCAGCTCTCAGGCTGCCCCCTCAGGCCAGCAGCCAGTCCCGCTCTGTGGCATGTCCAGCTTGTGGCTAGAAGCTTGTTGGACGCAGCGGGCTCCTCACACACAGGCCCTGGGACACACAGCTGCTTTCCGGGCTAGAGGACACTAAGGTATTTGTCCACCTGAAATAGATCCCAAGAAATATGGAGGCGAGGCCAGACTTTTCTGTCATTTATTTTCAATAAATAAGCAGCTCAGCTCAGTCAGTCGCCTTGTCCCTGCGAGCCCCAAGCCCCACTGAGGTTGGGAAGGGGATTTACAAGGTCAGAGGGGGAGCAGGTTACTGAAGGGGGTGGAGGGCGGGAAGTTGTTTATAAACGGAAGTGATGGGGGAGAAGGGTCTGTGCTTCAGCTCTGGCTGAAGAGGCGTTGCTGTAGGGTGGGGAAGGCAGGGCGAAGGGGCTGGTTACTTCCTTCTTTCATCTTCTGGATCTGGAAGAAGAAAGGCAGGGATGGAGCAGGTGGGCACTGGAGGGAAAGCTGCATCTCCTTGTGCATCTCCAGCACACGCACCTCGAGGGGCCTATGGCCTCCTTCCTTACTCACCTGCAGTGTGCCAGACCCCAGCCCACCCCAGCCACCACAGCCCCAGCAGCAGAGACAGCCAGCGCAACGCAGCGCAGCGCAGCCCAGCAGACTGGAAGGCCAGGGCACAGCCTCACAGCTGCCAGTGCCCACAGTAATGGCACGGCCCTCGTGTGGAAGCGGGCAGTGGCAACAGCAGCAGTGGCTCCAGGGAGAGCTGCGAGCGCAAGTGACCGCGGGGGGTGCGCGGGGCTGGTGGGCGAGCGGCAGGGTACAGCAGCTGGGGCAAGGTGGGAAGGGAAATACCTGTGACACGGTTCAAGGACATGGAGGAGGGGGGGCGGTTATCCTATGGCCAGAGAGGACAGAGAGAGGCCGTTATCAAGGGGAAAGTAGGCCCTCAGGGCCGTAGGGCTGAGCAGCTTAGGGGAAAGTCCCACCAGTCATAGCTGGAGTGGGGACAGGGCTTGGGCTGCCTTCCCTGGGGACACTGGTCCTGCCAGGGCCAAAAAGAACTTACCCACCTACAAAGGAAGAGGGGGGTGAGTTGTGACGCGCGTTCGCGGCGCAGAGGGCAGGGGCGCTCCACTCAGGATTGGGTAAAGGGAAGCGGGGTGTCACTCACCCTCCAGATAGTTCCGAGCAATGAACTTGAGCAGCTCGTCTAGCCCGATGACTGGAAGGGAGATCTTGAGGACCATGAGCCACTGGGTAAGGTCCAGGGCCCGAAGCTTGAAGATCATCTGGGGCGGGGACAGCAGCCATCAGGACAAGAGGAAAAGGGGGGCCAGGGTGACATGGACTACCCTCCGCTGTGAGCACCCTATGGCCACAGGCCCTGTGGGGGCTCCCTGGGCTGGGGGAGAAGAGGCAGCAGAAGGCTCACCGGCAGGGGGTCAACATAGAGGATGAGGAAGTGGAGGGACATGGACAGGCAGATGGAGCCCAGCAGCCAGATGTTCACCCAGGGTGGCATCCGCAGCAGGGACTGGTTCTCAGACAGGCTGTGGCACAGGCCAGGCAGATGGAGGGACAGGGATACAGAGAAAGGTGTGGTGAGGCAGAGTGGAGAGAGGAGAGAGGTGAGGGCGGGGCAAGAAGATCCACGTGGGCGGGACCTACCTGTTGAGAGCATTGCACATCTCAATGGTCACCAGCACAGACAAGGCCATGGTCATGGGCTCGGGGGCCTCAAAGACCTCACAGTCCAGGCCATCAAAATCAGGGTTGTGCTCAGTGCATTGCATGAAATGGGTCTACAGAGGAAGAGACAGATGCCTGAGATCCACAGGCGCCTTCAAGGTGCCCTCGCAGTGCCCACCTCCCCACCCTCCTCCTCCCTACCAGCTGGTGGTAGCTGACATGAGGCCCATCCTCTGCATACAAGAACCACCAGGCCGCGGCTCCCACAGTGGCTGCACCCACATAGCCTGTGGTGGGGAGGAAAAGGAGCTGGGGTCAGGGCTGAGAGGATGAGGTATCAGGAGACAGCTGGCTAAGGAAGGAGCCTCTTGGAGCAGCTTGAATTGAGAGAAGCTGGTATCAGGGATGTTCCAAGGGCAGACTGAGAAGGGCTATTGAGTCCCTTCTCGCTCACCCCCAATTGCCATGTAGCGGAAAAAGAGCCAGCCGCTGATGAGGGGCTCCTTGGGACTCCTGGGGGGGCGGTCCATGATGTCCAGGTCAGGTGGGTTGAATCCCAGGGCAGTAGCAGGGAGTCCGTCTGTCACCAAGTTCACCCAAAGCAGCTGCACAGGGATCAGGGCCTCGGGCAGCCCCAGGGCCGCTGTCAGGAAGATACTGCAAGAGGAAGGAGGCCGGACATCAATCCTGTTGCACGTGCCATGGTCACCCACTCTCAGCCCTGTTGTTGCTCACCACCCTGGCTGCTCACCAGACCACCTCGCCCACGTTGGAGGAAATGAGGTAGCGGATGAACTGCTTCATGTTGTTGTAGATGGCACGGCCCTCCTCCACGGCAGCCACAATAGTGGAGAAGTTATCGTCAGCCAGTACCATCTCGGAGGCTGTCTTAGCCACAGCAGTACCAGATCCCATGGCAATGCCAATCTCGGCTTTCTTCAGGGCAGGGGCATCATTGACACCATCCCCTGTCTGAGGGTGGAAGGAGAAAGTGAGAAACTACAAATTCCAGATGGCTGTATTTCCCCTCCCCAGACTCCATACAAACACTGAATACCCTCCACCCCCCGCCCATGTGTCGGTGGGGCCTCTGGGCATGCATGGGGACACTCAGAGCCTTGACCCAGGCAGCCCTCTGGGAACTCTCACCATGGCTGTGATCTCATCATAGGACTGCAGGTACTCCACAATCTTGGACTTGTGTGAGGGCTCCACGCGGGCAAAGCAGCAGGCGCGTCTGCAGGCTTCCCGCTGCTCAGCCAGGGGCAGATCATCAAACTCACGGCCAGTGTAGGCGCGATCCATCACCTCCTCATTCTCCGAAAAGATGCCAATCCGGCGGCAGATGGCAATGGCCGTCCCCTTGTTATCCCCAGTGATCATGATAACTCGGATCCCAGCATCGCGGCACAGCTGGATAGAGCCTGTGACCTCCTTGCGGGGTGGGTCCAACATGCCCACCACACCAACAAATGTCAGATCCATCTGGAAAGACAGTAGATGGTCACAAGTCAGGGTGTGGTTTGGGACAAAAAGGAGGGAGCTCAGAGGGAGGAAGCACTTTCATTCCCTATAGTGCCTGCATATCCTGGCAGTGCCACAGCCTGCCGCTATAAGAAGAGCTCAGTGAGAAGGTGGAGGCGCGGTCTTTAATCCCAGCACTCAGGAGGCAGAGGCAGACAGATCACTGTGAGTCAAGACCAGCCTGGTCTACAAAGTTCCAGGACAGCCAGAGCTGTCTGCCCTGGGTTGTAGCCCCAGGACCACACACAAGGGCAGCACGGGACTGAAGGATCCTGTCTTCATTTTTTTTTTTTAAATAAAGATTGTTATTATGTATAGTGTTTTGTCTGCAGGTACTCCTGCAGGCCAGAAGAGGGCGAGGGCACCAGATCTTGCTATTGATGGTTGTAAACCACCATGTAGTTGCTGAGAACTGAACTCAGGACCTTGGGAAGAGCAGCTAGTGCTCTTAACCTCTGAGCCATCTCTCCAGCCCCTGTCTTCTTTTCCTGGCTTTTGTTTTCATGGTTGTTTTGAAACAGGTTCTTGCTTGTATAGTTGAGGCTGGCTTACCTCTATCTCATGAGGGCTGAGATACCAAATCTAGCTGGATTAGGTCTTTCTTTCTTTCTTCATTTTTTTTTCGGGGGGGGGGGAGGCTGGTTCGAGACAGGGTTTCTCTGTGTAGCCTTGGCTGTCCTGAACTCGCTGTGTAGACCAGGGTGGCCTCGAACTCACGGCAGACCGCCTGCCTCTGCCCTCCCGAGTGCTGGGATTATAGGTGTGTGCCACCATGCCCAGCAGGGTTAGTTGTTTCGTGTCACATCTTAATGCCATGTGATTTGGGGATCCATAGGACACAGCCATGGACTTGACACAGGAGGGAATGACAAGCACAGTAGCAGACAAGAAGGAGCCACCAGGAAAATTGTCTCCACACAATTCCTGGGACCACAGGGGCCTTCTCGGGCTCAGCTCACCTCGTACTCCATGAACTTGGCTGAGTCATCTAGAACCATCTCCTCCCGTTTTGGGGGTGTGTCCCGGGTGGCCAGGGCCAGGCAGCGTAGGGTATCCCGGCCAGTGCCCCACTCCTTAATCACTGTCATGATCTTCTCCTTCACGGGGCCCGTCAGTGGCACACGGGTTGTGCCAACACGCACGTAGTTACAGCGGTCGATGACCCCTTCAGGGGCACCCTGGGAAAGCAGAGACCCTGGCTCACCTTCCGAGGCTCGGAGGGCGGTGTAGGGAAGGGCCCCAGGGTCAGGGGCTGAAGATGTCTGACCTTGACAAACATCTTGTTGCCTACAGCGGCCCGTGAAGACTTAGCTGGGGAACAGTAGACAGACATGGATTTCCTGTCTCGGGAGAACTCCAGGGTGAATTCCTTCTTCATTAGTTGGCGGATCACCTGGGAGGTAAAGATCAGATTTCTTTACAACAGTTCAAAGGGACCGAGATGTCAGCGTAGCCCTATTGCTGAGGCTGAGCCTAAAGCGAAGCCTGCTGCCCATAGGGCAAATGCAGAAAGCCAGGCTGGTGCCTACCATCTGGACAGTGGGCTCTTCGGTTTTCATTTTTGTAGGACTGAAGATAGAACTCATGGGTCAGCTGGGCATGGTGGCTCATGCCAGCAGAGGCAGCTGGATCACTGTGAATTCGAGGCCAGCCTGGTCTATAAAGTGAGTCTAGAACAGCCAGGGCTGTTACACAGAGAGACCCTGTCTCAAAAAACCAAAACAAACAAAAAACCCCACGCCTCACAGGTCTCACAGGCTGGGTTCTACCAGTGAGCCACACCCAATGTTCAAGTGTCCAGTTTAAAGCACAACAGAAACAGAGTGGCCTTGCATGCTGTTGCCCAAAAGGACATTCAGTGACCAAAGAAATGTACCACTTGCACTGTCTGACGGGTGCCAGTGGGAAATGTAGCCATTTTGACCAAGACTTTTATTTTTTTAGATAAGGTCTCTCTTTATAGTCCTGGAGGGCCTGGAACTCACAGAGATCCACCTGTTTCTGCCTTCAGAGTGCTGGGATTAAAGGTGTGCACTACCAAGCCCAGTGACCAAAACTCTTAGAAACAGGGTTCTCACTATAGTCCAGGTGGTATTGAGCTTATGGTAATTCTCCTGCCTCTGCTTCCCAAACACTGCTAATTAATTTGAATATAAATAACACATGCTTTATTAGAGAGTGTGGGCCTAGTACCTAGCACACAGTGAAAAATGAGAGCCAAGGCCAAGCAAGGCCAAGAGTGATTTACACCTAAAATCCCAGGACTTGCACACTAAAGCTGGAATAGTGCTGTGACTTCAAGACCTATCCAGGCTGTGCAACAAGGCTTTATCTCAAAACAAAACAAAATGAAAAAAAATGATAGCCTTCAATTACCAGCTCTATCACTAGCTCAGTGGTAAAGCGCCAACCTCGCATGTGAGAGGCTTCGAGGCTTGGTCCCAGTATCACATACAAAGAAGTAAACAGATAAACAAACCACCGTCCATAGAATCAAATTAAAATAACAAGAGCCAGGGAGGTGACAGTGAAATAACATTTGCCTAGCAGGCATGAAGCCTCAAACTCAATCCTTAACACTGAAAAAAAATTTTACTTTTAAATTTAATATTTAAAATATGATATAAAATATTTTATATTTTATATTTAATGTTTAATATTTTAAATAAGGTGGATATTGCTCAGTGGGAAAAGCGTTTGCCATAGAACCTGATGACCATGCAAGCCTGATTCCAGAACCATAGTGCAGGGCAAGAATGAATCCCAAAGCCCTCTGCCTCCACATTCACACATAGCACACAGCTCCCACCACACATCCTGCACAAACAAAGAACCAACAGAATAGCATTGCGCATCCTACACAAGAAAGGAACTTTTAAAAGAATTGATAAAAAAAAAAAATTAAGGAAAGAAATAAGCCAGCTAATGGTGGTGAACACCTTTAATCTCAGCACTCAGGAGACAAAGGCAGGCAGATCTCTGAGTTCAAGGTTACCCTGGGCTACAGAGCTAGTTCCAGGACAGCCAGGGCTACACAGAGAAGCTCTGTCTTGAAAAACCACAGAAAAGAAAAAGGAAAAAGAATATTTCCTAGCACATGTAAGTTTCTGGGTTTCATTTCCTAGTACCAATAATGAAGTATAGAGAGAAATGGAGAAAAGCCAGCCAGAGGGTCACCACGGGGCTGGCCTTGTCCCTTGGATCTCACTTTGTGGGATCCATGGCTGCACAGCCCAGACCCAACACCAAGACCTGAGAGCTGATGGAGACCAAGGTGCTGTGGTCGGACAGCAGAAGCCATATCACTGTGAGGAAAAGGGGGTTTCCCCGGAGCCCAGGCCAGGTTGGAAAAGCTGGGGGGCAAAGCCACTGCCTAGGCAGTTGGGATCCCTGGCTCTAGGCCTGTGGAGGGCGTCCTAGCTCACCGAGTTGCAGGCATTAGCTCTCTCCACTTTAGAAAGACTCCTCACTTCCGTGTTGAACACGTTCATCTTTTCCACCAAGGTGGTGAGGGCTGTCTCCGTGGCCTCGCCCACCTTCTCATAGACGCCTTTGGTCTGAAACGGGCAGAGGAGAAAGAGGAAGTGTGTGCCTCGGTTCCCTGCCCTCTGTCCTCACCCAGCACGCACATCATCATCTGAATGGGACAAGAAAAAGCCAACCACTTCCTTCTTGCATTTACGTTTGCTTCCCAAGTCCCCTTCCTGCTGGAAGGCCCAGGAAGCACAGACTCTGAGCCACGGGAATGGAAGGAGTGGGGTGGGGTGGGGGGTGGTAGAAGGTTACCTCATTGAAGTCCAAGGAGGAGTCATTGCAGAGGGCACAGATGGTAGCCAGCTCCACTAGCCCATCATACTGCCCTGCTCGGATTGGCTTATCGTTCTTCAAGCTGGCGGCAAGGTGGGGAGGAAGGCAGGAGAGAGTGGAGAACGGAGCATGAGATGCAGAGAGCACAGAGAAACAGGAGACGACAGTGAACATGGAGACGGAGGAGTGGGTGGAGAGGACCAGGTTGGGACAGCAGGGAAGAGAAGAAGGAAGGGGAACCAAGCAGGAGATCCCACGGGAGGGAGGTGGCGGTGTGCACACAGCCCCGAGGAGCCCCCTGAGGACTTACACCTCTCCCTCAGGAGCGTAAGTGGAGCCGGTGATGGAGAACTCGTTCAGGAGGCAAACATCGCCGTCCACCTTGTCAATGATGAACATCTGCAGGAGAGAAGACCACGCACAGAGACTCCGCATCCCCATCTCTGAGTGTAGGCTGCCCCAAGTCCAGATTAAGCGAATCCCCAAGCATTCCCCCCCCCCAACCCCCCCCCCCCCGTTGCCTTCTCCCTGAGCCTCTGTACTGCTCCCTGTCACTCCTGGTTTTGTAATGATTCTTCATGTTGTCAGTGGCCTTACAAGCCAGTCGCTGAGCCAGGAGGCGGTGGCACGTATCTTTAATCCCAACACTTGGGAGGCAAGGCAGGTGGATCTCTGAGTTCTAGGCCAATTTGGTCTACACAGGGAGTTCCAAGATAGCCAGGGCTACACAGAGAAACTTGTCTCAACCAAACCCAACACACACATACACACACAATTACTGAGGTCAATGTAAGGCCTTCTTCAGGTCAGTGCACAGATGTCTACTCCAGGGTGTGGTGGGAACCGGGGCCAAGCACACCTGTGAGCAGCAGGTATCACGGCTTCCGACACGTAGACCTAAGAGTGTGGGTTTTTTTGTTTTTTGTTTTTTGGTTTTTTTTTTTTTTTTTTTTTTGCTATGACATTGGGTTTTTTTTTGTTTTTTGGGGGTATGTTTTGTTTTGTTTTTTGTTTTTTCTGAGACAGGGTTTCTCTTTGTGCAGCTCTGGCTGTCTTGAAACATCCACTGTAGACCAGGCTGGCCTTGAACTCACAGAGATCCACTTGCCTCTGCCTCTTGAGTAGTGGGATTAAAGGTGTACGACACCACAGCAACCTTAATTCATTTTTTGTTTGTTTGTATGTTTGGTTAGGTTTTTTGAGACAGGTTCTTAATTCAGTATTTTTTGGGGGGGTGTTGGGGGGCTTGGGGGGTTTGTTTGTTCTGGGTTTTTGTTTTGTTTTGGTTTTGGTTTTTCTAGACAGGGCTTCTTTTGTAGTCCTGGCTGTCCTGGACTCACTTTGTAGACGAGCTGGTCTTACAGTGATTCGCCTGCCTCTGCCTCCCAAGTGCTGGGATTAAGGCCTGCACCACCACACTTGGCTCAGAAAAGCTTTTTTTTTTTTACATCAAAAGGACAACATTACACTGAACTCTGTTTAGGGCTCGGCAAGGGCATCCGTGGAGGAAGGGACACCTAAGAGAGCCTGAGGCCCAGCATGGGAGTGTAGGCCTGCAATCCCAGCTCTTGAGAGACAGAGGCAAGGGGATGGGGAGTTCTTAGAAAATCCAAATCTCTTATTTTCTGATGTGTAGCATTTCCTTCTAGTTATGAGTACAGTACATGGATCACATCAGTGTTAGCAACACCTGTGATTCTGGGTTGAGTCGGGTGACACAGACCCAGGCCCCGCATTGGGGCTCAGAAATGGATCACTTGAGGCCAATAGTTCAAGACAAGCCTGGAAAAACTCTGACCAAAACAAAACAAAACTCTCTAAAGTAAGACTGACTCTGGAGGAAAGGACTCCAGATGCCTGTCCATCACGTCCTTGCTCTCCATAGCTCCCCACACTCATCCGCCCTTGCACCACTGCTGGAGCTTACTGTGAATACTGTTGCTAAGTCATAGGTTTGCTTTAAAAATATTTTCATGGCCGTATCTCAATCATTAGCTTACTTTGTGATCATATCTATTTTAATTTTTGAAAAAAAAATTTTTTTTTTTTTGGTTTTTCGAGACAGGATTTTTCTGTGTAGCCTGTGTAGACCAGGCTAGTCTCAAACTCACAGGAATCCACCTGCCTCTGCCTCCCGAGTGCTGAGATTAAAGATTAAAGGTGTGCACTGGCACCACTCAGCTGCTACTCTTTTTTTTTTTTTTTTTTTTTTTTTTTTTGAGACAAAAATTTCAGTGGTGCTGGGCTGGCCTTAAACTCCTCAGTGGAAGTGATCCTTGCACCCCAACCTCCCAGTAGTAGAGACTCCAGATACATGAGGCAAAGTCTAGCTGGCCTCACACTCAAAATGTTCCTGCTTTTGCCTCCTGAGCACGCACTACTATACCTGGCTCTGCTATCTATAAATACTGTATCTTTGGCGAACCCCTAAATCTCCCTAGGTGCCAGTTTATTTTCCTGAAAAGTGAGGTTAAAGAGGACGTCCCTGAATGGATTGAGAGGAGACACAAGGCACGGGGGAGGCAGCTTACGGTGGTTGGGTTTTTTTGTTTTGTTTTGTTTTGTTTTTGTTTTATGTTTTGTTTTGTTTGTCAAGCTGACACAAATTAGAGAGACCTGGGAAGAGGGAAACTCAACCGAGCAATTGCTTCCAACCAATTAAGCTGGAGGGACATTTTCTGGGCTAATGATTGATGTGGAAGGGTCCAGACCGCTGTGGGCAGTGCCATCCCAAGCAGGTGGTCCTGGGGTGCATAAGGAAGTAGGCTGGGTGAGCCAGTAAGATGCGCTCTTGTGTTCCCCTCAGAGTCTGCGTCAAGCTCTGAGCTTGAGTTCTCGCCTCCACTTCCCTCAATGATAGACTGTAAGCTACAAGATGAAGTAAGCCCTCTTCTCCCAGAGTTGCTTTGGTCATGGTGTTTATCAGAGCTACGGAAAGCGGGCCAGCAGCCAGCTCTCCTCCATGGTGTCTGCCTGAGCTCCCACACTTGAGTTCCCCCCTCCCTTCTTCCCTCAATGACTGGAGCAGGGGAGTCGAACAAGCCCTTCCCTCTCCCAAGCTGGCTTTAGAGTTCTCTGAAAGAAACAGAACGGAAACTAACATGGCTCTTCCCTTGATCTAAGGGTGGTACTTAATCAACCTTGAGCACTTCCCACGCCACGCTCAGAAGCCACTCGCACAGACGCCCATCTTGAGGAGGTCCACCCCCCCCACGGCGGCGGGCGGGCTCTGATCTGGCATGCTGCCTCTGCCTCTCCTGACCTTGCACACCGACATCTGGTTGGTGGTGAGGGTCCCTGTTTTGTCAGAACAGATGACAGAGGTACAGCCCAGGGTCTCCACAGAGGGCAAGCTCCTCACGATGGCGTTCTTCTTTGCCATCCGGCGGGTACCCAAGGCCAAGCAGGTGGTGATGACAGCAGGAAGCCCTATGGGGGACAGAGATGGTGTTGGCAAACAAAGCCAAGACGAGGGAGACCTCGTGTGGTCGCCACATGACCGCCGCCAAAGCTGTCAGGTCTCTCCCCATGGGACCCGCCATTGTTACTTTCTCTGGAAACAGTCTTTGCCGAGGAGACAGCAGATGAACAAGGGCTGGCCGTCTTACCTTCTGGGATGGCCGCCACGGCCAAGGCCACAGCAATCTTGAAGTAGTAAATGGCCCCCCGGAACCAGGAGCCCCCATGGACAGGGTCGTTGAAGTGGCCAATGTTGATAAGCCAGACAGCCACACAGATGAGAGAGATGACCTTGGACAGCTGCTCCCCAAATTCGTCGAGCTTCTGCTGCAGCGGGGTCTTGTCCTGCTCAGTAGCAGCCATTTGGTCTCGGATTTTGCCAATCTCAGTGCTCACGCCAGTGGTGGCCACGATGCCCACGGCCTTGCCGGCTGCAATGTTGGTGCCCTGGGAAGGCAAGGAAGGGACAGGGTCAGGCAACAGGCGATGCTTGCGCTATAAGCTGGGGGCCCTTATATCTCCTTCCTCTGGCATGCTTCCCTCCTCCAGCCCGGTCCTCTGGCCGGCTGTGTGACCGCTTACCGAGAAGAGCATGTTCTTCTTGTCCTGGTTGACAGCTCGGGGGTCAGGGACAGGGTCTGTGTGCTTGATGACAGATACAGACTCTCCTGTAGAGAAAGGGCCGAAGAGTTGGCAGGTGCTGTCATGTGCCTCTCTTTAGCATTCTGGCCCCTCCCGATCAGCAAGCGAGCACTCCTGCAGAGGTCTTGCCTCTGGAGGAAGGCGCGTGGGACAAATAGGAAGCCCACTGCCTTTAGAGCATGTGACTTTGATGGCTCGACTCCCATTTGCTCCCTCTCTTTAGCATTCTGGCCCCTCCCGATCAGCAAGCGAGCACTCCTGCAGAGGTCTTGCCTCTGGAGGAAGGCGCGTGGGACAAATAGGAAGCCCACTGCCTTTAGAGCATGTGACTTTGATGGCTCGACTCCCATTTGCTCCCCATGTCCTGGTGAAAATGAAATAAGCCAGTGGGTGTGGAGCATCTGGCTACAGTGTATCGTGTTCCTAGGAGACAGAAGTCCCCAGTACTGGTGTGCCCTCTCCACCAAGGACAGGGGCTCAGGTCCTCCTGCTGTGGGCCCAGTTTACAGTGTTTCCCTCCCAGAATTTAAAGTGTATCCATAGTCCACAGTCTATCTTAGAATCCCTCATACTAGGGCTTTTCGGGATGTTGGAGAAGATGCGGCAGTTTGTGACAAGGATGATTTCCTATGCCCATATAGGTGTAGGGCAAAGGCTCTACGGAAAGTGGTCATAAACATCCTCTCCCACGCCCCTTGTGACAGAACGAAGGCCATGCCACACGGATGACACTGCCTCAGAACCAGAAAGAGGTCTCACTGCGGGATGTCCTCCTGCACCCACCCAAGATCTATTCCACGTGTGACTACCTAGCTCCTCCCTCATTACACCCTCCCGTCTGAGTCAGCCTACCTGTCAGGATGGACTGGTCGACCCGCAGGGTGGTGGATTTGATGGAGAGGATGCGGATGTCTGCGGGGACTTTGTCCCCAACTGCAGGGAGAGGAGGGGGTTCAGTTGGGAACGGACTTCACTTTCTTTTTTTTTTTTTTTTTTTTGGTTTTTCGAGATAGGGTTTCTCTGTGTAGCCTTGGCCAGCCTGGACTCACTTTGTAGACCAGGCTGGCCTCGAACTCACAGCGATCCGCCTGCCTCTGCCTCCCGAGTGCTGGGATTAAAGGCGTGCGCCTCCACGCCCGGCCACGGACTTCACTTTCTTCCCAATCTCTGTCTCCTTCATCATCCATCCTAGAGCATCCAGCCCTGCCTTTCATAGGCCCCCAGGCTCTATCCCACTCTAGCCCCACCTGCCGTGAGCCTGTAAAGGGGACGCTCTCTCGAACCTCCTGGCGTGAGGTGTGTGCTCATTAAAATGTACTCTCAACAAGTGAAAGGAGAATTAGGGACAAGGCAGCTAGAACTGAGAAAGGGAAAAGCAAGGGGAAGGCAAAGAAGGAAATGTAATTTTGTAACGCAGAGAAAAGAGGGCGACTCGGAGGATCAGAGAGCAAGGCCGATGACGCTCAGGATAACCAGGCCAAGTGAGGGTGGAAGTGGAGCATCCCCAACTGCAGCTCAGGGCTTCACAGCGGGGAAGTGGGAGATAGACTGTGAGAGAACCTTGGGAGGAGCAGAGGGGGGGCACTCTGCCAGACCAGACACTTTTTTGGGGGACACACACACACACATACACACACCTCCTCAGGCCTCTGCCTAAAGCCACCTTGGTCCCATGAGTGGAACTGGGGCAAAGTTCACTTGCTTTCCTTCTTCTTGGTTTCTAAGGTCCCTCCTCCTCCAGTGCCAGAGCAAGCACGAGGGAAGAGGTCAACAATGGGGTCAGACAGACACCCTTGTCACTGAAGCCCGAGTAGTATTTTTAGACATTCATGGCACTGACCCCAAACTGTCACCATAGCAGGACGGCCCTGTAATGGAGCTGAGGGTCTGTAGCCCACCAGCTTCCCATCCTGCCCTTCTCCTGGTGGTAACATGGTGCAGAGGGTGACAAAGTATGAGGGACTAGGGACTAGAAATACACATTGGCCAAGCTGGGGACCTAGGGAGGTGGAAAGTCCTGCTCAGGGCAAATATAAAAAGCGCTGAAGGGGGCAGAATCCTAGTAATCTTAGCTACCCAGCCGCACCCCTCCCTGAGCCGGCATTAAGTGTCCCTGAGGGGGCAGGGCCCTCCTTGAGTGCCCTCCTCATAGGTCCTGTGTTCCCAGCAGGGAGAGGACTAGGAGTTACCCTTACATGGTGGTGGGGGTTGTCATCCACCCCCACCCCCCACTCCCTTCTGCTTTCATTCCTTCCCGCTTTGAAAGGCCTCAAGGACACTGAGGGGTCAAGACTGAAAGCTGACCACTCGTGGGTGGAAGGCGAGGGGAGCCAGGCTCGGGAAGGGGTGGAGACAGGGCCATTGGCAGGGCCTGCCTTCCACCTGTTGCTTGCAAGTGTTGGCTGAGAGGAGGGGGGACGGGGGTCTGTCTGCTGCCTTGGGGACAGGACTAGATGTTCCTATTGAGACTCTAGTAGGGAGAAATGCTGTGGCTCGAGTGTCCTGAAGTGACCCCTGAGGAGTCCGGGAAGGAGAAGCAAAGACGCCACCACCCTCTTAGATAGCAGGGTCAGGGCTGAGCAGCCCCCTGCTCTCTTCTTGGCCTCAAGACCCAAGGTCTGCCCTCCTGGACCATCCATACTGGCACTCACCAGCCACCTCCACAATGTCCCCAGGGACGATGTCCCGAGCCTTGATCCTCTGCACTGACTTTCTGTCAGCCCTGTAGACCTTCCCCATCTCAGGCTCATATTCTTTCAGGGCCTCAATGGCGTTCTCTGCATTCCGTTCCTGAGGAAAAGAGAGGAGAAGAGCGGAGTCCTGGAGCAGCAGAAGGCTGGTCTGGGTCCATGCAGGAAGAGTGAGGGACACACAGACAGAGGAAGAAGGATTGCGATGCTAGCCAGAAATAGGAACACGGCAGAAAAGACTGGCATATGCGGTTCCGGTTGGCACAAGGAGACATGGACGGAGCCCCACATCACAGCAGTGGTGTGTTTGTGGTAGAAAATGTCACCAGTGGCTACACAAGTGAGAGGGGCATGGGCTAAGAAGAAAGGAATTTAAAAAAGAAAAACAAAAACCAGAAAGCAAGGGACAAGGAAAGTGAAGTGGCGATGTTAGCCCAAGGGGATTAACTAATGCTTTGTTGAGTGCCTACTGTGTGCAGTGAACTTTCATATTCTTTTTCAATCACACCAAGCCGGGCGTGGTGGCGCACGCCTTTAGTCTCAGCACTCGGGAGCAGAGCCAGGCAGATCGCTGTGAGTTCAAGACCAGCCTGGTGTACAAAGTGAGTCCAAGACAGCCAAGGCTACACAGTGAAACCTTGTCTTGAAAAATAAACAAAAACAACAACAAACAAAACAAACAATGACAACAACAAAACAGGAGCTCACTATGTAGCCTTGACTGGCCTGGAACTCTTTATAGACCAGACAGGCCACAAACTCACAGAGCCCTGCCAGCCTCTGCCCCTGTAATTGTGGGACTAAAGGTGTGTGTCACCACATCTGACTTAGTCCCCTTTCCTTTCCTGTCTCTTTGTAGTGGGATTATAAGTGTGTGGCACCCTGTCTAGCTTTTTGTTTTGTTTTGTTTTAAAGACAGAATTTCACATTATGTAGTCTGGGCTAGCCTAGAAGTGGACAGTCTCCTGCCTTTGCCTGTGGAGTGCTGTAGGTCTGTGTCACTCCACTTAGCTTAAAAGCCCTATTTCACAGGTGAGAAAGCAGGCTTGGGGCATGGAGAACTGCCTCAGGGTCACACAGTAAGCAAATGCGTTTTTTTCAGCTCTTTCCAACAGTCATCCATTCCCAACCTGGATGAGGGGACCAGAGTAGTGGGCAAGGCTAGGGAAACGGAGGAGGAGAGGACCGGAAGGGGGCTCAGTGCTCAGACACGAGGGTGGGGAGGGGTGGAAACTAACCTGCCAGACCCCCACAATGGCGTTGGCGATGAGAATCAAGAGGATGACAAAAGGCTCAACAAAGGCAGTGACAGTTTCTTCTCCTTCCTCAAACCAGGCTAGTACCTGAGAGGGGGAAAGGGAGAGCAGCAGGTGGTGACAAAGTCTTTCGGAAGACCACTGCAGAGGCCAGCCGATGTGCCGAGATAAGGGGCCGGTGGAGCGCTGCAGCCCCACATTTATGTGAGGTTCTTCCCACGGCAGGGCCCCGAGCACACATACCCAGCCACCCTGGTGATGCGGAGCAAACAGGCAGACATACACACTTGGGGATTAATGGGGAGTGCTTTCAGGCTTCCCTGACCAAATTATTGGCTTGTAAGCAAAGCTCTGAGACACCCAGGGTCAACCACTCCGACGGCCACAGCCATCCCATAGGGACCCAAGCCCAGTAGGAAAATCCCTATGGTCCTCGGAGGGCCCAGCCCACCCACAGCCCTCCCTTACCACCAAGGCATGGGAGCTCCAATTTCATGAGCGAACAGGAGGGAGGTAGGGTTACAGGCATCCTGCACCCACCCCACCCCAGCTGTTGCCACTGCCAGGCAGCAGCCACAGGCAAATGTCAAGGAGCAAATCTGAGGAGAGGGAAGGGAAGCTCTGCCAGCTGAGGCCCAGGAGTGCATGGGGCCTCCACAGATTTTTTTTTTTAATTCATTAATGAACTAATTGATTAATTAATTTTGTTTTTAGTTTGTTTGTTTGTTTGGTTGGTTTGTTTTGCTTCCTAGGTCTTATTTTCCAGCTAAGATGCCAAAGAAATTCTAAAAGGCAAGATGGACTGTTGGGAAGGAGGGTGACAAGGAGCCAGCAGCAGGGGCTGTGGACACTGGAGATGTAACATGGGGCTGGGGGAAGAGGTAAGGATGCAGAGGAGTAGGCGCCAAGCTCCGGCCCCAGTGGAAGTAGGCTGTGGTAAAGCTGCCTCCTGTGGAGACTGTCGAGGAGTAGGGTGTGGAGGGAGGGCGGTAAGGGCTGGAGGGCACACTGGCAGTTACCCCGGTATCAACAGCACCTTCCCCACTTTCTTTTGGCCATTCAACATTGCAAGCTGGAGAGGGCAGGGCAGGATTGGTAAAACAGAGCGGGGGGGGGGGGGGGGGGGGGGGAGTGAACCAACCAGGGCAGGCTGGGAGTGGTAGTGGCCCCACAGTGGGCACTGCAGACCACACTGAAGCCAGGAACCCTGCACTTAGAGGGTAACCTGAGCCCTTGAAGCGGGGAGGGTGGCTTGGTTTCAGGGTATTGGCTGAGAACACTTTCAGGGCTTAAAATAAACTGTCTCTGCTGGGGAGGAAGCAAATTAGCAGGCCACCCCCAGCTGCACCGTGGAGACTAGGGTGTTTAGGGCTTGAATGAGGGCATCTAGGTTGGTAGGAGTCACAGGCGGATCGCAAGCCCCCCCCCCCCCCCCCCCGCATCACACAGCACACATCACACAGCACTTACGAAGGAGATGCAGGCAGCCAGGAGAAGGATCCGCACCAGCAGGTCTTCAAACTGCTCTATCACCAACTCCCACAGGGACTTGCCTGGGGGAAGAGACAAGAAGATGAGTCCCAGGAGTTAAGATCCGAAAGATGAAGTTCTGTGGCTCTGGATGGTCTGGGGTCCAAAGCCTAGAGTGCCCTGCTGGTCTAGGTTGATGGGTAACCCAGCTTGGCATGACAGAAAGAGATGAAACAGCCAAAGAGGCGCTTCAGATTGATTGATGGCAATTGTCCTAGGGTTAGGAGGCCTCAAGGAAAAGTGTCTGGAGACCTCAGACACTCGGCTTTGGGAAGGGTCTCTGCCTTTTGGGTAAGGGCTGTGGGTCTGGGTAAGGAAGGCAGGGAGCCAGGAATGAGGCACACAGGAGGGCTCAGGTAACTTACCTTCCTCAGCAGGGAGCTCTAGCCAGGGGAAGAAGAAAAGATAAATTTAGTAGGGTCCTACTACTCTCATGTCCCCCATACCCCAAACTCTATGGCCAAGACAAGAGAAAGAGTCAGGCTATCAAAACGGCATCCGAAGTTCAAGGTCACCCCCATGAAACCTCCCTAATTCCAGATCTTAAAACTCTTTTTAGTACCCTCCTCCTCCTGCAAGAAACAGCCCACGGCCCTGCTAGTCCTTACAGATGCTGAGGAGACAGTTCCCACTGGTAAAGGCAGAAGGGCAGCCTCACCAGCCTCCCCTCTGAGGGGTACTTACCATTGGGGCCGTATTTTTCCAGATGCCGCTTAACTTGGTCTGGGGTAAGGCCGGTGGTCTCGCTCACCCCAAAATAGGACAAACATTCCTCTGTGGACTTGGAGTGTGCGGCCTCCATTGTGCTCCCTTCTTGGGGGCCCGGGGGGCGATGTATTCCTTCTTAAGGGCCTCTCACTTGTGGGGGGACTTCTTCAGCGTGTCCACCTGCCTATTGATTTGGGCGTCTTCCTTTTTCTTGCCTGCCCCCCCCAAGACTCTTCTTCCTTCTACAAAGTTCTGACCCCAGTCCCACTTGCAGCAGCCGGCCACCCCCCCAGCCCCCAGCTGGTCCTTATGAGGGAGTAGGGGGGGAGCAGGCTCCCCCTTCCCCCAGATCAGGGATTGGCTGGCTGAGACCCCAGCAGGAGGGGTCAGAAGAGAGAGACGTTTCTGCTGACAGAGAGAAACAGTAGGGCTGCAGCCTGAGATGTCACTCATGAGGGAAGCAAAGGTGGCCCCAGCCCTAGGGAAGGGGGGGGGGGCAGGGAGTAAATTCACTTTCTGTTATCTGCTGACCCCAGTTGCCTCAACTTCCCCAGTTACACTAAATGCCCAATTCCCAGCTCACCCCACCCAGGTCTCTCCTTAAGCCCTCTCTGCCCGTAGGCCTCATCACTCCTTATCTTTTTCTGTCTTGACCATCCTGAGCCCCTTCCTACTGTCACATTCTCTTCCCCCTGCCTAATGTGTTCAGAGGACAAAGGAGGTACTCCAGGCCTTTGGGGGGGGTGTCAAGTGAGAAGGGAGAGCATCTTTGGGGAAACAGAGGAAGTGGCTCCAGTGAGATCAGGGGAAATAGGGAAGGGAGCCGGTCAAGGGGACAGGGCAGATGGTAACCTTACCCTAGGGAGGGGTTGCTGCAGCCATCAACAAGGGATTTAGTGTCCAGGCCCTGGTAAGCAAAGCCAGGACTGTCTGTCTCTCCTAAACTCCCCCCCGCCACTACCGCTTTAGCTCAGCCTCTGGGAACACAGCCTTTAGCTCCCCCTTGAAACTGCCAGGGAATCCCCCCTGAAGAAAATGGGACACCCAGGCAGCAGCCAGGTAACCCAAGAGGCTACAGAATGTGCTGATGGCAGAGGGGGAGGGATAAGTGTCTCAGGGAGGGGCAAAGGAAGAAGGCTCTCCTTATCCCACACTGGCCTTCAACCCCAGGGGCTTCATGGTTGACCCCCAGAGGCTGGGGGCTCTCAGAAGGTCCGGCCCTGATGCAACAGCCCACAGAGGGATTGAGGCTCAGGCCTGGTAAGAATGTTCTGGAGCTGGGCCTACCCCTTGCCAGAGTGCCCAAGGGCAGGACCCCTGAAGCTAGGTAAAGCAGAGGTTCCAGAGAGGGAGGGAGGGGTAGGCATGAGCAAATGAGGACAGACCAGAGCTAGGAACAGAGACAGCAAAGACTTCCCGAAGTCTGAGGAGAAGAGGGAAAAGAAACAGCAGGGTGCTGGTGGTGGCAGTCAGGTGGGCGGGGCCCCCGGGGGCTGGGTGCAAAGCCACAAGTTGTTGCTGAAGGGCTGGCCTGGGTGTCAGCTTCCTCCGAAAAGCAGCTGCTCCGAGTCACCCTTCCCCACCCGATTCACCATTGGGGCATCTTTTGATTTCCACCAAAGCAGCTGCTGGAAGAGCAGACAGGGTACACGGGCCAGGATGCAAGCAGAGAGGAATGTAAGGCCGAGAAGTTTCCATGAGTAGGGATTAAAAGGTCAATGAGGGGCAGCAGCATTGGAGCCCCTGGAGCACAGGTCTCACCTCTACCTGGGCCTCAGTTTCCCTGAAAAGAACCAAGGGGTACTTCCCACACCAGGGCTCCAGCCCACAGACAGAATGATAGGAGCAGCAGAGCCCAGCAAAACAAAAAGAGGGGCCCCCCTTCTTGTTTGGGGTAAGAGCTGGCCAACATGGATAGACAGAAATGCAGGACTGGACCTCGGATTCATCCTGCCTTCTGCCCAGGCCTGGGGGAGGGGTGAAGTGAGGACAAGGTGTTCCTTCCCGCCCTCTTTTCACAGTTCCCACAAACCCCTCCCTTGAAGTAGAGTCCTGCTGTGACCTGAGGCGAAGGGGCATAGACAATGGGTGACAATGTTGGGGTCACATAAACAGGCATCTCTACCTGGCCCAGGACCCTCCATCTCTGGCCAGAGGCGGGCTCAGCAGCTGTGGAGGCTCGGGCCCTAGCTGGCTTGTCCCCAGCAGTACCTGGAGGAGTGACAGGGGTACTGCCTTCCAGCAGCAGGAATGCCCAAACATGGAGAGGGGGAGTCGGGAGAGCTTCAAAGAAGTTAAGCGAGGAAAGGAGGCGGGCTCTGCAGGACACCCCAGCCAAAGAGGCTCTTTGAGGTTATTCATTTCTACCTCTACCAGCTTCCCAGGCAGGCAAATGCAGGCTGGAGACAGCTACCAGCCCAGATCTGTGGCGAGACACCTTCCTGCACTGTCATCTGTGGTGGGACAGGGCAGAGGAGGCAATTTTACAGACCACTTCTCACTACATCAATGTTGAAGGTGTTTTTGCTCCTGGGTTCGGAGAGGTCTGCCTGTGAAGGGCATGGGGCAGAGCCTGGCCCACTCCTGAGTTCCACAAAGAAAGACTTACAGGGAGTCTCATTGTCTCCTGAGCTCTTCTAGCCAGGACATGGCAGTCTGGGGGTGTCTTTCTGCCCACCCCAGGACAGCAAGTCCTTGAGGGTGGCAAGGCATGGGGAAGGGGAGCCTTTGAGCCCCAGCTGCCATGAGATTAGGGAAGATGAGGCCTCCCACTCTGAGGTGCTACAGCCCTCACTGGCCATTGGCTAGCTCCAACAATCTCACTTGGAGAACACAGCACCCAGGTCTCCAGCTGCCTTCCACCCAACCTCTACCACAGGGCCAATTGAATCCCTAGTCAAAGCCAAGATTTGGGGAGCCCCAGGGATAAGGTAAAGCAAGAGCCAGCAGGCTTCCCCAAGCCAAGCCCCATCCTAGGTAGCCTGTCAGCTCAGCTGTCTCCAGTCCATCTCCCCACAGAACTGACACAAGGCCCAGAATAGCAAGGTCATGAGCGTGGGTAGGTCCTCCTGGAGGTGGGGCAGAGGCTGTTCCACTTTCCCGGGGGGGGGGGGGGGGGGTGAGACAGTGGAAGGTGGAAGGGAGGGTAACACAGTAGGTGGGAGTCTTCAGATCTTGCTTTCCTTCTTGTACCCCTGCCCAGCCCCCAGGCTGGGAAGCTAGGGCACCCCTGTTGGAGAGCATAGATGTCATGCCAAAAGACGTATTCAGGACAGGATCTATATTTAAAAACAGGACTTTGGTGGCGATGGTAGGGATGGCTGCAAACTCCATGCCAACCAAAAGCCCATATCTCAGGGATGCAATCGGTAGGAAAGGGAAATGTGCAGAAGCTGGGACTTGTGACTCTCAAAGGAGGCCTTGTGATGTGTGTGTGGCGTGTGCATGGAACTCAGACGTGTATGAAAGACATGTGTAAAGAGACATTTAGGTCAACCTGTGTCAGCAGCACCAACTAAGATGACACTTCACTTTTCACAGAGGATGCCAAGGCCTAGAGTCGCTTGCCTTCCCCTTTGTCCACACAGCAAAAGAAAGGCAGCACCAGGACTGGGAGCCAGGACTGTCATCCAGGCTCCAGCTTGTCTGACAGAGGGGACAATCATCCTGGCCTTGGGCTCCTCTGCAACCTGGACATGCAACTCCAACTCCATGACTCCAACATTTCCTTCTGCCTACTTTCTTCCTAGGGTAAGAGCTTCTCTCAAAAACAATTCAGTGAGAGATGGCTCAGAGGTTAAGTATGGCAACCACATGGTAGCTCACAAACATCTATAATGTGATCTCATGCCTTCTTCCTGGTATGCAGGTGTACATGCAGGCAGAGCACTGTATACATAATAAATAAATAAATCTAAAAAAAAAAAAGAATCAGTGAAGCGAAGGCCTTTGGTGCCCATAAATCCCATTCAACAGACAAGTTGGTAGGGCGCAGCTCCGCAACCCCTCAGCACACAGGGGCTGAAGCAAGAGGGTCACAAAAGTTGGGTACATAACAACAGAGTCTTAAAAGATAGCTTCACCCTGAACAACAGAATGTGCTGGAAACCCCCAAAGGTACTGTTGAGCTCTGCATTGCAACACTCAGCAGATGCAGGGGACTACAGACGAAAGGACTAGAGTGTGAAAAAGGCTGGCCCCAGGTCCTACTCCAAACATCAGCCACAGCCATTGTGATGGAACTAAGATAAACCTTTTATTTATTTATGCTTTTCCATTTTGTTTAAAACAACAACAACAACCTTAATATAACTGACAGCCCTTCCCCCTCACCCTTGCTTGGGTGGGGGTTATTAGTGGGGAAATAGCCCCCAGAGACGGGGCTGACCATAAGAGCCCCTCAGGGAGGTAATGGAGCCCAAGTCCTTGGCCTTGGGGCAAGGGCACCTGTAGTGTAGTAGCTGGGGACTTGACAGGGCTCTTGAACCTCTACTTGTACCAACATACACACCCTTGGTGACAAGGGTCAGGAAGCATGTGGGGAGGGGACTCCCACTTTCCTCTGTATCCCTACCCAGCCCAGTTTCACAACTTAAGGCTGGGAGCAGGAAAATGGAAGGTGGGCAGGTATCTCACACAAAGGAGTACTGGTTATTAATGGCTCTGGGGTGGCCCCCTTCTTCTCCATTGCCCCCTAGCGGTAGCTGCTGGAGCTGCACCATCAGGGATACCCCCAACTCCCCACCAGAGCCAGCACCACCCTGAGCCTCAGGGGCTAGTGCTATGGCCTCTTCCAATTCAACCACGGGGACCAGCTCAGCCACGGGGACCAGCTCTTCCTGGACCCCTCCACTGCCCGCTTTCTCTTTCTCTTGCCTCTCTTTGGCTGCTGTGGCTGTGGCTGCCGCCACTTCTGGCGCCCCCGACGCCTCTTCTGCCCCAGGATGTGGGGGATCTGTCCATGGAGAGGGTTCAGGGGGCTGGGCTGGGTCATGGGAGGTGCTCCATTCTGGATAGGAATGTTGAGAAGACACACTGATTGTGGACGGAAGTGAGTTCTTGTGGTAGCCTCCCCTTTGCTTGTCCTCCCCAAGGAGCCATTGCTATCTCCCCCAGAGCCCATCTCCTGAGCAACCCCCTCCATGGAAGATGAATCATGGGCGGTGGTGAGAGGACCACACTTACACACAGTCACTCGCTCCGAAGGGCAGGAGGGTGGAGGAGGCATCGGGGTAGCATCGGTCGCCCTCGCACACCCCTGCATGGCTCCCAGCCTGCTCCCGGCCTGGGGGAGGGGGGCAACGTGGGGATAGATGGGATGGTGGGGTGGGGGAAAGTGAGAGATCAGACAGGGACATCAGACATCAAGGGAGGAAGGAGGGGAGCCAGACCATGAATCCCCCAGAAGGTCAAAGACAAGGCCAAGGAGGATGGGTCCAGGAGACAGACAGTGATGGAGTGGAGGGTCCGATGGAATGGGAATGCAGCACCGACTCTCCACTGCCCCTGGCTCCGGGAGGAGCCTCTGCCTGCCTGCAGCCTGTCAGCCTTCTCTGTCCCTTTCAGGCCCCTGCCCAGGCCCCTTGACTGCCCTGTTCCCCACTAACAGGGCCTTTCCTCCAACCCCCCACCCCGTCTTCCTGGCACACACACCTCACTTCTTGGGTGCACGGGCACCTCCTCCCCTGCAGACCTGCTCTGCTCACCCTGCTGCCGCTGGGAGGGCACATAGCTGACAAGGACAACATCACTGGAGCCTCCAGACTCCAGGGGGATGGGGTGCACCCGGAAGTGCTCAAGCATATCGAAAATGGACTGGAACCACAGATGTTGGACCCGGCACTGACCCTCCTCGTTCAGTGACAAGCGCAGGTGCTGAGGGCAGGATGAGCAAGTGAGGAGGGAGGTCAGGTCCCTGTCAGTTGTCAGTCCATCCTCCCCTGTACAGTGGCATTCCCAGGTCCACCCAAACACTGCCAAACAGAGCTCTCCTTCAAGGCCACTCACCTTGGCCTTGCCCTGGAAGTTGAAAGTGAGGACATATTCACCACGTCTTGTCTCACTCTGACGTACCAAGAAGACACCATGTGAGCCAGTACCTCCTTCCAGCACTAACTGGGCAGCCTTGAGTCGAGAGAGCATGCCGTGGAACCAAGGATAGCCTGAGAGGGGCTGATCCCCCTCACCTCCCTCTGACTCCCCCTGGAACAGGAATGACCCTTCAGGAAGGAGAGAGAAAACCAAGGCATCAGAGGCTTCTCCCTAGCCTTGTTTTCCCCTTGAGACACCTCTTCCCCAGACAGCTGCAATACAGCACCACAAACCAAAGACAAATACACATGCATCCAATACCTGTGGCTGCTTCCGGAGTGTCCAGGGGAGGGTAGGGGGTTGAGAGGGGATGAACTGTCCCTGCTGGGGGCCCCTCCTCAATAGGAATGCGAGGGGGCAATTCTGGAGGAAGCAGTTCCATTGAGTCAAAATGGGAGGCAGCAATGGAGGCAGAGCTAGGGGAGAAGGACGCTGACGGCCGGTCTGAGAGGCCCCCATAAGCTCCTGAGAGAAAACAGAGGCCTAACTGAGAATGCCACAGGTTCGTCTCCAGAAGGCCTGGGCTCCTGTCATCTCCCCGTTGGCTGTCCACTTGTGTGCCCAGCCCCCGCACACCTCTGGAGTGACCCTGATGGATTGTTACAAGGTTCTGACTTACACTGCTTGCACTGCTGAGGGGCCATGGTTATTTCGAGGAGGTCCTAGAATCCAAATGTGCCTATGTCTTTTCTGAATCAACAGCTGAAAGATTATTGCAATGGTTGGTGGGGTGAGGGATAGAAGCACTGAAAATTGTCCACATTAGAAAGGAGCCCTCTGTTTAGACTAGGAAAAACTACCAACTTGAAGCACATCAAAAATTCTTGTCAGGAGGAACACTCCTGTCCCAAGCCCACAGAAGGCTGAGGCTGGAGGCTCGCAGGAGCCTAAAGCACACAAAAGAGCTGGGAACATGCTTCAGTGATAGTGCTTGCCTGGCAAGAGCCAGGCCCTGGGTTCAATCATCAGTGACAAAAGGAAAAAACCAAAAAACCAAAAAAAATCACCTTCCTCTTTCCTGCTAAGCCTTCAGGACAAGTCAACTTGCTTTTTACTTGTACTGCACTGAGCTCTTCCCGTCAGTCAGCTCAGCCCATCTACTTTCCAAGCGTCCTGGCACTGCCTATGCCAGCTTTCAGCAAAGGCCCTGGCTTCCTTGAAGCTACAGTCTTCTCTCCCCTCAGGAGAGCATTCTGTCTATGCCATCTCCTTGCTCTCTCCCTCCTGAGTTCCCAGGATGCTCCCTGCTTGGGCTGCTCAGAGGCCACTAAGCTCAGAGGACCCTGTTTTGGAGACCTGCATTTTATTGGGACTAACGTCTTACCCATTCAGTTACAGTGAATCCATGGAGACCAAGGAACCCATTTGAAACACCTGTGTTCCGCACCCACCCCAGAGCCCAGCCTGCAGCCAGGGATGCACTAGGGCCTGACTGAACTTCTGTCAAACTTCAAGCCCAGGCCAGCAACCATTGCCATGGTGCTTAGAAAACAGGCGTATCAGGAACTAAGTTAGCATTGCCCATCTTTGTTGGCAAACTCAGGAAATCCATTTCCTCCCTGTGGTCTTGCTACATACAATCTGATGTAAGGTCTATGCTGGCTCTAACAATCCCAGCCTATGATAACTCTTCGTTGACTGAATGCAGGCCGTGTGCTAGGCGCGATGAAGCCGAAACTCAGAACCAGCGGTCAGGAGCAGGGGCAGAGCAGATGCAGTCCAGGGTGGGCTGGGCCAGACAGATGCATGAGTTTTTGCTCAGGCCAAAAGAAAAGATGCAAAGGCCACTGACACACACTGAGATGTGCGACAAGACTAAAACAAAGATGCCCACGGACTCTTCTGGAAATTTGCAAAACAGAAGTGTTACTTTCAGAGTGGTGGCCTAGAGGAAGGAGGCTGAGTGTGAAAGGTTAGATAGGAGTCTCGTGGGGCCATGCAAGGTAGTGAGAGTTATGGTCTTACATGGCAGACAATGAGCTAAAAGTACATGGTATGTTTAGAGACCCAGAACAAGCAATCGGTAGGTTGTAGGGAGAGAGCTAGGGGAGCAGGGGCCTGGCCCAACAGCTGGTGAGGACTCTACCTTACCCTGTGACAGGCGGTCGTTACTCTCACTGGGTCCCAGCAGCAGATCTTGGCTGGGCAGACTCTCTGAATGATTCAGGCAGGGCAACTCCAGGCTGTCTGTGTTATCCTTTGTGAGGAAGGAGGTCCCAGGGGCCAAGGGAAGGGTCATGGGACGGGGGCTGATAGCAGGGCAGGGTCTACAAAAACAGGGAAAACGGTGCTGGGGAAAGTCACCAGGAAAGAGACACAAGGCTGCTCCCCTACCCATGTGTAGATGCCCTCAGGGAGAGGAAAGCTTCTTACCCTGGGCTTAGGCACTCTTGGATGTCAGACACCCAGGCCTTCACATGAAGGGCATCAGTTGTCTCCAGGATGTACTCTGAAGGGCCTTCTACCTAAAGGGCCAAGACATGGGGCTACAGCCAGGGCAGAGGGTAGGAGGCCTACAGGCCACACCCAACCCTAAGTAACAGAAGAAGCCCCAGCCCCAGGAGCAGAGCCTGCCCGGACACACATTCTTCCTGCTGCTGCAGACACTTGCCTAAGTCCATCAAGAGCATTCTCTCAAGCACAAGTACTTTCTGGGAGCAGAGCTTGGGGCTCCTACCTTAACCACAAATGTGTTCTCCCGGTCAGGCATCTCTAGGGCTGTGGCTGTGCGGACATCAGTAATAGTAGAGCAGGGAATGCTGAGGCGAGGCCGAGATGCCTAGATGAGAAAGGGGTTAGGAATTGGCCTTTTAAACCAGGCGTGGTAGCGCACGCCTTTAATCCCAGCACTCGGGAGGCAGAGGCAGGCGGATCGCTGTGAGTTCGGGGCCAGCCTGGTCTACAAAGTGAGTCCAGGACAGCCAAGGCTACACAGAGAAACGCTGTCTCAAAAAAAACAAAACAAAAACAAACAAGCAAAAAATCCCAGCACTTGGGAGGCAGAGGCAAGTGGATGACTCTGAGTTTGAGGCCAGCCTGTCTACAAAGCGAGTCTAGGACAGCCAAGGATACAAAGAGAAACCTGTCTCGAAAAAAAAAAAAATTGGTGTTTTGGTGTGTCAAGGCCAACTGTCCCTCCCTCAACTCACCCACCTTTCCTTCCTAGGAGAGGTGAAAAAGTCATAGTCCTTTGGTCTCAGATGCCCCCATGGCAACTGAGAGCACACAGTCAGCACTGACCCCAGGACACCATGTAATGGGCTAGTCAACTCCATGGTCACCTGCAGAGCTGAGCAACTCTGCAACCACTGTCCGTTCCTGCTACCCACCCTCCTGTCGGCTCACCTTCGGTGGCACGAAGAACTCCAAGCGGCTTCCTCCTCCTCCTTCTCCTTCACTCCGGAGCAGTAAGCGACACTTCTGCCACTGAGGCTGCCCTCCTGCCCCTGAGGTCAGCCCAGCTGCCCCTCCTCCACGGCCCACTCCTGCAGGGTCAGGGGCAGCCTCTCCAGCCCCCATGAAATTCAGCAGTTCTTCCCTCTGTACCATCCCTGCTCCGTCCTTCAAGGTTCCCCCTCCACGACTTAGTCTGAGCCTCTCAAAGCGGTGAGTCCATCTCTCCCCAGGGGAGGCGCCATCACTAGCCAATGCCCTACCAACTGTCCCGGCACCACCAGAGGAGTTGGAGTTGCTGTTTCCACCTAGCACTGGAGGGCTGGATGTAGTCTCCAGAGGCCCAGCTGGGGAGGGAGAGTCAACAGCCCCCCGCCACTGCAGGATGCCTCGTACAGAACCTCTGACTGAGCGACCCACCGAACGGAGGGAGAAGCGTTTCTTGAGCTTCGGCTTTGAGGATGTTGTAGAGGAAGAAGAGACTGAAGAAGGAAGTGGGCCAGCCAGGTCCTCAGAAGATCGAGAAGGGCCCAACACTGCCAGGGGCCCACCCACCCTGCAGGTCTCAAGGTCATGTGGTGGTGGGCTCTCTACACCAGGGCTCAATGGGGCCAAGACAGGTGGAGAGAGTGAACCTGAGGCCCTGGCCACCTCAGCTTCGAAGTGCTGCAGGAAGAGCTCGGCAAAACGGCCCGAAAAGGCAGCCTCTGCTCCAGGCTCTGCATATTGCGGGTGGGAGGCCAGGTAGAGGCGGAAACGGCGGGCAAGATCCAGGGCAGCAGCCCTCGCATGGGACTCACAGAACTCTTGCCAGCTTGGGGGAGGGGGTGCTGGCAGTGCTGGCGGAGAAGGGAAGGCCCCATCCTCCGGGGACGGGGCACCATTCATGATGGGCCCCAGGAGGAGGACAAGGGGAGCCTGTGGGGAGGAGCGGCAGACAAGGAAGCTGCCAGAAGACGCGGGGTGAGCGGCCACAGCTGCAAAAGGAAGAAAGAGGCATATATATTGAGTCACTGCCCAGGTGACAATGGCTTAAGTCCCAGCCCAAGCCAGAGACTCCCATATGGACTCCTCAGAGGGCAGCGGGGGAAAGAGAACTAAACTGTTTTGCTCTCCTCAAAATCAACCCCACACACACCCCAGGGATGAGGGATGCTAGGTCCACCCTGCATTTTTCCTGCTACCTCTGCCACCACTCTCCCTGTTGTGGGATCCCAGAGCAAAAGCCTCTTACGTCACAGAGCAAGCACTCTTACAGATCCCCTTGTCCTTTCTCAAAGACAAAGCCTTCCCTGACTATCACACACTTTTCATATGCCATTCCAGAGGGTTCCATGGGTCATTTTACCTTCCCTTAGAAAACTTAATAACCTCTTACAGATGAGGAAACAGAGACTCAAACACATCCCAGAGCCAGAGTCTACTATATCTCGCACTACACAGTTCTAGCTTCTAGGCACTTGCTGGACCAACCTCACCCATGGCTCCCACTGCTGTTCTCAGGGGACCAAAAGGGTGCAGGGATTTAGAGACCTGTCTTCCAAGCTGATGCTACAACCCAGCACTTAAGCCCTGCGTGGAGACTCAGAGTGACTTAAGACCAGTCTCTGGGTTGCCCCTTTGTGTCTAGCGCTGACAGGTAGCAGCACTAGAGAAAAAGAGACGGTGGCTGGGTCAGGGCAAGTCTTTACTGGCCACAGAAGAGAGCTATCACAAGGAGCAGGGCTCACGACTGTTCTCTCCCTGAGGAGTATGCCTGTGAGACTTGGACCGAAGCCCCAGCTCAGCCCACCTGTTAGCTTGGGTGACCCCAGCTATTTTGCATCTGTGGAATACAGCTAATAATCTCTAGCCACTGCAGTTGTCAGGAGAAATGAAGTGACAAGGAACATGTCCGTGCTTGACATAAAGTAAGCACACAAGACACGATTGCCATGTTCACTGTTTGGATGGGGGAAGACATTATTATGGGTCCCATCTGCTCTCTAGGAGAAACTCGAGAAAGGAAGAGCTTCTGAGGGTACCCCAACTCCAAGTCACAACCAGAAAGTGACAGAGCTCTGTATGTAATTTACAACCAGTGGCTCTTTGGTGAATGGTCCTGCCCTAAGATATACTGCAAAGTGACGTCCCTGGACACTATCTGTCTATCCTAACTATCTGTGATGTCAGCCTCCTCATCAAACCTAACAGCCAGGCTGTAACTCAGAGACTCCCCACCCGGCTCCCGCTCCCCTTTTTCCTTGGCCTAAGCCTTACACACTCCGGATGGCTTCAACCACGGGGACAATTCCAAAGCATGGAGAAGCAGCCAGGAGATGCGGGAGTCACAGAGCACGGGGGAACCCGGCCAAGAGGTGCAGGCACAGCAGAGACAGTTTCCAGCCAGAGGCCACCGCGGCTCGCACAGGCCCACCCAGCCCCGTTCAGCCCGCTGACCCTGCGGTTCCTGGCCTGGTGACTCAGTTTCTCTTCTGCCAAGAAGGCTCAGTCACAATTTCCCGGTGCACCTGCCTCTTGGCTTAGTTCTGACATTCCAGAAGGGCGGGTGGTGGAGGGTGCAGGCTGCCCTCCCGGTTTGGACCCTCCGGGCCCCGTGGTCAATCACTCGGACCCGATCCTATTCGCTGGACACCCTCCACATGCCCCGGGGCCAGAGCCTCCGGGAGACTAACGCTATCTGCTGCCCTCTCGGTAGCCAAGCACCCCTCCAGCCCGGAGCCCCCACGCCCACCCCCGCCCAGACTCCTCAGGCGCCAGGGTCGAGTCCCGGAGAGGAAAGAAGCACTTGAAGAGGGGGGTTCCGGTTCCGGTCCCACCTGCATCTCGGTCCCCGGGCTCAGCTCCGGCGGCGGCGGCGGCGGCCGCAGCTCCCGCTCCCTGTGGCCCCCGCCTCCGCGACGAGCTCCCAGCACTCGCTTCTGCGCAGGCGCCGGGACGGGTTTTCCCGACGCGGAAGGAAGCGACCATAGAGAAGAGCCGCAAGAAGGAAGGCACCTTCGGACTCACTTCCGCCATCGTTCTGGGCGCCGAGCTTTCAGGACCCGCCGACGCGGCTCTCACCGGACTCCCGTGGCTTCTGCAATTAGACCTAAAAGGGACCACTGAGGCAGCTATGGGAAGGCGTTCGTTCCCAGACGAGCGTCCTCCGAAGCAAATCGGAGACAAAGGCGAGAAGTCAACCATAGAGAAGCCACTTGAGAGGAAAGAGTAGCCGCCCAGTACGGGAAATCAGCGAGATGATAAAGTTCTTTGAAGAGTTGGCTGATGCCTAGAGCGCCTGGCCCTGCACCGAGGGGGACACGGACACCGCCCCCAGGGAGTTGGGCGAGCGAAGTAGCGGTGACCTTGGGAGGCCGAGTGAGCAGGCGGAACCTGAACTTACGACCTTGGCTTTTCAGAGAAAGGGGGTCCACCTTAGGCGGGAACTAAAGATGGGGCAGCAATAGGGAGGTCAATTTCCGACATGCTTGGGGGGACATCAGGAGGTACGTGGACCTAGAGCCTTTCTGAAAGTCTAGAGAGGCTTCAAGGAAAGTTAATAGGGATGAAGACCTGAAAGTACAAAGTGCCTTGCGTAGAAATATGCTCTAGCAATCCAGGTTCGCATTGGTCCGGCTTCACTACGGCTTAAGTAACTGAAAAGGCCAGAGAAGATAGCGATCGTTGACGGGGCAAAAGATACCCATCTCTGGCTCGCCATCTGTAATTGTAGTCTACTCGTGCATTTGCCTTCACCCACACGCCGGCTCTCATGTCTTGGTGGCAAGATGGTTTTCCATATATTCAAATGTAAGTCCTAATAATTTAGCAACTCAGTTTAAGGAGCATCATTTATTTCTGAGATACCCAGTAAAAATTCCAGAACTATGCTACTGAAATGACTCTTGAGTAAAAAATGCTGTGTTTGCTAGGCAAGCTTAATGACCAGAGTTCCCTCCCCAGAACCCACTGTGCAAAGAGAAAGGATGTTGGAATGTTGTCTTCTGACTTCCAACATACCACACACGCCTATGACATACACATATACAAAGCTGGCCGTGGTGGCACACACCTGTAATCCCAGCACTCCGGAGGCAGAGGCAAGCAGATCTCTGTGAGTTCGAGGCCAGCCTGGTCTAAAAGGGAGTCCAGGACAGCAAAGGCTACACAGAGAAACCGTGTCCCGAAAAACAAAAAAACAAAAACAACAACAACAACAAAAGGAGCCAGCGAGCTTACTAAATCAAGTGCTATCCTGGAACCCAGAAGCAAGTGACCCAAAAGATGGATATAGAGGAATGTCTTGTCTCGTATGAAGAATGTCTAAGGGTACTATCCTGCCCCTCATGCAGTTAGAAAACCTTAGAAAAAACAAGTACTGACTTAGTCATTTGTTTTTTAAAAGATTATACGCGTAATATACATATGATTTGCCTGCATGTAAATGCACTATGTATGTGCAGTGCCCTGGGAAACCAGAATATTCCCTGAAAGGAAGTTATTCATGGATGCCAGGAGTTAAGCCTGGGTCCTCTGCAAGAGAGGCAAGTGCTCTTAACTCCTGAGCTCCCTCTCCCGACCCGGGGCTTAGCCCATCTTTGGTTGGTTGGTTTTTGGTTTTTCAAGACAGGGTTTCTCTGTGTAGCCTTGGCTGTCCTGGACTCACTTTGTAGACCAGGCTGGCCCCAAACTCACAGTGATCGCCTGCCTCTGCCTCCCAAGTGCTGGGATTAAAGGAGTGCGCCACCATGCCCTGCAACTTAGCCAATCTTTTTTTTTTTTAATATTTATTTATTTATTATGTATACAGTGCTCTGCCTACATGTCAGAAGAGGGCATCATATCACATTATAGATGGTTGTGAGCCACCATGTGGTTGCTGGGAATTGAACTCAGGACCTTTGGAAGAGCAGCCAGTGCTCTTAACCTCTGAGCCATCTCTCCAGCCCCAATCTTTTTTTTTTTTTAATGATGTATTTATTATTATGTATACAGTGCTCTGCCTGCATGTACATATGCAGCCCAGAAGAGGACATAAGATCACATTATAGATGGCTGTGAGCCACCATGTGGTTGCTGGGAATTGAACTCAGGACCTCTGGAGGAGCAGTCAGTGCTCTTAATCTCTGAGCCATCTCTCCAGCCCAGCTTGGCCAATCTTAAATCACCCAGAATATGGCCCGTTGCATCAGCTCAGCTAATGTCTCTGTTGAAGTTTTTATGATGAAGAAGATGATGATGATGATGTGCACAGCGTTCTGCCTGCATGTGTGCCTGCAGGCCAGAAGAGGGCACCAGATCCCAGTATAGATGGTTGTGAGCCACAGTGTGTTTGCTGGGAATTGAACTCAGGACCTCTGGAAGAGCAGCCAGTGCTCTTAACCTCAGAGCCATCCCTCCAGCATTATCCAACGTACTTACACTTCAAAGGAAAAGACAAATGAAAAGGATTCCTTTTGGCTGGATGGTGGTGGTGGTGGCAGTGATGGTGACGATGGCACACACCTTTAATCCCAGCACTTGGGAAGCAGAGGCAGGTGGATCTCCATAAATTCAAGGCCAGCCCAGACTACAGAGTGAGTTCCAGGACCGCCAAAGCTGTTACACAAAGAAACCCTATCCTGAAAAACCAAAGAAAAGAGAGAGAGAGAGAGAAAGGATCCCTTTGCTGTGATCCATCTCCCGTATCCTCCCACACCCTCCTGTAGCTTACCTATCTATCTGCCATCTAGTAGGGCCATGGTTCAAAATTAACTACTACCAAACCACAACCAACCTCCATAACTAAACAACAACCACAGACCCAACTTCTTGGGACCCTTACGTTTGTTTATGTACCCTTTGAGAAGTTCACAGAATTCCAAAAGTCGCACAATTGCAGAAATTGTCTATAGCTGGAGAAACCATGCTTCTACTAGAACATGGGGCAAATCATAGTTAACTGCTGCATAGAGTCCAAAGCAATCTCACATCCCCACACCTGGCATTAATATGAAAACACATTCTTATATTTCTGTGGGGTTTTTGTTTGTTGGTTGGTTGGTTTGGTTTGGTTTCTTTAGATAGGGTCTCTGTGTAGCCTTGGCTGTCCTGGACTCCCTTTGTAGACCAAGCTAGCCTCAAACTCACAGAGATGTGCCTGCCTCTGCCTCCCAAGTGCTGGGATTAAAGGTGTGCACCACCATGCCCGGCCGTATTTCTGTGTTTTTAAAAAAATATTTATTATGTATACAGTATTCTGCCCAAATGTATGCCTGCACACCAGAAGAAGGGACCAGATCTCATTATAGATGACTGTGGGCCAATGTGGTTGCTGGGAATTGAACTCAGGACCTTTGGAAGAACAGACAGTGCTCTTAACCTCTGAGACATCTCTCCAGCCCTATTTCTGTGGTTTTTTTTTTTTTTTTCGTTTGTTTGTTTGTTTGTTTTTGGTTTTTTGGTTTTTCGAGATAGGGTTTCTCTGTGTAGCCTTGGCTGTCCTGGACTCACTTTGTAGACCAGCTGGCCTCGAACTCACAGCGATCCGCCTGCCTCTGCCTCCCGAGTGCTGGGATTAAAGGCGTGCGCCACCACGACAGGCTCTATTTCTGTGTTTTTTAAAAAACTAAAATTCCAGAATTCTGTGTGGATGGTGGGGTAATGGGAAGAGAAAGTAGGGTTACCATTTGTTCTAATGAATAATGAGAAAAAGAAGAGTCCTATTTCTCATGTGTTAATTCTGTAAGATTCAGTCTCCTATGTAGAGCAGACTCATTAACAGCTCCATTGTGAATACTCAGAGGTCTTGTGGCCAGGCTCTTAGATAAATAGATGAAGCTTACTTAAGTCAGCCTCAGAACTGAAACGGAAACTAGAAATGAGCTACAGTATCTGTAGGCTTAGATTTTCAAAAAACTTACTTTATTTAGGGTTCTTAAATGTTTCTACCTCCCTTCCAACCCACCAAACCAGAGGTAGGAATGAACAAAGGTTAATAGGGGCCGGGGATGTGGACCTTCTTAAATGTAGTTGGTTTTTTTTTTTCTTTTTTTTTGCTGGTTATTCGAGACAGAGTTTCTCTGTGTAACAGCCCTGGCTGTCCTGGACTCACTTTGTAGACCAGGTTGGCCTCAAACTCACAGAGATCCGCCTGCCTCTGCCTCCCAAGTGCTGGGATTACAGGCGTGCATGACCACACCCGGCTTCTAGATGTTCTTCAGGGCAGTTCCACTCTGCGTTGTCAGGATAGCAGCAGTCCACTCAAATAGCAAACACAAACAGCCAAATGAATCAGTAGCAGCAGCACAGTCCAGCAGAAACCAGCGAAGAGATGCGAACCATTGCAAAGGGTAGCTGTGCAGAAAGCATCCTTGCTGTGGGCTTCCATTTATAGTTTCAGTTCACCGTTGGATATTTTCAGGTGGCCATAATCACGCCCCTCTCACGAGACAGCTTCCAGCAAAATATCACATGACACTGAGTTGTTTTTGTTTTTTTAAGTTATTTATTATTATATATACAGTGCTCTGCCTGCATGTACATCTGTATGCCTTAAGAGGGCATCAGATCACATTATAGATGGTTGTGAGCCACCATGTGGTTGCTGGGTATTAAACTCATGACCTCTGGAAAAGCAGTCAGGGCTCTTAACCACTGAGCCATCTCTCCAGCCCAACACTGAGATTTGTTTGTTTGTTTGGTTGGTTGGTTTTTCAAGATAGGGTTTTTCTGTGTAGCCTTGGTGGTCCTAGACTTGCTTTGTAGACCAGGCTGGCCTCGAACTCAGAGCAATCCACCTGCCTCTACCTCCGGAGTGCTGGGATTAAAGGCACTCAGCTTTGACTATTTTTTTTTAAAAGGGGGATATGAAGCTGGGTGTGGTGGTGCACGCCTTTAATCCTAGCACTTTGGCAGGCAGAGGCAGGTGGATCTCTGTGAGTTTGAGGCCAGCCTGGTCAACAAAAAGCAAGTCCAGGACAGCCAAGGCTACAAAGAGAAACCCTGTCTCAAACAACAACAACAACAAAAAGGGGGGCGGGGTTGGGGATATGAAGTAGAAGATTCTGGTTTCTTTAAAAAACTAAGTGTCTACCAGCACTCAGGAGGCAGAGGCAGGCAGATGGTTGTGAGTTCACAGACAGCCTGGTCTACAAAGTGAGTCTAGAACAGCCAGGACTGCAAGAGAAACCCTGTCTTGAAAAACCAAAACCAAACCAAAACAACAACAAAAACTCAGTGTCTACACAGAAAACCCTGTCTCAAAAAACAAAAACAAACAAACAAAAAGATTTGCTCTGGTCAGATCTAATCTTTATAAGTTTTTGTTGGTAATCATATGTATATAATTTTTTTATTTGTTTGTTGTTTTTGTTGTTTGTTCAAGACAGGATTTCTCTGTGTAACAGCCCTGGCTATCCTGGATCAGATGCTGGGATTAAAGGCACGTCCCACCACCCCCAGCTGGTAACTATATTTTTGCATTTCCTGTAGATAAATAAGCATAACCATGTCCCCTTCTTAAGACTGTTACAGGTTTCCACTCTAATGGTAACACATCCTTATAGTATATTGATTGGCCTAGTTCCTCAATTTTTTCAATAACCCCGTGTCTCTCAGCTGCTGTTGTTCCTTTTTCACCAACATTAAGAAAATTTATAGTTATAACAAAGCATTATTTAGTCTGCCCCTGGGGTTTTTACTCTTCCTTTTTGTTTAATAAGCATCTCTTTTAAGGTATGATTGGCTCTTTTTTTCTTTTCTTTTCTTTTTTCTTTTTTTTTTTTTTTTTTTTTTTGTTTTTCGAGACAGGGTTTCTCTGTGTAGCCTTGGCCATCCTGGACTCACTTTGTAGACCAGGCTGGCCTCGAACTCACAGCGATCCGCCTGCCTCTGCCTCCCGAGTGCTGGGATTAAAGGCGTGCGCCCCCACGCCCGGCTATGATTGGCTCTTTCTACAACTGCTTGTCCTGTGGGATTGTGTGGTATACCAGTAATGTGTTTTATATGGTGATATGCAAAGAATTGCTTCATCTTATTGATACATATTCAGGAGCATTATCAGTCTTAATTTGTACCTGTGTCCCCATGGTTGCCATTATTTCCAATAAGTGTGTAATTACACAACCTGCCTTTTCAGAACGTAAAGCAGCTGCCCATTGAAACCCTGAGTACATATGAATGGTATGGTGTAAATAACTTTGTTTTCCAGATGGTGCCCCTAGGGTTACTACCAGCAGGTAACAAAATTTGGTTATATAGAAAACACATAGGACATTTTATAAAATTATTTCTTCATTTGTTGTTTTGGTTTGGTTTCTCAAGACAGAGCTTCTCTGTGTAGCCCTGGCTGTCCTAGACTCACTTTGTAGACCAGGCTGGCCTTGAACTCACAGCAATCCACCTGCCTCTGCCTCCCCAGTGCTAAGATTAAAAGCACGCACCACCGTTCCTGGCATAAAATTATTTCTTTGGCTTTTTGCCAAGTGATATAGTTTTTTCTTTAATCCTTTCACGTTAACATGATGTTTCTCATGAAATTTTGAAGCTTCAAACACATTTCTTTTTTAAAAAGATTTAATTTATTTATTGTGTTATGAGTGCTCTATCTGCATGTGCACCTGCAGGTCAGAAGAGGGCATTCGATCACATCATAGATGGTTGTGAGCCACCATGTGGTTGCTGGGAATTGAACTCAGGACCTCTGGAAGAGCAAACAGTGCTCTTAACCTCTGAGCCATCTCTCCAGCCTCCAAACACATTTCTTATTAGTAATTGATCACTTTGCTCATTTCCTTGCGCCATGGACCTTGCAAACCTGTGTGAGACTGAATATGAGTAATATATAATGGATGGTTTCTATTTCTGATGGCCTGCTGCAATTTCATAAACAATGAAGTTAATTCTGAGTTATCAGGAACAAATTCGTCAGTCTCTACTTGCAAAACAGCTCTTTCTGCATAAAAAGAATCAGTGAGTTCAAGCCGGCCTGGACAAAGTGTGTCCTAGACAGCCAAGGCTACACAAAGAAACCTTGTCTCGAAAAAACAAAAGCTAACAAACAAAGAAACAAAAAAGAATCAGTAATTATATTAAGAGATTCAGGAAAATCTAATAATACCATAAGAATTGCATACAATTCTGATTTTTTAACAAGTGTATGGACTTTTGATCATCTTGCTTATTTTGTCCGACTTATAACCTTCCATCCCTGTCTTATTTGCATCAGTATAGAATGCTGGTGTCTCTGGAATTGCTGTTCCCTTTACAATACAAGGAAGATGCCAATTAGTTCTTTTTATAAACGTTTACATTTGCTTTTGGGATATATATTATATTGTTTGTTTGTTTTTCAAGACAGGGTTTCTCTGTGTAGCCTTGGCTGCCTAGACTCACTTTGTAGACCAGGCTGGCCTTAAACTCACAGCTATCCACCTGCCTCTGACTCCTGAGTGCTGGGATTAAAGGTGTGTGCCACCATGCCCTGCCCTGCTTTTAGGATATTTTTTATTAATTTCTCCCAAGTAGTTACCCCAAGCTCTTTGCCAATCTTTATTGATCACCCATAATGACATAATCACAGCATTACTAAGGACCACAACAACTTCAACCAGACATGTCCCTGATAATTGCTGAAATCTTTCTGTATATGTCTTCAATTTTTTTCCTTATGTGCTGAGAAAATCCATTTCATAGTATTACCTTCCCTTTGCTTAATGAGCCAAGTAGGATGAATTGAAGGCAAAATGACCAAAATACAATCAAGTTTAGGCATCTTGCAGTCTTGCAGACTCTTTTTTCTGCTTCAGCTATTAGACATTTTGGACTGTTTAAAATTTGAATCTCCTTGTAATGTTTGAAACAAATTACTTAATTCATAAGTACTTAATGCAGTGGTAGGCCACAGCCAGTTAATATCTCCCATTAATTTTTTTTTTTTTTTTTTTTCTTCGAGACAGGGTCTCTCTGTGTAGCCTTGGCTGTCCTGGACTCGCTTTGTAGACCAGGCTGGCCTCGAACTCACAGCGATCCGCCTGCCTCTGCCTCCCAAGTGCTGGGATTAAAGGCATGCGCCACCACGCCCGGCTTCTCCCATTAACTTTTGAAAATTGTTAAGAGTTTGCAATTGATTGTTACATTAAATTGTAATGGTTCGGCCAAAGATGGCTAATAACTGACAGAGTCTGAAATGTACTTTAAAGCTGTTAGCACTATGTGTTGAGCAGAATCTAAAATGGTACAAATCTACTGGTAAACTAAGCAAACTACTCTAAACCTCATAACAAACATATATTCCAAGCACTTGCCACTATGATCCTTGGGCTGTTTCTCTGCCCTGTCGGATCCTCGTCCACCGTCAACCATATTCCCCTCTCAACTGTCAAACCTGGCTCCACCCCCTCTCCAGGAAGTCCCGCCTTCCACTTCCTGTCCTTCTGCCCACTGATTGGCTAAACAGCACTTTATTGACAGTTGTTACATCCACTTGAGACATTCCTCCACATTCCCCTAATAAAATAAAATAAAATAAAAAAACAACTTTTACCTATACATTTATATCATTACACCAATATACAATATAAATACACAAGAACCACAAAACAATTATTGTATTTATGTTATAATGTTTTGCTGTCTTTAACCTCATCGGAGACTTGAGAAGGAATAAAATTAATTAGCTGAATAAATAGAAAGTGCAGGTTAGCAGCTTCCAAAATTAAAAAAAAAAAAAAAAAAAATGACAGAGACACTTTGCTGCCTTAACAGTCACTCAAAACTCCTTACCATGGTGGAGCATCTTCTTCAGCCTTCCGACCCAGTCAATATATCTGACAGGCATATTTGTGAAGCAGGGACTATTGAGGACCTGCCTACCCTGTCTTGGCAGAGCTTGGCCGTCTACTCCACCTGCATCCAAGTTTGCCCATTTCAGGCAGAGTTCTGTCTGTGGCAGAAAACAAGAACATTTTTTTGCCCAATGGCTGGTTTGCCACATCTGAAGCCATCTCCATAAGGAGGTTCCTCCATGCTCATTACCTTCTTTGAGGCAGGCTGGGTGTTGCCAGGAGTCAACCGGCCTCATTTTCAAAGAATCCCCAAAACAATAAAATTTATTTAAATGCCATATTCTGTAGGTCTCTGAGGTTTTTGAAGATTTTATCTAAATATTTTATTTTATCTATCTATTGAACCTAGGATGTATATTCTTGTGATAAAATTGAACAGTACAGCCGGGCGTGGTGGCACACGCCTTTAATCCCAGCACTTGGGAGGCAGAGGCAGGTGGATCGCTGTGAGTTCGAGGCCAGCCTGGTCTACAAAGCGAGTCCAGGACAGCCAAGACTACACAGAGAAACCCTGTCTCAAAAAACCAAAAAAAAAAAAAACAAAACAAAAAAAAATTGAACAGTACAATGAATTAAAAATAACCTTATTATACATCAATATCTAATATTCTATACCAATGAATTAAAAATAGCCTTGTGAGTAACAACTAAGGCCTTAAATTGAAGAGTAGATTCAATCATCTACCTTTTGTCCTATCCTTCCTATATATTTCTATACTCCCAGAGAAAAATCCCTGAGTCAAACCTCGTTCTCTCTCTGAATAAAACCAACAATAACACAAACAATTGCCAATGAAGATAAACATCCACAGCCTAAAACCTTACCCAACCCCCCTTTAAGGGAAATGGGACAGTGTTCTCTTTTTAAGGCTTCTTCAGGCTGATTTGGGATGAATAATACTTATGCAGGGGCCCAAATAAAACTGGGAAAATGGATAACAAGCTAGAGATAGCATTTGTGGTCCAGTCTCTAAATATTGAGAAATTCAGGCTTAACAGGAGTTCTGTGTGGGACGGTCTGAAATGCTGGACCAATTGGAATCAGGAGCTTTCTTTAAAGCTGTCCTGGGAGATGTTCTGTTCTGATGACAACAGCAACCGAAGCTCTTGTGGCTGGAGCATGGGGAAGGCAGGATGTCAGCATCTCAGCATGCTGGAGGATGCATCCTGTCGGGTCTGATCCAGCATCAGTGTCTGGTACTTTTGTTCTGAAAATATATAATTTCTTGCAAGCATTATACAATTCCAAAACTATAAATGCATGAGGTGTGCAGGGTGCACAGAACAATCGAGGCTGGTTCTGTAGTTTGAATTCATGTATGTATAGACTGACTTAAATCAGCAATCTCCCTTTCATCCAGGTCTGTTTTATTTTGACCTCTTTCTAAGAGGAAGTATAATATTACCATTGCCAAAGAACACAGAATCATTATCTAATTGAAATCAAAACAAGACTGTACAGTTCTAAATGTCCTTCTCTAGGCTCTGTGGTGCCTGATGTGTGGCCAGGCTGCTACCTGTCTTCCGAGGAAATGCACCCCAGTTTAGAGACAAGCCAGTTGCCCTGAATGAAAGAAGAGCCATTAAGCCTTAAATAAACTTATGCACACCCTAGGCATCTTGTACCTGGGTTTTCACACTTACATAAACTCCCATTTCAGAGTTTATGCATACCCTAGGCACCTACAGATCTGTACCTTTTGTGGTCCATTATTTTTGTTGTTGTTGTTGTTGATTTTATAACCCAAATAACTAAGTGAATTTTCTCTTTGTATTTTTTTATGGAGCAATCTGTAATCCCCAGCATGGCAAAATTCTTTGTGTTTCCTTAAACATTTTCTCTAAAGTATCTGTATCAGGATCAGCCAACACAACATCCTTGTAATGATAAATGATAGATTAGGGAAATTGCCTATGAATTATTTATAGTAGTCGTTGCACAAAAACGTTAGACTGTTTACCATCCTCTGTGAAGGCACCATCCAATGGTAGCTTTTTTGGTTTTTTTTTTTTTTTTTTTGGTTTTTTGAGACAGGGTTTCTCTGTGTAGCCTTGGCCATCCTGGACTCACTTTGTAGACCAGGCTGACTTTTTTGGGTTTTGTTTTCTTTTGCTTTTGGTTTTTTTGGGACAGGGTTTCACTGTGTAACCTTGGCTATCTTGGACTCACTTTGTAGACCAGGCTGGCCTAGAACTCCCAGTGATCCTGCCCTGGACCGCTGTTAATTCAGAGTAGGTTCTGAGAAAGCAACCCTTTCCCTATTCTGCCCATGCAAGGGTATTGTGTAAAAGCAAACTTTTAAGTCAATTACTATTATAAGGCATGATCTAACAAGGAAGGTAAAGGAATTCCAGGCTGTAAAGGACCCATTGTTTGGAATTCTTTCTTTTTCCTCCCGAGACAGGGTTTCTCTGTGTAGCCTTGGCTGTCCTGGACTCACTCTGTAGACCAGGCTGGCCTCGAACTCACAGCGATCTACCTGCCTCTGCCTCCCGAGTGCTGGGATTAAAGGCGTGGGCCACCACGCCCTGCTGGTTGAACTACTTTCTATCCACTGCTTTTAACTCCACTATTGTCCTCCATTTTACCGATTTCTTTTTTTTTTTTTTTTTCTTTTCTTCAACAAACACAGGTGTAGGCATGAAGTTATTGTGTAGTTATTGTCTTGTGCTGATTTCTGTGCCCTCCAAGTCTGGTTGCAAGCTTTGTTCTGGGAATTTACTGTCTAAAGGTTGTGTAAACTCTGCTCCCCAATTGTTCCCCTGATATGTCCATAAAGCAGCTTACAGCCAATCGACGAGCAGAGGAGAGAATAGGGCTGGACTTCCTGCCAGCCAGGGGAGGAGGAGTTCGGAGATTCCGCCAGGGGAGAGGGCCAAGGAAGATCAGGAGGAAGGGGCTGGAGCTGAGGAAAGCTACAGTGCAGGTGTTCCTGGGATGTTTGCTAGAGCAAGACAGAGTAACACAGAGGGTTAAACTGCTTCAGCCGGGCGTGGTGGCGCACGCCTTTCATCCCAGCACTTGGGAGGCAGAGGCAGGTAGATCGCTGTGAGTTCGAGGGCAGCCTGGTTTACAAAGTGAGTCCAGGTGAGTTCGAGGGCAGCCTGGTTTACAAACTGAGTCCAGGACAGCCTAGGCTCCACAGAGAAACCCTGTCTCGAAAAACAAAAACAAACAAACAGACTTAAAATGCTTCAAAATTGTGTTGTGAAGATTTGTATTATAAAAGAGTCTCAATTATTTGTGTGCTATCTGGGTTAAGAGAGAAACACAGTTTTGTTTTGATTTTCAAACAGTTTTTATAAAAAATAACTTCAACCACAGGGGGACACCATGGCGGTTGAGTCTTCTCTGTGTTGCGCCTCCAGCTGCTCTGGTACCAGTTGTTCAAGTGCCTGTAATTTTTCTTTCGTTATGGGCCACTGCTCTTGCCACATGGGCCTGGTTAATAGCCATTTTAGGGGCAAGGCTGTCGGTATGTCAGCCGTGGCCCCTTTTATAAATGTGGACATTCAGCCCCTGTGATGTCCTGTGTTTGGACAATAGACCCAGCTTGTGATTGTTGTCAAACACGCATGTCAGTCCCTTTCCCAGGAGCATCTACCACATGACCCCTAATTTCCTCATTTGCTGTCCCTGGAATTGCAGGAATATTAATTTGAGTACCCCATTGTTGTAAAAGATTCCTCCCCCATAAATTTATGTCAGCCACATAAGGTCTCAACTTCCCTGTTTGCCTTTCTGGTCCCACACAGTTAATCCATCGGACACTTTGCCTTATTTGTGATAATTTACCAATCCCTATAAACTGTGTATAAACTTTCTGAAGTGGCCATTTTGGATTCCATGACGTTGGGGGAAAGTATGCTAACATCACTCTTGTATCTACCAAACCTTGTATTTCAACGCTGTTCATTTGTACCATTAAATTGGGTCTCTGATTGTTAAGCACTGTTTGCCAGAACACATGTCTTCCGGTACTCCCAGCAGCCTTGCCCTTGACATAAGGAAACAGTACCAGCTGAGCAATTTTATCCCCTGCACTAATTTGCATCTCCTTTTTCACATATGCCATTATTTTAATTTCTTCCTTGCAATCCCCATCTACAATACCTGGATGCACAAATAAATCCTTGAAAAGTCAATTTACTTCTTCCCAAAATTATTTCTACTGTCCCTGAAAGTAAAGGACCATAAAGACCAGTGGTTATCTTATAACATTCAACTTTTAGGTATAGTGTGAGAGGTGTATCTGTGGCCAGATCCAAAGATGCACTGCCTTCTGTTGCATGCATAAGATCAGAAATACTTAGTTTCGATTTTCCTGCTTGCTTGGTATCTGCTGGCTGAGCAAACGGAAAAGGCTGATATTGTTTGCCATGGGGCCTGGAGCTGACAGGCCCCTCTGTTGGTTTCCCAATGGCACGAGGTTACCTCGTATGCCCCTCTTGGACCTATGTATGATCCCTAGACCAATGTTTGCCCTTCCACAGTGCCTACAATACCCTGGAAACCCTTGTGTTCCATTGCAGCCGGAACCTGCTTGTCCCCTTCAATGAGTACCGTTTTCTCCAAGGTCAATGCACCTGCTGTTTTGATCTCTGAAGCTTCTAGCCTTAAAATTTCTTTGGAAATGGCCAAATTCACCACAATTAAAGCACCAGGCATTTTGATTCCTGAGACAGCTTGTCCTATGATATTGGCATGATGTGCCTGAGAGCCAATAGGAGTTGTCTCTCTTATCCATTTGTCTATCAGGGGCCCTTGTGCTTTTAATGGGCTAAGTGCTCTCTTACATTCAGTATTTGCATTTTCAAAGCCAAGGTCTCTATCAATGGCTGTCTGTTTTCAGGATCTGATATGGCGCTATTTATACCTGAACCCAATCTCTGTAAGTCAGTAAAAGCTTCTGCAGGGCCCTGTATTACCTTAGTAAATGATGTGGCTTCCCTTCCCTGCCCTCTGCCGCCTGCCCCCCAGTTCCTCAACCATATCTCAAGCTCTTAAAGGTGCAACATGACATTGTTCAATTATGACATTGTCAGATTGGATTTGTTCTTGTAGGTCAGCATAAAGCCCTTCACCAAGCAGTTGGTCTTTAACCACATTTTTCTCCCTTGCTTTATTATGTTGTTCTGTTTTTATGGCTTCGTGCCTCCACCACAACAACCATTGTAACTGCTGACCAGCTTCTAGCACACCATCCCTTCCAATCTTGGGGAATAACTATATGCTGTGTAGCCCAGTTCCTTAATATTTTTTTTTTTGAGACAAGGTCTCTCTGTGTAGCCTTGGCTGTCCTGGACTCCCTTTGTAGACCAGGCTGGCCTCGAACTCATAGCGATCCGCCTGCCTCTGCCTCCTGAGTGCTGGGATTACAGGCGTGCGCCACCATGCCCGGCCATGTCAACTCATTATAAGCATGACCACCACTGTTACCAGGTATATGCTGCACAGAGCCTGGAAGGCTGATGGTACCTGTGTAGCTCCAGACGACCCCTCTGGTGTCACATGTGGCTCAACACTAACTCGTTGTCCTAGTACGTCCTCCTGTCCTTCCCTGCCCCTTGTCTCACAGAGGAGCTCTGGGCACCTGGCAGCGAAAGTGTGTGGTTGCAGCCTGCCTTCCAGCCTAGCTTGCCTCCCTCAGACACCAAGCCTGAACCCTGTTGCTTCCCCCCACTGGCTCTTTTTGCTTTTCAAGCACTTCAGCCTCTGTTCGCAAACCCTCTAGGGGCATAGCCAGCTCTGCCATCCTTTAAAAAACGAAAGGATTGAGTGATCCTTCTGAGTTTTCAGCTTTTCCCTTGATCTTTTTCAAAATGAAATATATGTAGACTATGAAGCAAAACCAGAAAACTCGCTCTGGGAGCAAGACGGGAGAGAACCCCAGAGCCAGTGGCTGCTGTTTTGCCAGCCTCCCTAAACAACACTGCCAACCCATAAAAACCTGCTGATTGCTCTATTGCATGAGATGCAACGCTGCCCGTTATACCTAAGCCACAACTGGGTGTCACCTGCAGGCTTATGTTTACACTGGGGCTGGAGAGTTGGCTCAGAGATTAAGAGAACTGTCTATTCCTCCAGAGGTCCTGAGTTCAATTCCCAGCAACCACGTGGTGGCTCACAATCATCTGTAATGTGATTTGTTGCCCTCTTCAGGCCTGCAGCGGTATGAGCAGGCAGAGCACTGTATATGTAATAAACAATAAATCTTAAAAAAGAAAAAAAAACCTACATTATTTAGGGTTCTTAAATGCTTCTACCTCCCTTCCAACCCACGGCCAGAGGTAAGGGAGAAGGAAGGTAAATAGGGGTAGGGTGTGGACCTTTTTAGACATAGTTCTTCAGGGCCATTCCACTCTGCACTGTCAGGACACCAGCCATCCGGTCAAATAGCAAACATAGATCAGTAGCAGCCATCAAAAGAGTGTATGTTATGACATACATACTTGGTTGTGAAGAGCAGACGACGATCCTGGCTCAGACCATCTGAAGACGATCCTGGCTCAGACCATCTGAAGACGATCCTGGCTCAGACCGTCTGAAGACGATCCTGGCTTAGACCATCATCTGAAGACGATCCTGGCTCAGACCATCTGAAGACGATCCTGGCTCAGACCATCTGAAGAGCACTCCTCTTCCTCTGTAAGAAGACTGCTCTGTGAAGATGCTTATCGTTTTAGCATCATCCATGACTTTTTTTTTTTTTTTCTTTTGGAGACAAGTCCCATTCTGTAGTCCAGGCTGGCTCAAACTAAACAATCCTCTTGCCTGGCCTCTATAGTGCTGGGATTACAGGTGTGTAGGACCAAATCTGGCTGAACCAGAAGAATTGTACCAGCCTTGTTAGGATTTCTTCCTGTAGCTCGAGAAAGGGCCATCTTGAGCAAAATTGGGACCCATGGCTGTTAAATAGGAGTGCAAAGTGTCTACCAAATCGCTGAATAAATAGGTCGCTTCGGGTGGGGAATGGAAGAAAGGGCATCTCACTCAGGTGAGGGATGGAAGGAAGGCCATGCCATTTTAAGAGCATCTTCCAAAAGTGTTAATGACTCTGCACACACACATACATACACACATTACTCTTTTTCTTTCATTTTTCAAGACAAGGTTTCTCTGTGTAGCCCTGGCTGTCCTGGAACTTGCTCTATAGACCAGGCTGGCCTTGAACTCAGAGATTTGCCTGCCTCTGCCTCCCAAGTGCTGGAATTAAAGGCTTTCACCTCAACTCCTGCCTCACAAAAAACTTTTTAAAAAGTGTTTGTTGGGCTGGAGAGATGGCTCAGAGGTTAAGAGCACTGACTACTCTTCCAGAGGTCCTGAGTTCAATTCCCAGCAACCACATGGTGGCTCAAAACCATCTATATTGTGATCTGATGCCCTCTTCTGGTGTGCAGGCAGAGCACTGTATAGGTAATAATAATTTTTTTTTTAAGTGTTTGTTAGCCAGACGTGGTGGCGCATGCCTTTAATCCCAGCATTCAGGAGGCGGAGGCAGGTGGATCACTGTGAGTTCGAAGCCAACCTGGTCTACAAAGCAAGTCCAGGACAGCCAAGGCTACACAGAGAAACCATGTCTCAAAAAACAAAAACAAAACAAAACAAAAGCCTTTGCTTATTCGCCTACTTATTTATGTATGTTTGTATATATATTTATTTTCATATGTGTGCATGCATCATGGTGCACATGTGAAAACCAGAGGACAATTGTCGGGGTTGGTTCTCTGCATCCATCCATGTGGGCCTCAGGAATTGGACTCGGGTCATCAGGCTCGGTGGAATCACCCTTACTCACTGAGCAATCTCATCAGTGCCTCACCTTTTTGTTGGCTTTTTTGAGACAGGTTCCTATGTGTTCCAGGATAATCTCAAACTCTCTGTATAACAGAGGGTGCCCTTAAACGTTCAACCCTCCAGTTCCTGCCCGTCAGTGCTGTTCCAAGGGCTGGGGTTGCGGTCACGAGCACAGCACCGAGTTGCTCTAAACCTATAGCAGAATCAGTGCAAACCCAGGCCTGGAGCTCTAATATTAAAGCCGCAGAGGTGCGGCTCAGACAATATGAGGCATTGACAGCCCAGTATTGTGCATTCCATCCTTGTACCTTTTGTTTGTTCTTGTTTTGTTTCTGTGTAGCCCTAGGAACTCACTACTTGGACCAGGCTGGCCTCAAACCCAGAGATCCGCCGACCTCTGCCTCCCAGCTGCTGGCACTGAAGATGCAACAACACTGCCCAGCTCCCTTGGACCGTTTTTGAGGCATTGTGTCATGTATTCTAAACTGCCCTTGAGTTACAAGGTGGCGGATGACCTTGACCTTCTGACCCGCTTCTGAGCGCACTCCACATTAGTAGGTTTATGCTGGGATATGCCCTGCCGAGGATCAAATCCAGGGCTTCGTGCAGTCTAGGTAAGCACTCCAGCTGAATCCCATGCTTAGCTTGTCTGTTTGCTTCCTGAGACAGTTCTGAAACCCAGGCTGGCTCAAACGTGATCCTCTAGCCTTAACCTCCCGAAGGCTGGGAGTTTCGCCATGCATCGCCACCCCGGGCTTTTGTTCATTTTGTCAGAATCTCTTCTTTTTTTTTGCAAACACTATCCAATCACCAGGGCATGTGTAATGTGGCCCACAGAACAGTTAAATGGTACCCTGCTGCAAGATGGAGGGGTGCTCAACAAGCTGTGGAGGACTAGATCCACACAGTCCATCAGAGGAGACGTGGAGGACTAGATCCACACAGTCCATCAGAGGAGACGTGGAGGACTAGATCCACACAGTCCATCAGAGGAGACGTGGAGGACTAGATCCACACAGTCCATCACAGGAGACGTGGAGGACTAGATCCACACAGTCCATCACAGGAGATGGTTGACTTCAGATTTACAGTGATCTGCCTGCCTTTGCCTCAAATGCTGGAATTAAAGGCATTTGCCACCAAACCGCCTGACTAATTACTTCTGGAAACACTGTCAGAGACTAAATCCCAGAGATGAGTTCTACTAATTTAAAATTGTCTGCTTTCACTTTTGCATGCTCCACTTACTGTGTTAAAATACAAACAAACAACAACAAACAAACAAAAATTCCATCTGTGTTCTGTACCACACTTTGTGGGTCCCGTCTGAAAAAAATTATAAAGGTTTATGTGTTGGGGCCTACAGAGAGGGCTCAGAACTTAAGAGCACTGGCTGCTCTTCCAAAGGTCCTGAATTCAATTCCCAGCAACCCCATTGCGGCTCACAACCATCTGAGGGCATGTGATCTGATGCCCTCTTCTGGCCTGCAGGTGTACATGCAGGCAGAACACTGTATATGTAATAAATACATAAATACACACACACACACACACACACACACGTGTTTTCTTGCATGTATATAATTGTGCTATGTGAATGTCTGGACCCAGGTCCTCTGCAAGGGCAGCCAGCGCTCCTAACTGCTGAGCTGTTCCTCCAGCCCCTCCTCTGGTTGCTTCTTCTTCTTCTCCTCCTCCTCTTCTCTTTTTCTCCTCCTCCTCTTCTTCCTTTTTATTTTATTTTTTTCAAGACCACCTAGCTTTCCTCTGGATTCTTTAGATAAAAAGATCACAAAGACTGCCAGGCTTGGTGGCCCACACCTTTAATCCCAGCATTTGGGAGGCAGAGGCAGGCAGATCGCTGTGAATTCGAGGCCAGCTTGGTCTATAAAGCCAGTCTGTGATAGCCAAGGCTACACAGAGAAACCCTGTCTCAAAAAAAAAAAAAAAAAAAAAAAAAAGATCACGAAGACTGAGGAGTCTAGCACAAGATCCTAATAACACTTTAACTTTTTTTTTTTTTTTAATCTGTGCTCAGGTCCTTAGACCTGGGGTTCCTGCCACAGTGTCTGAAGTGCTGGGACCATCAGCGTGTACCTCTGTCTAGCTCCACTTGACTATTAGAAGAGGTGTGATGCAGCTTCTTGTTTGTTCCTAGACATTGAATCATCTCCCTAGGGATGGAATTAGGGAATCTACAGCATTTGGAATAAGTACTGTCAATTGAGCTTTGATTGTGAAAGTTTCAGAAGGGAAGACAGAGTTAAGTAGCTTCTAGCTTCACTTTGGGAGAGGTGAGGAAGCTGTCAGAAGAGATGGACGTGAAAGTTAAAGATCATTACAATTTTTTTTTTTTTTTTTTTTTTTTTTTTTTTTTTTTGCTTTTCGAGACAGGGTTTCTCTGTGTAGCCTTGACTGTCCTGGGCTCACTTTGTAGACCAGGCTGGCCTTGAACTCACAGCGATCCACCTGCCTCTGCCTCCCAAGTGATGGGATTAAAGGCATGCGCCACCATGACTGGCTTACTATTCTTGGTGGTTTGTTTGTTTTTTTGTTTTTGTTTTTCGAGACAAGGTCTCTCTGTGTTAGCCTTGGCTAATCTGAACTCACTTTGTAGACCAGGCTGGCCTTGAACTCACAGCGATCCGCCTGCCTCTGCCTCCCGAGTGCTGGGATTACAGGCATGGGCCACCACGCCCGGTTGGTTTACTACTCTTAACATTCATTTGGCCAACAGACATTTGCTGGGTATCTGCCATATGGTCCACTGTGGAGACAAACATTAGAAGCTCCCAAAGCTGGTCTTCACCCTCAATGTCTTGTACACAAAGTAGAGAGGGTGGAGCTGCCACCAAGAAGACTTCTCTGGGAGCTGCATGCACGTCTTTAATCCCAGCACTGAGACAGGCAGATCTCTATAGTTGGGAGGCCAGCCTGGTCTACATAGGGAGTTCAGGCCAGCCAAGAATATATAGTGAAACCCTGCCTTGGAAGGAAGGGAGGGAGGGAAGGTGGAAGGGAGGGAGGGAGAAAAAAAGAGAAAAAAAGAGGAGAAAAGAAATCTTTCTCTTTCTCAGCCGGGCGTGGTGGCGCATGCCTTTAATCCCAGCACTAGGGAGGCAGAGGCAGGCGGATCTCTGTGAGTTTGAGGCCAGCCTAGTCTACAAAGCAAGTCCAGGGCAGCCAAAGCTACACAAGAGAAACCCTGTCTCAAAAACAAAAACTCTTTCTCAGGTGGCCAAAAGACCATTGAGGGAGGAGGGTATGATTTCGGAATGTTAGTAAGCACAGGGCCCTGCAAGAGACATGGGGGCGGTATTTAATGGCTAAGAACTGAAACTCTCCGGAACCCATCCCTGACTCTAGTTAATTTTGCCTTTCACAGGCTGGGAGATGGTCCCTCTGGGCGGAACCTATCCGTAGCTAATGCCTAACATAAGCTAACTCCAAGCCGCTGCCCTGGAAACTACAACGCCCATAACCCTTTGGGGGCACTCGTGCATTGTGAGATGTTGCGCCTTTTCTTCCTAAAACAAACAAACAAACAAACAAAACAAAACAAAACAAAAAAAACGGCCCCTCAGGCCGAATTGTGGAAATTTTCCATCCTTCCCCGCGAGACACCAGAATCCTCCTCTTCCGCCCCATGCCCGGATATCAGTGGCCATGACCATAGAAACTGGCTGCTAGAGGCTCCCATACTCGCTCTCCCGACCCTCATTTCCGCCGGAAGTGATCTGTAGTTACAAGTGCCCGTCCTTCCTTGCACGCGCGGGCTCCGGGTACCTAGTTCTAGGTCCCGGTCGCCGAGTTCTACCACAATGGCGGCCGCCACCCTATTACGATCGACGACCCGCTTCAGCGGTGAGAGGGGGCGTGTTGGGCGCAGGCAGCCTGGAGACCTGAGGGGCGCCGAGGGTAGCTGGGTTCGGATCCACTCCCTGACTCCAAGCGCCTTTCCCCGCAGGTCTCTGCGCCTGCCCGACCCCATTTCTGCAAGGTCGGCTGCGGACGCTGAAGGCCCCGGCATCGCCCTTCTTGTGTCGCGGCCTCGCTGTAGAGGCCAAGAAGACCTACGTACGCGACAAGCCCCATGTGAACGTGGGTACCATCGGCCATGTGGACCACGGCAAGACCACCCTGACCGCGGCCATCACGAAAAGTGAGTGGGGCTTGGGTTGGGGGCGTCCAACAGTGCCCTGTCAGCCGGAAGGACCAGAGCCAGAGAGTAGGGTGTCTGTAGTCCAGTGAAGTTTACTCTGGCGCCAAAGGACAAGACAGACGAGGGGTGGTTTGGAAGATGCAGGAAGTCAGATTCTCTGCACAAGAACTCCGAGTTGCAAACTGAAACAGTCTCAATAGCATCTCTGTGGAGTGGGTCTGTAAGGAGATGCTGTCAATGGACAAGTTAAAGCGTTAGTGACAGGGGCGGACACCTCGAACAATTCTTTCTGCCGCTCCCTTCTCTTCCAAAGTTATCTTTTCTAGAAGAAGTGGAAATTTTAGGGCGATTTACCAGCCCCACCCCACCCCCCCGCTCCGCACGTTGTTTATATGAGGGATCTAGGCATGGGCCCCAGCCTCTTCTGCAGCTCGGAACCCAAGTTGCGAGGTGTGTTCTCTTCCTCCGGTAGTTCTAGCCGAGGGAGGTGGAGCTAAGTTCAAGAAGTACGAGGAGATAGACAATGCCCCAGAGGAGCGAGCTCGGGGCATCACCATCAATGCAGCCCATGTGGAGTATAGCACTGCTGCCCGACACTATGCCCACACAGACTGCCCTGGTCATGCAGATTATGTTAAGGTGAGGTTTGCTGGGGACAGCCAGAACCTGCTTCAGGTCAGCGGAGGTTTGAGGGGAGGGGGGGGGCGGAGTTATAAGATAGCGGTGGTATTTGGCTACAAGGATTTGTGGCCATGGCTGTGGGTGGTGAGGACATGGCAGCGATGAGGATCTTCACAGCTACCTCTAGTTAGATGAGGCGATTGAGGAGGTCCCTGAACTAAGCTGACCTTCCTCTTCCACCCAGAATATGATCACAGGCACCGCCCCTCTGGATGGCTGTATCCTGGTGGTGGCAGCTAATGATGGCCCCATGCCCCAGACCCGAGAGCACTTACTACTCGCTAAACAGGTACCGGGGTCTGAGTGGGATGGAAGGTGAGTGAGAAACTGCCTGTCTTGGGATAGTGTCTCAGCTGCTTTTCTCACCTGCAGATCGGGGTGGAGCACGTTGTTGTGTATGTGAACAAGGCAGACGCCGTCCAGGACGCAGAGATGGTGGAGTTAGTAGAACTAGAAATCCGGGAGCTGCTCACTGAGTTTGGCTATAAAGGAGAGGAGACCCCAGTCATCGTAGGCTCTGCTCTCTGTGCCCTGGAGCAGCGTGATCCTGAGCTGGGCGTGAAGTCAGTGCAGAAGCTGCTGGATGCCGTGGACACTTACATCCCGGTGCCCACCCGGGACCTGGAGAAGCCCTTTCTGCTCCCTGTAGAGTCAGTGTACTCCATTCCTGGTGAGGCCTGTGCTCACACCCGTCCCCACAGGAGCCACCTAGCCTGAGGTCCCCCGTGACCTGTTGTGTTTCTTTCTAGGCCGGGGCACAGTAGTGACAGGTACACTAGAGCGTGGCATTTTGGAGAAGGGTGACGAGTGTGAGTTGCTGGGACACAACAAGAACATTCGCACTGTGGTAACAGGTATCAGAAGGGAGGACTTCAGATCCGAGGGCGAGCTCCGCACGATCCTTCCCCGAGTATGTCTTCACCTTCCTTCAGCCTCAGCCCACCTTCCCTTTTGTCTTCTTCCCCCTAGGCATTGAGATGTTCCACAAGAGCCTGGAGAGGGCTGAGGCAGGGGACAACCTGGGCGCTCTGGTCCGAGGCTTAAAGCGGGAGGATCTGAGGCGTGGCTTGGTCATGGTCAAGCCAGGCTCCATGCAGCCCCACCAGAAGGTGGAGGCCCAGGTGAGGGCTCCAGGTGGCGGCTTGGCAGGGCTGAGGCAAGTTGTCCCTTGCACAGAAGGGCCTCCAGGCAGGTCGTCCCATCCTTATTCCTCTCCTCTAGGTTTATATCCTCAGCAAGGAGGAGGGTGGCCGCCACAAACCCTTTGTATCTCATTTTATGCCTGTCATGTTCTCCCTGACCTGGGACATGGCCTGTCGTGTCATCTTGCCTCCAGGAAAGGTATATTGGGCTTGGGGATATGAAAGGTGTAAAACTGGGTGGTAGTGGCGGGGTCTTTAATCCACGATACACACCTTTAATCCCAGCACTCAGGAAGCAGAAACAGGCAGAATTCAAGGCTAGACTCATCTATAGAGGGGGTTCCAGAACATCCAGGGCTACACAAAAAAAACCATGTCTTGGAAAACAAAAAAAGTAAGAGTAAAAGGGGAGTTCTTCCTAAAGATGAAGCATGACACACGTTAGCCTTTTCTTTGGGTGGAAAGGCCTAGATGAGAGATGACAGCTTATCCAGATGAAGATAAAAGTTTAGTGCCAGCATTTACGCAAATGCTGTAGAAAAGAGTATATCACGGGCAGTGGTAGAACTCGCCTTTAATCCCAGCACTTGAGGCAGAGGCATGTTGATTTCTGAGTTCAAGGCCAGCCTGGGCTACAGAGCTAGTTCTAGGCCAGCCAAGGCTACACAGACTCTTATCCCAAATATCCAAAAGAAAAAAAGTGTGTGTGCTAAGTTTCATGGATCATGGAGGGCTCAGAAAAGTCCTGTTGCCTGAAACCACATAGTACCAAATTCCTCATCATGGGCCCTTTTACTTTTTCCTGCTGTTTCCTGGGCCTAGCAACAGGAAGGATGAAGCTGTTCCTGGACGGACTCTCCAGCCTGTTGAGCTTTCCCATAATTGAGCCCCAACTGCCAGCAGCTGGTGACTGCCTTGCCCTTCTCCCTCCCTGTTAGGAACTTGCCATGCCTGGGGAGGACCTGAAGCTCAGCCTTGTCTTACGGCAGCCCATGATCTTAGAGAAAGGCCAGCGCTTCACCTTGAGGGATGGCAACAAGACCATCGGGACTGGCCTTGTCACTGACATACCAGCCATGACAGAGGAGGACAAGAACATCAAATGGAGCTGAGGCTGGACTTGTGCTCAGGTTGGTGAGCTTAAAGCTGCCCTGGTCAGCGTTCCCTCCTGTGGACACAAGCTGTATCCAAGCAGAGTGCAACTGTGGACATTTCTCTTGCTCACAAGGAGTGGCCTGCCAGGAGAGGTAGGCAAATAAACTGTTGATGAACAATTCAACCTGTGTTGTGTGTCTTCTGTGTTAAGTAGGGAATGTGGGGGAGCACTGGATTTGGGGTACCCTGCAGCCATTTGAGCCATCAAGTCCATTACTGGCATACAGACTCAAAGCCATCATCAGTGCTGTGACAGCTTGAGAAAAAGTCAATTCAGTGGCCACCTGGGTTCAGCTCGGTGCTAATCATGTCTTTGCTTTTCTGTGTCTACTAGGTTAATACCTGGCTTCCTTTTATATCTGACTTCAGATCTAGCACTTAGTACTGAAGTATAGGTTTAACTGTAGCAAACCTGTATCGTTTGTATTGTGTGTTTGATGGGTCATCACTGCTTCCAAGCAAAGATAAGCTTAACTTGACTTTCAGGTCTAAGAGCCTTTCCTAGCTTGTATGATGGCCCCCTGGGTTCAATTCTTGGCACCAAATATACATAGAATATTAAGGCTTTGAAACACCTGCCAAACAAATGCACAAACAACCGGCCAAAACTCCTAAAACAGCAAGGGATGGTGGTACACGCCCATAGCCTCAGCACATCAGAGGCAGGAAGGAGGAAGGGCCAACTTATCTGAAATCCTGTCTCAACACAAAAACTCAGGAACTCAATGAACATAAACAAGACTGTAACTTGGGGTACTTAGGAGTAAATGTTCTTAGACCCAATCTTACAATTGTTTTGAGAAACCAAAAAACCTGGTCTTCGACCTCAATATTGAGACAAGCACATTAGGGTTTCAGAGTTTTGGCTCTGCTGGGACTGCACCTACAGCCTCATGCATACCAGACCTTCTACGGCAACAGGATCAGGTAAGGAAAGACATGTATGGAAAACCACAAAAATACCATCCAGCGCAGTTCCTGATATTGTGTAAGCTAAACTGCCTTCCAGTTTTTTGTTTTTAAGATTTTATTATGTATACAGTGTTCTGCCTGCATGTACACCTGCAGGCCAGAAGAGGGCACCAGACCCCATTATAGATGGTTGTGAGCCACCATGTGGTTGCTGGGAATTGAACTTGGGACCTCTGGAAGAGCAGTCAGTGCTCTTAACCTCTGAGCCATCTCTCCAGCCCTGCCTTCCAAGTTTTAGGATACTTGCCTAGAGATGACAAACTTTAATCTTACCAGAAGTTCAAGTACAGTGGCGGCGGCACCCTCTAGTTGTAGGCATATTCAACCCACCATTGCTTCTTGGCTTCCCTTTACCACTGTCCTGAGGGAGTTCAGTGTCAGCCTTCGTTGTTTACCCTGTCCCCCTCTCAATATAGTCATACCCAGATTCTGGCAGCGTTTCCTGCCGTCCACATTCTCTTTATGATGGCCCGCAGGGGCCCTTATAGGCCTCTGCTAAGCACTATCTCTCTTTAGTCCTCTGCTTCCTTAAGAATATTTTGTTGGGCTGGAGACAACTAAGTGGTTAAGAGCACTGCCTGCTCTTCCAAAGGTCCTGAGTTCAATTCCCAGCAACCACATGGTGGCTCACAGCCATCGATGAGATCTGATGCCCTCTTCTGGTGTACAGGCGCTCATAACTGCCTGTAACTACAGTTTAGGGTATCTGACACACACATATGGACAAAATGTTTTACATGGAGGGGAAAAACTGACGAGCTCAGTACTAGTATAGGTGAACCCATAAATGTGATGTTTTTGAAAGTCAAAACTACAGGCAGGTTAAGTTAGTTTAAAATTTTATTTTTTTTTTATTTTTTTAAAATTTTTTTTATGTAATAAAAAGTAAAAGTCCTTGAGGCATCTGTCTGTCGGTCTCTCACACAGGACACTCAAGTTAATGGGGAAGAACAGGGGGCCCAAGTTTGAGGTTATAAATAATAGAAAATAAAAGATCTTCCGTTTCCAGCGGGTGGGGGGTGGGGGGACAGATGAGAGGATGGGAGGACAAGACTGGGTGGGACCCGGCAGGGACAGAGCAGGAACCTCCCCCACCCCTGCTGGACCCCAGCCCTGCCCACTTCAAGGACCTCTCCCATTCAAGGTGCTTGGCAGGAATTCCCCAGCTCCCCAAGGGAAAGGGGTTGGGGGCGGGGCTAGGACTGGTCCGAGCTGCTGGGGGAAGAGACATAGATCACTCTTCCCTCCACTCATGGAGGTCTCAGGTCGCGGCCAGGACAATCTTCAGTTCCCCGGGGGGTGGAAGGGGAGCTGCTGGGAGGGATGAGATTGAACTGGTTGGAGGGGAGAGAGAGAGAGCAGGAGCATTAGAACCCGAGCAGCTGTCCCTCTGTCAATGCGTCCAGGGGGTATGGGGGTGTGGGGAGGAGCGGCCTCCTCCAGGAGTCTCGGGGCTGTCAGAAGCACAGGTCAATCGCTGTTTCCCAGTAGGCCAGAGCCCTTACTTAGTTGCCCAGCTCAGCCCCCCACGCCCCAGTCTGGCCCTGTCTGCTGCGCTGACCTTACCTCGGCTAAGTCAGGAGACAGTCGGGGTCACTGAGAGCTGGGGAGGCAGTGGGGAGGGGGGCTGCTGGATCACAACTGAGCGAGGACGGAGGGAAGCAAAGGACAGAGCCAGGAGCAAGCCCCTGGCGGCGGCGACTGTGGCTTCTGCCCACCCTACATACTTCACAGACAGGTGTGGGTCGGCGGGCGCCCTCTGGGACAGCCCTGCCTCCAAGACCCCTCAATCCCCACCCAGAACCCGTGCATCCTGCCCCACCTGCAGCCCCTCAGCTCTTCCATGCCAAATTCCCCCAGCTAACGAGAACTCACGAATCCTGTCATCGGCTCCTCCTGGAAATCCAGGCGCCTGGCCAGGCTGCTCACCTTGGGGGTGTCCGATGTAGGGGTAGGGTGAGGGTGTGGAAGCTGAGAGTGCAGGCACCCCACTCGGGGGCACCGCGCCTTGGGGGGGGCCCCCATGGCCTTGAGGGGGGTGCAGCAGCATCACCTGGGGCGGGTGGGGAGCCCCAGGGTGTGGGGGCGGGGCTGCTGTGACTCCAGTTTGGACATGGGCCTGTAAAGAGAATTAGCTTCAGCGCCTTATCAAGGCAGGATGGCAAAGTGGTACACACACACTCTGAAAAGGGCAAAAAAAGAGAAGCAGCAAACCCTGGGTTCCTACCTGGGTAACATGGGCCATGTTGGTGAAGCCGTGGGGAAGCTGCTGGTGGGGATGGATGGCATACACAGCAGCTGGCTGGGGGAAGCTGCTCTGAGGGGACTGGGCAGAAGGTCCCGGTGGTAGAGAAGGCGGCGTGCCTGTTAGGGCCCCTGGATGGTACAGATTCTGCTGTGGTTGTCCACTGCCCAGGTGTGGGGCCTGCCCCGCCTGGTGCTGCGGGAGTGAAGAGGAGTATGAGGGTCACCCATTCTGCTATGTAGGCAAACCACCTGCTCACGCCATTTCTCTGGAGAGTGATCCAGTTCTACCCAGCTCCCTTCCAGCCACCCATTCCTGGCTCAACAGCTCAAACCTCCCAGCCCAATGCCCCACTGCAGGCACCTGAACGGGACTGGGGGCCGCATGCTGGGACTGTGGCTGGCTCCCAGTAGGCGTGGTGGCCGGCTGCGGTTGGTGGCCATGGAGCTGTGTGGCATGGTGTGGATAGGACTGGTGAACAGTGGCTGCAGCAGGAAGGGAGAGAGACCTAGTGAGCACACCACATGGACAGAGGCCCACAGCCCACTGAAGGAGTGGGCACCAGAACTCACCGTAGAGGGCTTGGGGGGTGGGCTGCTCTGCAGAGGGGTACTGAGGGGTGGAAGATGACACAATGGCCTGGGGGTGGCTTCCCGACGTCAACATTCGTGGGTTACTTTGAAGCATAGGGGCAAACACCGGCTGGTGGAAGAAACAGCAAAGCCGTGAGGGAAGCAGGCTGAGCCTCAACAGTTATCTTAAAGATACTCTAACAACCTTAATTCAGAGGGAAAAACTGAGAGCAAGGGTTCAATGTCTTGTTACAGGAATCATATTCCAACACACTTGCCAATGCCACAGCTGGCCACCACCATTCAGAATAACCCTGCTCCATTACTCAGCGGATCTCAGAGGTGGGCTCTGTACCTGTGAAGGGTAGTGCGCCATGGGCTGCATCATGGCAGGCTGGCCTGGGAACTGCTGTGGGTTGTAAGGGATGTAGGAGGAATAAGGTGTGGCAGCCACCAGGGGTGGGCCAGCAGCAGCAGCAGCAGCCTGCATCATTGGCGGGGCTGAGGCTGGCTGGTGTTGGTCAGAGCGCTGTGGGGGAAGTGAACCTGTGTGTGGAGGGAAAACAGACAAAGCTCAACCTTCACCTGCCAGGAGGCCTAGGCAACCCCAAGTGTCCTTCCCAACCCTGCTCACCTTTTGCACCCCGGTACTTGCCCTGCTGCCCAGGCACTGAATTGGATACAGGATATGGATACATCTGAGGTGCCTAAGAATAAGAACTGGGACTCAACAGGTGCCCATCAACGAGCGAACAAGCCTGAGCAGGCCTCTCAGCACTTTCCTTGGGCTCACCTAGTCTCTCCTACCTGCACAGCTGGCCCCATGTGGATCTGAGGTATATATGAGATGTACTGGGGACTGTAGAGCCCACTTTGGCCTGCTGTCAGCACCGGTATGGAAGGTGTTGAGTGAGTACGGGGCCCGGGTGAAGTTGGGGTACTGGTAGATTTGTTCTGTGAGAAACAAGAGAGGACATTTTACTTCTGTAATCCCACTCCAGCCTTTCTAAATCCATGGACTGCTGGGTGCCAAATATCCTATACTTTTTCCTTAGGGCTTTATAGCAAACCACAAGATGGGCATTCTCAAATTCAGAGAGGGTGAGTGGTGCCTGAAACCCAGAAGCCCCATGAGTACACCAGTTAAAGCCAAGTCAGTTGATTCTGTGAAGCTCCAAGTCCTAACCCTCAGACAGTTGCCATGTAAGAACCAAAGCAACCTGTCAGAATCCATCAGCGGCCCTCATCACCTAACTGACAAGGTCACTGTTCTTCCCAAAACAGAAAGTGACAGCGACAGGACTATCTGCTATCCTGACAGCAAAGTGCTCTCCTGTACTGCTCTACTTACTGTCCCCTCAAGGTAACCCAAGTACAGCTACACATAACAGTTGCCAGCTCACCACAGACAGCAGAGGCTTTGTTGGATTGAACTCCTTGGCATTGGGGTTCAAAGTAGACTTCTTTACTTGTCTGTAAGAGAAAATGAAGCCAGCTGTCGAGCCATGCCCTTCACCAGCTGATAAACACCAAAGACCCTCACCACCCACCACCACTTACTCAGTAACAGGGCCTTCCTCTTTGTCATCTCCCTTGATGAGACCCACTGGGGGACTGCCAGTCTGGCTCGGGCAAGGTGGTAGGAGCTGGTCTGGTCCCTCAGTAGCCCCTACTGCTGCCAGGGGTGGTTTGTCTTCCTTATCCAATGTGGACTCTGTCTTGGAGGAGCCTGGGGATCCCATGGGATCAGTCGTCAACAGGCCATCCACCTCCTTCTCTTTTCCTTTGGCCTCTTCTTTTAAGACGCGGGAAGGAAATGGATCCAGGCTCGTCTCAGGGGAGCTGCTAGGTTGGAGCTGGGAGGAGAAACACACCATGTATCATGCTATCCGCTGCAGGCCCCGGTTTACATTTCCTACACACTCCTCCGTGCTGCAGCTCACCTTCCCATCTACTGGGCCTGGGCCTCACACACCCCACATCCTGCTTCCTGCTGGGCTCCTCTCAAGAGTCACTCACCTTAAACTGGGCCCCAAACTTCCTCAGTTCTTCCAACTGAAATCGTTTTTGTTCATTCTGAAGGCCAGGGACTATGAGAAAACAGTGAAATAAGGAGAAAACCACTTTTTTCCCTGAAGAATTACACAACACTAGTTAGTAGTAGTCCAAGACAAGAAACCAAAAAACGAGCTGTTGAGAATCTCAAGAGAAATGAAATCCATGGGCAGATTGAGCACTGCTTTTGAATCCCAACAAACTTCCAAAGGGAAATGCTCGCCTAAGTAAATGGGACCAGACAGTAAAACTGCCCTCACCTTTCCCAGCTATCCGGGCCAGCTCTTGGGCCTCCAAAGTCCTACTGGACTCCTTGGTTGGGAGTTCTTTCACTAAGGAGCGAGAGAAGGAAGGAGGGAGGGAGAGGGAGGAGGAGAGAGAGACTAAGATTCTGCTATCCAGTTACACCCACAGCTCTCAACAATTCACCTGGTTCTTACCATCTGTGGGGGGCAGGGAGATTTTTGGAGATGCTGGGGAAATGGAGCCTGCGCCAGGATCCACAACTGATGATGTCACAGGGATGGAGGCAGAGGACACCACTACTGAACCAATGGGAGGCTCAGGACAGGAAGCTGAGACTGGGGCAGGGGCAGCCGACTTGGGAGACCTTGGAGGGTACATCCGGCCCACTGGAAGAAAAGGGAGCGCCACACACTGGTTACTGGAGGCCAAGCCACAGTGCACGTAAGGCGAGACACAGGAAATTTATAAGCTTTCTTACACTCAGGGTCACAGCTTCTCCAGGTCTAAAATGCTGGTAACAAAACTAAAGTTTCAATAGAACACCTCACAACCAGCCACAACTTAAGACATGCTTAGAATTCAGGGAAACTGAAGTTCTTGCCCCAAAAAAGGTCTTTAAATTCAGGAGCCATACACACAACCCAAGCATTTACAAACTGTCTCCCAGCAGTTCAACAACTCGACCCATTCACCTTGACTGCCCCCCAACCTGGTGCCAACCCCACTGACACTCTACCTGCAGGGGCTGGAGGGACAGCAGCTTCTCCAGAAGGCCTACTGTTGGGTGAAGACAAAGTCTTGGCGCCTCTCAGAGGCCGCTGTGCCTTGGGGGACATGCGGGAAGGGCCTTTTTTTTTTTTTTTTTTTTTAAAGGTAAAGAAAGAAAATAGCTGCTTATTACAAGAACATGGATCCATCATCCTAACAACCACTTAAACCCTATCTTCTCTCTTTTGCCAAATATACAGCATAACCTACCTCCATTGATACCACGCGCCTCGGACCCAGGGCCAGGGCTGCTGTTGTCAAGATGGTGAGGGCCACGAGGTGGCAAAGAGCTAAGGCCAGGCCGACCTCCTCGAGAACTGCTGCATCGAACTCCTCCCCGGGGACCTTCCCGAACTCGTTGAGGCAGAGGAATATACTTCCCCTCCCTGGGAAAAGACCTAAAGTAAGGAATGCCCCCAAATCCATACACTTTTAATAACACGGAGCCCTTTCTTTCCAAATCAACCTCCACACCTGCCTTCAGCTTTCGCCATCATGCTTGATCTGTCATAGACCAATGAATGCAGCTATGGGTTTATGACATTATTGCTCAACCTAGAACCAATCCAAGTAGCCAAGAGCTTCATAATTTTACCACTCTTCATCTATCAGAATAGCCAAGGAAACACTTTTATGAGGTGCTGAGCATATACAATTTCATATTTGTGATGGAAGAAACAGTACACAAAAAATATATTAATGAGGAAAAACTACAGTGTGCTGGAGAGATGGCTCAAAGGTTAAGAGCACTAGCTGTTCTTCCAAAGGTCCTGAGTTCAATTCCCAGCAACCACATGGTGGCTCACAACCATCTATAATGAGATCCAGTGCTCTCTTCTGGTGTGCAGGCACACACGCAGGCAGAATACTTTGTAAATAATAAATTCCCAGCAACCATGCATAATGTGATCGCATGCCCTCTTCTGGCCTGCAGGTGTACATACAGGCAGAGCATTGTATACATCATCATAATAAAAACATTAAACCCCCAAAAAACAAAACAACCAAAATTAAATCTCTAAACTGTGCTCTTGCTGAAAATTCAACTTTCTAGGTTTTAGTCTAAACCTCAAAACGGGAACCACCATTAGGTATTAACCCACAGTCAGTCAGGTGGTAAGGTTTAACAATAGTGTACAAAAGCTCTCGGCCCAGGCCCAGGCCCTACTGTAAGCCCCAGTTGTTACCTAGACACCAAGCTGGGGCTCTCCCTCCCAGACCCCTGCCGCTGGACTGCACTGTGCTTCTCCTCCTCCGTCCGCCCATCATCGTTTTCCATGGCAATCCGTAGGCGGTACTGGGGGCTTGATTCAATCTCTCGAGCTAACTGGGCTGCACGCAGCTCCCGCTGTCGAAACTCTTCCGAGTTGTCCTTTTCTAAAGGAACCCTGAGAATACACCCAAAATGTCATCATCCTGGTGCAAGGAAATGATAAAAGGACAAAAGTCTGTGGCATTAAACCTAATACTTCAAGACTTAAAAAAAAAAAAAAAAAAAAAAAAAAAGAAATAGTATTGAGGGCTGAACCTAGGACCTTGCAAATGTCAGACAAGTGATCCATTACTGAACTTAACCCCCAATTCAGTCAGTATATTTTCAGACAGCTGCCAAGGATCTGTTCTGAACCTTATACTCTGGGAGCTCAGATTAGGTTAGTAAGCACCTTCCACCCCCAAGCTTGTTTTTGCTTTTTGCAGCAGAATTAGCAGGTTTACCACCCACCACACTAGTGAAACTAGGGGTGAAACGGTACATGCTTCTGGGGGAGATATTACAATTAATCAGGAACAGGAATTAGGTCAGCCAATTTACTATAAAGATTTATCCACCATGGACTGGAAACCTTCAACAGTTTTGAGATGGGGCCAAGGGTATGCCAATGTTTCTACAGGGAGTGAAAAAATATGGTTGCCGACAAAACTTATAAAGATTAGATCTGACCAGGAAGATCTCTTGGTACCTAAAACACACTGGTCTTTTCAAGGGGATAAAACTCAGGTCCTTATACTAACACAGTGCACACATTACGGCCAAGCTGCATTCCCTGGGTAACAAAGCTGTGTCTACCACATGAAAAACAAGTCAGCATGCAAACCAGGATGGAGGACCACATATAAACACACACCATACGAAGACTGTCCTTCAGAGGGCTGCTATACTGACAGTAAGCCCTGCTTCCCACCCACCCACCACCATCACCCTCAAGCTCCCAAAACACCTACGTGTAAGAAGACAGACTGCTGTCATAGGTGGTCTTCACTCCATAGTTTTCTTCATTAAATTTGAACATCTCGTTGGGATCCCATCCATTGGACTAAGAGAACAGGAAGAATGTTACAGTCAGGCAAGGAGGGGAGAGATGGCATGATGCCCTTTCCTTTCCAGTAAGTTAAAAACGTAAAGACTCTTGTGCAAAGCAAACAAGCCAACATGCATTTGTTATCAAGATTTGTCTTTCAAAAAGTCTCACGTGGCCCAAACGCAAGGAAGCTAAGGACTGCCTGGAGCTCTGGGCTCTCGTGCTTGCACACACTAAACTCTGGAGTCAAAGGTGCTCTCACGGCTCTCTATGCATTAGTTCTCTTCTCTCTTTTTTAAGAAACTTTTTTTTTCTAATTACATTTTTGTGGGTCTGTCCTGTGGCACAGCAGGCATATCAAAGCCTGAGGAAAACCTGAGGGAATCTGTTCCTTTTATTTTCTTTCAAGAAAGAGTTTCTGGGGCTGGAGAGATGGCTCAGAGGTTAAGGGAACTGACTGCTCCTCCCAAGGCCCTGAGTTCAATTCCCAGCAACCACATGGTGGCTCACAACCATCTATAATGAGATCAGGTGCCCTCTTCTGGCCTGCAGGTGTATGTGCAGCCAGAACACTGCATACACAATAATAAATAAATATATTAAAAAAAAAAGAAAAGAAAAGAAAGAGTTTCTATATATCTTGGCTGGGACTGACTTCGTAGATCAGGCTGGCCTTGAACTCAAAAGAGACCCACCTGCCTCTGCCTCCCCAAGTGCTGGGATTGCAGGTATGCACCACTGCACTTGGCAAATCCATTCCTTTTATCATTTGACTTGGTGGCAAGCACCTTTTACCTGCTGAGCCACCTTGCCAGCCCCATTTACAAAACTTTAAATTCATCCAAGTAATTGCTGTTATGAATATGGGCCTACAAAGCTGTAACCTTATGCAGTTTTACTTCCTGTTTTCCTTTAAAGACAGACTTTTTGTTATACAGTCCAAGCTGGCCTGTATTCCCAAGGCTGGATTAGAGACATGGGTTACCACACCCAGCTTATGCTTTCTGCCACAATGAAAAACTAATACCATAAAAGCGTCAACAGTTATCAATGCAGAGAATGGAGCCCTTTTCTACCATTCTTTTCAAGAGTCAACCGTTGATTACAAGAATGGACCTCAAAACACAACGAATACCCCCAACACACACCCACACGCGCACACACGCACACCCACACACACCCATCGACAGCCCACGCTCACGGCATGCAGCGGCCGGCCCAGGGCAGGGGAGCACACCATGTCAGAGTCCAGGTCGTAGTCGTCGCTGTTGCTGTCGCCGCCCTCCCAGCGCTGGAGCACCTTCTCCTTGTGCTCCCCATTCACCTTAGAGCTCATGGCAATGGCCGAGTCAGTGAACTTGTCTGTGCGGCAGAGACGAGGAACAACGGTCAGGTGACAGAGCATCTCACCTTCACTCCCCAACCCCATCGAATTTAATAAAAAGGATATGTGTTAAAAATAAAAACCCGAGCCGGGCGTGGTGGTGCACACCTTTAATCCCAGCACTCGGGAGGCAGAAGCAGGTGGATCACTGTGAGTTCCAGGCCAGCCTGGTCTACAAAGTGAGTCCAGGACAACTAGGACTACACAGAGAGACCTTGTCTCAAAAAACCAAAAAAATATAAAAATTAAAAATAAAAACCCTCGCGGGGCATGGTGGCGCATGCCTTTAATCCCAGCACTTGGGAGGCAGAGGCAGGTGGATCTCTGTGAGTTCGAGGCCAGCCTGGTCTAAAAAAATGAGTCCGGGATAGCCAAGGCTACACAGAGAAACCCTGTCTCGAAAAAACCAAAAAAAAAAAGAAAAAAATAAAAAATAAAAAAAATAAAAACCCTCCAGAAGCAGGGGAAATTTGATTTGAGTTTGAGAAGGCCAGCTAGGGCAACACAGACTCTTCCTCAAAAACACAAACCAACAAACAAAAAAAAATACAACACATCCCAAACTACAGATCTAATAGTAATTAAAAAGCAAAGTTGGCCAGTGTGGTGGCGCACACCTTTAATCTCAGCACTCAAGAGGCAAGAGGCAGGTGGATTGCTGTGAGTTCAAGGCCAGCCTGGTCTACAAACAAAAAAAATGAGTCCAGGACAGCCAGGACTACACAGAGAAACTGTCTCAAAAACCAAACCAAACAAACAAACAAAAGAAAGCAAGCAAAAGTTGAAAACTAAACAAAGAAAATAGGAGTAACTATTGTAACTGGACTCCATTAGATATAAAAATGTTTTCAAGAGGAAACCTCATGCCAGGCATGGTGGCCCACGCCTTTAATCCCAACACTTGAATGCTGTGAGTTCAAGGCCAGCCTGGTCTACAAAGCAAGTCCAGGACAGCCAAGGCTACACAGAGAGACCCCATCTGGGGGTGGGTGGGGCAAAGAAAGCTCAGTCATCTCTACATAAGAGGCACCAGCAGATAAATCAGGGCCATGTCTTCAACCTGTGGATTTCTTCCTACTCAGTGACCCTGACACACAACAGCCCAGCACAATACCTTTAGTAGCGTAATTGAAGTCAACATTTCGGAAGTGGACAAGCAGAACATCACTTGGCTTAAACACCATGGTGTCCACAATGTCTTCCCGACGAGGCCCACCTACTGGCTCTGATGCTTTCCTGTGTACGGCGTCCACTGCCAGTTCAAACTACAAAAGCCCCATTCCAAACATTCCAGGGTCATTATCACGGGGGAAGACTGTTTCTCTCACCCTGGCTAGTATTTCAACCTCAAGTTCCCATACTGCTCTGCCTTTCTCAACACCAGCCAGAGAACTCAGCAAAGCCTCAAAACTGCCTGCTGACTGACTCCCAACACACTCTCAATTTCCCATTCCTACACAGCTTCGGAAATAAGCAAATTTGAGTACACTGACCTTTGAGCTCAGAGTCTTGAAAATGCCCTCGTAAGTGGTGCCATTTTTCACCTTTACGTCACAAGTAGAACCCTAGAATGGTGAAAGATTAAGTCACTTCAAGAAACCGAGACAGCACATTCCTTAAACACGCCAGTTTTTTAAAACTCTGACTTACCACCACCGCTGTGAGGAAATGCAGCATCCTGGAATTGTTATAGACACCTTCAAACACCTGTCACACAAGGGAAACACAAGGGGCAGCAGGTAAACACACTATTTCTTCCCACATTATTGTCTTCTGAACGTCTCTACAGGAGGAAAAACAGGTACTCACAGGTGACTGTGGGGGTCCCTTTCCGGTGCTCTGTCCCCTGTAAAAAAAAGAAAGAAACTAGTTTTAATTAACAGTGAACCACAGAAAAACGCCAACTTGCTGAGTTAGCCTATTAACTGATTAACTACCAAGATTTTTCAAACTCTCACATTAAAAACAAAAGCAGGCATTTATTGCCAAAACATTTTCTCCAAATGCATGATTAAAAATAAAAAAGCCAGCAAAATTCAATAAACAATGGCTGTCAAATGCTCGTAACAGTCAATGCAGTACAACCTTCTTTCTCCAAAGGGCCAGTACTTCATTCTTCCAATAAACCACTGCTATAATATTTAACAAATCAACAGCCCCAATTCAGTTGTGAAGGTTGCTCGGGCATCTGAGATGCTGCACCACTTGGCTTAGGCACATTACCTCCCAAAGGAAAAAAGCATTTTCAGCAGTCTTACATTCCAGATCCCAGGAGGGGCATATTCTCCACACCCCACCCTTTCGTCCTCATTACTCATTCAGCCTGTTACCCACTCTGAAGGGATCCCCAGTCGCCAGGTAACCCTGCTCCACGACGGCTGATGTAACCGGCGGTTGAGGAGGGGGCCGTTGGCGGGGCTGGGGGACCGCGCAGCCGCAAAAGCCATCTACCGGGATGCCTCGCCCGGTTTGCGCCTGCGCACTAAAGCCCACATCCCTCTTACCACCACCCCCCCTCCGGAACAGAAGCCACCGCGCCTGCGTCTAGCGCTACTCTCTCAATCGCACTGACACACCGAAAAAAAGCCGAGGGCACCCACTCCTCACTCGACACCGCCAGACTGTCCTAAACCCCCTCCATGCAACCCCTCCCTCCCCCGCCTCTGCTCTACATGTTACCGGGGCAAGCCAATGCCCGAGTCATAAGACAGCATCCGCGCGCACGTACGAGCAGGGCGCGCGCGCGCGCAGCGGCGTCCCAGCCTGCAGTCTTCCCAGTAGCCGCTGCTTCCGCGCCCCCGCCCACTCCGTTCCCCTCTTACTGGCTACACCGGGAAGAGGAGGGAGCCATCCGCTCCCAAGTCCCTCCCTCCCCATTGGTCAAACTGTGGGCCGCGCGCCCCCCCTCTATTGGCTACAGCCGGGGACCCCTTCATGCAGCTGACTCCCCATTGGCTGAAGCCGGGGACCGCGAGATCCTTCGTGGTAATGGAGCTGGGGACCCCATCACCTCCTCAGCCCCCCCAACACCCTTTTCCGACGGAGCTGGCGGGACGCGCCCCGCCTCCCCTCAGGGCCCAGACCCCAGGCGATGACTAGGCCCTGGGAGCTCAGAACCGCCCTACGGTTCCCGGAGACCGCCCGGAGATCTCTCTCGCCCTCCGACCTGTTGGCACGGGGGTCTACCCCCACCTTCACGGGGTTCCTGCCCCCCGAGAGCCCCGCTACGGCGCCGGGCCCGGGCGCGCCTCCTCCTGGGCTCTCCCCATCCTCACCTGACGCTGCCGATAGCCACTGCCCCCGGCCGCTCCTGATGCTGCTGCTGCGCTGGCGGCGGCGCGGCCAAGATGCTTTCGGCTCCGCGGCGGAGCCCACTCTCGGCAGTGACTGCAGGCCCCAGGCAGGGGGAGACAGCCGTGGGAGCCACAGTGGCGGGCAGCAGGCCTAGGAGGCTGCTGTTGGGAGGGCTAGTCCCGCTGGGAGGCCGGCGAGCCACAGCCTGTTGAATGGGGGCCGGCTGTTGGGGCTGGGAGGTCTGTTGTGGCGGCTGAGGCTTTAACATGATGGCAGCGTCCGGAAGAGAAATTAAAGAGTGAAGGGAGAGGAGGGCCCGGGGATGGGCCCCAGCTGGAGAGCGCGGGAAGCGAGAGAGATCGACGGGCAGGGGACCCGCCGTTGGCGGGCGGGGGGGAGCCCCGCGGTGTCAGGGGTGGATCGAGAAGACGGCGGCGCGAGGAAGCGCCGCGAGGCGGAAGGGGAGGGGGGGTATCTCGCGGGCCGGTGGAAAAGCGAGAGGGCGCGAGCCGGCCTGGAGCGCGTGCGCGTCGCTGGAGGAGGAGAGAGGGAGGAGCGCGGGCGGAAGCGCGGGCGGGGGAGGGGCGCGGGAGAGCGCCGCCAGGCGGCTAGTTCCGGCAAGGAGAGCAGGCTAGAGTTTGTGGGATCTGGCGGCGGGTCTGGCCCCTTGGGGCGGAAGGAGAGCCGCGCAGGCGCGTAGAGGACCTCCAGGTCTCTAGGTCCCGAGCCACCTTAAATGCTGGCGGCCGCCGTTGCTTCACAACGGCTGTGGGAGGGGCCGAAGCCGGGAAGTGGGGAAGCGCCGGCCGGCCCGCCCCTCCCACGCCGCCGGCGTAACGTCGGGAAGTCTCCGCGGTGGTGTGAGGTGTCACGTCGTAGCGTGAGGTTCTTCCGCCACTCGGGGACGGGTGGGCGGAGTCTCCAGTGCCAAAAAATCCCTAGGACAGGAAAAACCTAATGCAGGTTACTTTATGAAGGTGGGTTTTTTTTTTTTTCTTAAGGTGCTGCTCTCCATCTTACCTGCTTTAAAATATTGATGAGCATTAAAATGTTAGTTTGAGCGTATTTGCATCCTAACAAATATGCCCGATTTCAAATTAAATTGCAGGGATTCTTCTTTCCGAGATAGAGAGGCCCTGAACAGTAGCAATACAGGCTGTTTGAATCCCAGACTTCCTAAGAGTTACTACAAAATGCAACCCAAGCTATGTATGAAGGCACTATTAGAAAACCGTGGCACAGGGTCTGGAGAGATGGCTCAGAGGTTAAGAGCACTGACAGCTCTTCCAGAGGTCCTGAGTTCAATTCCCAGGAACCACATGGTGGCTCACAACCATCTATAATGAGATCTAGCATCCTCTTCTGGCCTGCAGGTGTGCATGCAGACAGAACACTGTATACATAATAATAAATCTTAAGAAACAAACAAACAAACCGCGGCACAGTGCTGGCCTATGAAGGCAGCCTTCATTCAGAATGAGCTGTGGTGGTTCACAACTTTAATCCCAGCACTGAGAAGGCAAGGTGGGAGGATCTGAAGTTTAAAGCATGCCTGGATTATATAATAAATTCCAAGTCAGCTGGGGAGACCCTGTGTCAAAAGGAGTGGAAGGTGAACATAGTTGCATGCTTTGGGCAAAAGGGTAACTAAGCCACTCAAAGCTCAAGCTAGTGGAAGATGTACATAGTTTGGCCAGACAGAGAATGGGTAAGAGTCACAACTGTTCAAGCCCTGGTTGTGCCTCAGCTGAGGAAAATGGATTTCTACACAGACGGAATAGATGGGACATGACATACTGAAAAATAATAATAAAACTTGGGGACTGGAGAGATGGCAAAGAGGTTAAGAGCACTGACTGTTCTTCCAGAGGTCCTGAGTTCAATTCCCAGCAACCACATGGTGGCTTACAACCATCTATAATGAGATATAATGCCCTCTTCTGGCATGCAGGTGTAGTGCAGGCAGAGCACTATACATAATAATTTAAAAAAACAAAACAAAAAAAACTTGGATGGACCATGGAAGCCTTACTACTATATCTTTAGCTGGCCTTGAAATCCCTATGTAGACCAAGCTGGTTGTAAACTCACAGAGATCTTTCTGCTTCCTGAATGCTAGGACTAAAGCATATGTCATAGCCAGGTCTTGTCATGGAATGTTGACCAAAAGTTAAATCTAGGATTGGGTGTGTGCTTAAAAATTGAGTGTAGCGCTGGATGTGGTGGCGCACGCCTGTAATCCCAGCACTCGGGAGGCAGAAGCAGGGGGATCTCTGTGAGTTCGAGGCCAGCCTGGACTACAAAGTGAGTCTAGGACAGCCAGGAATACAAGAGAAACCCTGTCTTGAAAAAAAAAAAAAAAAAAGAATTGTGTGTAGCTGTACACAAGTGAGTTCAAATTTGCACTTTAGTATGATAATCTATTGGTGGAGAAAACAATTCAAGTTCATCTTCACACATGTAGTGTGAGGCCAACTTGGGTCAAGTGAGAAACTCTGCTTACACTTCCCAAAAGATAATGCAAACAGAAGAAAGATAAGGCAGCATCTGGTAGTGGTGCACAAAATAAAAGTGCGTAAACATGCCTAATACAAAGATTTCATGGTGTGTGTGTGTGTAGGTGTGTGTGTGTGTGAACCAATGAGACATTCCCCCTACCCTTCTTTTTGAGACAGGGTCTGTTCTCTGTGGTCCTGGATGCCCTGTAACTCACTGCGTACAATAGACTGGCTCCAAACTCAGAGATCTGCCTCCTTTGTCTCTGGAATGCTTGACTTAAAGCCTGAATAAAGCCAGGCATGGTGGCGCACGCCTTTAATCCCATCACTCGGGAGGCAGAAGCAGGCAGATCACTGTGAGTTTGAGGCCAGCCTGGTCTACACAGGAGTCCAGGACAGGCAAGGCTAAACAGAGAAACCCTGTCTTAGAAAAACAAAAAGCCTGAATAAAAAAGATGTGGTGAGCCAGGCATGGTAGATAGAAAATATTTTCTCCAAACTTGCCAAATACCTTTTGATTAGACATTATGTAATCTTACCTATTGGTTTTTATAATTTTTTCATAATTGTTCTTACTATATATAAAAAGAATGGCCTTTTCATTTAGACAGAAAAGGGAAGATGTTGGAGGTTGGGCTGATGTATTTTGATACTAATTACTGCTTGCTGTCTCTGTGACCCACCTGCACCTTGCCTAGAGCCTCACCTGTTGGACCAACAAAAGGCCATCACACCTGGGCAGGGCAAATGGGGTAGATGTGGCTTGGGGAGACAGAGAATCTTGGAAGGAAAGAGAGGGGGCGGGGGAGGAAGGCCAGCATGGCTTAGGTGGAGGAGAAGCACATGGCTGGTGTGGATGGAAACTTGGCCCAGATGAAGAACATTATGGATGGTACGTAGCTTCGTAGAAATTATTAAAATTATTAGAACCAGATGGCATAGGCTTGGGACTGGTATTCCATACCTGCCCCACTATGGGACGTAGTTAGAGGATTAATATCTGGCCTACCCCAGGTTAACTAAGGCTATTTTAAAATATAGCATGTCTTGTGTCTTGATTGATTGCTAATGAGTTAAAACACACTGCTGTAATAATAATTATAGGCCTAATAATAAACATTATTTGGCCATGCTGGTAATTTAACTGCATCAAATTGGCGCCCAATGTGGGGCTAGGTCTTACTGGTAATTTAACTGCAACACAGGATGTTGTTTTAGCTTTTATTGTTGTATGTCTGTCTTCCTTTTCTATTTGTGACAGGATCTCACTGTGTGCTCTAGCTCAGCCTTGAAGTCTTGATCCTCCTGCCTCAGCCTCCCACGAGTTTGCATTGTGGTCATGTGCCACAGTTGAGGGTCTGGGTATTGACACTTTAACAGATTTCCTGTCCATCTAGTGCCACTTAGTCCACCGAGATTCTCCAGGCTCTTGGGAGCCAGTCACATCAGCTTTTTCCAGCACCATCCATTAAGTATTGATTCCCATTATATACTGGAACCTTTCCATAAACACAGCCTCAAGATTGATCTCAATTCTTCCACAAATTCTACACAGTCCTAAAATAGGGATTGACCAGGGAACAGAGCGGGATCAAATGCAAGAGTTTAAGAATTGCAAGAAGGTCCAGGCAGTGATAGTAAATGCCTTGAATCACAGCACTAGAGAGGCAGAAGCAGCCTGGTCTTGAACAGAGCTAGTTCCAGGACAGCCAGAGCTACACCAAGAAACCCTGTCCTAAAACAATAACAAAAATCTATTTGTTTTATCTGCATTGGTATTTTGCCTGGTTGTATGTCTGGGTGAGTGTGTCAGAGTCACTAGAACAGGAGTTACAGACGATCATGAACTGCCATGTGGGTGCTCTGAAAGACAGCCAGTATTTTTTTTTTTTTTTTTTTCCGTTTTCTGAGACAGGGTTTCTCTGTGTAACAACTCTGGCTGTCCTGGAACTCTCTCTGTAGATCAGGCTGGCCTTGAACTCACAGAGATCCTCCTGCCTCTGCCTCCCAAGTGCTGGAGTTAAAGGCGTGTGCCACCACCGCCCGATGACAGCCAGTACTTTTAACCGTCTCTTCAGTCCTCATCCCAGACTCTGGAGGCTGAGGCAAGATGAGTGAAAGATCAAAACTAGCAGGTTAGTGGTGGCAGCGCATACCTTTAATCCTAGCACTCGGGAGGCAGAGTCAGACAGATCTCTGAATTTGAATGAGTTCTAGGACAGCCAGGCCTACACAAAGAAATCCTATCTCGGAAAGCAAAAGCAAGGGCTAGGGCCATATTCAGGCCCCGAGTTTTCTTGTCAGCACTGCAGATGATTGATAGATCAAAGACAAGATGGATAAGGAGTTTTATACATCTGTTTTTTACAAATTCAAGCTATGTGTTGCAAGAAAAATAACCTTGCTTTTTCATCCATAGATTTTAATAAATTATGTGGATGGGTGTTTAGGACCATGTATGTGCCTTGTGTGTCAGAAGAGGACATTAGATCTGAAACTGGAGTTACAGATGCCTGTGAGCAGCCATCTGGGTATGAGAGTCAAACATGGGTCCTCTAGAAAGCAACATGAGACCTTCACCGCTTCATCTCTCCAGCCCTCTCATCTATATCTTGACTGGCTACAACATGAATGTTCCCTGTCAAATCACTCCAGTGAAAAATAGCCCATGTAATCTCAGTCCATACCCTCCAGACTTAGTGCAAAGCCTACTGTGAGACCTGTAAAGCAATGATGATATATATAGTTTTCTACCTGCTTGTGAGCCAGCAGGCCTGAAGAGCGCACCAGGTCTCATTATAGATGGTTGTGAGCCACCATGTGGTTGCTGGGAATTGAACTCAGGACCTTTGGAAGAAGAGCTGGTGCTCTTAACCTCTGAGCCATCTCTCCAGCTATCTCTCCAGCCCAATCTATGATGTCTCAAAGAGCCCACACTTAATCCTTTGTTTTGTTGCATGCCTTAAATCGAAGCACTTGGAAGGCTGAGGCAGGTGGATCCCTGTGAGTTTCAAGCCAGACTGGGCTATTTGGTAGGATCTAGGCCAGCCAGGGCTTCAATGTAGGGCCTTCTCTTAAAAAAGGGGAAAAAATTAACATTTTGCTTGCTCGTGTATGGTGGGCAGGCACACCATGACACTTCAGTGGAGGTCAGAGGACAGTTGACAGGGCTGGAACTTGGGGCCTTACCTGCTCTGCCATCTCGCGTTCCTCCATGCTTCCTCATGAGTGCACTCTGACATGCAGCTCCCTGCCAATTCCTTACTTTGTGTTGTCTCAGAATTATTTCCCAGGTGATGACAGGAGCTCCACCCCCTTCCCCAACACACCAGGCGAAGCTGAGCATCCTCTAGCATCTGGCCCCTCCCCTTTGCGCCTCCTCGGCTTTTGCATTTCAGCATCTATACATCTTTTTTTGTTTTGCTTTGGTTTTTCGAGACAGGGTCTCTCTGTGTAGTCCTGGCTGTCCTGGACTCGCTTTGTAGACCAGGCTGGCCTCGAACTCACGCTGATTCACCTGCCTCTGCCTCCCTAGTGCCGGGATTAAAGGTCTGCACCAACACCGCCCGGCTTGTTTCTTAAAATCTCTCCCATCTTAAATAATCCAAAGGAAGACACCCATCCAACACCCCCATCTCCTGAGGACGTCAAGCTGGTGTCAGTAGGGACAGCATTTCTAAGCCTACATCAAGGCATGGACCCTGTCTCCTACATGACCTCTACCTGCCTCCTCACTGCTCTTCAGGCCTGAGTGTGGGAAGACACAAATCAGTGAACGTTAAGTTTCCCTTGAGAAGAAATTTGCCTGATTTCTGTGTGTGGTGATCCCAAAAATGCTGTGTTTGCACAATGCTCCAGGATGCAGTGCAGCCTTGTCTTCTCAGATTGCTCTGCCTTCTGACGTGCCATGTCACTGTCTCCCTCATATGTGGTTCTTTCCCACTCTGGGATCCTCAACCACAGTGTTCTCATGACTACATACAAAAGAGTAGAAATGGGCAGCTCAGAGGATGGAGACACCTGCAGCCAAGCCTGAAGACCTGAGTCTGATCCCTGGGACCCACCGTGAGAGAGAACCAACTCTGACCTCTGCATGAGCACCTGCACTCACACAAAACAAAATGTAAAAACAATTTAGATGTAGAAAGATCTGCTGGCGCCTGGTGCTGGTGGCGCACACCTTAAACCTTTAATCCCGGCACTCCTGGGGTGTGAGGGGGCAGGAAAGGGGGAGGAAGACAGGCAGATCTCTATGAGTTTGAGGCCAGCCTGGTCTACAAAGCAAGTCCAGGACATCCAAGGCTACACAGAGAAATCCTGTGTCAGGGGAAAAAGAAAAGAAAAAGAAAAAAATTGAGCTGGCAAGATAGTTCTGCTTTCCCAGTGGGCCTGGGTTCAGTTCCCGGCACCCACATGGCAGCTCACAACCATTTGAGACCTACTTGCAGAGGATCTGATGACCCTTTCTGGCCTTGGCGCCAAGCATACACAGGCTACAAACATGCAGCCAAAACACAATACACATAAGTAAGTAAAGATATAATTTCTTTCTTTTAAAGACAGGGCCTCACTACATAGCTCTGCCTGTCCTAGAACTCACTGTGTAGACCAGGTTGTCCTGGAACGCCAAGATCGGCCTGCCTCTGCCTCCCGAGTGCTGGGATTAAAGGCGTGTGCCACCACGCCCGGCTATACCTGTCCTAATTTCTTTTTCCTATCTTTTTTGTTTGTTTGGTTTTTGGTTTTTTGGCTTTTGCATTTCAGCATCTATACATCTTTTTTTGTTTTGGTTTGGTTTTTTGAGACAGGGTTTCTCTGTGTAGCCTTGGCTGTCCTGGACTCACTTTGTAGACCTGGCTAGCCTTGAACTCACAGCGATCCGCCTGCCTCTGCCTCCCAAGTGCTGGGATTAAAGGCGTGCGCCACCATGCCCTGCTTCCTAATTTCTTTAAAAAAAAAAAAAGGAGAAATCTGCAGCAGCCGGTGTTGTTCTTTAGAGTGGCCCAGGATGGCAGTCTCTCGGTTTCTTGTCATTCTGAGCTCTTTGTATCCACTGCCAAGTTCCTGAGTTCCTGAGTGTGGGAGATGGAAGAAGTGGGAGTTGGTTCTTGAAGTCTCAGGAGCAGCAGCTCCCCAGTCTTAGCAGCCCCCGATTACTCCCAGGAGAAAGGTCTTCCCATGCCTGGGTGTTCATATCCTTTAGAAATGAGGACACAGCATTTCTCAAACATCTGACTTTTTATTTGTTTTTATATTATTTTTAATGTTACTTATTGGTCTTTTCTGCTCTCTGAATCAAGGTCACACTATGTGGTTCCAGGCTGGCCTCATCTCTGCTCTCTAAGCCACCTGAGTACTGGAATCACAGGCATGCACCACCACATTTATCTTACAGGCCCAGGACCCCTCTATGTTTTTTAAGCACTTGAGATCAAACCCAGGTTGGAGTACTTCCTGGGAAGAATTCTACCGCTGTGCTGTATTCCTATTTGAGGAGAGAGTTTGCTATTTAACCCAGGGTGACCTTGAATTCTCCAGCCTCCACATTCCTTCTTCTAAGTACTAGGATTGTAGGTGAGCACTGCCAGGTTCAGCAAAGCCTCTAGCTAATTGTTTTTGGATTGGAACTCCCAATAGCCCAGGCTGGCCTCAAATTCCCTATGTAACCAAAGATAACCCTGAGCTCCTGGTCCTCCTGCCTCCGTCCCCCAAGTGCTGAGGTTAGAGGCATGCACCACTATTCCTGACCTTCTGCTCTGATGCCATAGTACACCCACACAGTGTGTAGCGGCCAGACCAGAATATTTGGCATATCCATTGCCTGAAATGTTCATCATTTCTTTTTGCTGAGAAAATTCAAATATTTTCTATTAGTTATTTAACAATATTCAATTAATCGTTGCTAACCAAATTTACACTGCTATGCTATTGAAAGATAGTGTCCCTCCAGGGCAGCTGTGCCCTTGTACCCACTGTTTACCACCCCTCCTTTATCGCCCCAACTTTCACATGGTTTTTCTTTTTAAGATTTATTTATTTAGCCGGGCGTGGTGGCGCACGCCTTTAATCCCAGCACTCGGGAGGCAGGGGCAGGCGGATTGCTGTGAGTTCGAGGCCAGCCTGGTCTACAAAGTGAGTCCAGGATGGCCAAGGCTACACAGAGAAACCCTGTCTCGAAAAACAAAAAAAAAAAAAAAAAAAAGACTTATTTATTTATTTTATGCACATCAGTGGTTTGCCTGTATGTGTGTCTATGTGAGGATTTCAGTTGGAACTGAAAGTTACAGACGGGTATAAGCTGCCATGTGGGTGCTGGGAATTGAACCCGGGTCCTCTGGAAGAACAGGCAGTGCTCCTACCCACTGAGCCATCTCACTAGCCCTCACATGGGTTCTTATTTTGAGCAGTGATATGATTTCGACACCCATTCATTACCTTGTTCATCAGTGTTAACTAACATGTGCAGTGAACGGTGGGAAGCAGAGGGGGCCCTGAGCAATGTGTGCTGTTGACATGACCATGGCTGTGTCAGTGACCCAAAAGCCTCAGCCCCAGGAGAACATGGCAACACCTTCCTCTGGTCTGTGTGCAGGTGTTGATAACGTGTGCAGAAAACATCCACCGTGGCTTTCTCCCCCAACAGATATTTACAGCCCATAGACTGCTCCCCTCGAGAGCCTGGCCACTCCATTCAGCTGTATATAATAAACACACTGAGCATCTGGAGGGTTGCAGTCTCTCTGTCAGAGAGCCCAGTCCACCAAACCCAGCTTTCTGTACATGTGTCCATTTCTTCATTCCCTCAGCACCTCTGTCAGCTCAAATCAGTGAGCTGTACAAGCTAGGAATACATTAATTGTATCAATTGTAACAGCTGACATTGTCCATCACTGCCAAGTGATCCACTTAAGAAGCAGCAGTTGGGCTGGAGAGATGGCTCAGAGGTTAAGAGCACTGTCTGTTCCTCCAGAGGTCCTGAGTTCAAGTCCCAGCAACCACATGGTGGCTCATAACCATCTACAATGAGATCTGGTACCCTCTTCTGGCAGCTATATGTAATAAATAAATAAAATCTTTAAAAAAAAAAAAAGCAGCTGTTGATCCCAGTACTTGGGAGACAGAGGCAGGTGGATCTCTGTGAGTTCAAGGCCAGCCTGGTGTACACAGCAAGTTCCAGGGCAGCCAGAGCTGTTACACAGAGAAACCGTGTCTCAAAAAACAAAACAAAACAAAAAGAAGAAGCAGTTGAGCCCAGCATGGTGGTGCACTCAAGAGGCAGAAGCCGGCAGATCGCTGTGAGTTCGAGACCAGCCTAGTCTACAGCTGAGGTACACAGAGAAACCCTGTCTGGGGGTGGGGGAAGAAGAAGGAGGAGGAAGAAGCAGTTGTCCTTTTTGCAAATGATGTTTTTACTTCTTCCTTAAAGGCCATTTTGGTAGAAGTGTCAAACACAAGACTGCTGATGGAATTGTAAACACTAAAGACAGTTCTTACTAGATCTCAGCTGGGCAATCTGAAATTTACTGGAGCTTAGAAGCTACTGTGACTTGACTGTATGAGATGATCCTCAAACACTCATGTGTTTGAATGCTTAGCAACTAGTGGCACTGCTTACAAAAGTTGTGATCCTTTTCTGGGGCTTTGATGGAGCAGGTGAGCCCTTGGGATTGGCCTTGAGTCTGATCCTTCCTCCTGCTCACCCTCTGCTGCCTGTAGATGCAATGTAACCCACCGGGTTTCTGCCTCAGCGGGCATGCCTTCCTGCCGCGATGGACCTGTCTACTAGAGCTGTAAGCCAAAACAAACCCTTTCTTAAGTTGCTGTTGTCAGAATATTTTGTTATACTAACAGGAAAAGTAATTAAGACAGAGGCTACACAGAGAAACCCTGTCTTTTTTTTTTTCCGAGACAGGGTTTCTCTGTGTAGCCTTGGCCATCATGGACTCGCTTTGTAGACCAGGCTGGCCTCAAACTCACAGCGATCCGCCTGCCTCTGCCTCCCGAGTGCTGGGATTAAAGGCGTGCGCCACCACGCCCGGCTTGAGAAACCCTGTCTTAAAAAACCAAAAAAAGAAAAAAGGCAAAGGTGACTTACCTCAGTATGGGTGATGAGTCATGAAAGCTGTATCCCTTGGAACTCTGCAGGACTTAAAAACAGCTCAGTAGGTCAGAGAGTCTCCTCTTCGTAGTATTTATCCCTTATATAATCTTGGAGACAAGCCTGGTGAATAGTGTAAATTTAGTACCTTTCCTGTGTCTAGTAAGTTGTTTCTTTTTTAATCTTTTGTTGTTTTTTGGTGTGATTTGTTTGTTTTAAGACAGGGTTTCTCTGTGTGGCAAGGCTACCCTGGAACTCGCTTTGTAGACTCAGAGATCCCCTTGCCTCTGCTTCCCCAGTGTTGAGACTAAAGTTGCCATCATATACCTGTCTTACTTTTCTAGTCTTAATCAGGATGTAATGAATATATTTATTTATTTTTGGTTTTTTGAGACAGGGTTTCTCTGTGTAGCCTTGGCTGTCCTGGACTCGCTTTGTAGACCAGGCTGGCATCAAACTCACAGCTATCCGTCTGCCTCTGCCTCCCAAGTGCTGGGATTATGGCCGGTAGGATATAATATTTCTAATCAAGGAAAACTGCTATACAACAGAGGCTAAATTTTAAATTAATGTACTAAATTGTTTGATGGGGGAAATTTTGAGACAAGACTTCCTCCAGGATGTGGTGTGGTATTCTACATTGTCCAAAGAGTGATCTACAATAGCTGCTATTATTATTTTTTTATTATTGTAATTTTGACAGAGTTTCATCGTGTAGTCCTGGTTGGCCTGGAGCTCAAAGAGATCCTCCAGCCCTTGCCTCCTGAGTACTGGGATTAAAAGTGTGCAGCAAAGCAAGTTTGTGGTGGCTCAACACCTTTAATCCCAGCATATGGGGAGACAGAGGCAGGTGGATCTCTGTGAGTTCGAGGCTAGCCTGCTCTACAAAGCAAGAGCCAAGGCTACACAGAGAAATCCTGTCTCGAAAAACAAAAACAAAACAGAACAAAACAAATTGTGCGGCATCACTCCTGGTGCCATGCTTTTGCTTCTGGATGAGTGAGTTTATTGAGTATATAGCAACAAAAGTAAGTGAAGTTTTTTTTGTTTGGTTGGTTTGGTTTGGCTTTTCAAGACAGGGTCTCTCTGTGCAGCCTTGGCTGACCTGGACTCACTTTGTAGACCAGGCTGGTCTCGAACTCACAGAGATCCACCTGCCTCTGCTGCCGGAGTGCGCCACCATCACCCAGCAAAAGTAAGTGAATAAGTGGTGAGCAGCAGAGAGAAGTAGATGGCCAGCAAAACAGGTCAGGGCCCAAAGCGCCCATCCAACAGATGACTGGATATTGAGAAAACAAACAAGGGCAACATCCTCCATCAGGGTTTACAAGCATCCAGCAGAATGGACCAGAGAAGCCCCACTGGGGCAGGGAGCCGAGTTCCAGATGGAGTCCCGGGTGGCAGGATGTTCCCTTAGGTTAAGCTTCCAAGTAAAAGAGCAAATACAAGCAGGTAGACACCATCAAACCTGAAATTTATGAAACAAAAACAAAAACGCAGTTCTTTTTTTTTTTTTTTTTTTTTTGGTTTTTCAAGACAGGGTTTCTCTGTGTAGCCTTGGCCATCCTGGACTCACTTTGTAGACCAGGCTGGTCTTGAACTCACAGCAATCCGCCTGCCTCTGCCTCCCGAGTGCTGGGATTAAAGGCGTGCGCCACCACGCCCGGCTAAAAAACGCAGTTCTTAACTGTTCTCAAGGACAGGATATTGTCACTCTTGAGCTGTTTCAACTGTTCTTAGCCAGTTACAGAACCCATCCCCGCTGGGCATGGTGGTGCACACCTTTAATCCCAGCACTCGGAGGCAGAGGCAGGCGGATCCCTGTGAGTTCGAAGCCAGCCTGGTCTACAGAGAGTGTCCAGGACAGCCAAGGCTACACAGAGAAACCCTGTCTCAAAAAACAAAACCCCAGATCCCATCCCCATCTTGCTTTGGTTGTTTTGTTTTTTGGTTTTAATGTTTGGTTTTATTTTTTGTTTTATTTTTAGGACAGGGTCTTACTATGTAGGCTTACTATGTGGCTGGTTTGGAACTCATGTAGACTGGGTTGGCCTCAAATTCAGAATTTTGTCCTGTGTTTTCATCTTGCTGCTGACCTTCCTTCCATTTGAACTAAGAATGTTTGCACTGTGATATATAATGGAAATATGTAACTTTTTTTTTTTTTTTTTTTTGGTTTTTCGAGACAGGGTTTCTCTGTGTAACCTTGGCCATCCTGGACTCATTTTGTAGACCAGGCTGGCCTCGAACTCACAGCGATCTGTCTGCCTCTGCCTCCCGAGTGCTGGGATTAAAGAAAATATGTAACTTGACTTTTATTTATTTACTTATTTATTTTGGTTTTTCAAGACATGGTTTCTCTGTACAGCCTTGGCTGCCCTAGACTCACTTTGTAAACCACTCTGACCTCTGAGAGTTGAGGCCAGCCTGGACTACAAAGAGAGTTCCAGGACAGCGAGGGCTACACAGAGAAACTCTCTTGAAAAACAAAAACAAAAACTTCTTAGTAAAATACTTAGGTGAGAGCTGGCCTGGCTCCTGACCAGCTGCAGCACTCAGGAGAGTGGGCGTGGTACCTCTCATGGGGCACAGAAGAGCTGGCCCTGCCAGTGTGGGTGCAGGCAAACTGGCCCCAAAGGCACGAGAGCAACAGTGCTGACTCTGCCCCTTGCCAGCTGTAGCAGTTGGCTGAGCTAGCCAGAGCAGTGCTGGAGAGCTCACCCGGTGGCACAGGCGTGGGAGGGCTGGTGGGCTGACCAACTCATCTACCACCCAGGCCGAAATCCAGGGCTTTGAGTTGGCCCACCCTCAGGTGTGCTCCATCTGTGAACTGCTGGAGCATGGAGCACGTGAAGGGGCTGGTCCTGCAGGTTCAAAGCTGCAGGGTCTCCATGACACAGGGAACGGCAGGATATCTGAGAGGGGCCCCTGGTATTTGAATGACTTACTGCAGTGGACATTTGCCAGTAAAGAGGTGTAGAAAAAGCCTGACATGGTGGCACACACCTTTAATCCCAGCCCTGAGGGAGGCAGAGGCAGGTGGATTGCTGTGAGTTCGAGGCCAGACAGGTCTACAAAGCGAGTCCAGGACAGCCAAGGCTACACAGAGAGACCCTGTCTTGAGGGGGAAAAAGTGGTCCAGATGAACAGCATAGGCAAGTATGTTGGGATTATGGATCGGATGTGGCCCAGATAGAAATGATTAAAGCAGGTGGCCTGGGGTGGGGGCTGGGGACAATGGGGAGTAGTTTAGGGCATTAATACAGCCCCAGGTAGAATAAGGCCTATTCTAAGATACAACAGGTGTCTGTCTTTTATTGACTGATAGCAGGTTAAATAATACCACCCTGAGAATTATAGATATTTAACTAGATACATTTTTATATTTACTACACTTATCAATTGCATTATGAACCACCAGCTACTGTCAAGGAAAACCTGAGTCTGCCATACTGGTTTCCTGGGCTGGAGTTGAGCTTATTGCCTCACATTCACCACAGAAGACAAACAAGGACAACCCAAGGACAAGCAAATGAGCTCTCTAGAGAATACAGTGCCAGCTCCTCGCAGCAGGAAGGGGCCGTTAAATTAGTTGCCAGGTAGCACTCAGAGGTTCTTTCACACATGGGAATGGGCCAATTGGGTCTTGTCTGTATGCAAATTAGGCGTACCATCAAAACGAAGCTGCTTGATTAATTTGGCTTCCCCGACCCCACCACCACCACCGCCACAGGGTTTTTCTTGGAGACAGGTGCACCCTTGGCTGTCCTGGAACTTGCTCTGTATTCCTGGCTGGCCTTGAATTCAGAGATCCACCTGCCTCTGCCTTCTGAGTGCTGGGTCAACAAACCTGGTAAAAATCAAGATATTTAAAAAGAAATGGGGCCGGGCGTGGTGGTGCACGCCTTTTATCCCAGCACTCGGGAGGCAAAGGCAGGAGGATCCCTGTGAGTTCAAGGCCAGCCTTGTCTACAAAGTGAGCCCAGGATAGCCAAGGCTACACAGAGAAGCCCTGTCCCTGTGTGTTGGTGGTTTGCCTGCATGTATGTCTATGCCAGGTTGTCAGATCTCCTGGAACTGGAGTTACAGGTGGCCATGTGTGTGCTGGGAATTGAACCCAGGTCCCCTGGAACAGCCAGTGTTCTTAACCACTGAGCCATCTTTCCAGCCCCTATCAAAAGTGGTTTTTTTTTTTTTTTGGTTTTTCGAGACAGAGTTTCTCTGTGTAGCCTTGGCCATCCTGGACTCACTTTGTAGACCAGGCTGTCCTCGAACTCACAGCGATCCACCTGCCTCTGCCTCCTGAGTGCTGGGATTAAAGGCGTGCGCCACCACGCCCGGCTCAAAAGTGTTTTTAAATATTCCCTTTACATGCATTTTATATTTGTAGCTCTTGTTTCTGTTAATAAAGTGATAATTCAGGAAATCACATTGTGTCACAGAAATAAGTTGTTGTTGTTCTTCTTCTTCTTCTTCTTCTTATTATTATTAGTTTTTCTGAGACAGGGTTTCCCTGCGTTATCTGTTTTTAAGGATTTTTTAAGTGTTTAAATCTCTACATGCACACTTGTGCAGATGCCCACAGAGACCATCAGAAGCTGCCTGGTTCCCGGAAGCTAGAATTACAGATGGTGTGAGTGACCAGACTTCCGCCCTCTGCAAGAGTAACACTGTTGCTCCCTCTCCAATCACACAAAGGTCCCTTATTATTTCAAATACATTGTAAAAGAGAAGTTTATCTTTATAACTTGTTAACAAAAGATGTACATCTTTGAATGTTTTTGAGCAAAAACCCTTTTGTCTTTTAATTTTTTTAAAAAATTATTTTGTGTGTGTTGGGATTTTCTGGGGGTGAAATCCAGGGTCTTGCATGTGCCCAGGATATATTTACTTAGTTGAATTATTTACTTTTAAATTGTATGAGTGTTTTGCTCCCGTGTATATGCTGGCACTATGCGTGTGCCTGGTGAGCACAGAGAGTAGAAGAGGATGTTGGATACTCTAGACTGTAGCTACAGATGGTAGTGAGCTACCTGTGGACGCTGGGAATTGAACAGGTGTGCTCAGCAAGAGCACCAAGTGCTCCAAACCACAGAGCCATTTCTCCAGCCTCATAACAATCTTGTTTTATGTTTGTTTGTTTTTCGAGAACAGGGTACACACCCCTGGCTGTCCTGTAACTGGCTCTGTAACCAGGCTAGCCTGGAACACAGGGATTTACCTGCCTCTGCATCCTTAGTGCTGGGATTAAAGGCATGAATCACCACACCCTAAGAAAAACTCCTTTGCCTTAAAATGTTTATATACAGAAATACCAGGGCTGGAGAGATGGCTCAGAGCTTAAGAGTACTGTCTGTTCTTCCAAAGGTCCTGAGTTCAATTCCCAACAACCACATGGTGGCTCACAACTATCTACAATGAGATCTGGTGCCCTCTTCTGGTGGGCAGGCACATGCGGGCAGAATATGTATAAATAAATAAATCTTATACCAGAGCTGGGCTTAGTGGTTCGAGTCTTTAATCCCAACACTCAGGAGGCAGAGGCAGAAAAATCTATGGAGTTCCAGGACAGCCAGAGGCATATAAGGAGACCCTGACCCTGTCCCAAACAAAATAAACTACAATAAAACAATGCTACCTTAGCCGGGTGGTGGTGGCTCATGCCTTTAATCCCAGCACTCGGGAGGCAGAGGCAGGTGGATTGCTATGAGTTTGAGGCCAGCCTGATTTACAATGTGAGTCCAGGGCTACCTTGATAGCAGGTCCTGTGTGAAAAAAAAAATACATATATATATACACACACACACACACATACACACACATATATATTGTATGTGTGTATATGTGTGTGTATATATGTACACCTATAGACCTGAAGAGGGCATCAGATGCCAGTATAGATGGTTGTGAGCCACCATATGGTTGCTGGGAATTGAACTCAGGACCTGTGGGATACCAGGCAGTGCTCTTAACCTCTGAGCCTCTCTCCAGCCCCTACCTTTTTTTTTTTTTTTTTTAAGATTTTCGAGACAGGGTTTCTCTGTGTAGCCTTGGCTGTCCTGGACTCACTTCATAGACCAGACTGGCCTCGAACTCACAGCGATCCACCTGCCTCTGCCTCCCGAGTGCATGCACATTTTGATGTTTATAATACTTAGGAAATTTGATAATGTTTGTGCATTCAGATATAGCCTAGACAAAACACCAAATACTTTAAATCATCACAAAGGTAATCATCCTGAGCCAGGTGTGGTGGCAGACACCTAAATCCAGCACCAGGTAGAGGCAAGTAAATCTACAGAGTAAGTTCCAGAACAGCCAAGGCTACACAGAGAAACCCTGTCTCAGACAAACTACAACAACCCCTCCCCAAAGTAGTCATCTTAAGCAAAATCATTTAAATTGGTGTCTGTCACGTGAGCAAATCAAGACATAACATTTAACAAATCCCAAGTAACATTTGCAGTAAGGGCTGTAAATTATCTTGATGCCAACAAAGCCAAGGCAGGTTTGCACGTTAACCCTATAATTTCTGGTTACTTTTAGAGTTTTGAAAACAATTTCTTGAATAAAACCATTTGATTCAAGTGAAATATCAAATGTGAATACCTTTTTTCAAGGAACATTCATTTTGTTACTTTTTTGTTTGTTTGTTTTTAACATTGATTACGTATACAGTGTTCTGCCCTCATGTACACCTGCAGGCCAGAAGAGGGCACCAGATCTCATTATAGATGGTTGTGAGCCACCATGTGGTTGCTGGGAATTGAACTCAGGACCTTTGGGAGAGCAGCTAGGGCTGCCCCGAAAACAAATACACATATCTTAAGTTAGGCAAATGAAAACTTAAGTCAGATACAAACTTGGGAAATTCCTGTGGAAATATAATATGTATACCTTAGATTTAGGGATGTCTTACCAGTTTAGGGGTAAGAGGTCTCATTTACATAAACTTCTTTTTAGATTTTATGTGTATGAATGTTTTGCCTGCTTGTCTCTCTGTACCACGCGTTTGCCTGGTTCTGGTTGAGGTTAGATGCCCTAGGATTGGAGTCACAGATAGATGGTTGGGAGCTGCCATGTGGGTGCTGTGAACCGAACACAGGTTCTCTGCAGGAGCGCTCTGTGCTCTGTGCTCTAGTTCACTCGAGTCATCTCTCCAGCCCCTTAAACTAAGCTTTAAAAACAAAGTTAAACATAAAACGTTAGAAGACAAGACCGACTACCTATCACGTGATAGCTGCTGGCCAGGGTACAGAAGTTATTTACATGCTAACAGCATGGACCTGCTTTAACTCCTTGGCATGAACTGCGGGGCCTAGATGACAGTGGATGGCAATCCGGGGCCTCAGCACCGCCACTGCCAGGGAAGCGGGCTCGCTGACGGGAGCCAAGACGCCAGCCAGCCATGCCCGGGAAGCACAGTAACTGAATCTAATCCGGAAAGCTAGTGGGGGCTGGCCAGGCTGTGGATGGAGGACGGAAGTGTGACTGGAGCTGGCAGAACCCAAGACCGGTGGAACACAAGGCGGCCAGGAGTGGAGGGAGGATGGAGGGGACTTGCGGTGCACGATGCCAGCGCGAGAGGGGCTTCGTCTTCCGGGCTGGGCTGAGTTAGTCTGGAGCTGGGGAGGTTGAGAGTGACTTCTGAGCTGGTTTGTACCGTGAAAATAGTGTTTTGGAAAGGCGGAGGCAGGTCCTTGGGCCCCGTAGACAGAGAAGGGTGCACTCCAGGGAGTTAGTGCCCGCGCGGAAAACAAAGGGCAGTGGCAAAAGATTATTTTATGGGGTAGCAGAACTTGAAAAGCAGCCCAACACTGGCAAGAGGGAAGAGCAGTTTAATGAAAGGTTTCAAAAGTGGGAGTTGCAGGGAGGCTGGGAAAGGTTAGGCGATATCATTTGCTGTTACTGTGTATCTGTTTTCTTTGAGTCTTTAAGGACTTGAATGTGACAAGTATCCTTTTAAGACCACTGACTCAGCCTGGTTTACAAAGCAAGTCCAGGACAGCCAAGGCTAACACAGAGAGACCCTGTCTCGGGGGAAAAACAAAAAACCAAAAACCACTGACTCTGGCCAGACGCCTTCTCCTGGGACAAAGCATTTTGAGACAATGTAAAAGACATGTAAGAGAAGAGGCCTTAGGAAGTTGAGAGTGGAAGGCGTCCATGAGGTGCACTGATGAGCAAGTGGAGAACAGCAAGAGAGGCAAGGACTCTGGACCCAAGATAAAGTTGTGTGTCCTCCAGTGCGGATGGTATAGGTTGGTCCTGAACCCAGCCACATGACCTGGCACTGGGTTTTGTTTTTTCTTTTTCGAGACAGAGTTTCTCTGTGTAGCCTTGGCTGGGCTGTCCTAGATTCGCTTTGTAGACCAGGTTGGCCTCGAACTCACAGCGATCCGCCTGCCTCTGCCTCCCGAGTGCTGGAGTTAAAGGTGTGCACCACCACGCCTGGCTTTTTTTTTTTTTTTTTTTTTTTTTAAACCTGGTTCAGAGACTGGCAGGTGTCCTGGAAACTTGAAAGATTCAGCAGACAGGACGAAGATTTATGCTAAGTACAGAGGCAGAGACAAGAGGAGGAGGGGGAGAGCCCCCAAAATGTAAAACCACACTATTATGTTAGATGTGCTAGCTATGTCAGACAACTGTGGACTAAGGAATTTGTTGGAAGAGTCGTTAACACTGTGGGCGCATATATATATAGAAGGGCAGCAGCGTGGTAGAGGCTCCGAAGAGAGGCCAGGCCCCTCAGAGGCAGACAGCATGATGGGGTCTCAAGAGAGGCAGAGCCTGTGTGGCAGAAAAGGAAGTCTGTTACAGCTTTCTGATGATGAGGGAGGTTTACAGAGAGACCCTGTAGGAGGGAGGATGCTGGTGGGGAGCACACTGTCTCATTTTTATTAATTTGAGAATTTTTTGACAATGAGACATTGTCATCTGGCAGCAACCCCTTTCAACTTTGAAGATAATGAGCACCCAAAAAAATTCTCCTTTAGGAGATGGCTTCATATGGGGCAAGATAGCCACTGGCAAAGAAAATGTTATTGCTTCTACTGCAGACAAAATGCTGGACAAACTGGATGCAGGAAAGTCGACTGCCAAGCTTTGCAAGGACAAGGTAGGCAAGTCATTCATATAATTGCTTCACAGAAGAGTCTGTCAGATATTCTGAGCCAGAAGGCTGAAGATGATCTTTGCACATTATAGAGAAATCTTGGGTGATTGTCCAGGTGGCCAGCAGTCTCTGTCATTTCTATAGTTTTGGAAGCTGTTTGCTCTGCACTTCCTGTCTATTCAGATAATATTTATCCTTCTTGGGTCTCTGATGGGGTTAAATACTAAATAGTTATAGTATTACAATTAAGCTAAAGTTGTTTAGGATTCAAAAATATGTTTTAGATCTTAAAAAGATGTTTTTTGATTGATAATGCAAGTTATGATACAAAGTTATGTAGGTACAGAACTTGGGACTCACCAAGATAGGATGGACAGTAGAATGCTTTCTCCAAGGTTGCCAAATACTAACAGACTGGACATCATGAATGTATTTTTTACCAAAAAATATATAGTTTATTGGTATTAGAGAAAAAATCTTTTATTTAGACAAAAAGGGGGGAATGTTGCAAGAGAGTTGATCCCATTATGAACCCTGGGATTGTGAACTGTAAAAACCTGTTCCTTCATTGATGTGGTTCAGCCCTAACACACGTTTAATCTAAGAACTTTGTTTATTGTAAACAGGTGATTATGTGTTGGGGACGGGCTACATGGCCAATGTTCAGCCATCTTGTCAGAACCTAGGTTCCTATTTCTCCAGAAGCCTGCCATTCACCAGAAACTAGCTGACCTTGTCATAGGTCAGCAGTTAGACACCTGTTGTGGTTTATTGTGGGGGCTGGTCATTCTAGACCCCCGAGCTACTCCTTTTCCGGTGAGACTATTGATAAGATCAGATGAAAGGCCAGCTGCCTGCGAGCAGCAGTTCTGGGAGCTTTTTCCTGACTAACCAGATCCTTCACGACTTTCCTGAAATTTCTCTCCTGCAATTAGCAGCTGTAAAGGTAGATACCTACCTGCTGGAGCATTCCAGAGTTAGGTATCCATAGCAACCTTGCTTATGCAAATACCCATGCCTCTGTGCCTATATAAACTCTGTAAAAGTTCTCAATAAACGGGGTTTGATCAGAATGCAGACTTGCCCCCTTCTTCGTGTCTAGTGTTCTGTCTCTATACAGAAAAATTCTCCTGAGTGTTAGTCGAACCCCGGCAGGCCGGGGCAATTATGTGTGGTTTAGCCCTGGCACACAACTTTAATCCAAGAGTTTTCTCTACACAAGATTTAATAAAGTTACCCTTAGGTCAAGAGGTGGAACAAGAAACCAGCTGATAGGGATTAAGTAGATAGGAGGAGGCTGGGCATGGTGGCGCACGCCTTTAATCCCAGCACCCAGGAGGCAGAGGCAGGTGGATCTCTGTGAGTTCGAGGCCAGCCTGGTCTACAAAGGGAGTCCAGAACAGCCAAGGCTACACAGAGAAACCTTGTCTCAAAAACCAAAATAAAGAAATAAATTAAATAAATAAATAAAAATTTAAAAAGGAAAAAGAAAAGAAAGAAAAAAGAAAAAAAAAAGTAGATAGGAGGGTCTTTAGCCCTCTTTAGCCCTTTGGCTTTTAGCTTTTGGAATTTTCCTCCAGGGCTGTCAGGTGAGCTAGCAGGCCTTTTCCTCCTGGGCTGTCAGGTGAGCTAGCAGGCTTTTGGTCTTGGGTTTTGGATTTTGGCTTTTTCTTTCAGGACCTGAGATGAATAGGAAGGGTCAGCTGAGTGCTTTCTCTGCCTCTCTGAGCTAGCAAGTTTATATATATATATATATTTAAACTAATGAATATTTGGAATAATTAAGGGGCTTCGAATGGGTTCTGCACAGCCCTTTCAGGATGTGTCTGGAATGTCTCCACCTCCATCCTATGTTTCTTCCATTCCCTCTTCTCTGGATTTCTAGTCACGGTCCATCAGGAAAATATGGCCAAGAGCTCCCAGGATGATGGATAGCCTCCCAGGATGTTAGCCTCCTGAGTAGAAGCTGAGCTTGCCTCGGCTGGGCTCAGAGCCCTTGTTCTGAGCCTCCCAACAATGAGATGTCATCCCCATGTTTATAGCTGCCTGGAGGCATCATCTTTGTTGGTAGCTGTTAAGTTCTGACTTAGAAACATTATGTCCATATTAGTCCATACATTTGAGTCAAATTTTGAAATGCCTCAAAATATCATTCAGAATCATCAGAAAATGTACCAAAATCTGTTTTGCGGTGTTTTTTTTTTTCTGTTTCATTTTTCTAGGTGAGATGGCACAGGCCTTTAATCATCCAGGCAGTTTAGTGTCCATCTCCAGATAGAGCCAAAGGCAGGACTCAGATCCCGTTCCTTTGACCAAAGATCCTATGAGACTAAAAAGAATAAAAATAGAATATACAAAACAGTAGTCTTCCCTTACACGGCTTCTAGAAAGCCCTGCAACATCAGCCTTCTGCACCACCACACCCCACTTTTTTTTTGGGTAGGTGCTATGAACTTTATTGATGGTATTCAGAGAGCAGTGCTCCCTTGGCCCCTCCTGTTATTCTGGGGTCTGGGATGGAAACTGTGAGGGGAGATGCTCAGTGTCAGTGGCTGAGTTGGAACAGGGACTCCTCAGCAGCCGAGGGCCTCTCTCTTGCTCTCATGTCCTTGCTGAGGCGGGTGGTCCTTGGGGGCCGTGGAGGCCATGAGGAAGCCTTCTGACCTTTCATATGGTATTTTAAATACCAAGGAGGGGCAATTGTGAGACAGGAGATGAGGTCCAGAGGCAATTATAAAGGAAAGGTCCAACTGGGCGTGGTGGCATACGCCTTTAATCTCAGCACTTGGGAGGCAGAGGCACGTGGATCGCTGTGGGTTCGAGGCCAGCCTAGTCTACAAAGTGAGTCTAGGACAGCCAAGGCTACACAGAGAAACTCTGTCTCGAAAAACCAAAAAATAAGAAAATAAAAAGGGAAATATCTATCTTTAGAGAACAGCAAGGCACTGCTTGACAGCGTGGGCAGACTGAGGCAGTAAAGCCTGGACTATGAACCAAAGTTGAATGCCTCGGGTGCGCCTAGAGGCCTGCCATAGCCTGTAGCAATCAGCTGAGTCAAGTGGAAACAAAGAGCAACCAGGAAGCCTTTCTCCTGCTGCGTTCCTCCCTCGCCCTCTACTGGCTGACACTGGTGCTGCATCCTAGTGGCAAGCAGAGCAAGAACAGGTTTTAAGCTGAGAGGCAATTCTACTAACTCAAGTGAGATACTCAGAAAAAAATATCCACTAACAATAGCAAGTCCATGGTGTGGCACTAACCATGGGCTGTAGAGATGGCAGTTACCACTCTTGCAGGAGACCCAGGCTTGGTCTCCAGCACCCACAGGGCAGCTCAAAACCAGCTTGAGGACATCTGTCATCTTCACTGACACATGTGGTGCAATACATGCATGTAGGCAAATACTCATACACAATTAAAAAAAAAAAAAGCGAAAGCACTTAACAGACTAGAATTAATGTAAAGCTTTTGTTGGTGGTGTGTGTGTGTGTGTGTGTGCAAATGAAGGACAAATCAGCTTCCCAAAATGGCAGTGCTGGCGAGAGTGGGCGATGTCCTTAACAGGACTCTGACTGGGTACACAGCATTGTTATTGCGTAAATAGAAGCCTAAGCTAAGCATTTCTCAGGAATGCTTACACAGAAAATAAAAATAATTTTTTTAGAAAGTAGGAGAGAACTAGTTGCTGAAAAATTGTCCATTTATTCTCACTTGTGGTACACACACACACACACCAGTGTATGGCGAAACCTTCCCCACTCCCATATACACAATTAAAAATAAAATCAATCTTTAAAAATCAAACCAAAAGGGTATATTCTCTTGTGTTCCTAAGTTTCTTTAGGTGCAGTAAATATGCTCCAATGTGATGCTTACCACTGTCAGCCAGACAGGATCTAGAACTCACCTCAGAGAAAAGACTGAGAGGCAGCCACACCTTAGGCAAGGGTGCCCTGCTGGCTATCCTAAAAATGTGCGTGTCTTCCTACCCAGCTGCTGCTCTCCATTCCCATGAGACACCTGGCAATTCGATCCCCATGGAGTGTGGCTTGGACTCACTGCACCCTTCTCACACAGAACCCACGCTGCTCGTCTTCTCAGTTGCTCTCATGCTGAGACAGGGCCTCTCACTGAACCAGGAGCTTCCTGACTGAGCCAGCCGGCTGCCTATTTATATCCCGGGGTCTGCCTGCCTCTACTTCCTGGCCTGCAATTAGAGACATGAGCTACTAAGCCCAGCTTCTTGTGTGAGTGCTGGGGATCCGAACTCAGTTCTACACGAGTCATCTTCCGTAAAGATCTCATGTAGCCAGAACTCTCCAGGTAGTCAGGGATGACCCTGAACTTCTGCTCATCCTGACTCCACCTCTCCAGTGCTGCCATTACGGGTGGTGCATACTAGGCGAGCAGTCTACCAATGAAGCCACATCCCCAGCAGTGATAGAAAAACCTGTTTAAGTTTTCAGAGACAGGGTATAGCCTTGGCTGTCCTGGATTTGCTTTGTAGACCAGGCTGACCTTGGGCTCAGTGGTCTGCCTATCTCTGCTTCCTTGAGTGCTGGGATTAAAGGCCTGCACCATTTGCCTGCCCTTTTTGACACTGGCCATTTGGGGTCATTGGCAGTTAGGTATGAATTATTTGTATAGACACTGGGTTAAGCTCCAACAGTTAGGGCTTAATTGCTAGAGTGAGGAACATTATCTTTTGTTTCTGGCCTTTTTATTTCTAGCATACTTAATTTTGGGGGGTTGTTTTGTTTTGTTTCCAAGACAGGGTTTCTCTGTGTAGCCTTGGCTGTCCTGGACTCGCTTTGTAGACCAGGCTGGCCTGGAATTTACAGAGGTCTGCCTGCTTCTGCCTCCTGAGTGCTGGGGTTAAAGGCATGCGCTACCCAGCCTTTTAGCATACTTTTTAAAGAATCCCATTTATGGGCTGAAGAGATGGCTTAGTCTCATAAGCAAAAACAAAAACAAACAAAAACAAACAAACAAAAAGCACATTTATTGTGTGTGGGTGTGAACATGGCACAGCGATCTTGTGGAGGTCAGGGATAACTTTCAGTACAAGCTCTCAGCTTCTACCAAGTGAGTTCCAGGGGCTGGGGTCCAGTCATCACCTGGCATAGGATCAAGTGCCTTAAACTGCTGAGCTATCTTTCTCATCTTTTTTTTTTTCCCCAAGCAAAAAGGAGAAGTAGCCACATTTACTTTATTGTGTTCTGTTTGAAGAATAAGGTGCTAGGGATGTAACAACCTGGTATCAGGGTCCAGAAAGTCCCCAGTTTTCCTTGTGCACAAGCCCAAACTGCAGGCCCCAGACAATGCCCAGGAAGAATGTCCTTGGGGGCAAAAGCAGGGCACAAGGACAGGGAGGTAAGAAAGAAAATGCTCAGATAAAGGGTCAGGCTGCTCAAGCTCTGCTTGCATAGCTCTTTATTTTTGCTAGCTAAACCACATATGAAATATGGAAAAAAGAAAATGGTCATGCCTAACTAAGGCAGGTGTGGTGGTGCATACCTTTAATCTCAGCACTTGGGAGGCAGAGGCAGGTGGATCTTTGTGAATTCCAGGCCAGCCTTGTCTATAGGACAGGCAGGGCTACACAGAGATACTCTGTCTCAGGAAAAGGAAAAAAACAAAAACCAAAAATTCAGAATGTCATCCTTAAGGCAACCTGAGACCTCCCACATGTTAGGCAGACACGGGACTATTAAGTTATATTCCCAGGTAGTCTGTGGTCAACAGGGTCTCCCTCTTTGCTGTGTAGACCAGACTGACCTTGCAGAGAGATCTTCCCACATCTGCCTGCTCTAAGTGAAGTTCAGGGGCTGGAGAGATGGCTAGAGGTTAAGAGCACTAACTGCTCTTCTAGAGGCCCTGAGTTCAATACCCAGCAACCACATGGGGGATCACAACTATCTATAAAGCGATCTAATGCCCTCTTTTGGTGTGCACGCTACATGCAGACTGAGCACTGTATAATAAATAAATCTTAAAGAATAGAGTGAGTTTCGGGACAGCTAGGGCTACACAGGGAAACTCTCACTATGTAGCTGTGGCCTTCCTGGCTCCTAGAACTCCCTTTATAGACCAGGCTGGCTTCTGCCTCCTAGTGGTGGGACTAAGGGCAGGAACTACCATGCCCAGCTGTTAAATACTTTCTTTCATAAGCTGCCTTGTTGGCTCTGTTTTTTAATAACTAAACTTTATTAAACAACCCAACTAGCTTACACAAGAAGGAAAAAAGGTTAAAGGGACAAAAGAGTGAACCTTCCAGTATCTGTTCCACGGGACGGGTCCTTAGGTGTCTCTCTGGCCCGCATGCTGGTCCAGCCGGTCCGCTGCTCTACCTGCGCTCCAGCCCAGGCTAAACTTCTCTCCTCCCCAGCTGTCTGAGTCACGTGGGAAGGGCAGTCTCCTTCTCCCATTGAGGGTCAATTAGAAAAACAATAGCCCAGTTGGGGTTCCCAGGTCTGATTCCTGAATTCCAGGCCCAGGATGGTTCCACTCAGTCTGTCACAAGGTATTTATGGGGTGCCCCAAGGGTAAAGCCCGCCAAGACTGCTTCCACCTGTGACAAAGTTTAATCTTTCCCACACTGCCTTGGTCATATTGTCTCTAAGACACCATGAATTCAAACTTTAGAACCGCAAGCCAAAAAGCTAAGTGTCTCCCCCCCCCCCCCCCCCCGCCCTTTAATTCTTAGTGTTTGGTCACCAAGAGCTAATCCAGCAGGGAAGTGTTTTTATCTTTTTCTTCGGTGCAGCACTGTTGTATAGTCACACCCTCCTAACGAAGACCGAGGAAGCTCAGAAAGTTAGAAGGCTGCAAGGGTCCCCTTGTAGGTGAGTAAGCGGCAGAAGCTAAGACTAGCCAGAAGAGGCCTTTGAGTTACCCAGATTCCCCTAGATAACTTCCCATAGGCTCTTCAAACTGGTCTTAGGTAGAACCCTGGAAAGTCGTGTGTGCAGGCTTACCTTCTGCACCCCAGGCAGGCACCTATCACTTAGCTATTGTCTCCAATGTAGACAACTGATTTCTTTTTTCCCTTTTGGTTTTTCTTTTTTTTTTTTTTTTTTTTTTTTTGGTTTTTTGAGACAGGGTTTCTCTGTGTAGCCTTGGCCATCCTGGACTCACTTTGTAGACCAGGCTGGCCTCGAACTCACAGTGATCCACCTGCCTCTGCCTCCCGAGTGCTGGAATTAAAGGCGTGCGCCACCACGCCCGGCTCCCTTTTGGTTTTTCAAGACAGGGTTTGTCTGTGTAGCCTTGGTTGTCCCAGACTCGCATTGTAGACCAGGCTGGCCTCCAACTCACGGCGATCCACCTGCCTCTGCCTCCCAAGTGCTGGGATGAATGGTGTGCACCACCAGCACCTGGCTGATTTCTTTTAATCTTACAACTTTGCCGAATTTATTTAGCCTTAACTATTTTGGTTTTTCCTTTGAAAAGATTTTTACTAAATTATGTGTCAATGTTATTGTCTGTGCACCTGAGTGAGTTGTCTGTGAATGTAAGAACAGTGTGCTCTGCCTAGCATGGTGCTAAACTTGGCCGGAGATTTTTTTTTTCCTTTTAAATTTATATTATATACACACACACACACACACATATAATGGATTGTGTCATCTGAAAATTATCCTACTTCCTTTCTTATTTAGATCCATTTCAATCAAGCTTCTAGACACCTGGGTGTTGTTAACTTTGTCTTACCTGGCCAGGGTACACAGTGCTTCCAATAAGCTGACAGGTTTCATTTGCTAGAATTCTGTTCTCTTTCAAATGTGTTTATGCTTCTTTCACAGAGTATTGTTCAACAGGTTGCTCCAGGATATTTTGGATACTCCATTGCTAGATTCTGTTAAAATTTCAATTTTACTCCCAAGTACTGATAAATCCCAGTAGTTGGGTGGCAAAGGCTGGTGGAGCTCTGTGAGTTCAAGGACAGGCTAGTCTACACAGTGAGTTCCAGGACAGGAAGAGCTACACAGAGAAATGCTGTCTTGAAAAACAAAAAAACAAAATAAAAAGTAAATATTTTATCAATCAATTCAAAGCATGACGGCTCACACCCACAATCCCAGTACTTAGAAGGCAAAGGCAGGAGGTTTAAAAATTCAAGAGGAGCTTGAGCTATATAGAAAGATAGAAAGTTCCAAGCAGGGTGGTGGCGGCACACGCCTTTAATCCCAGCACTTGGGAGATAGAGGCAGGCGGATCGCTGTGAGTTCGAGGCCAGCCTGGTCTATAAAGTGAGTCCAGAACAGTCAAGGCTACACACAGAGACCCTATCTTGGGGTGGGGTGGGGGGGGAGTTCCATGCCAGCTAGGGCCCTACAGTAAGACCTTGTCTCAAAAAACACCTTAAAAAAAAAAAAAAAAAAAAAAACAATCCATTCCCATTATTTTGCCTGTAAAAGTCCAAAGCATTAAAAACCTTCTCTAAACCCTCCTTTACTCTTTCTTCACTCCTCTCGCGATACTTGATAAATATTCATCTTCAGAACCAGGGATGTAGATTGGCTGTTAAGGTGCTCACTAGCAGCTTCAAGGACTGGTTTTCATCCCAGCACCACGAAAAAACAGGCATGGTGGCACATGCATGTAATCCCAGCACTGGGGAGGCAGAGGCAAAGGAACATGGACTTGATGTGAGGCCAGCCTGTGACACGAGACACCATTTCAGTAAGTACAACGATGATAATTATCTGTAAGAAGAAAAAGGATTCTAAGCAGGCATGACGGCACATTCCTATAATCCCAGGACTTGGGAAGAGGAAGCAAGAGGGATCAGGAGGAGTTCAAGGCCAACCTCGGCAACATGAGACTTTATCTAAAAAACAAACAAACAAAAAACAACAACAACAAAACTTGGGAGGTAGAGGCCAGCCTGGTCTACAGAGCAAGTTCCAGGACAGCCAAGGTTACACAGAGAAACCTTGTCTTGGAAAAATTAAAAAACAAACAAAAACCCAAAATAAAATACAGTAAAACTTCCTAACTTACAAAATCATCATGAGTCACATAAATTAGAAAAATAGTAAGTAACAGGCTCAGATGTTTCAGAAATGGTTTCTTAATGCTCGCTTGGCCTACATACGAGTGGGTCTGTGATGATGTGGACCACAGCAATGTGGACTAACTCTCGTGCCTGGCACATCACTGCCTCGCCCACTCCTGGTCCATCATACCTTCCGTACACTATACCCCACATTCATATCCATTCTCCACACACATTCTGCATATTCTTTTTTGTTTTGTTTTCTGAGACAGGTGTAGCCTTGGCTGTCCTGGACCAAGGTAGCCTCACAGAGATCCACCTGCCTCTGCCTCCCGATTGCTGGGATTAAAGGTGTGTGCCACCACACCTGGCTGCATATTTTTTGTTTGTTTGTTTGTTTTTGTTTTTGGAGACAGGGTTTCTCTGTGTAGCCTTGGCCATCCTGGACTCACTTTATAGACCAGGCTGGCCTCGAACTCAGAGACCCGCCTGCCTCTGCCTCCCGAGTGCTGGGATTAAAGGCGTGCGCCACCACCACCCGGCTATGCATATTCTTGTTATAACATTTTCCTGCTAATGTCCAAGAGTAGCCTCTCTCTGATGAGGGTGTGTCCAGCTCAGCCTGCATCTGAGCCTTGCCCGGGTCATATGGAGACTCAGAACGTACCTGGCAAGTACAGATCTGTGGCAACAAAAGGACAACGAGCAACCATATAAATTCTCAACAGACCTTTAATGACTCGGGTGGGTTTAGGGATGAAAAGCTAAATAGTCTGGTCACAGGGACAGAAGCAGAGAACTCAGTAGGCTGTCTGAGACTGCTGCTGGCGGTAGCCACCACGGCGCATATAGCCTTCATTTTTGCGGTAGCCATCCTTTTGGTCTGCAGGTGAAAGGTAGATAGGAAAGAGGGAGTGAGTGCCTGGAGAGCGACAAAGGTGCAAGATCCTCGGAGAATGAGAGAGGGAACCACTCACCTCGGAAATAGCCGCCGTAGGTTCCCTGCTTATGGTCAAACACCCGCTCATTATTTTCCACCAGGCTGCCAAGCTTCTCGGCCAGCTGCAGAGCCAGGTTCTGCTGGGCAGTGGGCTCAGTGCGGTGCATCACCACCGTCTGTGTTGGCTGGTCCAGGGAAGCCTGATGGGAGTGAGGGGACACAGGTCAGACTATACAGCTTCTGACCATCTGCGCAAGCTACCACCTCTGGCCCTCACCATCAATTCTTCATTAATGATCATCTTGCTGATGATGGAGTGAACGGTGGGTAGATCCAGCTCGAACATGTCTGATAGTGTCTCCATACTGGGGAAAAAGGCAGGAAAAACAGGGCAGTTAGGAACCTCGATCACAAAGCTGGGGCCCTCTGTGCCCCTGACCCATCCTACCTGATTGAGTCATAGACACTGCTGTAGGTGAAGAGGTAGGTCCTCAGAGACTCTTCCTGGATCTTTCTGTGAGGAGAGGACACAAAAGGGTGGGTGAGGTCCTAAGGGAAGACCAGTGAATCTTTTCTTTCCCACCCACCATGGCTTACTTCACTGCTCACCGAACTAGCATGGTGCGAACTTTGTCAGCCTCAGGGAAGAGGTCCCACACTTTCCCGTTCATCTTCTCATTGATGATGAAACTGTGGCAGGTCTTCCAGTCACCCATCTTCATAGCCTTGGAGGCGGCGACCACATGTTCCCTCATTGATTCAGGAGGACCTAAGAGGGTAAACATAAGGCAGGACTGAAAGGAACGTGGGACCAGGCCCTTGCCCTCATGAGTATTGTTTACAGAGAAGCAGAGGCCAGAAGGGCAGACAGACTTTCCCAGTTCTCCACTGAGGAGCCATGGACCTGTAAGTCACTACTGAATAGCTGAAGACACTTTTGGTTTGAAGTAAACCAGTCCATAAACATGTTTCAAGGGATTGATAAATCTAGTGAACAAATGGTTGTGTGTGGGCCCTCATGTGCATCTTCTAGAAAACAGGTTCACAGCATATTCTCATCGCCTCCCCCCCCACGCTTTCTCTGTGTAGCCTTGGCCGTCCTGGAATTCCCTTTGTAGATCAGGCTGGCCTCAAACTCACTAAAATCTGTCTGTCTCTGCCTCGAGAGTGCTGGGATCAAAGGCGTGTGCCACCACACCCAGCTCATCAGATTCTCTTAAAAGTGCATTGACCTGGCTGGGCATGGTGGTGCACTAACATTTGGGAGGAAGACGCAGGCAAACCTCTAAGAGTTCAAGGCCAGCTTGGTCAACAGAGTAAATTCTAGGACAGCCAGGGCTACACAGAGAAACTGTCTTGAAAAACAGAAAGTCTAAGGGCTGAACCTGGGTTCAATTTTCAGAACATACATGGTGACTCTCAACCCTCTGTACTCCAGTCCCAACAGATCTAACATCTTCTTTCTGCCTCTGTGTGCACATGGTGTGAAGATACACATGCAGGCAAAACTCCCATACACATAAAGTTAAAAAAAAAAAAAAAGCCCTAAGATCTTGAGGCTGGAGAGATGGCTCTTCAGCAGTTCAAGAGTTATTACTGCTGGGCGTGGTATTGACACCACCTTTAATCCCAGCACTGAGGAGGCAGAGGCAGGTGGATGGCTGTGAGTTTGAGGCCAGCCTGGTCTACAAAGCGAGTCCAGGGTGGCCAAGATAACATAGAGAAAAAACCAAACCAAACCCTGAGCTATTACTGCTCTTGAAGGGGACCTAGGTTTGGATGTCAACAGCATCCACAGCATCTAGTTCCAGACAATCTGATTCTGGCCTTTGTGGTACCTGCACATATATGGTGCACACAAACACACACAGGCAAGTACACATACACATTAAAAAAAAAAAGTTTGTGCCAGGCACAGTTGTACACGCCTTTAACCCCACCACTCAGGAGGTAGAGGCAGGCAGGTCTGAGTTCGAAGCTAGCATGATTTACCTATCAAGCTCCCGGACAGCCAGGGCCACACAGAGAAACCATGCTTCAAAAAAGATAGTAGTTACCAAAGTTCAGTTAAAAAAGAAAAAAAAATTTTTTTTGAAACAGGGTTTCTCTGTGTAATAGTCCTGGCTATCCTGGACTTACCTGGTAGATGAGGCCGGCCTTGAACTCACAGAGATCCACCTGCCTCTGCCTCCTGAGTGCTGGGATTAAAGGCTGGCTAAGAAAGAAAACTCTTATTCTGTACAACAAGGTAGTCAAGAACCCACCATGTCTAGCCCAAGGCTGGTCTCAAGTTCTTAACAATCTTTCTGTCTTTGGCTTCTGAATGCTGGGACCGCAGGCATGAGATCCCAATTCAACGTCACTTATTCTTGTATCACCTTTTTGGTTTCCACTATACCCATACACCGTTATTAGCTTATTTACTCTTGAAAATGGCTGTTTCTTTTCTGTAAAAAGTTCAGCCTTGGACTGGAAAAGTTAGCTCGGTGTGTGAAGTGTTTGAAGCCAAGCCTGATGCCCTAATTCAACCTCCAGCACCTACACGGTAGAAGGAAAGAACAATCTGCCAACTTGTCCTCTGATTGCCACACAATCAGACTTTATGAAACCAGAGGCTCTATGGAAAAACCCTGTCTCAAACAAAGACACACACACACACACACACACACACACACACACACACACACACACACACACACAAGGTCTCAGTATGGCTGAAGTGCATCTCAGAGGCAGAGCACTGCCTAGCATGTGAGCACCTTGAGTCCATCCTTAGTACTATTTCATTTTAAATTGCCTATGCATTCCTTTCAGTCCAGCACTTCAGAGGCAGAGTCAGGCAGAGGACTTCCTTACTTCCTACTTGCTCCCTTAAAGCAGGATCTCTCCTTGAGCCTGGGGCTGCCTCTTGGCCAGGCTGGAAGCCATGCAGCCTTAGCCATGCAGCCTTAGTGATCCTCCTGTCTCTGCCTACCTGAAGCTGGCTGGAGTCAGTGATTTCAGGGATGTCCAACTTGTTACATGGGTGCTAGCAACCAAACTCTGGTCCTCATGAACGCAAAGCAAGCACTTTTAACCACTGAGCCATCTCTAGCACCCTAGCAACACTTAAAATAAAACAAACAGCCCGGTATACAACTTTAATCCGAGCACTCGAACAGAGAGGCAGGTAAATCTCTGTGAGTTTAAGGTCAGCCTGGTCTATATGGTTAAGTTTCAGGTCAGCAGGGCTACATAGTCAACCCTGCCTTAAAAACAAACTAACAAACAACAGGAAGAAACCAATGTTAAGAGTCTTTTTTGTTTGTTTTTTGAGACAGGGTTTCTCTGTGTAGCCTTGGCTGTTCTGGACTTGCTTTGCAGACCAGGCTTGCCTCAAACTCACAGAGATCCACCTGCCTCTGCCTCCCGAGTGCTGGGATTAAAGACGTTCGCCACCACGTTTGGCATGTTAAGAGTCTTGAATGATGAAAGTATTATGTTTGTTTTAGCTGAAACATAATGTGCATAAAGTTGAAAAAAAGGAAAGAGGCACATATTAATGACTGCACAAACTAGAGCAAGTAATTTTAATCCGCCATACTGCAGTTTTACCATCATGTGAAAGGTATCAACAGTATTCATGGGGGCTGGAGAGATGGCCCAGAGGTTAAGAGTATTGGTTGTTCTTCCAAAGGTCCTAAGTTCAATTCCCAGCAACCACATAGTAGCTCATAAATATCTATAATGAGATCTAGTGCCTCTTCTGGTCTGCAGGCACACATGCATGAAGGCAGAATACTGTATAAATAATAAATATTAAAAAGGGGGTGAGGAATTCACACATCATGTTTTCTTTTGTTTTTGGATCGATTTGTAGACCTGGCTGGCATCGAACTCACTGATCCACCTGCCTCTGCTCCCTGAGTGCTGGGAGTAAAGGCCTTCGACACCACACCCAGCTTCACATCACATGTTTTATTAATGCAAATTTAATAAACTTTGTCTTATTAAGACTGGGTTACTAAGTAGCCCTGAGTACCCTGGAACTACCTTTTTGTTTTTCAAAACAGGGTTTCTTTGTATAGCTTTGTCTATTCTGGAGTTGCTGTGTAGACCATGCTGGCTTCAAACTCAGAGATCAGCCTGTCTCTTCCTACGTGAGTGCTAGGATTATAGGCGTGGAACACAGCACCTGGTTCTGGAACTTTCTTTGTAGATCCAATAGTGCTCAGGACTACAGAGGTCCATACTCACCTAGCAGGGGCTGCCGCTCGCCCACCCGCAGTTGGTGATGGAACTGCTTGCTGATCATGCGTCGGCGGGCGTCACTCTCATGGGCAGCCATGTAGGGAATCTCCAGGAGCATGGCGGACACCAAATAAACACACTCCAACAGTTCCAGATTGATGTGCAGGTGAAAGGGCACCTGTCGGCGTCGCTCTACCTTCTCCTGCTCCTGATTGCGTTCCTGTAGGCTGCGCAGAAGCAGACCCTGGCCCAGAAGCTCCTTGGCACGACCACTTGACTGAATATCCAGAAGGGCATTGTGTGCGTCCTTTGTCAGGCCTTGGCGGAAGGCACAGATGCCCAGCTGCACCATAGTACGATTATACAGGATCTGAGCACAAAGAGCAGACGTGATAATCACAGGCGACCTGTTCATTTATTCAGCAAATACATTTAAAGCATCTATTATGTTTACAGCAGTAGGCTGGGGCCAGAGAACAAAATGTGTAAGGCCTACCTCTCATTCTAGAGGTGGAATGTGCAGGGAAAATTACTATGAGAATGGTAATTTAAACTAACGAAGGAAAAATAGAAATGAGGGGAAATTTTAGAAAGTAAGCCTATATGGTGATGGAGGCTGGCGATTTGGTAAAGACTTCATTGTGAAGAACAACTAAGAAGAAAAGAAGCCACACAGATGCACGGGGGATAAAGTCCAGATAAGCAAAGGGAATGCGGTGGTCCAGATGAGTAATTGACCTGAAGAACAGGAGAGGTGCAGCTGGTCAAACACCTTACCCTACAGAAGGAATGGGCACATGCACAGCCGGATTTAAAGATGGGAATCCACGGGAAAGCCCTGAGCAAGGTGAAACAATCTGACTTAACAGGGCACTTGGGCTGCCATACTAAGAAACGCATAGAAAGACAAAGGGGACATGAAGCAAATTGGGAGAGTGAGCTTGGGAGGAAGGTGATGGGTTGGTGATCTCTTAGGAAAGGGAAAGGATGGTCTATTAAGAAGTGACTAGACAGGGCTGGAGAGATGGCTCAGAGGTTAAAAGAACTGTTTTTCCAAAGGTCCTGAGTTCAATTCCCAGCAACCACATGGTGGGTCACAACCATCTATAATGTAATCTGGTGCCCTCTTCTGGCCTGCAGGTGTACATGCAGGCAAAACACTGATTATGTAATAAATAAATAAATCTTTAAAAAAATTAAAAAGACAGCTGGGCCAGTTATGGCGCCCAGCCATGGTGGCACACGCCTTTAATCTCAGTACTCGGGAGGCAGAGGCAGGCAGATCTCTGTGAGTTCAAGGCCTGGTCTACAGAGTGAGTCCAGGACAGCCAGGGCTACACAGAGAATCCCTGTCTTGAAAAACAAAAAAGTAAAAAAAAAAAAAAATTTTTTTAATTAAAAAAAGATAAAAAAAATACAAACAAAAAGAGTGGCCAGACACAGACAACAAAAACGGCTTGAGAATCAGGTGTAACTTGACAGCAAGGAAACAGGCATGGGCCAGGCAAGGTGGCACACACTGGCAACCCGGCCCTTGGGAGGCAAAGGCAGGCAGGCCTGGGTAAGACCCAGTCTCAGAGAAAGAAAAGGAACCAGCACCAAACATGGCCAAACAATAAGGAAGAAGATGTGGGTTTCCACTAATTAAGACAGAAAAGATTGTGAATAGAAGAAAATTGGTGGGGAGGAGGGGGAGGGGGATACTAAGGTTTCTCATTTGAGGAGGGTCTTGTTATGCAAGCTGGCTTTGAACGTACCATCCTCCTGAGTTCTGGGTGCAGATTCTAAGGCACTAGAACAGGTGCTGCGCCCCACAGATGGGAACTAATCCTAGGGTTCTGTGCATACTGACAAGTTTCTACTACCTATCACTGGGGGACACAGCCGAAGACTAAATTTTATACAATATTTAGTATTGTATTGCATACAATATTAATATTGCATAAATATAACAATGTATACATAGTATGTATTGTATAGTTTAATATTATACAATAATAAAAAGTATTAGAAATCAAGAACATAAATTGAAAGAACCTTAAAAAAAATGCTAACAGGGCTGAAGAGATGGCTTGGTGGCCAAGAGCACATATTCTTTTTTTTCTTCTTCTTGTTTCACATATTATTCTTGCACGGGACCTGCATTTGGTTACCAGCACCCACATCAGGTGGCTCACAACTTGGGCTAAAAGCGATCCAATGCCTCTAGCTTCTTGAACTTAATGTGCACACGCTCCCAGATACACACATAAAACACTTAAGCCAGGCATAGTGGCACACGCCTTTAATCCTAGCACTCTCAGGAGCAGGAGTTTTAGGACAGACAGGGTTACATAGTTTTTTAAAAGTTTGTTTTATGTGTGTGAGTGGTTTTCCTAAATGTGCTTATGTGCAGCTGGTGCCAGCAGAGGTCAGAGGACGATGTCAGGTGACAGCTGAATTTGAAAAACAAGTGCTCTTCACTGACAGCGGCCCCTTCTCTCCAGCCCTGATTTGTATTGTTTAATTATGCGTAGGTGTGTGCCTGCATTTGGGTATATGCATATGGAGTGCAGGGGCTTTGAAAGCCACACATGTAAGATTCTCTACCAGAGCTGCAGATGGCTATGAGCTGCCTAGTATGGACGTGGAGAATGAACTTGGGTCCTCTGGGAAAGTAAGTGCTCTTAAGCCACCAGGCTATCTCTCCAGTCCTCATCTTCATGAATTTTAAGCAAAGATTTATTTAGACAGAATTCAGAAAATGTATTTAAGAAAAATAATAAAGTACTTCATCAAAAAGGCATTACTAAGACAAAAGAGGCACACCACAGCCTAGAAAAAAAACCTGAAGTCTGATAATAAATGGTCATCCAAAATATATGAAGAATCCCTACAACTTCATATTAAAAAAACATTAATAAGCAACCGTAAAAAAATAAACAGGAGTTGGCTTTTCATCAATGAAATAAAAGAACTAAGCAAAGTGCTGTCTAAACTACCACTACTGCGTAGGGAGATTGCTCGGACTCACCTGATGTGCAAGGAGGAGGATCAGAGTTTAAAAGATGTGAGACAGGACACTTGTGGGAAGCCGTGGGCCAGCAACTAACAAAACACTCTGCTTCAAACAAGCAGAGGGCCGAGACCCACATCAGAGACTGTCCAACCTCTGTAGTATCTGTTCCACAGCACGTTCATCCACCCCACAAAGACTTTAAAATTTAAAACCACCAGCCGGGCATAGTGGTGCACAGCTATATAATCCCAGCACTCAGGGAGGCAGAGGCAGGCAGGTCTCTGTGAGTTCAAGGCCAGCCTGGTCTACACAGTGAATCCAGGGCAGCCAAGAGACCCTGTCTTGGAAGATAAAAACAAAATCACCACCATTGCTAGCTAGGTTCACCAAACATAAATACACACAAAAGAGAGCTATACCTCAGATATGGTTTTTAGCAATTTTTCTATATAAAAAGTTCCTCAAGATGATGCTATATAGAGAACTGGCTGCCCGGCTGTCATGAGTCCTGCTCATTTCAATGTGATAGTCTCCCAATATAGCCCAGGTATCCAGGTCCCTTTTCCTCTAGTTAAACAACCGCTTCAAAGACCCTTTCATTTTTCTAGAAAAGAAAGATCAGCTCCAAATTTTTTTGTTTGTTTTTGTTTTCCTCCAAATGTTTTGAACTAGACAGTAGGTAAATAAATAAATGTTGGCAAAGCCAAAAGAGACTCTCCCCCCCCCCCCCCCCCGAGATAGGGGTTCTCTGTGTGTAGCCTTGGCTGTCCTGGACTTGCTGTGTAGACCAGGCTGGCCTCAAACTCACAGCAATCTGCCTACCTCTGCCTTTCGAGTTCTGGGATTAAAGGCGTGCACCACCACGCCGGCTAAGAGAATTTTAATGTTGTGGAATAGCACAAATTTTCTGTCTATAGGGGAAAGGAATAAAGAATGCTAGAGTTTGGAAAACACCAACCACCTGTGTGGGTCTGCACTAGCTAACACAGGTTGGGTCTGTTTCCTGACAGGCCTGGCCTCTCCACCCACCTGGACTGGCGGGTCTGCGTGCTGAATGTTGTCTTGCAGGTGGCTCATGAGCATGAGGTCACGGGCCTGATACCAGCGGGAATGAAGAGCGTGGTGGTAGATGTGGCAGAGGATGGCACAGGTGCGGATACGGTCTGTACGGTCCTTGGCATAGATGTATTTGCACAGTCTTTCCATCAACACGGCTGAGTCCTCACCCTCGTTTTCTGCCTGGTCTTGCTCAGACTAGAGGGATGAAAAGTTGTTAGTGATGGCTATGCAGCAAAGACTGCGCTGTAAATGGCTTGGGCCCTAGCAACAAGACATGGGGCTCTGTCCACCTCACGGCAACCCCTCCCACCCCTCCCTGCTCTACTTCAGAAGCCCCTGGGGAAAGACTTACCATCAGGGACTAACAGAGAAGGAGGACAAATTCACACTTGTCTCGCTCCTCACACGATTGCCAAGAACCTCACCTTTGAGGACCCTTCAGGGGGCGTGAGCTGACGCTGATGGGCCTTGTAATCGAACTTGTAATAGGTGTGCAGGATGCGTCTCAGGTAGATCTGGCAGATCTCCTCAGTGGTTCCTTTCTCCTCCAGGTAGCGCTGCACGCGCTCAATGATGGCACACACCTGTGCCTCATCCTTCAGGTGCTCCACATACTCTGGTCGGGAGGACAGCCACCCTCGCCTCAGACATGAGTACCGGCATTCCCGACCACCTCCCTCCGGTCAAACTGTGGTCTGCCCTCTACACTTCTATCTTGAAACCACCATCCTCTCCCAGGAACTCACACCTCACTGCTTAGGAACGTTCCTGATTTCCCAGCTTGGTGGACAGGGCCTACGAACCTAGCACTTGTCTTCTGTCCTTTCACTCTTTGTCCAGTGCTTATAATTATTAGTTTTATCTCCTGTACTTTTCCTCTCACTAAATTCCCCTCTTGCTCAGGCTTACCTTGGGAGTGAGGATCAGTATTTTGCATTATTTTGGTAAATTCTTCATCCATTCGCTCCACCAGAGTTAGGATGCAGCCACGTACACGCAGTGGCTAAAGAATTATACAAAGAAGGAACACAATGAATCTAGATTTCCATCCTACCTGCAACTCCTGTCTCTACCATGCCCATATCCTTCCCACATATCCTGCCAATCCGTCCTTTACCTGATCAAAATTGTTTAAGTTCTCACTCTCTTCCAAAATGTTCTCTCCAACAAAGATGTTGGAATGTGCAACCAAGATATCCATCAGTTCATTGATGCAGTCCAGGCACATCTGCCACATCTCTGGCTGTCAAGAAAAGAAACAACAAAGTTAGAGGATATAATTAAGTGATGTTTCTGAAGAGCCCTTATACCAAGAATCACAGGGCCTTTAACATACAAGGCTGTCATAGGTCTCAAACCTTAAAACAGTAAGTATCTTTCTCCTGATCAACGCCCCCCTCCAATTCAACCCTCGGTATTCTATTCCTCTTTTGTCTTTACCTTCATGTACGTGGCCAGGTTAGGGTTGTAGTCATAGAGAGAGGCGATGATATTAAACTTAATCTTGACGATGACACCCTCCCCCAGGTTGTTTTCGGAAGCAATCTGAACCAGCAGCTGTAGCAACTCAATCTGGGTGGCACTGGAAAGACACAGAACTGGGTGAGGCTCTGGAGATAAATCAGCCAGCCTCACCCTGTTATGCAGGATGTCCTCTTCAGACCAGCAAAGCAGCCAACTCCACATCACCGTTACTATCTGTATATGTGCTCTTTTGAGAAAAGACTCATGTAGTCCCGGCAGCCCTTGGGCATGTTCTGCAGCTAAGAAGGACCTTGAACTTCTGATTCTCCTACCTTCACCACCCAAGTGTTGGGATTACGCTGTGTACCACCACATCTGCTTTTATGTGATGCCAAGACTCAAACCCAGGGCTTCATGTATGATATAGGCAAGCATTCTACCAGCTGAACTACCCCCAAACCTTGCTTCTCTTTTAAATTCCCAACAAAAACAACAGTAATGCTAGCCACCCTGAAGTGCTATTTATAAAATATCTTCATTCTTACGATCCTATTTACATTTACAGACTGCAACAGAAGCTCAGTAGCTCAAAGTTATAAAAGAGTACACAGCAGAAATCGGAGAGGTAAGCCTCCAGTATACAACCATATATAATCTCTCAAAAGAGTGCTTTCCACAATAATGTTTACCTATACTGTAAAGAAAACTTTTGAACTATAAAGACTTAGCAAGGCCCAGGTCTGTGACTCTTACCGGTCTGTCCCCTTCTTGCCTCTGGCCTGTAGGATCTCATTCAGTTTCTTGATGACAACAGCATGAGTAATCTCAGTTCCCTTGGCGAACATTTTTGGCTTCTCCTGGGCAAAAACATACCCTGTTACACGCACATCAACAGGAACCTGTTCCTGCTTTACACTCCTCCTCACTCCAACCGGCGGCACCTACATACTCTCCTAAACCAATCACCTTAACAAGTGGCACGCCACCTCGGACCCTTTCCCACTCCCCGCCTTCGTTATCTTCTTCTTCCTCATCCAGGCGCTTAGACTTCCTGTCATGCTTCTTCTTGGCTTTGTCTTCCCGTTTCTTCTCAGCAGCTCTTTTGTCCTCCTCTGTTGTGGGTGCCCTGACAGGAGATGAGGCAGAAAATGAAACACGAGCCTTCTCCTCACCCGAGGCCTCCTTCTCCCAGATGGTGTTATAGGCATGCGCCACCAATACTTTGTTACAGCTTTTGGTTTTTCAAGACAGGGCTTCTCTGTGTAGCCCTGGCTGCCCTGGACTGGCTTTGTAGACCAGGCTGGCCTCCAAGTCACAGTCTTCTGCCTCCCATGTGCTGGGATTAAAGGCGTGCGCTAATTTACACAGTGCGTATGGCTCAAACCCAGGACCTCATGCATGCCAAGCAAGCACCCTATCAACTGAGCTGTACCCCAAGCTCAAGCGCACTTCTCAAGCTTTGCACATATGCCAAGCATGCTCAGAACGTTGAGTTCTCTTGGTCTACAGAGAGTCTACACCATACCCACAGTTCTGAGATTAAAGGAGGGGCTAGTGCTATTTATCATCAGTGCTTCCAACCAAAGTCATTGTCCTTGCACTGAAGTTTTACTTAGTGCTAAGGATATTGTCGTCCACATCTAAAAAGTATAATGAATTTACCCTATGAATTCAAACTCAAAGACCTATAATCTGGGGTTTGACCTTTTATGACAGATCACATCTCAGTATAGTCCTATCTTTTGATTTTAAATTATTTTATTCTTTTGTGTCTTAAGTGTCTTGCCTGCACATATGTATGTACACTACGTGCATGCCTCCTGCAGTCAGGGTGAGGGCATTAGGCCCCCTGGCACTGGCTGTGAACTATCATGTGGGTGCTGGGAATAGAACCCGGATCCTGTGCAATAGTAACAAGTGCTCTTAGCCACTGAGTCAACTTTCCAGCCATTTTTCTTTTATGGATAGCCTGGAACTCTCTATGTAGACATGCCTGGCTGACCTTAAACTCACAGAGATCCAAACAACCCCTCCAAACATTTATGTATATACACATAAAATTATGCACAATAAAAGCTATTAAAGACTTCAGAGAGGTCAAAAATGAAGGAACATTTCTATAATCCAAGCATAGAAGGTGGAAACAGGTCAGAAGTTCAAGGCCAGCCTGGGGTATGTGTGACCCTGTCTCAACAAAACCAACCAACAACCAACCAACCAAAAAAGAACCAAAAGGCCAAATAGAAAACATAAGACAGCCAGGTGTGGTGGCACACACCTGTAATCCCAGCACTCAGAAAGACAGATCTCTGTGCATTGGAGGCCAGCCTGGTTTACAAAGCAAGTGCAGGACAACCAAGGCTACACAGAGAAACCCTGTCTCAAAAAAGCAAAGAAGAGAGAAAACATAATACATAAACAGTAACAAGTCCAAACACATTAATAACAACAATAACTGTAAGTAAACTTGCCAAATGAAAAACAGAGATCAAGACCAGGAGGTGGTGACACAATCCAGAGACCAACAGATCTCCGAGTTCAAGGCCAGCCCTGTCTACAGAGCAAGTTTCAGGACAGCCCGGGCTACACAGAGAAACCCTGTCTTTGAAAACAAACAATACAAAAAGAGCCTCTATATCATTATTTATACTGCTGGTGGGTCTAAAAGTGGTTAAGTCTTATGTTAAATAAACAAAAGAAAAAACTCAACAGACACAAATGTACATGTCTTAAGCCAGAGCATGTCTATGATGGTCTATACTTAATTTTCTCTAATTTTAAGTACTTTTTGAGGATTGGAGCTCAGTCAGAAACATGCTTGCTGTTTAAGTATAAGATCTGAATTTGATCCTCAACACACACATCTACACCTATGTATGTGACAGCAATTAATGGGGAAAAAGAACTTGAAAAAGAGCCAGAATGATATGAGAGGGTTTAGAAGGAAAGGGGGAAATAATATAATTTTATTATTGTAACCGCCCCCCCAAACACGCACGCACGCACGCACGCACGCACGCACGCACGCACGCAGAGCCAGGAGTGGTAGCACCTGCTTGAAATCTCAGCATCCATCTCAGACACAGATGGATCCCTGGAGCTCACAGCCCAGACAGCCTGGCCTACCTCAGAAAGTTACAGGGCAATGAAAGACACTGTCTCAAAAAGTAAGTCAAGGTCGGGCGTGGGATCACACACCATTAGCCTTTAATCACAGCACTCAGGAAGCAGATATAGGCAGGTTGCTCTAAGTTCCAGGCCTCCCTGATCTATACAGTGGGATCTTATCTCAAACAAAACAAAAAAGCTGGGCAGGGGTGGCGCACGCCTTTAATCCCAGCACTCGGGAAGCAAGGCAGGCGGATCTCTGGGAGTTCAAGGCCAGCCTGGTCTACGGAGTGAATTCCAGGTCAGCAAAGGCTACACAGAAAAATCCTGTCTTGAAAAAAACAAAAGAACCAAACCAAACCAAACCAAAAACCTACCAAGGTGTATGGCTTCAGAGGGATACCACCCCAAGTACACGCCTGACTTCCACATACACACATGTATCCAAACACACACACAAAAATAAGATTTTGAGGGGCTGTCAATATGGCTCAGTGGTTAAGAGTACTGGTTATTCTTTCAGAGGACCCAGGTTTGATCCACAGCATGTACATGGTGGTTCACAAGTCCTTCAGGCCTGGGGTGGTGGCCCACGCCTTTAATCCCAGCACATGGGAGGCAGAGGCAAGCCTGGTCTACAAAGTGAATTCAGGACGAACCAACCAACCAAAGGGCATTGTTTTCATTAGTCTGCACTCTCATTCCTATGTGGTGTACACAGAGGCAGACAGAAATCCCACACAAGCAGGCTAAGTTTCTTTCTGGACTGAGCTACCTCCCTATGCTACCTTTAACAGCTCTCCTGGGAGGCAATGTCTCTGCCCATTTCAGATGCAAAAACTGAAGACTGAAAAGGTGCAGCTTGCCCACTATCACGTAAACAAGAGATGCTAAAGGGAGATTTGTATTGAAAATATGGTTAAATAGCTGAACTCTGGAGCCTTCAAAGCCTATATTCAAGCCATACTAGCTCTGTGACCTTATACTTGATTGTAAAATACTGCTGTAAAAGGGGAGTAGTGGCCTGCTACCTAAAGACTCCATGAAAGCAAAAAGCAACAGTCCTTCTAAACGATTAAAGGCTTTAAAACACTCCCACTGTATCCCCCAAGTCCATGACTTCCTTACTTTTTAAGGAACTTTGAAGCCAGAACAGTTTGTTTTCCTTCTTCTTCTTCAGACTCTGACTCAGAAGATGTAGAACTGGTGTCCCATACAACACCTTCAGAATCTTCTGAGTCCTCATCATCGTCCTTTGAGGGAAGAGAGGATCAGGAGGAGGCCAGACACTCTCTCTGCTCCTCCTGCTGACACGCACACGCCAGGCATTTCCATTAACAGAACAGGGTTATTCATGGAATCAGGGTATTAGGTGAAACAGACAATCCTGTGGATTACAAACTACCCCAAGGTGGGGCTGGAGACCTGGCTCAGAGGTTAAGAGCATTGGCTGCTCTTCCAAAGGTCCTGAGTTCAAGTCCCAGCAACCACATCGTGGCTCACAACCATCTACAATAAGATCTAGTGGCCTCTTTTGGGCATCCAGGCACACATAACACTGTATAATAAATCTTTTTAAAGTGTTTGAAAAATAAATAAAATAACAAAACAAATAACTCCAAGAAGTACCACACAACTCCCAAGCACAGTGTAGGGCCTGGCAGGTAGAGCCCAGTTCACCCATGTTCCAATACAAGAGGAAACCTATCCTCAAATCATATCCCATTAACTTTCATCTCTGAACAGCAGGAGTCTGTAAGGTCACATTTCTTCTTCCCAGGACCAAAATATCCTCTGGGAGAAATCAAACCCCAGTCAACCCTGGATCTTATGTCCACCTTTTTGTGGTACTTTCGACTCTCTCCAGAAGATTCTGGTTTCTTCTTCAGGAAAGCTGCAGCACTGCTTCCTTCATCATCCTCTTCCTCATCTGAAGAGCCTGGTAGGAAGGGGGAGGGGAAAGAAGCTAGTAGAACACTGAAGTGCAAGATTGAAAACAGAAACTAGATCTCACAAGAACCGTGGGCTTTCTAACTATCTTCATAACGGTCTCTTCTCTTACCTTCTGAATCTTCCTCATTCTTCTCTGCATCTTCTTCTGCAGACTGCTCGGGGTTCTACAGTAAGGAAACCAAAGAATTAAGACACTTTTAGGGGGCTGGAGAGATGGTTTAGCGGTTAAGAACACTGACTGTTCTTCCAGAGGTCCTGAGTTCAATTCCCAGCAATTGCACGGTGGCTCACAACCACCAATACCCTCTAAAGCCCTCTTCTGGCGTGCAGGTGTACATGAGCACTCATATATACTAAATAAATAAATAAATGCGCCTTTAATCCCAGCACTCAGGATGTAGAGCGAGGCAGATTTCTGTGAGTTCAAGGCCAGCCTCGTCTACACAGTGAGACCTTAAACACAACAACAGAACAAAATGGATGTCAAATAGAAGCAGCCCTCCTTCTCAAACCCAGACAGTTTGTTCCAGCTCTTTCTCTAGGCATGCCATCATCTACTAATGCTCTTGAGTGTTGTCACAGGATCAAGCTTTCCTGCGTTTGAAGTTAGCCTCTAGCTGACTCACCTGCTTGTAGTTTGTGATATGTGATTCAAAATCTCGGTTGTATTTTCGGATCTTTTGGCGCAAGGTACTGAGAGCCTTAGCGTTGTTTTTATTCATCTTCTTTTTTCCTTCTTTATCTTCCCAAAGCTAACAGAGTAATAAAGGAACAACAGTGGCCTGAGACTAAGTGACGCTTTCCAAACCTCAGGCTTTATAAGCCCCTTTTGGCATCTTGTTATCTAGACATTGTCCACACGACTTTTTTTTTGGTTTGGCTTGGTTTTTCAAGATAAGAGTTTCTCTGTGTAGTCTTAGCCATTCTGGAATTACTCTGTAGGCCAGGCTGGCCTCAAACTCAGAGACCCACCTGCCTCTGCCTCCCAAGTGCTGGGACTAAAGGCATGTACCATACCACATGGCATCTACACGATTTCTTAACCAAGGCTGTTAACTTTCTATTTGCAATGTTGGAGGCTGAACTGAGGCAAGTAGCCTACTAATGAGCCGTACTCTAACCCTATCTAGCTTATTTTCTGAAAAACTTTATGTATCTCTACTACATATACAAAATCAAAGGTGATTAAAAATATAAATAGAAGCCGGGCGTGGTGGCGCACACTTTTAATCCTAGCACTCGGGAGGCAGAGGCAGGTGAATCGCTGTGAGTTCGAGGCCAGCCTGGGCTACAAAGGGAGTCCAGGACAGTCAAGGCTAACACAGAGAGACCCTGTCTCGGAAAAATAAATAAATATATAAGCCGAGTGGTGCTGGTGCACACCTTTAATCCCAGCACTTTCAGGTGGGTCTCTATGAGTTCGAGGCCAGCCTGGTCTACAAAGCAAGTCCAGGACAGCCAACGCTACACAGAGAGACGCTGTCTCAAAACAAAACAAAACAAAAACAACAACAAAACAAAAAAAGAAAGAAAAGGAAACCAAACCAAAAACAAACAAGCCACCCCAAAACATAAATACAAGCTGTGTTATGGTGGGGCACCCTTTATTTAATCCCAGTACTCAGAAGGCAGAGGGCAGGTGGATCTCTGAATTAAGGCCAGCCTGGTCTACAGAGCAAGTTTCAGGACATCCAGGCCTACATGGAGAAACCCTGTCTCGATTAAAAAATGACAACAACAACAAAAACAAAACGGGGGGGGGGGAGGGGGGAAACTCCATAATATAATCAAGTTCTTGTTAAAAAAAAAAGTTCTCTCTTTGTTTCATTTTCTATTTTCTTTTCCCTCTTTTTTGTTTTTTGTTTTTGTTTTTGTTTTTTTTGAGACAGGGTTTCTCTGTGTAGCCTTGGCTGTCCTGGATCATTTCCTACTTTCTAGAGAATACTATAAAAGAACAAGAACACCGAGCAGACCCTGGCCACAGGAAAGCACAGCCACGCCCACACCCCCTTCTGTAACCCGGGAACCACACCTCATTAAGATAGTCCTCCAGGTCAGCCAGTATGCGGATGTAGAAGCGTGGGACACCCTCCTTATCCACAATACTCTTGGCTTTCCCATAAGCTTTTCCCAGGAGCTCAAACTCTTCCAGACACTTGGTGACATCTCGAATCTTCATGGCATTACGGATGGTCCGTATAAGGTTGGTCAGCTCCTCAAACCGCTTGTCCTTGGCACTGCGAACAACTCTCTTTGTATCCTCCTCATCCTCACTCAGTAACAAAGGCCTGGATAGAAGACATACACAGAGACCATTAGCTTTCATTAGCCACCGTCACTCCTCTTTCCAGAGAAGACTAGGGCATCCGTACCATCCCCTTTCTGACCCTTGTCTTCATACTGTAAATAAAGCCTTCTGTCAAATGCTGACCGCACTTACAGGAGCATGCCCAAGAACACGTGACTGAAGAGCGTATTTGCTGTACAGGACACGTGTACGATGGCACTCATGGCTACAGACGCAGCAGAGAGAAGGCACTAACTAACGGAAAACGCTTCAGGGAGCTAGTACCTGAGCCAGGTTCTAAAACGAAACATTTCCCGAAGTAGGAGAGGCTACCAATGGAGAGGTTTGGTGAATTTTTAACATCCTTTAGTTTGTATTCTTTTTAATGATATGTGCATTCAGTTAGCAAGCGTCTCCGTTCTTTTCTTTCCATGTTGTCAGTTTCTCCTGTAATTTTTTTTTTTTTACATAAGTGACGATTTTTCACTTTGGACAATGTTATGGAGTGGTATTCACATGGTTATGTATGTATGTATGTATGTATGTATGTATGTTTGTATGTATATTCATCTACAATTATCTACAAGCCTCTGTAGAGGTAGATATAAATATTTTAGAATATTAACAGGCACACAACAAAACAATGTTAGTTTTGAGAATTGTTTCAAACTTTTAACAATCTTAACTCGCAGAGATGGGGGGGGGGGGGGGAGACAGTAAACCCAAGGCTTCACAAACGACAGAACGTCAGAGCCACAAGACTAACCAAGCCTTGACGGTTTCCTTTCATGAATACAAAGGAGTCACTGAAGACTGCTTGGTGGGAAAAGCTTTCGAGAGACAGCGAGACAGGGGCGGGCGAGGGAACGGAGGGACGAATTACGAGGCTGCAGACCTCGAGGCTTTACAAGCTGATGCAACACTAAGCAAAGGGAAACCTCGGCTTCTCGGTCCTTCGTCCCACGTCGAGGGCTCCCATCCTCAGCCGCAGCCCACCCCACTCGGTCCCCCAGCCTGCCAAACCGTTCTTCCCGCGCCCCCAGCTCACGGTTTGCCATAGTTCCCAGACACCGGTTTGGTGACCACCTCCTCCCCGGACAAGGACGACTCCGACTCGCTGTCCGTGCCGGTGGTGAAAAACCGCGACATGGCGACGGCACTGAAGGGCTGAGGCGACCTGGGGAAAAGCGCGGCGTCAGGCCTTGGGGACAACCACGGCTACTACCTCCCTACCCCTACCCCGTTCCCGCCCGTACGCCCTCCCACAGACCCTCCGCGGAACACGAGGACAAGAGACACCAACCAGCAGAGCTCCCGAGTCCTGAGAGCAGGCGAGACAGCCGGGTCGCCGGAAAAGGAAAAGGTTGAGCGTCACTTCCTGTAAGCGCCAAATAATGTGCTAAATAACTACAATTCCCAGTGGCCTTTGCGCCATACAGGGCCTGGGACAAATTAGTTGCGGAGATTCTAAATCGTGATTGACTGCCCTTCCGTGGTTGCTGAGATGGCTGCAAAACTGAAAAGATAGAATATAGTGACCGCCTGATGGTGCACCACTAGGGAGACTGAAACGGGAGGATCTTGGGTTCGAGGCCAGAGTAGACTAAAAAAAAGGCTCTGAAGTTTTAAATAAGCAGGGCGCGGTGCCGCATGCCACCCAGCACTCAGGGAGGCCGAGGCAGGCAAATCACTGAGTTCCAGGCCAGCCTGGTCTATAAAGTGAGTCCAGGACAGCCAAGGCTACACAGAAAAACCCTGTGTCGGAAAAAAACAAAACAAACAAACAAACAAAAAAAAAGCCAAGCCGGGCATGGTGGTGCACGCCTTTAATCCCAGTACTCGGGAGGCAGAAGCAGGTGGATTTCTGTGAGTTCGAGGCCAGCCTGGTCTACAAAGTTAGTCCAGGAAAGCTACACAGAGAAGCCCTGTCTTGAAAACAAAAAATAAAAATAAAAGAAAAATATTCCCTAGCAACACAATCAGCTCACCTTGGGAAAGTCCAAATATACTCTCTGCTGGTCAAGCTGACCAGCAGGTGGTCTGGCACATAGCAACAACCAATTAGGAGAAGCCAGGCCAAAGTTCCTAACACCCCATGACTGCTTCAACCGATCTTTTCTATAGGCCAACTTGTCCCTATACCTATTACCCAACCATGAAACAACAAGGCTTGTGTTGGCTCTGTTTCTTAGCAATTAAACTTTATTATACAACCCAACTAGCTTATACAAGAAGGAAAAAGGTTAAAGGGACAAAAGAGTGAACCTTCCGGTAGCCGTTCCACAGGACAGGTCCTTAGGTGTCTCTCTGGCCCGCGTGCTGGTCCAGCTGGTCTGCTGGTCCAGCTGGTCCGCTGTTCTGCACGCTCTCTCTGCAGCCGACTTTGTTATTCTCTCTTCCCCAACTGCCTGAGTCACGTGGGAAGGACCGTCTCCTTCTCCCAGAGAGGGTCCATTAGGAAGACAATAGTCCAGGTGGGGTTCCCAGGTCTGCTTCCTGAATTCCAGACCCAGGATGGCTCCACTCAGTCTGTCACAAGGTATTCATGGGGTGCCCCAAGGGTAAAGCCTGCCAAGACTGCTCCCACCTGTGACAAGGCTTATTCTTTCCCACAGGCTTGTAACTCCCTGCTTGCAGCTTTTCTGCCCAAATGTCATCCAATCATATACTGTAAAACCCATTTATTTGTCTAAAACCTATTAAAACCCCTCTCAATTGAGACTCGAGGCCACTTCCCTGTATCTGCTGTGTCAGTGCACAGGAGGTGTGGCCAGGTTTGAACCTACATTAAAGACTTCCTTGAGATTGCATTTGGACTCAGCTCTTGGGTGGTCTGTTCGGGAAGTCTCTCAAAATTTGGGCATAACACAAACTATAACAACTGTTATATTCTATGTGCTCAGCTCAGCTTCTCCTGCCTCAACTGTCCCCTAACAAAATCTTCTGCCCCAACCACCTTCTCTTCTGATTCCACTCAATCTCCCTTTCTCAGCCTCTGCTGCCTTTTTTATATCCTCTCCTGTTCCCAGAAATCCAAGAGGCAACCAAACACTGATGATTATAAGGTCAAGCAATTCTAAAGGCTAAGATTTTTGTTTTGTTTTGTTTGTTTTAGAGACAGGGTTTCTCTGTGTAGCCTTGGCTGTCCTGGACTCCCTTTGTAGACCAGGCTGGCCTCGAACTCATAGCGATCCGCCTGCCTCTGCCTCCAGAGTGCTGGGATTAAAGACGTGCACTACTGTGCCTGGCTTGGCCTAAGAATCTTTAAAGGGTCAAGTTGACTAGCAACTAGGAATCCTTTAAAGGGCCAAGGGCACAAGATAAACCACACTAGTTTCTCCCATTAGTTTTAGCTACTAATTATGCACTTTCGAAGCTGCCTTGGGTGTTATCCCTGTAGCCACTATACCATTGTGATTTTGCTTCTCCATCCTTCCCTGTGTCTTTTCCCAGGTTCTCAGGTGCCTGGTGTGATCTCTCTGCGGATCTCTAAGAAGCACATCCACAACTGAGATAAGAACCTAACAGCGATGCTTCTTTTTCCTATAACTTGGGTACCACTTCCTTAATCTTTTATACTCCTAAACTTTCTTATCTTGTAGCATCTTGTATTCTGGAGTTCCTTGCTGAAGTCTCTTTTTTTAAATTTTTAATTAACTAATTTATTATGTATACACTGTTCTGTCCGCATGTACACCTGCATGCCACAAGAGATCACCAGGTCTCATTATAGATGGTTGTGAGCCACCATGTGGTTGCTGGGAATTGAACTCAGGACCTCTGGAAGAGCAGTGCTCTCAACCTCTGAGCCATCTCTCCAGCGCCCCCTTGCTGAAGCCTCTTAAATGGTGATACATGCCTTCAGTCTCAGCATTCGAGAGGCAAAGGCAGGTGGATGGAGTTTGAAACCACTTTGGTCTACATATTGAGTTCCAGGTCAGCCTGAGCTACATAGTGAGCCCTATCCACCCCTCTCCATATACAGGTAAAGGGATGGAGTTCAGGAGTAGAGTACTTGCCCAGCATCCATGAGGTCCTAGGTCAGTTCTTAATAGTGAAAGAATAAAGGACAGGGTCGGGGGGAGTTTCATCATGTAAAATTATAGATACTCATCAAAATGAAATACAATGCCAGGTATGTGGCTCATTCCTTAATTCCAGCACTTGAGAACCAGAGGTGGGAAGATCATGTGTAAAGGCCAATGTTAGCTATTGGATGAGATCCTTGAAACAAAAACAACCCCCCGTCCACCCCTCCCACCCCCCGGCAGGGAAGCACATGCCTTTGATCCCAGTTGGAGGCAGGCATATCTCTGTGAGTTCGAGGCCAGCCTGGTCTACAAAGCAAGTCTAGGATAGCCAAGACTATACAGAGGAATCCTGTCTCAAAACAAAACAAATCGAGTGTTAGGACAGCCAGGACTATTACACAGAGAAACTCCATCTTGAAAAAAACAAAAGCAAGGCCAGCACGGTGGTGGTGCAGGCCTGTAATCCCAGCACTGGTAAGCCAGAGGCAGGCGGATCTCTGTGAGTTCGAGGCCAGCCTGGTCTACAAAGTGAGTCCTGAACAGCCAGGGCTATTACACAGAGAAACCCTGTCTTGAAAAACTAAACCAAAACAATCCAAACCAAACCAAACAAACAAGCAAATAAATAACAACAAAAACAAAAAGGAACAAGAAAAAAATTTCCATTGCTAAAATGTCCTTGGCCTGAAGACACTATGTATGCTTGTTGACATAAAAAGAAAAAAGTATATATAAAGTTTTATTTTGTTGTTGCTGTTGTTTTGTTTTCTGTTGTTTTTTTTTCCCCCCTAGGGGAAAGCATACATGTAGCTGGAGAGATGGTTCATCTGTCAAGAGCACTTGCTCCTCTTCCAGAAAACCCAGGTTCACTTCCCAGACCCCACAGAGGGTGGTTTATAACTGCTTGTAACTTCAATTCCAGGGCATCCAATGTTCTCTTCTGCTCTCTACAAGCTCTGCATACGCTGAATGGGCATACACTTGGCACATACAAATCAAACAAGTAAGTCTTTCAAACCTGGGCAGTGGTGGAAGCACTCGGAAGGCAGAGGCAAGTGGATCTCTGAATTCAAGGCCAGCCTGGTCTACAGAACAGTTTTCAGGACAGCCATGTCTACACAGGAAAACTCTGTCTTGAAAAACCAAAATAAGTCTTTTTAAAAAGGAAAAGCAGGCCGGGCAGTGGTGGCACCCGCCTTAATCCCAGCACTTAGGAGGCAGTGGCAGGCGGATTGCTGTGAGTTCGAGGCCAGCCTGGTCTACAAAGTGAGTCTAGGATGGCCAAGGCTACCAAAGAAACCCTGTCTCGAAAATAAAAATAATAAAATAAATAAAAATAAAAGAAAGGAAAAGCAGGGCTGGAGAGATGGCTCAGAAGTTAAGAGCACTAGCTGCTTTTCCAAAGGCCCTAAGTTCAATTCTCAGCAACCACATGGTGGCTCACAGCCATCTATAATGTGATCTGATGCCCCATTCTGGCAGGCAGAGCACTATATACATAATAAATAAATAAATCTTTAAAAAAAAGAATAAAAAGAAAATACATAATTCAGTAATTCTTAAAGTATGCTGCCAGTAATAGTGGCTTTGTATGCACATGTGTGTGTTTTCTCATACCCTTCCCTTCTCAGTTTCCTAAGTTGGTTAAAAACCAAACTAAAATTTCACTAAAGGATGATGATGAAAATGTGCATTCTTGGTTCCTACCTCACTACAATTACTGATTTGGGATGAACCCAGAAAGTAGGGGTGGGGGGCACAGGGGTGTGTGTGAGGCGTTTACAACTGTTGGAGGCAGGATCTTGTGGTACAGCCCAGGCTCCTTCTGCCTCACCCTCCCAAGTGCTGAGAGTGCCGGGATTACAGGTGTGAACCACCACTACATCCAGAAACACCTGTATTCTAACAAGCCTCAGGAGCATGCCAGTGCCTGAGGCCTGCTGCATGACGCTATATAAAAGATCAGAGGCAGGATCTGAGGAACTCCAGCAAGGGGCCATTCACTGGGTGATGAAGATGTTTTCCCAGGAGCTCACACAGTTGTCAGCACTGCTGTGCTCATCTGAAACATCAGAAATTGGAGCGCAGAGAGGCAAAGTGACCGTTTCAAGCTCATACCGTTGGTAAATGGCAGAGCTGGGAGCTCAAAGTCAAGAACCTCAGCCTTCACTCACGGCTGAGCAGCGTGGACCAGCATTGCCAAGCAAAGCCATGGACACAACTAGTAGTGACAGGATAGTTTGAGGAGCACCTGGATGGTCCTTTTTTGTTTTTGTTTTTGTTTTTTGCATTGGTGTTTTACCTGCATGTATGTCTGTGAGAGGGTGTCAGATCCCCTGGAACTGGAGTTACAGACAGTTGCGAGCTGCCATGTGGGTGCTGGGAATTGAACTCAGAACCTCTGGAAGAGCAGCGAGTGCTCTTAACTACTGAGCCATCTCTCCAGCCCCGGTCCTATTATATTTGAGACAAGTTGTTACTATGTAGCCTTGGACAGCAGAGAACAAGCTCTATAGACCAGGCTGGCTTCAAACTCACAAAGATCTACCTGCTTCTGCCTCCTGAGTCCTTGGATTAAAGGCACCTGGCTAAAAAGTCTTTATTGTTTTTAAATTAAACTATAATTACATAATCCCCCCCCCCTTCCACTCCTTCCCAAGGATCCACCCTTTGCTTGTTCTCAAATTCATGATCTCTACATTATGTTTGACACTGGGTCTTGCTATGCTGCCCAGATTGGCCTCAAGATGTTGGGATCCACCAGATCTTCTGTCTCAACATCCTTATAGGTGGCTATAGGAGTGTCTCTGTGTTCAATTAGATATTCATCTATATTTTCCTTTTTTTTTTTTTTTTAATCTTTTTTTCGTCTCTTTAGGCAGGCTGGCCTCCGAAGTGCTGGGATTAAAGGCATGTGCCATTTACTCCTGGCTGTTGTTGAACCAGGTCATACCCTCCTTCTTTTTTTTTTTTTTTTTAAAGATTTATTTATTCATTATTATGTATACAGTGCTCTGCCTACATGTACATCTATAGGCCAGAAGAGGGCATCAGATCACATTATAGATGGCTGTGAGCCACCATGTGGTTGCTGGGAATTGAACTCCGGACCTCTGGAAGAGCAGGCGGCACTCTTAACCACTGAGCCATCTCTCCAGCCCCATACCCTCCTCCTCCTTCTTCTTCTTTTTTTTTTTTTTTTAATGTATTCATGTCTTATATATTACATCCTGACCACAGTTTCCCCTCCCTCCTTTCCTGCCAGCACCCTCTTCCCCATCTCCCCTGTCCCCCAGATCCACTCCTCTTCCATTCCCCTTCAGAAAAGGCCAGGCCTCCCAGGGAGATCAACCAGACACAGCATGTCAAATTGCAACAAGCCTAGGCACGTGCCCTCATATCAAGGCTGGATGAGGTACCCAGTAGAAAGAAAAGGGTCCCAAAAGCAGGCAAAAGAGTCAGAGACAACCTCAGCTCCCACCATTAGGAGTCCCACAGGAAGGGACACCAAGCTACACAACCATAACATATGCAGAAAACTAGGTCAGACCCATATAGCATACCTGACTGTGGGCTCAGCGTCTGTGAGGCCCTATGAGCCCAGGTTAGTTGATTCTAATTTTCTTGTGGTGTCCTTGACCCCTCTGGCTACTACAATCCTTTCCGCCCACTTTTCTGCAGGCTTCCCTGAGCTCCCCCTAGAGCACTGCCCTACCTTGAACAGTGGTAAAAGCCTCCCCTCCCTCCCTCTAGACAGCTGTGACTGTCTGCATCTGCCCCCGTCAGTTGCTGCATGAAGCCTCTCAGATGATGATTATGCTAGGCTCCAGTCCACATGTATAGCTGTGCGCCATTAGGAATCATCTCATTGACTTTTTTCCTTTTTCTTCTGGTGTTTGGTTCTATCCTGGCCTCTGGTACCTGGCCATCCAGGCAGTGTCAGGGATGAGCTCCCTCTTGTGGCTTGGGTCTCAAGTCGGACCACTCATTGGCTGGCCACTCCCACAAGTTCTGTGCCATCTTTACCCCAGAACATGTTGCAGGCAGGATAAATTGGTGGCTGAGTTGGTGTCCCATTTCCTCCACTTAAGGCCTTGCCTGGTTACAGAAGATGGCCAATTCAGGCTCTGTATCCCCCATTACTAGGAGTCTTCGCTAGGGTCACCCTTGCAGATTTCTGGGAGTTTCCATTGCACTAAGGTTCTACCTCACCACTGAAATACCCTGCCTCCCAATTCCAGTCATCTCTGTCAGTACTCTTCTTCTTCCATCCTGCCCCCACCTGATTCCTCCTGTTTCCATCCCTCCAAATCTATTCTATTTCCCCTTCTCAGGGACACCCACGTGTCTCCCCTTGAGCCCTCCTTTTTTTTTTTTTTTTTTTTTTTCTCTTTTTTCTCCTTTCCTTTTCTTTCTTTTCTTTTTTTTCTTTTTTCTTTTTTTCTTTTCTTTTTTTTTTTTTGAGACAGGGTTTCTCTGTGTAGCCTTGGCTGTCCTGGACTCACTTTGTAGACAGGCTGGCCTCGAACTCACAGCGATATGCCTGCCTCTGCCTCCCAAGTGCTGCAATTAAAGGCGTGAGCCACCACTCCTGGCCTTTTTTCTTTTCTTTCTTTCTTTCTTTTTTTTTTTTTTTTTTTTTTTTTTTTAATGGGGGTTCAAGACTGGATTTCTCTGTGTAGCCTTGGCTGTCCTGGAGCTCACTCTGGAGACACCAGACTGGCCTCAAACTCACTGAAATCCACCTGCCTCTGCCTCCCGAGTTCTGGGATTAAAGGTGTTTAACACCACTGCCTGGCTGAGCCCTTCTTGTTACTTAGTCTTTCTGGGTCTGTAGACTATAGCATGATTATCCTTTACTTAACAGCTAATGTCCGCTTATAAGTGAGTATATACCATGTTTGTCTTTCTGGGCCTGGGTTACCTCACTCAGGATTAAAAAAATAATAATAATTCCACCCATTTGCCTGCAAATTTCAGGTGAGATGAAAAAAAAAGAATATCCTTTTTTGTTTTTTAAAAAGATTTATTTATTTATTTATTTATTTATTACTGTGTATACAGTGTTCTGTCTGCATGTACACCTGCATACCAGAAGAGGGCATTAGATCACATTATAGATGGTTGTGAGCCACCATGTGGTTGCTGAGAATTGAACTCAGGACCTTTGGAAGAATAGGTGGTGCTCTTAACCACTGAGCCATCTCTCCAGGCCCTTGTTTTTATTTTTTTCTTCTTTTGTTTTTGTTTTTGTTTTTGTTTTTCAAGACAGGGTTTTTCTGTGTAGCCTTGGCTGTCCTGGACTCACTTTGTAGACCAGGCTGGCCTCAAGCTCACAGCGATGCACCTGCCTCTGCCTCCCAAGTGCTGGAATTAAAGGCGTATGCCACCATGCCCAGCTGATATTATTATTATTATTAGATGCATTTATTTATTATGTATATAGCATTCTGCCAGCATGTACACCTGCAGGCCAGAAGAGAATTACATTATAGATGGTTGTGAGCCACCATGTGGTTGCTGGGGATTGAACTCAGGACCTCTGGAAGAGCTACCAATGCTCTTAACCTCTGAGGCATCTTTCTAGCCCCATTATTACTTTTTTTAAAATTTTTTTGAGACCGGGTTTCTCTGTGTGGCCTCGGCTGTCCTGGACTAACTTTGTAGACCAGGCTGGCCTCCAACTCACAGTGATCCGCCTGCCTCTGCCTCCCAAGTGCTGGGATTAAAGGTGTGTGCCACCATGCCCGGCATTACTATTTTTAACAGCTGAGTAATACTCCATTATATATTTTTTTTAATCCATTCTTCAGTCGAGGGACATCTAGGCTGTTTCCAATGTCTTGTTATTACCAATAAAGCTTCTATGAACATAGGTGGGCAAGTGTCCCTGTGATAGGGTGGAGTATCCCTTATAGCCAGGTGTGGTATTGCTGGGTCTTGAGGTAGAGGTAGATCGAGTCTCAATTTTTGGAAATCATATTGATTTCCAAGGTAGCTGTGCAAATTTGCACTCCCACCATCAATGGAGGAGTGTTCCCCTTGCTCCACATCCTCTCCAGCATGTGCTGTCACTTGTGGTTTTGATATTAGCCATCCTGAGAGGTGTAAGATGGAATCTCAAAGTGGCTTTGATTTGCATTTCCCTGATGACTAAGGAAGTTGAATATTTAAGTGTTTTCTGGCCATTTGAGATTCTTGTGAAGAATTATGTTTAGGCCGGGTGGCGGTGGCAGTGGCGGCAGCACACACTTTAATCCCAGCACTTGGGAGGCAGAGGCCAGCCTGATCTACAAAGCAAATCCAGGACAGTGAAGGCTACACAGAGAAACCCTATCTGGAAAAACCAAAACCAAATAAGAATTCTGTTTAGATCTGTATCCCATTTTTAAAAATTGGGTTACTGGGTTTGGTGATGTCTAATTTCTTGAGTTCTTTTCATGTCTTGGATTCTAGCCCTCTGTCAGGTGTAGAGTTGGCAAAAATCCTTTTCCATTCTGTAGGCTGCCATTTTGTCCTGTAGATGGTGCCCTTTGCCTTACAGAAATTTTCAGTTTCATGAGGTCCCATTTATTCACTGTTGATCTTAGTGCCTGTGGCACTGGTGTTCTGTTGAGGAAGTTGTCCCCTATGACAATGCATTCAAGGCTCTTCCCCACTTTCTCTTCTATGAGTATCTTGGGGTAAGTCTAACCAAGCAAGTGAAAGGCTTGTATGATAAAAACTTTAAGAGATTGAAGAAATAAACTGAAGAACATATCAGAAGATGGAAAGATCTCCCACGTTCATGGATTGGTAGGATTTCAATGCAATCCCCACCCAAATTTCAACACAGTTTTTTACAGACCTTGAAAGAACAATATTTAACTTCACATGGAAAAACCAAAAGCCCAAGACAGTGAAAACAATCCTGTACAACAAAGGAATTTCCAGAGGTATCGCATGCCTGATTTGAAACTCTACTATGGAGCTAAGGTAATAAAACCCACATGTATTGGCATAAAAACAGACTTGTTGACCATTGGAATAAAGATGAAGACCCAGACATAAATTCACACACATACGGACACCTGATTTTTTTTTTTTTTTTTATGAAGAAGCCAGCAATATGCAATGGAATTCTTTTTAAACAGGATCTCATATAGGCTAAGTTGGCCTTGGCTTTCTATGTAGAAGACCGTGAACTCCTCCTGAGTGTACCGCCTCTGCCTCCCAAACACGGAGACTACAGGCTTATATCAGCACACCCTGCCTTTTAGATGATTGTTTTCCAGGGATAAGACTGAGAGTCCTAAACATCCTAGGCAAGTACTCTACCTCTGAGCTACAGCCCTAGTCCTCAGGGTCTCACTGTACGTCCCAGGTCAGGCAAGGACTTGTTTGCTTCTGTCTGCCAAGTGTTGGAATTACAGTTGCTCTGCTACACCTGTTCTGAAATACTTTCTTTGTATATTCACAGACACATATATTCCAAAATGGGCTAACATTAATTTTTCAGCTTCAGAGAGACTGCACAAAAAGTAAATGGATAAAATAAGCATTTATTAGAAGGGCATAAGGCTGAGAGAGAACTCCCTGAGACCAGCTCAAAAGTGGGAAACAGTGGGGGCTCCTTGGCGAAGTGGGGCAGGACTGTAGTTGTCCCCACTCCCCAGTGTGGCAGAGAGAGAAGGCCTGCTGCAGAGCTCACAGACGTGCGAGCTGCTCCTGTGCCCGTCGGCCAGCGTTTGCTGAGCAACCCAAGTCAGGGGAGGCGGCAGAGGAAGTCATGCAGAGGCAAGGCCAGGACCCCTGACATGGAGATTCCCAAGGTGTCAGAGATACAGGCGGCTTCCATGGCAAACTCTCGGTGTTTGTCACTGGTCTGGGAGAGCAAAGAAGAAGGGTTAGGCTTCCATCCCCAGGGCTCCCGAGGCCACCCACGGCCCTGGCCCGACGGACACAGACCTCCAGAGCAATGTTGTGGAAGGTGTTCACATAGGCAGCGCCGCCCAGCAGCCCTTCATACAGAACGATGACGAAGATGAGGTAGATGCTGGGCAGGAAGCCCAAACATACGTCTGCCAGCAGGAAGGCCAGGTTGAGGCACTGTGGGCAGAGGCAGGGGGAGGCCTGAGACTGGGCAACAGCACAGCAGGGAGGTAGCATCTCCCAGAGCTGCCTGGTAAAGGATACTGGTGAGGCAGAGGCCTGACAGGCCTGGGTAGGATCCCAGCGCCCAGCTGTGCCCTCGGACCCTGAGGTCTTGGTGGGCCTTCTCTGGCCCCATCCTCATCCTCACACACCTTTCCTTTGCACCTGTCACTCCCAGCCGGGAATGTCCCTCAACCTTCCCTCACTGGTGACTCTCAGCTTGGATCAGGGTCATCCCCACTGCCATCACTGGTTATCTCGTTTTCTTGCTTTTTGTTTCTTTTATAATGGCATGAACACCACAAATACTTAGACACACACACTCCCAACACACACACACTGCAAATCTAACATAGAAGCTTGTGCTTCATAGGCAAACGCGCTACCAGAGGCCTAAGCTCAGCACCCAAGGTCTCCCTGAATAGCCCCTGTTCTCTACCAGCTGCTGGGCTGAGACCAAGGGTCACTTGATAATGTCTGGAGACCTTCCTGGCTGTCTCAGGAGCATCTGGCCAAGGATACTGCTAAACACCCACAACGCACAAGCAACACAACAGAATTATCTAGCTGCAAATGTCAAGAGTATAAAAATTTGGACTGGAGAGCCGGGCGTGGTGGCGCACGCCTTTAATCCCAGCACTCGGGAGGCAGAGGCAGGCGGATCGTTGTAAGTTTGAGGCCAGCCTGGTCTACAAAGTGAGTCCAGGACAGCCAAGTCTACACAGAGAAACCCTGTCGCAAAAAAACCAAAAAAAAAAAAAAAAAAAAAAAAAAATTTTGTACTGGAAAGATGGCCCATTGGTTAATAGCACTTGCTGTTTTGCAAAACACCCACATGGTGGCTCTCAACTATCTGTAAATTCCAGTTCCAGAGGATGGCCCAGCGGCTAAGAGCACGGACTGCTCTTCCAGAGGTCCTGAGTTCAATTCCCAGCACTCACATGGCAGCTCACAACTGTCTGTAACTACAAGATCTGACACCCACAGACATACATGAAGGCAAAATACCAATGCATATAAAATAAAAATAAATAAATCTTAAAAAAAAGATAAGATTGTACAAAGGCTAGAAGCTTCCAGGACTCAGCCTAGGTTAGCAGATGGAAGCAGTAAGCCTCCCAGACAACTGAGTCAGGCAAATAAAAGATATAGTTATGGCTGGAGAGATGCTGGAGAGATGGCTCAGTGGTTAAGAGCATTGACTGCTCTTCCAGAGGTCCTGAGTTCAATTCCCAGCAACCACATGGTGGCTCACAACCATCTAAAATGTGATCTGATGCCCTCTTCTGGCCTGCAGGTGTACATGCAGCCAGAACACTGTATACATAATAAATAAAAATCTTAAAAAAAAAAAAAAAAAGATACAGTTACACTTGACTAATTGTATCCTACCTAACATGAAAGAAACCTGGGTTTTCACAGGTGTTAACAGTTGCCTCTGTCTGATGTGAAAATATGTTTCTTTGCATAATGTATTGGTAAATAATCATAAAATACATTGATTAAAATGTGGTACAAGCCAGGCTTGGGGCAAATACCCAAAATCCCAGTACTTGACACAGAAGCAGGAGGATCATCAAGTTCAAGACCAGTCTTGGCCGCACAGTGAGACCTGCCTTAAGAAACCAAAAGATTGGAGCTCAGTGGTTAAGAGCACTGGCTGCTTTTCCAAAGGACCTGGGTTCAATACCCAGCACCCACACGGCAGTTCACAACCATCTGTAGCTCTAGTTTCAGAGGATCCTGTGTCCTCTTCTGGCTTTTGTAGACACTGGATGTATGTGGTACATGCACATACATGCAGGCAAAACGCCCATACTCGTAAAAACTCAATACAAACAGGAGGAGTGGGTGTCTGGCAATACGGCTCAGCAGGTAGAGACATTTGCTGTGCAAGCCTAACAGCATGAGTCTGAGTCCCAAAGCCCAGTAGAAGGAGAGAACAGACTCCTAAAAGTTTCTCCCTGGCTTCCACATTCATGACAGTATATGCACACTCTTGTGCACACACACACATAACTACAAGTCATACATATAATAAAAATACATAAATATTTGTTCTAAAAAAGATAAATGAATCAAGGGTTAGGGTAGGGCATGGTAACACAGGCCTATAATCCCAAGTACTGAGGCTAAGACAGGAGAATTAAACATTCCAGACTTATGTGTTTCAGCGGGAGGTTCAAGGCTAGCCTTATAATGAAGACTTAGCCTCCCGGGGCTGGAGAGATGGCTCAGTGGTTAAGAGCACTAGCTCTTCTTCCAGAGGTCCTGAGTCCAATTCCTGGCAACCACACGTTGGCTCACAACCATCTATAGTGAGATCTGCTGCCCTCTTCTGGCACAGTTTGGGCTGATGAGGTGGCTCAGTGGGCACAGGCACTTGTTTCCAAACCTGATGACCAGAATCTGATCCTTAAAAAAAAAAAAAAAAAAAAAAAGCGCCGGGCGTGGTGGCGCACGCCTTTAATCCCTGCACTCGGGAGGCAGAGGCAGACGGATCGCTGTGAGTTCGAGGCCAGCCGGGTCTACAAAGTGAGTCCAGGATGGCCAAGGCTACACAGAGAAACCCTGTCTCAAAAAACCAAAAAAAAAAAAAAAAAGAATCTGATCCTTAGACCAATACATGGAAGAAGAGAACCAATCTTGCAAGTTGTCCTCCGACCTCCATACACATGGCAAGTGCCTTCCTCCCACCAATAAACAAATATAAATCTAATTACAATTTTTTTGTTGTGGTTTTTCTTAAATTACAATTTTGTTTGTTTGTTTGAGACAGGGTTTCTCTGTGTAGTGTTGGCTGTGCTGGGCTCCCTCTATAGATCAGGCTGGCCTCCAACTCATAGCGATCCACCTGCCTCTGCCTCCCTAGTGCTGGGATTAAAGGCGTGTGCTACCATGCCCAGCTCCTAATTATACTTTTTAAAAATATTTATTTATTTATTATGTATACAGTGCTCTGCTTGCATGTACACATGAAGACCAGAAGTGGGCACCAGATTTCATTACAGATAGTTGTGGGCCACCATGTTGTTAGCTAGGATTTGAACTCAGCACCTTTGGAAGAGTAGGCAGTGCTCTTAACCTCTGAGCCATCTCTCCAGCTCCTAATTACAATTTTTTAAACAGCAAAAATAAATAATAAAAGTTAGAAGAAGGGTTAAGACATAGCTCAGTGACAGCACTGACCTAGCATGTACGAGGCCCTGGGTCCAATCACAATGACAACAAAAACAAACAACAAAAGGCCAGGCATGGAGGGACAAGCCTTTAATGCCAGCATTCATGAGGCAGATCTGTGAGCTCCAGGCCAGCCACAGCTACACAGTGTGTGAGCGCCTGTCTCAAAAAACAAAGAAAAAAAAACTAGAAAATAAAACAAACAACAACAAAGCCAAACTAATTAAAATAGTAGCTTTTTCTACATGTTGCTGTAGAAACACCTTGAAAAATAGGTATGGCTCGATCTATTAAATATTTTAATTTTTGCAGTACTAGAGATGGAAGCCACAGCCTCATACAGGCTAGGCAAACACTCTGCCCCTGAAGCACACCTCCTGTTCCACCACATCTGACTTCTTGATAGGGAAACTGATGATCATTAGACGTTCAGAGACCTGCTCAGAGTCACACAGCTGTTCAGAATAGAACCTTGCATCGAGTATGACTGGCTCCAGATGCCACTACACAGTTCATAAGGAACCTGGTGGCCTTTAGGGCTATCCTTAGGAATGCTGGAGTACGCTACCACCTGCTGCTATGTAAGGAATGCTGGGAGATGGAATGGGAGCAGGAGGACAGGGCGGGGACTCAGTACCTGCAGCAGGGCCAGGACCCAGGTAAAACGGAGTCGGCAACATTGGAGAGAAGAGCGGGAGGCGAACACACCGGCCTGGTACAGCATCTGGTACCTGAGGTGGGGGCAGGGAGGAGGAAGCTCCTCTGGGTGCCTCTGGGGTCAACCCCCAGCGCCCGACCATCAAGGGATCCTCCCAGGTCACTGCCCACCTGCCAACTTCGCTCACCATCGGTACTGCTGAGCATGGCTTAGGGATGTGTTCCGGAAAAACAGGAGCTCAAACTGTAGCAAAACCCAGACAAGTGGAGATTTGTGGAGCCTCAGTCTTATTTCTCCTCCCACACCCCCTTCCCAGCATCCCTCACTCACAAGTCCCTGGTTGATAAAGTATTCTGCAAAGTAGACCAGCACCAGGGGGATGATGTGTCGCAAGAGGCCCTGGAAGAGTCGGAAGATGTAAGTGGGGGGCAGGAGGGAGGCAGAGGATCCTCATGGGGCGCCCACGGCCACCGTCCAAACCTTGAATACTGTCCACCTTTCCTGGAGGGAGAGGTCCCAGCTGGAACCTACAGGGCAGGGAGAGAGGGGGAGGAAGCTGTACACTCAATGCCTCGCTAGGTGCCAACATGCAGCAAGCAACCAGCCATCACAGCAGTGTGCACCGATTTAAATGCCTCTGGGTTGCACACTTAGTAGTCCCTAAAATGGTAAACTTCAAGCTATGTATGTATGCGTGTGCGCATACATATACATACATATGTACATACATACACACACATGTATACACACATATGTACATACATATTTAACTGACTAAACATGTAGATCAGTGCACAGCTGTTATCAGCTGACTCCACCCAGACTCTCTGGCTCTGCTCTCTGTTTCTGAGGACATTGTTTTGCGTCCTGTAACAGTGTTCTCATTTCTTCACTTGGAGCGTCACTATTGCCTGCATCGGAATGTCTGGCATGCGAGTCAGCATTTAGTAAGTAAACATGACTGCTTTGACCCAAGCCTGTACACCCAGAAGCCTGTTCCCCTCATCTGTGTCCACTGTTGGGACTAAAACCCCAAGGGAAAAGTGACCCCGGGAGGGCCTCCGGCTCCTACCTGGCTTTGACTCTGGCGTCTCAGCGCCTATGAGAGGCTGCCGGGCAGCGGTCTCTGCTTCCTCTTCCCCTCCAGGGTCCTGGGTTTCAGGAGATGTGAGCAAGAAGAAATAGCTGGCATGGCAGAGAAAAACAACAGAAAGGCCCCGAGGCCTCTTTACATCTGTGTGTTTCTACAGATGGGGAACCCCCAGCCTCTAAGGTACCCAATCCTGTGCTGTGCAAGCTTCAAGTGTTGACCTGGCTGCTCTTGTCTCCTTCCCACTCCTGTGAACTCTCCCACTTCACAGGTCCCTCTCATATTCCTGTCTTTCTGGTTTGTTTTGTGACTCACTGAGTTTAACCAGGTCTGCATGATCATGGGCTTTTTTTTTTTTTTTTTTTAAATATTTATTTATTTATTATGTATGCAGTGTCCCCCCCATGTATGCTTGCATGCCAGAAGAGGGCACCAGATCACATTATAGATGGTTGTGAGCTACCATGTGGTTGCTAGGAATTGAACTTAGGACCTTAGGAAGAGCAGATAGTGCTCTTTTTTTTTCTTTCCCCTTTTTTTATTATTAATTTATTCAAATTACATCTCAGTTGTTAGCCCATCCCTTGTATTCTCCCGTTCCTCCCTCCTTCCCTCCATCCTTCCCTCCTGCTACCCCCCCACCCCCCCCCCGCAGATAGTGCTCTTAACCTCTGAGCCATCTCTCCAGCCTGGGCTTTATTTCTTTATTTAGGTTTTTTTTTTTTTTTTTGAAACAGGGTCTCACTATGTGGCTCTGGCTGGCCTGGAGCTCAGCATGTATGCCAGGTTGGCCTCAAACTCATAGAGAGTCTCCTGCCTCGGCCTCCTGAGTGCTTGGAGTAAAGGCGCTTGCCTTTATTTCCAGTTATCTAATTTATTTTCTGAGCCAGGGTCTCTATGTGTATCCAAGGCAGGCTTCAAACACGTGATCCCTCGGCTTCAGTCTCCCAGGTGTTCTGGATTATGAGTGTTTAACATCACACACGTCTTGACTCCCTTTTTTCTACATGTCCTCATCCTTGTAGGAGGCCTCCGGATCTTAGCATGACTGACTCCATGATGGAAATGCCATTCAGACTACAAAACTCAGCATGTGGACAGTACCACCAGCCAAAACGAAAACAAAGGCCTGATCCATCAAAGGCCGGAGCTCTGGGGAAGTCTCTAGATGCACTAACCATGCTCTCTGGCTTCTGTTGTTCTGCTTCTGGCTAACTGTTCTTGTTAACTGAAGTATGTCTACCCAGACCTTGGTTTTTTTTTTTTTTTTTTTGTACTTAAAAGCTCATCCTGGTAAATGCTCTACACTACACCAGATACCAAGCACCTACTGTAGTCGCTGGCCAGCTAATGAAGACTTCCTATTGGCTTAAACCCATTTCTAAGCAGGCTTCTTTGTTGGACACCTCCCAACAGCCCTAAGCTATAGCATGATCTGCTTGCCTCTGCTTCCTGAGTGCTAGAATTAAAGGCGTACACCACTATGCCTGGCTTAATAGTGCTTTCTAAAACACAAACACAGACGGGTGTGGTGGCGCACGCCTTTAAGCCCAGCACTCGGGAGGTAGAGGCAGGTGGATCTCTGATGAGTTTGAGCCTGGTCTACAAAGCAAGTCCAGGACAGCCAAGGCTACACAGAGAGACCCTGTCTCGAAAAACAAACAAACAAAACAACAACAACAAAAAAATCACAAACATACACAGAACAAACGCACTCAAGTGTCCTAAGTCCTAATCCAGGTCCCAGGAGCCTCTCTGTGCTGATGCCTCACATTCATCAACTGCTATGGGACAGAGACACCCAAGTGTCAGGGCTGAAGCTGTCCAGAGTCACATAGCTGACCCACGTCCGCTCTGGGGACTCAAATTGAGGGCTGTCGAGAGAGAGAGTCCAGAATCCACAGGGTCCCACAACAAGGCTGAAGAGATTGGAGGGTTGGATCAGGATCAAGCTCCTCCCCTCGTCTTTCACCCTTTGGGCCCACGGACACTCACCTGGCTAGCAACAGAACAGGGATCCCCAACATAGAAAGCAGGGTGTGCTGAGGGGAGAGGCCTGCCTGGGTGAGTCCCAGGTAAGACAGCGCTCCAAGAAGCCCTGCACCCCCAGTACCGGAGGACCACCAGGAGATCACAGCCCTGAGGACAACACAGCAGCATTTAGGAAGATGGAAGGGAGTAGGGGTCACCCCTCTCCCCGTGTCCTTCCTGCCCAGGCTGCTTACCTGGGGTAGAAGGCTGTGAGAGAGAGAAAGGTCACCTCTCCTAGACCTGATGAGATGCTGGCCAAAACGACGCCTGGGAAGATGACAAGCATACGGTGGCCTTTAACTGAAAGCCATGGTCCCCCATGATTTGCTTACAGCCTCATCTCCATCAGCTCCTCGAGGCTAAAAATAGATCTGTCACTGAACAGACTGGACAGGAGAGGGTCTCCTCTCTGAGACTGTATGCCCGTCTTTATCCTCCCAGCTATTCAACCCTGCTCAGCCCAATCTATACTCAGTTCAGCCATTTCTTCCTACTGTCATCCTTTAAATTGTTCTCAGAGCCAGCTCCTTGCTGGGGGAGCTTTACAAGGTTTGTTTGGGAGACAAAGCCTGAGCATTTAGTCCAGGCTGGCCTGGAACTTGCCATGTAGATCAGCCTGGTCTGCCCCGACCCGCTTCTCTTTTTCATTTGAGACAGGGTTTCACTGTGCAGCTTATGGTAGCCTTGAACTTACTATGAGGCCCAGACTAACCCCACATTCAGTCCTCCTACTTCAGTCTCCCAAGGGTGTGTATGAGTGCACACCCCCACACACAGACACACACACACACAGACAGACACACACAGACACACATACACAGACACACACACAGACACAGACACACACACACACAGACACACAGACAACCCCCCACACAGACACACAGACACACACACACACACAGACACAGGCACACACACACAAACACAGACACACACACACACAGACACACACACAGACACACACAAACACAGACACACACACAGACACAGACACACACAGACACAGACATACACAGACACACAGACACACAAACACAGACACACACACACACACACGGACACACATAGACACACACAAACACAGACACACAGACACAGACACACACACACAGACACAGACACAGACACACAGACACACACACACACACAGACACACACAAACACAGACACACAGACACACACACACAGACAGACACACACACATACACAGACACAGACACACAGACACACAGACACACACACACACACACACACACACAGACACACCCCACTAGCAGTCTCCTAGGGTTACAGACATATCCTTTTACTCTGGGAAGCTGGAGCGACTATCCCCCAGCACACGGCTGAAGCATCTAAGTTCCCACCCACCTCTCATAGCTGCATACTCACCACAGAGGCTTAGCCCTACTGAGTGAGAAAAGGCGACCAGGAGAAAGCTTCCAGCAGAACAAACTCCACTGACGAGCACCCGGGGGCTGAGAAGAGATGCGGGGGGGTGGGGATCTCAGAAGGCCATGTCCAGGCTCCCACTCCCTCCCCACTCTGCCTTCCTCCTGCCACCCTGACCCAGACCTGTAGGGCAGCAAATGAAGGCCAAGAGGAGCCAGGAGTTTGATGACGAGGGTGGGAAGGATGTCTGCTAGGAGCACTGCCTGAGACAGGAGAACACAGTTCAGAGCCTTGACCCTCCCAGAGACAACCTTCCCAGCCCAGGCCTGGAGCCAGCCAATGAGACCTGCTGTAAGTTCAGGCTCTGGAGTTAGGGGTTTGTTGCCAGCTCTGGGGCTCCTCCGACGGCTGTCAAGGCATTTACAGGCTCTGAGCTTCCGTCTCCTCATCCCCAACGGGGAAGCTTGCAGTGCCTAGTTCACAGAGCTATGGTGAAGGTCACCTGAGCTGATATTTACCCTTTACAAAAAGGCCTCCCAGTAACGGGCAGTACTGATCACTGTAATTCTGACAGTCCTGGCTGGACACATAGGAAATGGGGGTGCAAAGGCATAGATCAGGGGCCTACGTGGGTACTCACAGCTGTGGAGATTGAGTTGCAATCAAACCGAGACGAACTGTTGTGGGGCATGGGTGTTGGGCCTGGCTCCACCTATGGGACAGAAGAAAGTCTTTCCTACACAGAGGCAGGAGGCTAAACAAGGCCTGGTCCCAGCTCTGCCCTAACTTGACAGGTAGCTGGGGGTAGGCGTGGGCTTCTTGGGGCCTTAGTTTTTCTATGTGTATCATGAAGGAGAACATTTGTAAACATCCGACCCAGAGGCCAGAGATAGCATAACATAGCTAAGAGCATTCATATAGAAATCTGGGGTTCTGGAAAAAAATCTCATCTTGGGTCAAATTCCCTATTGAACCTGCAAAGTGGGGGCTGCTTCTCTTAGGGCATGCGTATTCTAGCTCTCTAAGACAAGGAGTTCTGCGCCAGGCTGATTTTTGCCTGCCAGGAACATTTGTAACATCTGGAGCCACTCTTCGTTGTCACTTTTTGGTTAGTGGGTGGAGACTCGGGATGCTACTAAACACCCAGGATACGCAGTATAGACGTACAACAGTCACCTAGCCCCAAGTGCCAACAGAGGCCAGGTGACAAGACACACCACAAAATAAGGTCTTACCCAGCTAGGTATTTGAGTTTACCAACCTGGTACCCGTTGCTCTCTTTATAATCACCCCCCTCCCCATGAGGATATGGGGGACTAAGAACTTTAGCTCCCGTACCCCACCCATGGCTACTGCATGAGTTTTCCAGGGGACCTCCAGCTCCAGATGAGTCCCTAGTGTGGCCACGGGGACTAAGCACAGGGTGGTGCTGAGAGGGCTTCACTTACGTGGCTCTGGTTTCCAGATGCCTGCTCCTGCTTCAGGATGTCATGGGCAGCACTCAGCATCACCACATATGAGAAGTTATTGCAGAGCCCCAGGATCCTAGAATGAGGGCAGATCTTCACTCCATGCCCTCCTGTCCACCCATAGTCCTTACAGATCTCTCCCTTACCTGCACCCTTCAACCCCCCCCCCCCCCCCCCTTTTTTTTCTCTCCACCATCAGTGTCAGGGTTTGAAACAGAGGCTTTGAGATTAGAGCGACACCCGCCCCCACGCTGCCAAGCACCAAGACCTCTACTGGAAGGTATACCTGAGCACTCTTCCCGTCCCTCCCCCCAAGAGACAGGGTTTCTCTGTGTAGCCTTGGCTGTCCTGGACTCGCTTTGTAGACCAAAGCCTCGAACTCACAGCGACCCGCCTGCCTCTGCCTCCCAAATGCTGGGATTAAAAGCATGCGCCACTACACCCGGCTCCTCAGGCATTTTTCATCCACTGACACACTATGGGTCAATAAAGATACCCCACAGCCTTGAAACCCAAGTCAGTTGCTTCCTACTTCTGTGGCCTTAGTGTATTCCTATGTAAAAACTGGGGACAAACTTTCACCTGCTGATCTCCAAGAGTGCTAGAGGAATCAAAATAATACCAGGGCTCCTTCTGATTCATAAAACATACTGCTCTTATTTTCATTTCCCGGACTGTGCTCGGCACTAGGAAAAAGCAAATAGGCTGGAGACAGACCTCACTTGTAGAGCAGAGCACGGAAGGCCCTACTTTTAATACCCTGTCCTGCAAACAAAATCAAGTGAGCCAGGCATGGTGCTACACACAGGGCCTATAACCGCAGCACCTGGACGGCAAAAGCAGGAGGATTAGAAATACAAGATAAGCTGCCCTGGGAGACATAAGACCTTTCCATAAAAATAAAATAAAATAAAGTAAAACAAAGCTGCAAGTGAATTGGTTTGGAGGAAAACTTTTAAGAACACTACAGGTGGTGCGAGCGGCTCTGACCAATAGGTGATTGGTGGTATTCTAATGGAATTTGGAAGTTTACAGTTGACTCTGTATTTGTGGGTTCAATTCCCTCCCTCTCTGCTCCAGTCGCATTTTTATTTTTGCACAACTCTCAGAGCACTTACCAGAAGCCCACTGCATTCTTCCAATGGGCACTCGGACCACCCAATGGAGGGGCCTGGGGCTCTGAGTCGGTCTCCTCCCCTAGAAGGAAGAGAAGGCATGGTGTGTATGTGTGTGTGTGTCCTGTTGCGGGGAGCTGGGTCAGTATGGGGCAAAGGCCGTCACTCTCAAGACAACCGACAGAGTACTCACTTTCAGAATCTTCAAGGCGCCTCCACGAGCCCGCAGAGCTCTCCATAGCATTGATTTAGGGTTCCCCGAAAGGACCCAAAGTCAGTGTGTGTTCGGAGTTGGCTTCAAGGTGAGAGTCTGGGACAGGTGGGTGCGAAGGATCAACGCCCCGTGGTCAGTCCCAGGTCCCGCTGTCTGCTACACAGGGCTCTCTATCAACAGACCCCCCAGATCTCCAGCGCCTGTCCAACCACGCCCCACCCGCTGGACCCCGCCCCCAGCCCCTCTAAAACAAAGCCCCCGCCCCCAGGCCTGTACCTTTAAGAGCAGCTGAGCTCGCCGCAAGGTGGAATAGCAGATTGCAGAGTCACGTGACAGCAACAGTGGCTCTCCCATCACGTGCTTGGAGGTTGCTTCCCTATTTCCGGGTCCTCTTTTTGCCTTTGGCCTTGTCAAATTTGGAGAGTGGAAAATGGAGAGTTCGGGAGAACTCTGGAAGCACTGATTTTGAACTGGAGCTGGTGGGAGCCACAAGTACAGCCATGAAAAGCGGCACTCTAGACGCCGACGAAATCTGCCAGTACTAGTCATGGCGCGGGAAGCTTCAGCTTCTGTCCTGCTGCCCTGAGTTGCCTGAAACAAATATGGCTACTTTCCTCCTGCTGTCCCACGACCCACCCAACTTCCCAAGGACAAGTTCTGCTTGGAAGCAAAGGCGACCAGCCTCAGGTCTTATCTGTTGTTCTTACAGCCTGTGGTAAAGATCTAGAAGAAGCAGCTGGGAGGTAGCTTAGAGTAGAACAATTGCTTAGAAAGCTCAAAGATAAACACCCACCAAACAGGTTCTATGAATTATCTACGTCAGTATTCAAGACGTTAAGAAACTCCTTTTGCCATATTATCCCAGAACCAACAAATACCACGAAAGTAGTCCAACCCCCTGGCCCCTCCCCCAGTGTTAACCAAGGATCCTGCATGAGACCTTTAGGTGACTTTAGAGACCCAGCCAGCAGTAAGAAATAGAGCAGAGGTGCTGAATTCGCTGAGCAAGCTGCTATGGGCGTTCTTCCTGTTCGGTGATGTCAGCCTGTAGTCCTAGTTGGACTTTAGGAGAACTAGGCTAGGAGGGCAGTTAGAACACGTCACCTCACCTAGTCCCAAATAAAGAGTCCTTTACCTTCCTCTCGGTGGTAGGGCAGCATCTTGACCATTCCTCATCAAGCCTGTTTCTCTGCTATGGCTTCTAGCAGCCTCTGCCCACTTCTACCAGCTTTTCCCACCCACCGCTCATTAAGATTGCTGTTTGAAGTACGCCCTACTATGGTGTTCTTCCTAGATCACTCAGCCGTTGAGGAAAGGGATTCTTACTACCCCCGCAGGCTCTAGACATTCTGCAGCCTCTGTCCTGAAGAAGCTCACAGTAAGCTGTGAGTGACAAATGACCACAGTACAGAATAACCACGGGTGAGGACATGGCCATTGGAGCCAGCAATCCTGGACCTTTCATCCACAGAGAAGTGTTAATGACGTGGAAGTGGGAAGCCAGAACTTCCACTGGTCCTATCCGACTCCTACTTCTCCTCAGAGAAATCAGGAACCACAAACCCTAGCTTCCTCTCACAGATGGCTGTGGCTTGGAGGAGACGGAAATGGCTGAGGTGTGAATACAAGACCTGAGTCACTCAGGCTGCACTTGCCACATGCCCCCTCCCCCATGCGCAGTTCTGAGGTCTCCTGTTCCCACCTTTTTTTTTTCTTTCTGACCTGATCCTCTCCCCTTTAGCTCCAGAAGTGCACCTGGTTCTGAGTCACCTGCACACTGTACAGCCATTCTCACTATCCTCCCACCCCCCCCCCCCCCACGTCTGTCATGAAGTCATCCATGAGCCTGGGGGAGGTGCACAGGGCCTGGGGTGGACATACGTCAGGGAGAGACAGGGGAAGAGGAAGTGTCTTGGGTGCTGCGGAGGACTGGCTTGCATTAGTGGGTGGGGACGGATGGTCATTGTGAGCTTTCTGGACACGCAGAGACCTACAGGATGGATTTTCTCCGGCTTCACCTCCCTGGGCTGCATCAGGCCTTGAGGGGAGCACTGGTGAGAGGGGCAAAGAGATACCAGAGACTTCAACGCATTTGTTGTAGTCTCACCTTTCCTCCTCCCTTGGAGCCACTCCTCAAGCTTGAGGTCCCTTTCCTACAGTCAGCCAGACTCCTAACCCAGTCTTTCCCGGGTTTTAGTCTCCCACCTCCATACTCACATGCAAGGCACCTAGGCTAGGCCCTGTCTTGGTCCTTTAGCAGATTTCCAGATCCCATATTTCTTACCTGGGCTTTGTTGGTGTCGTGCCTGTTGGGAAGGGGCTAATCTTCCCCTGAATGCCTTCACTTCTCTTTCTTTTCTTCTAGGATTCCCTCAATGCTTTTGTGTCCTACCTCATAGGAGATACAGTCCCCACGGTAGCGAGGGAGCCGCAAGCAGCTGAGGAACTGGGGGAGCTGGCTGCGGGAGATCCAGGGAAAGTGGTAGAGGAGGAAGCCCAGGAGGGACTGAAGGGACTTGGAAGTGGCCAGAGCAAGGGGGTAGAAGCACCTAAAGCGACTATAAGATGCCAAGAAGGAAGTTTAGCTGGCGAACAGACCTGGGGGTGGAGAGCAGACAGCTCTGCAAGGCCCCAAGGAGAAAGGCAGGACACTGGGTCCAGGAAGGCAGCTGAGGGGGCCAGGAGCCAGGAGCCAAGTGTTCCATGGAAGCCCGAGGCTGGGTCTGGGGTTCACAGAGACAGGAGCAGCAATAGACCCCAGGAACTCTGGGAGCAAGGTGAGGAGGAAGTGAGCAGTGGGGAGCTACTGAGAACCTATGAACAGGAGGAAAGAAAGGGGGAGGTGGTCAGAGCAGCAGAGCCAGGGATGGCCAGGGGGGTGGAGTCACAGCCAACCTGGCACAAGGAGCCTGAGGGGAATGCTGGTACTGATGGGCAGAATGTAGCAAAGGACAGCAAAGAAACAGACTGGGTGGCCAAGGAGGTAGCTGCTGAGACAGACTCGGTGACCAAGGAGGTAGCCGCTGAGACAGACTTGGTGACCAAGGAGGTAGCCGCTGAGACAGACTCGGTGACCAAGGAAGTAGCCACTGAGACAGACTGGGTGACCAAGGAGGTAGCTGCTGAGACAGACTCGGTGACCAAGGAGGTAGCTGCTGAGACAGACTCGGTGACCAAGGAGGTAGCCGCTGAGACAGACTGGGTGACCAAGGAGGTAGCCACTGAGACAGACACGGTGACCAAGGATGTAGCCGCTGAGACAGACTCGGTGACCAAGGATGTAGCCGCTGAGACATACTCGGTGACCAAGGATGTAGCCGCTGAGACAGACTCGGTGACCAAGGATGTAGCCGCTGAGACAGACTCGGTGACCAAGGATGTAGCCGCTGAGACATACTCGGTGACCAAGGATGTAGCCGCTGAGACATACTCGGTGACCAAGGATGTAGCCGTTGAAGTGGAGGGGTTTGGGGCCAGAGAGGCTGATGAAGAAGAGGAGAGGATGGTCTCCGTGAAGGATAGCCTTAGTGCAAGGGCACAGGGGACACAGTGCCCAGGGGCAGAACCTGAGGACTGGGCCGTATTGGGTAGAGAGGCCTGGACAGTCTCAGGCAGGGAGGAGGCTGAGAGCCTAGGAATTCAGGAGGCAGAATATAGGCCAGACTCAGGAGACAACATCGCAGAAGCTACAGGGAGACTCTGGGTCCTAGAGGAGGCTTGCAAGGGAGACCAGCAGGATGAGCCTGATGAGAAGAGAGAGGCTCAAGTTAGGCTTCTACCCCAGACCCTGGAGACCGAGAGAACCGAACAGACGACTGAAGGCCAGCTAGCAGGGAGGGAGGCTGTGGGAGGCCAGGAGATAGGGGACAGTCTTGAGGATGACGGGAGGCAAGACTCAGCAATGGGGAGTGATGGGGGGAATCTGGAAGAGAGGATGCAGGCAGAAGAGTCCCCCAGGGAGGAAGGGAGCTACCTGGCCACAGAGGCTATGCTAGTCCTGGCCAAGGAGGTTACAGATAAGCCTGACTGGGAAGAATCTCCAGAAGCCAGGCCGGAGGAACTGTTTATGGGAGAGAAGATTGAGGCAGCCCAGATGAGAGCAGAGGTATTGAAAGCAGAGGTCGCTGAAGGACAGGACTCTGAGCTGATGAGGGGTTCCCAGACCTTGACTCCTCAACTTGAGGAAGGGCAGGAGGGTCAGGAAGAGACTAGGAGAGCTCCAGACCCGAGCCCAGAGGGGACGCTATGCTTGGAGGAATATCCCAGGCCTGTGGAGTTTACAGGTCCTGAGTTAGAAGCCTGGGGAAGCTGGAGAAGGGATGCGGACAGCAGAAATATCCAGAAGGTAAAAGCAGATGTTGAAGCAGGTGAGGCAGAGACCGCTACAGGGCCAGCTGTGGAGATCCAGACTGAAGGAGGCCAGGAGGCCCAACACCCAGAAACCCCAGGGTGGGGAGCAGAGGAGGCACTGGCCTCCATAGCAGTGAACCAGGAGCTGGAAGGAAGCCAAGGAGCCGAGACAGGGCCAGGCCAGTCAGTGGGAGGATCTGAGCTCACAGAAAACAAGGCTAGTGAGGGGGAGGCTGCAGAGCTTTGGGGAGCAGACGGAACGTGCGGGAAGGATAGGCTAGAGGAGGAGGCTCCGAGCCCGCAGGACAGAGAGGATACGCAGACTACTAGTTCTTTGGCTGCCGAGATTATCGTGGGTATCAGGACTGTCGGGGCTGAGGAAGAGCTAAGATGGGAAGCTGGGATAGCTCCAGAAAGGGGGGCTGGGGGAGGCACGGAGCTGGAGGACGCTACAGAGAGGCAGAGTGGGCAAGGAGTTGGCTTGGAGGGTTCAGCAGAGGAGGAGGTGTCCGCCTACGAAATCCAAGAGAGTGGTGGAACTGGAGAGGAAGAAGAGGCAGCGATGGGGACATCTGTGATGGCAGAAGGGCTAAGGGGGGTGGATGGTGTGACCGGAAGCTCCCAGGCAGAGAAAGCAGAGGGGCTTCTGGGACATCAGAGGCTCCTGGAAGAAGAGGCTGGAAGAGCGCAATCAACGGAGTCGGGGGACCAAAGTTCCAAGAGAGAGCCACAAGATGTGGAAGACGCTGTGAGCGAAGGACAGAGTGCAAAGATCCAGGAGGCCGATCCGGAAGCTCTGGAGGACTCTTCCGGCCTGGAGAGGCAGCAGTCACACCAGATCCCCACACTAGCTGTGCCTGAGTCAGCCTCTGAGTCAGCTGAGGCCACAGCAGGTGCCCCAGGGGGTGCTCACGGCAGCTGGAATGAGGTGAGGGCTCCAGCAGGACCCTAAGAGAGACAGGCAGAATCTGGAAGTCAGCTCCTCACAGTCCTCTGTCTCCCTTACCCTGCAGGACCTGCTCCCTGGGTCCCGCCTGGATGTCTCTGTCCCCCGGAGCCGCGTGCTTCTCTCACGAAGTTCCTCACGGCGGCGCTCAAGGCCCTCTTTGCGTCGTATCTCTGCTCCTGAACCGCACCATGACCCTCCCAGCCCCCAACCCCAGGAGGAGCCGGCATTGTCATTCCCCGAGCAGTCACTTCCCCAATTTGTAGAAACTCCAGAGCTAAGTGCCACAAGGCCCGAAGGGACCCCAGTGCCAGCCAGGAGAAAAATGCTGGGACATGGGTAGGCACGGGGCACTACACTCGGCATGGTCAGGAGGCTGTGGGCACCTGGGGTCCAAGCTCACATGAATCCTTTCTTTCCACAGGTTTGGCTTTGCTCATCCTGGCATGATGCGGGAGCTGCAAGCCCGACTGGGCAAGCCAAAGCCACAGTGACGTGGGCCTAGAGCCCTTGTGAGTCAAGCCTGCTAAGGGAGGATCAGAAGGCTCCTCTGGACCCTGGTCACCCTCGACTCCCTCGGACACTGGAAGACATCTTTTTCACCCTCTGGGACTCAGCCTAAATCGGATGTTTATGCAGACCTTGACTCTAAGAAGTCTGATTTCCCCAGTGTGAGCTGCTGGAGATCCTTTCCTATCTGCCTCAGCTGCTCAGGAGACTACAAGGAAGGGAGGCCTGTGGAGACTATCCCCTCCTTAATCTCCTTGTGTCATCACCCCCTACTTACCCCACAGGGAGCTGTGTAAGATAACACACCTCTGGGCTGGAAGCCAGCCCCAAAAGGAAAAGAGGTTCAAGGGGCCCAAGGGCACCGCTTGGAGTCGGCAGCTGGCCGTGGGCAGCAAGCAGACCAGTTGCTTTGAGTTTCCAAAATGACAACTCGATATCACAAGTCTGCAGGTTACTATGGTAACCTCCAGGCCAGAGTCTGGGTTGGGTGGGTGCGGGGGGGGGGGGGGGGGGCGGCGACGTTTCCCAGGAACTTCGAGAACACAGGAGTAGAGAAAGGTTCTGGGTAGCCAGAAGCTTCTGACTGACTCCTTCCTCAAGACGTCCTGCCCTTTGGGTGTCAGACATTCCTGTGAAAAGCTGCAGAGGCACAAAGTGGGCCAGAGGACTTTATTAGGTACCCAGTATGGTGGCCTAACTCAAGAATGAAACAATAAATAAACCATCGTTTTCTAAAAAATAAATAAATATACAAGAAATAAATATCTGGTAAGGACTGGAAGGTGTTAAGTTACCGGGTCAGGGCTGGGAGCTAGTGAAGCCCTGCCTGGTCTGAGGCAAATGAGCTAGAGACTGTTCTGCACTCCAGCCTTAGAGTCTTAATGGGTGAGGGAAGGGAGCTGAAAGGTCTCTCCACAGGACTGGAAGCTCTGTGTTAGGAATCCCAAGCTGGGCCTGGGTGCCCGGGCATAGACAGCAGCAGCAAGTCCCGGACAGCTCGAGACAGGACCAGCTCCAAGGAGTGTAAGAACTGGTAGGTATAGAGCAGCTGGGGCCACGACACTTGGGATGACACCTGGTTGGAGCCATCCTGAGCCCCTAGGAGCAGCTCCTGCCCTTCTTCCTCCTCTTCCTCCTCCTCCTCCTCAGAGCAGTCGAATCCTGCAGCCAGCACCTGTGAGGAAAGACCCATGGGTCCCACATCAAGAACCTGAGCCAAATTCCTTCTGTTGCCCATCACCTCCTAAGACAACCGTGGGCCATGATGGCACTGGGTACTCTCTACCTCAGACCTATGGTGTCAAAGTCTTTTTTCTAATCTAGACAAGTCTTTATCTAAATCTGGTATCCTGTTTCTTTTTTTCCATGTGGGTGTTGGGACTCAAACTCTGGTCCTTGCAAGAGAAAACGGTGCTCTGAACTGCTGAGCTATCTCTCCAGTCAAAATTTTCTTTTATACATTTTAATGATTTATTTATTTTTATATGTATGAGCATTTTGCCTGTATGTATGTAAGTATATATGTGTGTATATGTATATTTGTGTGTGCATTGCCTGCATGTATATATGTATGTGCACTGCCTATATGACTGGTGTTCTTGGGCCAGAGAGGGGACTGGGTATTTGTAAGCATTTATTCTCTGCAAAAACAGTAAGTGCTCTTAACTTCTGTGCCATCTCTCAGCTCTATGTTTCTTCTGCTTGTTTGCTTTTAAACAATCTTCCTATGTAGTCACAGCATGGTGTTGAATTCACAATCCTCCTGCCTCAGCCTGCTAAGTGTTTGGGACTACAGGAATGTATCACCACACTTGGTGTACCAGACTTTTTGTTTGTTTTTTGAGACAGGGTTTCTCTGTGTAGCCTTGGCTGTCCTAGACTCACTTTGTAGACCAGGCTGGCCTCAAACTCACAGAGATCCACTTGTCTCTGCCTCCCAGAGTGCTGGGATTACAGGCGTGTGCCACCACTTCAGGCTCTGATGTACTAGATTAAAAAAAAAAAAAATCTTTTACATTTATTTTATGTGTGTGGATGTTTTGCCTACATGTATACCACTACATTACCTGGTGCCAAGAAGGTGAGAAAAGGCATTAGATTCCCTCGAAATGGAGTTACAGGTGGTTGTGAGATGCCACCTAGGTGTTGGGAATTGGACCAGCCAGTGCCATTAAGCACTGAGCCATCTCTCCAGCCCCCTTATCTATTTTATTTTTTAATTAAGAAAATGGCCATGGTAGAGCAAAATCTATAAGCTGGGTGGGATTACTCCCCCTGGATTGCCCTGGGCATCATTGGTCAGGAAATTCCTCTCGATGTTAAGGATTTTTTTAAAGAATCAGAGCAGGCGACAGAGGTACTTCCTGCTCTTGATTGAGTTTTCTATTCTCTTTTTACTAAGACAAAAATCCTATTGCCCTTTAAAACCTCTAGAAGGATCTGAGTGATGTCAGAATTGGAGGGATAAGAGAATGGGCTCTTGGTCCTGATGATGAAAGGGTCTGTCCTGGGTGTCCCGGGGCCATGATCTGGAGCCGCTACTCACGGGAGCTGGAGTGTCTTGCTAGGCTTCCCCAACCTGATTCCCAGGGGTGTTTCCAAAGAGAGCCAAAGAAACACAGTTTTGCTTGTAGATGACTGGGAGGCAGGGGTCAAGGGTGCAGTGGGCCTCTACCTGGAAGCGGAAATGCCTGTGCAGGTCCCGGAGATCCAGCCTCATGGCCCACAGCTGCACTCTCTCTGAGCTGGTCCAGGGCCCCTGGGTCCCCAGCCCTCCCATCAGGGCAGGGAAGGGCCGAAGAGTGGTGGAGAGGAAGCAGAGTCTTTCTGGGTCCTATTGAAGAGAAGGGGAGTGGTCAAGAGACAGCCACAGAACACCAGACTGAGCCCCATCTTTATGTGGGTCTCTTTTTCATCCCAACTTCCATTTCACCCTCAAGTTTACTCTTCAAAAAAAAAAAAAAAATTGCCAGGTGTGTTGGCACACGCCTTTAATCTCAGCAATTGGGAGGCAGAGGCAGGTAGATTTCGATGAATTTAAGGTCAGCCTGGTCTACACAGTGAGTTCCAGGACAGTCAGAGCAAACAGTGAGATCCTATCTCAAAAAACCAAATAAATAAATAAAAAGCATTGCATTGTATTTATTTATGGCATGTGTGCATGTGCCCCTGTGCACATGCCTGTGGCGATCAGAGGGCAACCTGCTGGAACTGGTTCTCTCCTTCCACTATGTGGGTCCCAGGGATCGAACTCAAGTTGTTAGCCTTGGCAGCAAGCACCTTTCTCTACTGAGCCATCTTGCTGGCCTCCTTGGATTTATTCCTGTGTTTCCCCATCATTGTTTCTGAGCTCTGTCCCATCTCCACCTCAGTCCATTCCTTCCTTCGCCTCACCCCATCGGACCTATCGACCACACCCAGTTTGCATCATCTCTACCTACTCCCACTCTGGACCCAAATCCACCTCCCTCTGCAGTCTCAGATTCACTGTTTGCCCATTCCACCTCCTCCTTCCGTCCCCAACCCAATTTTCACCCATACCCACAACCATCTTCCCAGCTCTGACCTGACCCCACTCCCGTCACCCATACCCACAGCCGTCTTCCCAGCTCTGACCTGACCCCACTCCCGTCACCCATACCCACAGCCGTCTTCCCAGCTCTGACCCGCCCCGGCCACCAGCCTATCTCTTTCCCATTCCCACCCAGTCCCCTCAGGATCCCAGCCCCGCCTCTTCCCCAGCATCTTCCTGCTGCCGTTTTCAGATTTCAGCAAGCTCCCTCTCTCTCTTTGCCCCTCACCTATCTTTCTCTCTCTCAAATTCAAGTCTCTGCTGCCAAGTATTGGGATTACAGACATGTGCCACCATCCTCAGCTTCCCGCCTCACCTTTGCATGCAGATATATACACATTATACACGTACTAACCACATAAACCTGCAGAGCCACATCTACTCAAACCCTGCCCATGTACTATGCAGTACTGCCAGTCCCCACCCCCTGCCCTTCACTCACAGAGAGGTGACGCCATGCCTGGAAGGTCAGGGAAACATTGGGGAGATGGTGTCCCAGGGGCAGGAAGTCCAGGCTCACTCCCGGCAAGCGAGATTCAGCCTGAGGGGTAAGTCCTGTTAGTGGGGGGAAAGGGGGCCAGTGGGATTTGGGAGTGTTCCCATTTCCAGACCAGATTGAGCTAGGGAGACTCACAAAGCTGCGGACACAGCCCTGGACTTCAGAGAGCAGCTTCCTGGCAAGCTGCAGGCTGACTGTGAATTCCTTACGCAGCCCCTGAAGGCTCGGGGGGCCTGCTGGGAACCCCCAGGCACCAGCTCGTACCAGAAGCAAGGGTAGCAGCAGCAGGCTGAGCCCTGGAGACAGGAGGAAGGGGAACAAGACGAAGGCCTGAGAATCCTGGGGAGGGAACAGCACCAGTCTATCCAAACACCAAGTCCCTTTCACCAGCATCTTTAAGCTGGCTCCCTCCCCCAGAACCGCCATGTAGACCACAGAGGTTGCCCCCATGTCATGTCTGCACGGTGCTGGAAGAGCACGGAAGCCGGGATTTTGACGCATGCACCCCCACTAATTATTCTCTTGGTCAATTGCCTTTTCAGGTGCCCAGCCTGCCTAACTGCTTGCATGTAGCCTGGTCGCCAGTACTTTCCCCACTTCGCAGGGGAGGACCTTGAGACTGGGTGAAGCGACTAGCCAAGGTTAGACAGTGAGAGGCACGGGAAGACAGGGCTGGAATGAAGGTCCATCAACCACAGGCCAGTCTGCTCTCCCCAGGGAACTCAGAGGAAGTAGCCACCTGCCCCAGAACTGGAAGTCTGTGTTCTGCCAAGGAGTCCTTCGGCTCATCCAAGCATCTCTGGTGCTTTGAGGTGACCTAGGGTCCTGGGAGAGACCTGGTAACGCCAGTGGCTCTATTCCGGGGACTCATGGAAAACACTGGAGCCCTTCTGGGGTAAACCAGCAGCATGGTACTGGGAGAGGGATGTGCGGTGGGGGTGGCATGGCGAGGAGGAGGCTACTTCCCTGGCCCTCTCTTGAGCAGGTCACCTTTTTATCTCTGTGTCTCAGGCTCCCAACTGTGAAATAGGAGTGAGGATGGTTGACTTTTTCAGGGGTGTCCAAGCCCTGCATATTCCTGCTTGGGAGAGGAGCAGGGCTGTGACACCAGGAGCTCTGGGAAGAGGCCAGTCAGTCTTCAGTGGTTTCTCTCTCAAGCGGGAGTTACACAATTCCCCTTCGAAACCCAAAGCAAAACCTTCCCCAAATCCATCCCCACTCTTGCTCCTCTCCAGGCCCCTTCCCTGTCCATTCATAATCTATGACCCTCCCCAAAGCACCCTTAGCAAAGGCTAACGGGAGCTTTAGGGGCCACCCGGTTTCCCCATGGCCTTTCAGAAGTGGGCAGTGTCTACCATCTCTGGTATTCTGGCCTCTCGGCTTGAGAACCACTTTCTCTCTAGCGTCCCTGAAACTAAACAGAATTCCTCTTGGCCTTAGGATGGGGACAGAGTGTGCACCCTGGGGGCTTTGATGAATATCAGACTGCATCCTGATCTGTGCTAACTCATGCCCACTTACCACCTCTCTAAATTGTGAATATTCCAAAAAAAAAAAAAAAAAAAAAAAGTTGGGGATACTCCAAAACCCCTTTTGTTAGTCTTGATCCTACCCAGTCCTACCACTTGCTCTTCTTGCTACAGCTTTGTGCCAAGCCCTTCAGCTACCAGCTGCAGACCAAGCAACCTTCTAGGCTTCAAGTTAAAGACCTTTGCCCAGAAGGGTTGCCCCCTTGGTCCCAGTGGCCACTTGTATCATCTCCCCGTGATTCTGTTCCTCTGGCTGTCCTCACTTCTCAGCCTCTTCCTTCTACATGTTCCATTTGTCTGCCTAACCCTACCCCAGGTCCAGATCGCCTGTCCAACCCTCCTTATACATCCCAGCCGAGCTACCCATTTACTTGCCCAGCCTGGGCAAAACCACAATTCCACTGCCCACTTATACCTTATACCAGTCCCATCACCACAGCCAGCCAGCCGTGCCTATCAGCTTGGCCAAGGGTTGCCCCTCAGCTCTCTGCCCCAACTCTACCTGTTAAACTTTCCCAACCTTTCCCGGGCTCCACCGAACATCCCACCACCCCTTTGCCCAGTCCCAGCTTCCAACTCACGCCAGCCAAGGCCTCCTGTCACCTGGCCCATGTCAGGGCCCAGCCTCGGTATGCGGCCATCTCCTGGGTAGGGGGGTCTTATACTGGGGGCTGCACCAAGTTTCACTTTCTGTCCTGCTTGTACTTTCAGCTTTGTGCTCACTAAGTCTTCCCTGGTTAAAATGGGGAAATGTAATTTCCCTTCCCAGAGGGGGAAGCATGGGGGTGGGGTGGCGGGAAGCAAGGGTTTCAGCCCATCTGAGCTCCAGACCCACACGATTGGCCTCCCAGGTCCAGCCCCTTCTTTGCCTCCCCACCCCTGGGGCTCTGTCCCACTCACATAGTTCCGTCCACTGGTGGGACCCAAAAGACCCAACTTTCTTGTGCTTCTCCATTGTCACAAGCATCCAGGGACCATTGCCAATCCGGTGTCCTATGAATGACAGATGGCCAGGTAAGGGAATTACCCGTAAGAGGGGACTCAGTGGGGTTGAGTCATCCATACCCTCATTTGGTTTACCAGATGGCTGAGGAGTGTGCGGGAAGTCATAGCTCCATGGTGCTGGATGAGTGTGTGTGTGGGGCTGGCAGGAACTGGCTTGATGCACCAAGAGCTGGCTTTCAGGTGTCTGTAACCGAGCATCGGAGCCGAAAGCCGAGGCATCATGATCAGCTTCATTCAGACAACGGCCCACTCTGTGGACAGAGTCACATAGGATTAGGGCTCAGTCCATACCAAGGGTCAAAACTTGGTCTAGGGCTGAACTCAGTGGCCAGCCTGGCACCGAGTGTGTGTGCTCTCTCTGTGTTTGGGGCCAGGGCAATCAATGAACCCTGTGTTTGTGGCCCGTCAGGGTTAGGCTTAGAGCTTCATCAGGGACAGAGCTGTGTAGCCTCTGAGTAAAGCTGTGACTCAGGTGAGGCGAAATTTAGGCTAGGATAAGAGCTCAACCAACGACCAGAAGTGAGGTTCAGTCTGTGGCCAGCTTGGGGTTGCATGAGGTTAGATCAAGGCTCAGCCACGGACCCACAGTAATCCCAGTGTTTCAGCACCATGCGGATCATGGTCAGGGATGGGGCCTGACCACAGTGTTCCTTCTGGCACAACCCTGCCCTCAGCCACACCCTCAGTTTCCCATCTTCTGAGAGAGCATGGGGGTTTCTTGGTCTTCCCTCAAACTCCCACTTTCCCTTTGGGACTTGTGGGGTTTCCCTACCGAGTTCCTGCTGTGAGACAGAAACTAACGGGGTTTCCCCTTCACGTGCCCAACCTCCTCAGCCCTGCCTAGGCACTGCCCACCCAATGATGCCTGGGACACAGTACCAGGGAGATATCAAGTCCTGGAAACTATTAGAAAGCCTCAGGGAAGGAAAGGGAAACTAGAGCCGAGCACCCTACTCCAGTGAGGTGTTTGCTGCAATGGCAACAGCTTCTCCACCCACTGTGTGTGTGTGTGTGTGTGTGTGTGTGTGTGTGTGTGTGATAATGACAGAGGTTGGCCTGTTTTCTGTACAGCCACCCCACTCTCCACAGTCCTTGGTCCTCCCTCAGTTCTGTCCACTGCCTTCCTGCTGTTTGTCCCTCTCAAAAATGAACCACCTCTCTGATTACAGAATTCTCGAGCCCTGGCCTTCCCTCCCAGTGCCTCTGGCCTTCGTCACTTCTTTGGACCTTGAGTTGGAGGTAGCCTCACTTTATGTGGGCTCCAGTGATGGGAGTGCTGGCCTCAGGCTCCTATCTGAATACTCGCGCACAGCACTTATTCCCTTTGCTGTTGGTTTCCCTGGGATCTCCTCCTGACACAAGTCTTATCTCAAATGGATCCTTTGCAGTTCTTTTTGTTTGTTTGTTTGTTTTTCCGAGACAAGGTTTTTCTGTGTAGCCCTGGCTGTCCTACACTCGCTTTGTAGACCAGACTGGCCTCAAATTCACATCAATCGCTTGCCTCTGCCTCCCGAGTGCTGGGATTAAAGGCATGTGCCACCACGCCCAGCCCTTTGCAGTTTTTATATCTTGCTCACTCTGTTCCCACGCATGTGCTTCTGCCACAATGTGGTCTCCTTGTGGCTTTTAGAACACGGAGTCCCCAAGACCTTTGCAGTCGCTGTTCTTCCTTCCTTTCCCCAGATATCCGAATGGTTTGCTCTTCAGAGCGTCCCTGATACCTCCTGTCTCGCCTTCTCAGATGACCCACTCCACAGATGACCCACTCCTCAGGTGGGAGTTACACAATTCCCCTTGAAACCCAACCAAAGCCATCCGCATGTCCCTGCGCAGTCTATCCTTGCCTTGCTTAATTATTATTATATAGTGTGTGTGTGTGTGTGTGTGTGTGTGTGAAGGCACACATGGAGTTCAGAGGAGGATTCCATGGAGTCAGTTATCTTTTTCCACCTTTATGTGAGTTCCAGGGATGCAACCCAGGCTCTTAGGCTTGCATGGCAAATGCTTTACCCACTAAGCCACCGTGCTAGCCCTCCTTGCTTTATTTTTTAGCCCTGCCTATGTATGTATGTATGTATGTATGTATGTATGTATGTATGTATGTATGTATCTATCTATCTATCTATCTATCTATCTTCTACCTACCTACCTATGCTTCACAGGATAGGGCCTGAAGTGAGGCATAGTGGCACACACATTTTATCTTATTATATTTTTGGTTTTTCGAGACAGGGTTTCTCTGTGTAGCCTTGGCTGTCCTGGACTCACTTTGTAGACCAGGCTGGCCTTGAACTCACAGCGATCCGCCTGCCTCTGCCTCCCAGAGTGCTGGGATTAAAGGCGTGCACCACCACCAGTACTTGAGAACATGGCTGGCAGATCTCTATGAGGCCCACCTGGTCTGGAAGGACAGCCGAGACACAGTCTCAAAAAAAAAAAAAAAAGAAAAGAAAAGAAAAGAAAAGAAAAGAAAGAAAGAAAGAAAAGAAAAGAAAAGAAAAGAAAAGAAAAGAAATGACATAATCTCTCATTATGTAGCTCAGGCTGACCTCAGACTTGAACTCTTCCTGAGTCAGTATCCCAAGTGCTGTGGCTTAGGCTGGAGCAGACAGGAAGTGGGAGGGATGAAGTAAGAGGTGAGAAATGGAAACTAGGAAGCCTGGGGCATGACTTGCCTATCTTGAACCTCGGTTTCCTTGCTTTGACTTGACAGCTAGTTTCAAAGGCAGCCACTGCGATTACATAGAGAAGTTAAAACCTAGAGTAAGAACGAAAGGACTACCTGCCAAGTTTCTAGTTCTTTCCCACCCCCTGTGGGTTCTCCAGAGCTTGGGGGAACCCTGAGCTTGGGGGCAGCATTTGCTGATTTCAGCGAACCTCAGGGAGGAAAGTCTTACTGGAGGCACGTGGATAGCAGTAACAGAACAGACTGGAACTCAGCTCCTGTGTTTCCAGCTTGGACCACTGGGGAATCCCTAGGTTCTGTCATGTCAGCGCCTACGCTCAGAACCAGCCCCACAATGCCACCACCACGGCCTGTGGGGAAGGCGGGAAGGTGTGGAGCTGAGCCTCACCTGGAGGCTTTGAGCCCAGGTGCAGAGCCCCTGATGCCAGAGCAGCTCTCTCTCCCCAGGCCAAGAAAGAAATAGATGAAGCTGTTCACAGGCCACATGTCATCTCACGGTTTTATCTTGCTTTTGATTTAAACATCTATTTTTAGTCTGCGTGTGTGTGTGTGTGTGTGTGTGTGTGTGTGTGTGTGTGTGTGTGTGTTGTGGTTTGTGCGTCTCACATGTGCACTCACAGAAACTGAAGGTATTCAATCCCCCGGAACTACCGCTACAGGCAACATAGGTGCTGGGAACTGAACAGGTGTCCTCCAAAAGATCAGCAAGCCCCCTTAACTGCTAGGCTGTCTCTTCAGCTCCCTCCCCCTTTTCAGACAGGATCTCCTCCTCAGTGTGCATCCCTGGCTGGCCTGGAGCTTGCTATGTAGACCAGAATTGGCCTAGAACTCACAGTGACCTGCCTTTACTTTCTGAGTGCTGAGATTAAAGGCATGTGCCACTCTGCCAGGCTTCCCCACTTTTTTTTTTTTTTTTTTGGTTTTTCGAGACAGGGTTTCTCTGTGTAGCCTTGGCCATCCTGGACTCACTTTGTAGACCAGGCTGGCCTCGAACTCCTTTTTTTTTTTTTTTTTTTTTAAGTATAGGATTTTACCACATAGTTCAAGCTGGCCTGGAACTTTCCATGCTTCTATTTCAGCCTCCCAAGTTCTGGGGTTCTAGGCATATGATACCATGCCCAACTAGGATTCTTTTTCTCTCCCAGGGCCTCACGTGTGTTAAGTACAGTCTGCCACTGAGCAGCATCTTCAGTCCATTGGGAGAAATCCTAGTGTCTACCCACAGAAGGAGCAAGGGACTTCTTTGTTCAGCCCTTCCTGCCTAAACACACCTGCATTCCTACATTCCCAGACCAAACTTAAAAAAAAAAGATTTATTTATTTATTTTATGCATATGAACACTCTATCTGCATATGTGCCTGCAGAGCAGAAGAGGGCATCAGATCACATCATAGATTGTTGTGAGCCACCATGTGGTTGCTGGAAATTGAACTCAGGACCTCTGGAAGAGCAGGCAGTGCTCTTATCCGCTGAGCCACTTCTCCAGCCCCCTAGACTTAACTTTATAGTGCCCTTTTACAGGGGGAAAAAAAATGAAGGCTTTACTTCTTGCCCTTCAAAGTTGTTGGTTCCATGACACCATGTTTAGGCACAGGGTAGTAGGCATATAACAAATTCCAGGCCAGCCAAGGATACACAGTGAGTGTCTCAAAAATAAAATAAAATAAAAATAAGATTAAATTAAAAAAAATAAAATAAAAGAGTAACTAAGTCTTATTGACTTCTCTGTCAGTTTCCCCATCTGTATATGAGACAAAGAATGCAAAATATATACCGGGGGGAGGCGGGGTTCACTAGGTCATTGTGCATAAAGCACAAGGCCTGGGGCCCTGCGTTGGTAAGCCTGGGCTATGGTACAGCTATGAGTGAATATCACAAGGCCTGACCCATAGGAAGCAGCAAGAAATACCGGTTGTTGCTAATCTGAGATGAGAGCCAGAAAAGGCATGTAGCTTGTAACTTGCTGGGAACCCTCGTTCTCTGGTCTGTGTTTGTTCCCTTGGAGACAGGGACAGCAGACACATCCTCCTTCCCAGAAGAACAGGAAGTGCTCCATAAGTGGAAACCTGGGAAAGGGACCCAAGCCCAAACACATGTAATTCTTTCGTATGTGCCTTATACACACATTACCCAACAGTGATGTTTTATCCTCCACACTTGATCTCACCAGGCCAAGGTGCGCTACTGTTACATATCTCCGGTGCTCCTATGCTTTGTCTGTGTGGAGTCACGCAAGGTCAAGTGGAACTTCCCACCGTGGCATGCTGTTGCTATGCAGAAATGTTAGATTGTGTCTGTCAAGATAGCTCAGTAGGGGCTGGAGATACAGCCTACTGGTTAAAGGCATTTGCTGCTCTTCCAGAGAGTCAGGTTCGAGTCTCAGCACCTACACACCTATCCACAACTCAGATATTTGTAACTCCAGTTCCAGATGAACCTATGAACTCTTCTGGCCTCCCCACTCCCCCTCCTTCTCCCCCCCTCCCCCCTGAAATCAGATGTGCACTTGGCACACAGAAATACACAGAGGCAAAACACTCATCCACACAGTAATAGCTATAAAAAGATTAGCTGGGCAGTGATGGCTCATGCCTTTAATAATCCCAGAATCTGGGAGGCAGAGGCAGGTAGATCCTTTGAGGCCAACCTGGTCTACAGAGTGAGTTTCAGGACAGCCAAGGCTACAGAGAGAAACCTTGTCTTTGAAAAACAAAAACAAAAAACAAAAGACAAGACAAAACAAAATAACAACAAAAGATGTTTAAAAAGATGGCTGGGGCCGGGCTGTGGTGGCGCACGCCTTTAATCCCAGCACTCGAGAGGCAGAGGCAGGTGGATCCCTGTGAGGCCAGCCTGGTCTACAAAGTTAGTCTAGGACAGCCAAGGCTACACAGAGAAACCCTGTCTCAAAAAAAAAAAAAAAAGACTGGGGAGCTGTGGAGATGGCTCAGTGGGGGAGAATGCTTCCCGCTCTGTCAGAAGGACCCATGTTTGGAGGCCAGCAACACGTATAAGTAAAATAAATGTCAAAAAATGGCTCAGAGGGTTAGGGCCCCTCCTGTCAAGCCTGTCAGTTTGCATTTGATCCTCAGGACACATGACACTTGAAGGAAGCAGAGAATTGACTCCAGCTGTGGGGTGAAGGTACACACACACACACACACACACACACACACACACACACACACGCACCAACAAACACAAACCTTCAGGGTCTGGGACCATTTAGATGTCAGATTCTCAGGTTAACAATGCTCAACCCATTTGGTAAATAAGTCAAAACCTGTCAACTGGCCAAGGAATGAAAGAGTGAGGAGTGTAATGGAGGTTTTGGCTTCTTTGTCAACTCCGCTGTTGTGTTATGTAAATATGTTTTAATTTTAATTCCAAATGTGGGATTTTAGTTTGGGCTTTAGTTCATCCTCAGCTGTTGTCCCTTGCAGGAGGTGGCCCTTCCCCTGCAGCCTGGAGAGGGGTGTGGTCTAGGGCTTTGAGGAGACAAATGAGAGCCCAGAGAGTGTGTGGCATGTGGTGTTGGCGAGTGGCATGTAGCAATTCGAAGAGACCAGATGGTGTGGTAGCACTTTGGAACAGACGGATGGAGAGGAACTCTTTAGGGTGCAGTGGCTTAGAGGAGACTGTTGGCTGTGTCTGCTGTGGATAGAGATTGGTATAGGACCCAAGGAACCTTCGACCCTAAATAGCCAGGAGAAGTTAAGGGGCCCCCTCTCCCTAATAACCTTCTCCTACAAAGAGTTGGGAAGTTGAAAGGGAGGTTGAGGCCTAAACCCCAAATAAAGAAGAGTTTAAAGAAAGAAACAGTGCTACAGAAGAGGGCCTTTGAGATACAGTTGACAGGTCATGTCATTTCCTCCGTCCAACACTTCCTTTTACATGAAGAACAAAGGCTTTGAGCTGAGCCTGATTGTATGTACTTATCCCAGAACCAGGCAGGCTGAGGCTAGCCTGTGTTCCTAGGCAAGATCCTGTATCAACCATCCCTACCCTATCCAGAAAGAGAAAGCATAAAAATAAACTCTTAGCCAGGTGGTGATGCCTTTAATCCCAGCACTCAGGAGGCAGAGGCAGGCATATATCACTGTGAGTTCGAGGACAGCCAGGGCAGCCAGGACTATATAGAGAAACTCTGTCTCAAAAAACCAAAAACAAAAAAAGCAAAAAACAAAAATAATAAAGCCGTAGTTGCCTGTAATCCCAGCACTCGGGAGGCAGAGGCAGGCGGATCGCTGTGAGTTCGAGGCCTGCCTGGTCTACAATCACTCCTCTAATTGCCCTTAATCAAGCTTTCAGTGAATATAGTGGAATGTAACTACAACGAGGCCAAATGCTTATAGAGTGACCTCTTATTCTGTGTGGTGGTTTGAATAAGAATGTCCCCCGTGCTGGGCGGTGGTGGCGTGCATGGCTTTAATCCCAACACTTGGGAGGCAGAGGCAGGTGGATCTTTGTGTGAGTTCGAGGCCAGCCTGGTCTACAGAGTGAGTTCCAGGACAGCCAGGGCTACACAGAGAAACCCTGTCTCAAGAAACAAAACAAAACAAAACAAAAAAAGATTGGTCCCCCATAGGATCAAATATCTGAGTGCTTAGTCACCAGGAAGTGGCACGATTTGAGAAGGATTAGGAGGTGTGGCCTTGTTGGAGGGGGTGTGGCCTTGTTGGAGGGGGTGTGGCCTTGTTGGAGGAAGTGTGTAACGAGGTGGGCTTGGAGAAAAACCCACACCCATTCCATCATCTCAATCTGGACCAGGATGTAACTCAGAGCTACTGCTCAATGTCATGACTGTCACCACGCTTCTGCCATGCCCCCGTCTTCAACTGAAAGCTGGCTGCAGTTAAATGCTTTCCTTTATAATAGTTGCCTTGGTTATGATGTCGCCTCACAGCAATGGGACAGTGACTAAGACATCTGATCTTACCCTGCCTTTACTTTGTGTCTGCCCAGGCAATTTTCAGCTCCTAACCCCGCTGAACAGTCATAGCCACCTTAGCAACACAGTCACACGACATTTGGGACTTTTCACGTCCCTGACCATGGCCCAGATGGATACCAAAATATCTGCTGAATTTACAAATGTTACCAGGGTTTCCCCAACCTATGCCTGACAATGTAATTGTGAGTTTTGCTCTTTAAAAAATCTCTGTACTTCTGAGCTTTAGTGTGGAGAGGTCTTGGATGCCAGCTAATAAAAGATTAATGTGCCCTTATATTCTTGGTGGCCTGGAGCTTTCTCACCTGCATTGTAATACTTATACACGCCACATGCTTCAACTATTTCCCTCATTTGACCCTCCCAATATCCCTATGTTGCTGGTGCTACTGTTTATGTTCATTTTATATGGACTCAGAAATACTCATTAAGACCTTCCCAAGACCACAAAGCTAACAAGTGCTAGTTTGGGGACTTGAACCCAGGCAATTTGTCTTTGTTAATTTAGGAGAGAAAGAAAGAAAGAAAGAAAGAAAAAAAATCAAAGGAACACGGGAATAGAAAACAGCCTGGAAATCTGGCTGAACTGTCTCGCCAGCCAAGAGTCCAGCTATTCAATATATGGGGCTGGAGAGATGGCTCAGAGGTTAAGAGCACTGCCTGCTCTTCCAGAGGTCCTGAGTTCAATTTCCAGCAACCACATGGTGGCTCACAGCCATCTGTAATGAGATCTGGTGCTCTCTTCTGGCCTGCAGGCATTACATGAAGGCAGAACACTGTATACGTAATAAATAAATAAATCTTAAAAATATATATACACTCAGGCTAGGCATAGTGGTGCACATCTTTCATCTCATCACTTAGGAGGCAAAGGCAAGCAGATCTCTGTGAGTTCGAGGCCAGCCTGGTCTCACAGAGGGTTCCAGGACAGCCAGGGCTATGTAGAGAGATTCTATCTCAAAAAGCCAAAACCCAAACCCCAAACAACAATGCACACTGATGGGCAGGGAAGATGGCTAGGTAGTTAAGGCTGTGTTCTGGCCTTGCAGAGGACCCAAGCGCATGTGTCAGGTGGCTCACAATCACCGTGTAGTTCCAGGGAATTCAAATCCCTGTTCTGGCGCCCTTGGGCACCTGTGCTCACACATGCATATCCCTTAGCCATGTGTGTGTGTGTGTGTGTGTGTGTGTCTTTTTGAGACAGAGTTTCTCGGTGTCGCCCTGGCTGTCTTGGAACTTACTCTGTGGTCTAGGTTGGCCTTAAACTTGAGATAGGCCTGCCTCTGCCTCCCAAGTGTTGGGATTAAAGGCGCGTGCCCCTTGTAGTTTGTTTTGGTTTTGGTTTTTTGAGACAGGGTTTCTCTGTGTAGCCTTGGCTGTACTGGACTCGCATTGTAGACCAGGCTGGCCTTGAACTCACAGGGATCCAACCTCTTATGCTTTTAAAGATACTCTTTTTTTTTTTTGGTTTCTCGTGACAGGGTCTCTCTGTGTAGCCTTGGCTGTCCTGGACTCACTTTGGAGACCAAGCTGGCCTCAAACTCACAGCGATCCGCCTGCCTCTGCCTCCCGAATGCTGAGATTAAAGGCGTGTGCTACCACGCCTGGCTAAGATACTCCTTTAAAAAAAAATTTATGCCTGGGGTTGGTGTTCCTCATCACTGGAGATGTGTTTGAGGTAACTGTGGTTAGCAAAGGTCGGAGCATAGAGCAGGCTAAGAAGCACAGCGTGGGCAACGGAGGCAGTGTAGAAGGCCCGGTGTCTCCCAGCAACCCTCCCCCACCCCCTCCCCATCTCCCACGCCCCCCCCCCCACTGCCCCCGGGGACCCAAGCATTCTCCACCAGGACTCTCACAGTTGTGCCCTCTCCTCCTGCTGTTGCTCTTCTGGTCAAATGGAGGCCTAAATGCATCTCAAGGTTTTACAGGAAATACCAGCAGGCCCTTGGGAGCAAAGAGATGAATGGTGGAGGGACCAGGAAGGGAGCTCACCCCCCCAACCCCCCCATCCCCACTCTCCCTGCCCACCACCTTCCCCAAGCTCCCTATCTACCTGCCCCCCTCCCCCCTGGATTACACTTGCTCTGCAGGTGGAAAGTGTTGTGGATAGACTGGTTCTGCCCCTCAGGACATCCTGGCTGGTGTGAGCCCAGAAGAGTACTTGTTCCTGGAGGGAAGCAGAGCAGGCCCTGTCAACTCCAAAAGAAGCCACAGAGCCATTTGGAGAGAGCTCTTTTCTTCATTCAAAGGGAAGAGGTGGACACAAAACATCCTAAAACAGGCCGTCCTGAACAAAGAGGGCACAGACCTGGAGCTCGGTGGGCCTGGCATGAGATGGTCCCAGGTCTGCGTCCAAACACTCTAAGCTCTACCCAAATACTAGCCAAGCTGTAGCCAGCCTCTTAGCCCTTTCTCCGCGCTAGAACCCAAACTTACAAAGAAAACAAAAAACAAACAAACAAAATAGAAAATGTTTTATTTTTTTTAGTGCCCGGCATTAAACCATATGTGTTTATGGGTTAGGGTCTGCACATGGCTCAGATGTGTGGTTCTGGCTCCCGACCCCTCACATCTCACTCACCTGTCAGTCAGGGCGCTGAAAGAGGTCTGCAGTGGCAAGATGGCTCAGTGGGTAAAGGTGTGTGCTGGCACGCTTAACGACCTGAACCTCTGTGATGTGAGAACCAACTCCTGTAACTTATTCTCTGATGCCTACATGTGCTCCCCACACAAACAAACAAACAAACAAACAAATCAGATCAGATCAGATCAGACACTAATTAGAACGGTAGGCTAGATTTTGTTTGTTTTCAAAGTGCTGGAGCTGAGACCCAGGGCCTCAGAGATTCCAGGGAAATGGACTACACCTTAGCCACATTCCTAGTCCTGACAGGGACAGCTGTGGAGCAGTAATAAACTACTGCAGTTGAGTTCAGTATGAACTGATGTCAACCTGGTTTCGGCAGAGAGAGCGAGGGGCCTGGGGATGAGCAGGCAATGAGCTCAGCAGAACTGAACATCACAGAGGCTTAAAACGAAGTGTCGGCTCATGGGAAACCCACGGGGGTTTGGTTAAGTGGTGGTTAGGGAGTTCTGCTTCTTCAAGGCTGAGAGACAGGGCCTTGTCTGTTGGAGGATGGTCTGATTTTATTTTTTGTTTTTCTTCTTCTTTTTTTTTAATTTAATTAATTTATTCAGATTACGTCTCAGTTGTTATCCCATCCCGTGTATCCTCCCTTTCCTCCCTCCCACTTTCACTTTACTCCCCTCCCCTAGGTCTGTGACCGAGGGGAACCTCCTCCCCCACTATACGGTCATAGGGTATCAAGTCTCATCTTTGTAGCCTGCTTATCTTTTCTCTGAGGGCCACCAGGCCTCCCCACCACGGGGAAGTGGTCAAATATGGGGCACCGGAGTTCATGTCCGAGTCAGTCCTCGCTCTCCACTCAACTGTGGAGAATATCCTGTCCCTTGGCTAGGTCTGAGTAGGGTATTGTTTTTAAAATGATCTGTGTTATCAGTATTATCAGTATAGTGCTGGCTGTCCTAGAACTCTGTAAACCAGGATGGCCTCAAACTCAGAGATCTACCTACCGATCTCTCTTCTGAGTGCTGGGATTAAAAACAAAGGCCACTAAGCCTAGTTGTGTTTCATGTTTCCTACACTTGTAGGTCAAGTTTGCAGCTAGGACCTGAATATGGGTCTTGTCTTAGCATTTCTAGTGCTGTGAAAAGATACCATGATCATGATAACTCTCTTTTTTTGGGGGGGGGGGAGGTGGAGACAGGGTTTCTCTGTGTAGCCTTGGCTGTCTTGGACTCGCTTCGTAGACCATGCTGGCCTCGAATTTACAGCGATCTACCTGCCTCTGCCTCCTGAATGCTAGGATTAAAGGTGTGAGCCACCACGCCCAGCTGAAAAACTATTTTTTGATTTCTCCTCTCATCCATCAATATCAATCATATTGTTTTGCTTACTTTATTTATTTATTTTTTTTCTTGGTCTTTTTGACAGAGAGTCTCTCTATTATGTGGCTCTGGCTGTCCTGGAACTTTTTATGTAGACCAGTATGGCCTCAAATTCTCAAGTGCTAGGATTAAAGGCATCTGCCACCACAACCAGTTTTGTTTATTTGATTCTTAACATTATTCATTTAGCCTGTAAATGTTTATTAAGCACTTACTATGTCCAGGCAGCAAAGAGATGGTAGTGGACAAAACAGCCACTCAATAGATACATTGCAATATCATGGGTCAGATGCATGCCAGTAGCTGGGCGTGGTGGCGCACACCTTTAATCCCAGCACTTGAGAGGCAGAGGCAGGAGGATCTCTGTGAGTTGAGGTCAGCCTGGTCTACAAAGGTAGTCCAGGACAGCCAGGGCTATGCAGAGAAACCCTGTCACAAAAAACAAAACAAAAAAACAGATGCACAGCAATGCCCTCTTAAGGAGTAAACAGGAAGGAACTGCTGCATGACGGGACTTCCTCGAGCCTTGCTGAAATGCTTCTTAGCCGAAGTACTTCAGAATGTGCAGTGTGGTGAGATTCTTATCTGTCTGTTCTCTTGTGACCCTGCCGCCTTGTTCTTGAAAGTTCCAGGAAGAATGAAGTATCTGTCCAGTTACTGCTGTGTCTTTAGCTTCTAGTGTGTTTCATATGATAAGGCAGGGACTCAGGGAAGGTTTGTTAAATAGGAAATGCTCATTTTCCCCCAACAGTTAAAAAAGCAAACAAACAAAACCCTCCAAGACGGCTTTTTAGAAAAGAGAGGCTGGGATACGGCCGGCCATACAGAGCTAGTGAGAATGCACCAAGATGGGACTGTGGAGGCTTAATTACATAATTGAAGTGTGTTTGTGAGAGCTGGGAGGAGGGTGCATTTAGTCAAGGGGACAGACCAAAGCCTGGAGACTCATTCTCCTGTGAGCTGTAGCCAGAAATGCTTTAATGGTCAGAAGAGGAGGAAGAGGAGTGTGTCCATGCCAACGGATAGAGCTGACTGTTCATCCCTGCCCTAGGGGGTGGCCTTCTCTGTCAAGTGGCTGGTAGTACCAGCTCTCAGGGTCCCCGGGGGTGGGGGGAAGGGGGGTATAGGGGGATGGGGGTAAGGGTGGGTGGAGCTTCGCTATCTGCCCTGGAATAGGGCAGGGCATGCCTTTAATCTCAGAACTGAGGCCGAGGCAGGTGGATCTTAATGAGGCCAGCTTTGGTCTACATATCAAGTTCCAGACCAGCCAAGGCTACATATTGAGTGTTGAGTTGCAGGAAAAAGAAAACTAGCCAGCAACCAGCCCAGCGTGGTGGTGTACAACTTTAATCCCAGCACTCAGGAGGCAGAGGCAGGTAGATTGCTGTGAGTTCAAGGTCAGCCTGGCCTACAAAGGGAGTCCAGGACAGCCAAGGCTACACAAAGAAACCCTGTCTAGGGAAAAAAAAAAAGCAAACAAACAATAAAACAAAACAACACAAGCTGGGCATGGTGGTGCATACCTTTAATCCCAGCATTTGGGAGGAGGCAGAGGCAGGTGGATCTCTGTAAATTCGAGGCCAGCCTGGGTTACAAAAGTGAGTACAGAACAGCCAAGACTAAATAGGGAAACCCTGTCTCCAAAAACCAAAAACCAAAAACCAAACCAAACCAAACCAAACAAACAAAAAAAAAAAACCCAAAAAACAAAACAAACAAACAAACAAAAAACATACACAAAAATAGACGGCTATCATCAGATGCAGTGGCACAAGCCTTTAATTCCAGCACTTGGAGGTAGGATGGTTAGAAGTTCAAGGTCAGCCTGGATGCAGAGAACTCAACCTACGGGCTGATAGGCATTCAGCAATTAGAATGTCCACATAAGATTTGCCTTTCAAATATGCTAGGTTTATTCATACAAATGTTTCTCTTTTTTTTCCTTTTTTTTAAAAAAATTATTTATTTATTTTTATTTTATGTACATTGGTGTTTTGACTGCATGTATATCTGTGTGAGGGCGTCAGATCCCCTGAAACAGGAGTTATAGACAGTTGTGAGCTGCCATTCGGGTGCTGGGAATTGAACTTGGATCCTCTGAAAGAGCAATCAGTGCTCTTAACCACTGAGCCATCTCTCCAGCCCCTCTTTTTCTTTTCTTTTCTTTTTTTTTTTAAATTTATTTATTATGTATACAGTGCTCTGCCTGCATGTACGCCTGCACAACAGAAGAGGGCATCAGATCTTATTACGGATGGTTGTGAGCCACCATGTGGTTGCTGGGAATTGAACTGAGGACCTCTGGAAGAGCAGCCAGTGCTCTTAACCTCTGAGCCATCTCTCCAGCCCCACACAAACATTTCTTATCATATCACGCTGATATAAAAGTTAAACAGGCATCTCTCCAAGTGAGGAACAGTTGTGTAGGCAAGAATGCTGCCACAGAGTTCCCCTGGGGAAATTTCTCTGGTGAGGACTCTTCAGAAGCTTGTGGAATGGACTGCCGACTGCCAAGTCCTTCAGCTGTGGCAGGCTGGGAGGATGGCACTAGTGGAGATCCAGGAAGTCTTTGAGCACATAGACCAATGGCTAGCACTTACAGACAAGCCTGTATGGGCCCAGCCACAGTGCCAGAAGTTCAGTGGTCACTGAGGCCAGGACCATGTGGAGTCTCAAAGTCTTCTTGCAGATGGGTATCAACACAAAGGCTAAAGAAGCAGTGTCTCAGAGGACGGCAGTATGGTCCTAGAGACCATCCCTGGGAGGCAGCTCTGCACTACCAGGGCTTACAGCAGGGGCTAGTTCACTAGTGTATCAGTGCCACCTTGGGTCAGCTCATTAGCATATTGAGGCCTGCCCTGGGCTAGGCTGGTATCTGAGCTTCCTGATGCCCGGCCAAGGGCTTGCTTCTGCAGCCTAATCTTCATCAGAACTGTCTGGTGGCAAACTTCTATCTCATATGCACTGTATTATTCTAAGTCATGCGAAGCGGTTTTAAGTTATATTCCTTACATTCCATCCCCTCGGCATCATCTTGTGCTATGTAGTCTTGGTCAAGGTAAATATCAGCATAGAGTGTGTAGATTGTGGGGTGTGCTGGCTCACCCCTTTCTTTAATCCCAGCACTCAAGAGGCAGAGTTAGGTAGATCCCAGTGAGCTCAAGGCCAGCCTGGTCTACAGAGTGGGTTAGGGTTAGGGTTAGGGTTAGCCAGGGCTACACAGAAAGACTCTGTTGAAAAACAAACAAACAAACAAACAAACAAAGATCTTTTGGTACACCTTACAATCTGAGGTGCCTGATAGTCTTCTGCGATGTCCCTGGCTCCCAGGATGCTCTAGTGTTTAGGGATTTTTGGAATAGCGTGTTTTACTACATTGCATATAAATAAAAGGAAGCAATAACACAGCAAAATTCAGAACAGAAGTTTTACAACACCACCAGTCTCTTTGTTCCAAAGCTAGGACCAGCCTTGGTGAGAAATCTAAGCCTGAGCCTTTACAAGAAGCCAGTTCAGGGGATCTTAGAAGCCATGTGGTTAACTGGCAGGGTTCACAAATGCCTTTAGCACCCTGTGTTAAGTCTATTACCTTTATTATAAAGGATATGCACCACAGTGGTGAAGTCATATGCTTGTTCTGCTTAAGAATTTAGGCTATGGCCAGACGTGGTGGCACACATCTTTGATCCCAGCACTCGGGAGGCAGAGGCAGGTGGATCTCTGTGAGTTCGAGGCCAGCCTGGTCTACAAAGTGAGTCTGGGACAGCCAAGGCTACACAGAGAGACCCTGTCTCGAACCCCCCAGCCAAAAAAAAAAAAAAAAGAAAAAAAGAATTTAGGCTATTGTGCTATGGAGCTGCTTTATGGATTGCTTTTTAGTAATCTTCTGGGTTATTTTAAACTTGTTGTAGGACTTTTTTGAGAGGTCACATCTTCTCAGAGGCTCAGCAGTGTTGTTAATTATCAAGTGAAAAGGAGATATTTGATAAAAAAAATTATCAACACATACTCTGCAGGGCTCAATTAAGTGGTGCACTCTTGGTTAAGATGTGGCTGTGTTTGCCTTTGTCTTTATGTGCCATAGTTTTATTATAACACATAAGGGCATCAGAGGCTTGTTTTTTGCTTTTTTTGTTTTGGGGTTTTTGTTTTTGTTTTTTGGGTTTTGTTTTGTTTTTTTGGTTTGTTTTTGTTTTGGGTTTTTTTTCTGAGACAGAGTTTCTCTGTGTAATAGCCTTGGCTATCCTGAACTGGCTTTGCAGACCAGGTTGGCCTCGAACTCACAGAGGTCTGTCTGCCTCTGCCTCCCAAATGCTGGAATTAAAGGTGTGTGCCACCACTGCCCGGTTACATCAGAGTTCTTAGAGACATAAACAAGCCATTTATATTGACTAGTATTTAGGAGCTGTTTGCTATGTGGGTGGATGAAGAAAGTTTGAACTAAGTCTGTATAAGGTACAGGTTCGAGGCCACCCTGGTCTACAGCCAGGGGGCTACACAGTGAAACCATGAAAAACCAAAACCAAGCCAAACCAAAACAATGAAAAACGAAACAAAACAAAACAACAAAACAAAAATCTGTCCTCTTTAGACCAAAGATCTTTTTTTTTTTCCATTTTTAGAGCAGGTGGCCAAGGGCCAAGAGTCAGCAAGTCTGTGTCTAATGTGGTAGCCTTCCTCTAAGGATTGCTGTGTAGCCTCCTGGCTGCTCGGGCTTCTGCGTGCTGTACAGACTTGGACATGCCATCTTCTGTGATGGTTTTACCATCAGAAGGTCTGAAAGCAGCTTTCAGACAACCACATTGTTCAACACGGTGGCAGAGCCATGCGTGAACAAGGCATTTTGTAGGTCTGAGCCGTAAGGGGCCCTCAGAGTGCTCCTTCTTAGTCTCCCACTCTGGTAGGGAGACATTTCTGGCTGAAAGTTCCTCAGTCAGCTTGTATGTTTCTCCACCCTGTGTTAGCTCCCTTGCCTGGATGTACTGTTTCCAGGTTAACAGCGTTGGGTCTGTCTATAGTCTTGGAGAGCTTCGCCAGTCATTCTGCCCCACCGTAACAATGGTATATGGCGTTATATATTTATAGTTTGGTCCAGTATCGGTGGTTTGAGATTTTTTATTTATTTATTTATTTTTGTTTTATGTGCATTGGTGTTCTGCCTGCCTGCATGTCTGTGTGAGGGTGTCAGACCTTGGAGTTATATACAGTTGTGAGCTGCCATGTGGATGCTGGAAATTGAACTTGGGCCCTTTGGAAGAGCAGTCAGTGCTCTTAACCTCTGAGCCATCTCTCCAGCCCCTGATTTGGGATTTTTACAACTTTTTTATTCTTTGTCAATTTCACATCATGCATCCCAGTCTCTTCATATCTGCCCTCCAACCTTGCAATCTCCCCTCAAAGAGAGAGGAAAAAAAAAATCAGAAAACTAGAAATAAGGCTTCCTCAAGACCCAGCTATTCCACTCCTTGGAATCTACCCAGAAGATGCTCCACCACACAACAAGGACATATGCTCAACCATGTTCATAGCAGCCTTATTCATAATAGCCAGAACATGGAAACAGCCTAAGTGTCCCTCAGTAGAAAAATGGATAAAGAAACTGTGGTACATATACACTATGGAATACTACTCAGCTATTAAAAACGAGGAATTCCCGAAAATTGTGGACAAATGGATTGAACTAGAAATGATCATAATGAGTGAGTTAACCCAGAAGTAGAAAGAGTCAAATGGTATATACTCTTTTCTCTCTCTTTTTTTTCCTCCCCAGTGCCAGGAAGCAAACTCAGGGACTTCTACAGCGAGGCGCAGCACAATGTTCTGAACAGCTCAGCTGCCATCTTCATAAGACCTCTGTCTACTTGACAGAGACATCACAGGCAGGCCTTTGCTTGACTACTGCAGTTCTGTTTTAGCAGGAGGGTGGGATGGACCCTCACCTGAATGTCCAGCCACTCCTTCCAACCAGTTGTATATAATTCTGCCCTGGTTGTACATGTCCCTGGGGTCTTAGGGAGGAGCTAGGGTGTATAAACCAGGAAAGACCAGAGGAAAGGCTGCAGACCCGCCAGACTACAGACCCTCCAGAGAGGTTACTTTAGGGGCACCCACACTCCTGCCCATAAACCTTCTCACAGCTCTATATAAACCTTGGTTCTTGAGCTGGGCGTGGTGGCGCATGCCTTTAATCCCAGCACTTGGGAGGCAGAGGCAGGCAGATCGCTGTGAGTTTGAGGCCAGCCTGGTCTACAAAGTGAGTCCAGGATGGCCAAGGCTACACAGAGAAACCCTGTCTCGAAAAACCAAAAAAAAAAAAAACAAAAAACAAAAAACAACAACCTTGGTTCTCCAGGGGAAGTTTTGACGGATCAGATATTGATTTGTTATTGGGCATTAGAAAGGGGGCACGAAAGAAGTTACCTATTTCCCCCTTCACTGCAGAGGACTAGGTCAGACCCATACAGGCTCCCTGACTGTGGGTTCAGCATCTGTGAGCCCCTCCGAGCCCAGGTTAGTTGATTCTGTGGGCTGTTTTCTTGTGGTGGCCTTGACACCCCTGGCTCCTATAATCCTTCCTCCCTGTCTTTCACAGGGTTCCCCAAACTCCTCCTAATGTTTGCCTGTGGCTCTCTGCATCTGCTCCCATCAAGTGCAGGACGAAGCCTCTCTGATGATTCTAGGCTTAGGTCTGTGAGCAAGTGCAGCAGCGGTTCATTAGGAATCATTTCACTGAAGTCAGAGTGCTGCTGCTTTTTTTGTTTGTTTGTTTTGTTTTGTTTTGTTTTTTCGAGACAAAGTTTCTCTTGTAGTCCTGGCTGTCCTGGACTAACTTTGTAGACCAGGCTGGCCTCGAACTCACAGCAATCCGCCTGCCTCTGCCTCTTGAATGCTGGGATTAAAGGTGTGAGTCACCACACCTGGCCCCATGCCCAGCAGCACCCCCCTCCCCCATGCTGCTTTTATGTGATTCTGTATCCAACTTCAGCTGCCTGTTATACTGGCCCGTGTGCAGCTCATTCGTGTGTCTGGGTGCTTGCTGGAGGCTAATAGTGGCTGCCTGCCAGCAACCTTCACCCAGAGTGGATAAAATCTGTCTTATTTGCCTGCAGCTCCTTCAAGTCTCTCCAGTCTTTCAAATTCCCATAACCCTCCTCCTTCATCAGAGCTTTGACCTCACAGGAGGCCCACGAGGAAAAGTTGTTTTTCTTGCCTGCCTGGAAACTAACATTCCAAGCTATCAACCTTAAGCCATGCTAATGAGGTAGGAGGAATAATTATCCTTTTAATGATATAATGCAGTTTTTCTCCCGGAATTCCCATGCCTAGGGAAGTTGCTTACAGAGTTGAGCCTTGGAGCTTCAGGAGTCTGCCACGTTTTAAAGTACTCAGGAAAATGTAACTTTTCTTTTTCTTCTTTCTCTCTCATTAAGATTTTATTTTTATTTTTTTTTTGCTCTTTGGGCTCTGGCTTTGGTTCCTCGTGAGATGGCACCAAGGTCAGGATCATAGGGAAATAACCGCTACGGTGCCTCCCTACAGAAGATGGTGAAGAAAATTGAAATCAGCCAGCACGCCAAGTACACTTGCTCCTTCTGTGGCAAGACCAAGATGAAGAGACGAGCCGTTGGCATCTGGCCCTGTGGTTCCTGCATGAAAACAGTGGCTGGTGGGGCCTGGACCTGCATTACTGTCACAGTGAAGTCTGCATCAGAAGACTCAGGGAGCTGAGAGAAGCGCTACCGTTTGAGGCTTGCCTAGCCTGCAATAAATGGGTTAATTTATGTTAAGTTTTTTTTTTTTCCTTTTAAAAAACTGTTTATATATGTGTCTGTGTATTGGCCTGCACATGTAAGTTTAATGTCCAGGCTGTGAGCTGACCAACAGTGCCGGGAACCGAACTCTGACCCTCTCCAAAAACAGAAAATCTTGTTAGTCCGTCTACTTTTCTGCCCTAAAACTCTGGGCTTCACTCTTTCTCCTGCTTGCTTACCACGCGGCTCACCTCCGTGCCTAACCTGCGCTATAGATTTCTCTTCTTTTCTTCATCCCCTTCGAGCAGTTGCAGAGAGCTTTACATCTTCCTTTTAAACTCTAAAAAAAAGTGTCCTTGAGCTTCCTTTTGAGTCTGTTCTTAAACTCTTCTATTAATGAGACTAAGAACTCCAAGAGGGAACCTCAATTTCCCTGGTAACAAGTGGCAATGCTGGTGGGACTCCCCAAATTTTCCAGTAATAATGAGAGTTGAAGGCCAGCCTGGGCTATGAGAGCTCCCTTCTCAAACAAAAAACAAAACAGAAACAAAACAAAAAAAAAGAAAAGAAAAAAGAAAGAAATGAAGATTTATAAGCCTGGCTTGATGGCACATACTTGGGATCCCAGCAGAAAAACAGATAGAGGCTACCTTGGGCTAAACAGTAAATAAATTGTAAGACCCTGGAGAGAGGGAATGGAGGGGGGATAGAGGAAGGGAGGAAAGGAAAAGAAGGAGCCCCTAAAACCCCTGAGTTTCCTGCCAGGCAAGAGGACCAGGGGCTAGTATTCTTTTCCCAGCCTGTTCGGTCACAGCTGTGTTTAGGTCACTGAGGTGGCTTCCGGAGACTGGGGCTGGCCACCAGAGGAACCCACCCTGAACTAGAGGGTTGAACTTTTAGCTCTCTCCTTCCCCCAGCCCCCAGGGCGAGGGACCAGAAGTGGAGTTAATCTTCAAAGGCAAATAAGCTGATCTGTGAGGTAGAACTGACAACAAAAAACCTAAAGACACCTGATGAGGACACAGAGAGGGCCCAGGAAGATGGCGTGCAGCAGGGACCTCACCTCCTCAATCACTTCTCCTGTGCTCTGGCTGTTTCTGAGTGGTGCCCTCTGTCTAAACCACCCCCCAGAAGCAGGTGTGTCCTTGAGTTTTGTGGACCCTTTTGGCCAATGATTGAGCCCAAGGAGAAGGTTCTGGGAAGCCTGGCTGTGTAGCCGGTCTTGCTTCCAGGAAGCAGGCTCTGACGACATGGGGACTAAAAAAACGAGGGTGTGCCATGTATTACATACAAGGTGACAAGGTCCCCTGAAGGGACTTCAGCTCTGGAGCAAAAGGACGCTGGTGTAGACCAAAGAGGCGAGCAAGCTGCTCACTTAGCAAAGATAACAGACCTTGGTTTTCTGGACTGAACTAAAGCAGCCGTCCATTGGTCAGGGGCACCAATTGGAAGTAAAGGCATTTCTCCTCCCTTTGTACAGTCATTCTGACCTGAAGCAGGCTAGTGACAGTTAGCTCAACCCCAGAAACTGAGCTCCTTCCATCGTCACCTTTTATTAATACTATTTTTTAAAAAGATTTATTTATTTTATTTATTGCATATGAGTGCTTTATCTGCAGAAGAGGGTGTTAGACCACATTATAGATGGTTGTGAGCCACCATGTGGTTGCTGGGATTGAACTCAGGACCTCTGGAAGAGCAGGCAGCACGCTTAACCACTGAGCCATCTCTCCAGCCCCTATTAACACTATTTCGAGACAGGCTTTCATGTATTCCAGGCTGGCCTTGAACTCACTGTGTAGCTAGATGACCCTGAACTTCTGATGCTCTCGTCTTCATCTCTCCTTTAGGGGATGCTGGAAGCAGAGCACAGGACATTGGGCATACCAGGTAGACACACTACCCACTGATGTACATCTCAGCTCCTGTCTTTGATTCTTTTGACAGGGTTTCCCTGTGTGGTCCTGGCTTGCCTTAAGTGTTTCTGCCCCTAAGCGTTGAGATTACAGGCATGTACCACCGTGCACAGCATTTGCTCCGGCCCCTCGCCAAGCTCATACAGCTCAGGATAGGGACTTTACTATAAAGCCAAGACTGGCTTCAAGGTCTAGATCCTGAGGTCTCTACCGTCCCAGGGCTGAGCGGACAGGCCACCATACCTGGCTTAATGTCATCATCCTCTTCCATATATGCTTTGTCTGCAGGGTTGGTCTCAGCCTCAGGGTAAGGCTGAGGAGAGACTGCACATGCTGAGAAAGCTCAAGGGTGGGGAAGAAGACACAATTCAAGCGGAAGTGGTTTTCTTTAGTCTTGGACTAAAACATTTCTCCCATCAGCTGCAGAGCGGAGTAGAATTTTGTTCAAAGTGCGAGGCAGCAGAAGGGACAGAGACAATATGAGAGAAGAACTGTGGTCCATCCATAGCCTCAAGTGATCCCAATGCTACCAGCAAAAGCAGCCTTCAAGTGTCTGCAACTATCACAGTCCACAGGTCACACATGTCAACGCTAATGAGAGTCAGTAATGTATTGCCTAGCCATGTGACCTCCAAAATGAATGACCTTTAAGTGAATTAAGAGGAAGCAAGGGGGGAGGGGGGGCTGGAGAGATGGCTCAGAGGTTAAGAGCACTGACTGCTCTTCCAGAGGTCCTGAGTTCAAGTCCCAGCAACCACATGGTGGCTCACAACCATCTAGAATGTGATCTGATGCCCTCTTCTGACCTGCGGGTGCATTTGCAGACAGTACTATATACATAATAATAAATAAATCTTTAAAAACAACAGAAAAAGAGGAAACAAGGGCTGAGAGTATAGCTCAGTGGTGTGAGCTACATAGCATGTGCCAAGGCCCTGGGTTCAGTTCTCAGCACAACACACACACACACACACACACACACACACACACACACAAAGGCTTTGTGGGGTTTGCTCTGATGGATTGTCTGAAATCTGAGTTCATCTCCGGTGTTTACAAAGGGCATTTTATATGGGACAAAGTTTTTCCTTAATAACAATTCCCCTCCGCCTTTGTCATTTGAATAGCCATCTCTACGTTTAATTTTAGCTTGGGAGTCCCTGCTCTGTAAGCCTTCCACCCTGATGTCCTAGCCTAATGCCTTCTGTTGGAGAGCACAGGGCAAAGGCAGATCGAGCATCACGCTTTCACTGCACAGGGCCCAGAGCTGATGTGCCTTTGTGTCCCCTTGTGTGGTCCTCCCTGACCTGGCTCAGTGGGTCAGAAGTGCGCAAGGTCCTGTGGAGTCTGCATTAAGTTCGTACCGTGGATATCAGGTAAAGTCACAGGGTGTTCATAGAGAAGTATAGAATCTATTGGCGTGGATCTGGTGTAAGAACTATCTGGCAACATAGAGAAGAGCAGTGGGTACCAGCAGGGGCACCCAACACTTCACCTAAGGGATACAGATGCAGTGGGTGATGTCACACACCTGCAACGCAACACTAGCACTTGGGAGCTTGAATTCCTGGCCAGCCTGGGCTACACTGTAAAACCTTGTGCACTGGTTAGTTTTATCATCATCAACTTGACACAAGCTAGAGTCATCAGGGAGGAGTGAGTCTCAAGTGAGGAACTGCCTAGGTCAGACTGGCCTGTGGACGTGTCTGTGTGTCATTTCCTCCGTTGCTAACTGATGTAGGAAGGCCAGATGACGTCACTGTATCCCTAGGCGGGCGAGTCCTGGCTGTCTAAGCTGGTTGGGGGACTGAGGGACTGTGCTCAGAGGCTGAGAGCACATACTATTGCAGATGGCTCTCATGTGACTTCCAGCACCCACATCAGGTAGCTGGTGGCGGCCTTTAACTACAGATCCAGGGGGATCCAAGCCCAGCACCTGCGCTCATGTGCACTGCCATATCCGCCTACTCAAAGTTTAAAAATAAAATTAAACAAACAAACAAACAAAAAAAAAAAAAGAAAGAAAGAAAGCTACTGGGCGTGACCAGAGGGAGCAGCACTCCTCCATGATTTCTGGCCTTCCTGCTTGAGTTCCTGTGGTGACCTCCCTCAGTGATGGACTGTGACCTGCAAAATATAAAGACAAATCAAAACCGCCCTGTGTGGTCTTGGTCATAGTGTTCATAGCAACAGAAGCAAACTAGGATTTTCTATCTGACCGTTTAAAAAAAATGACTTTATTGATATTTTTTAAAGAGCTGGAGAGATGGCTCAGTGGTTTAGAACACTTAGCTCACAAGCATCTGTATCTCAGTTCCCGGCGATCCAATGCACTCTTCTGGCCTTGGTGGACACAGCACACACAAGGTGCCCAGACACACATGTAGGCAAAACACTCATACATATGATAATAAAACAAATATTTAAAAATATTTAACAAAATAAGTCCAGTGAGATAGCTCCCAGGAAAGGCACTTGCTACCAAGTTGGAGAAGATGAACTGAATCAACCCCGACTCCCACAAGGTGTGAACTGAATCAACCCCGACTCCCACAAGGTGTGAACTGAATCAACCCCGACTCCCACAAGGTGTCCTCAGACTTGCACATGTATATTGTAGCATGTGTAACCTCCCCATGCATTAAATAAGTAAATAAACAAACGTAATTTTAAAAATGGGGACGAGGCAGCTGGGCAGTGGTGCTGCCTACTGTTAATCCCAGCACTTGGAAGGCAGAGGCAGGCGGATCTCTGTGAGTTCAAGGACAGCCTGGTCTACAAAGCGAGTCTAAGACAGCCAGGACTACACGGAGAAACCCTGTCTTAAACCCCCTCCCCCCCCAAAATGAAGAGAGGCAGCAAAATGGCTCATCAGGTAAAGGTGCTTGCCTTCAAGCATGAGGATCAGAGTTCAATTCCCAGGGCCCACATAAGAGAAGTCAAGAGCTGACTTCTGCAAATTGTCCTCTGACTTCCACACTTGTACCATGCACTATGGTACACATATCCCTAAACATATAGACGCGCGTGTGCGCGCACACACACACACACACACACACACACTCTAAATAAATAAATGTCATTTTAAAAAAGTTAAAATGCTGAATCAGGCATGTGCCTCAGGTGGTAGAGTGCTTGCAGAGCATGCATGAAGCCCTGGGTTTGATCTCATCACTTAATAAAATGCAGGCTGGGCGGTGGTGGCGCACGCCTTTAATTCCAGCACTCAGGAGGCAGAGGCAGGCAGATCGCTGTGAGTTTGAGGCCAGCCTGGTCTACAAAGTGAGTCCAGGACAGCCAAGGCTACACAGAGAGACCTTGTCTCGAAAAACTAAAAGAAAAAACAAAACAAATAAAGTAAAATGCAGAGCAGTGATCTGCCTCTTTTGGGTGGGGTGGGGAGACAGGGTCTCTATACATAACCCTGGCTGTCCTAGAGCTCGCTCTGTAGATCAGGCTGGCTTTGAATTCACAGAGACCCACTTGCCTCTGCTGGGATTAAAGGTGTTTGCCCTCATACTGGGCTAGTGGTATTTGCTTGTAATGCCAGCTCTCAAAAGGTGGAAGCAAGAAAATCAGAAGCCCAAAGGTTTGGCCACGGCAAGATGGCTCAGTGGATAAAAGGCGCTTGCCAGGCAATCTTGGCAACCCTAGTCAATCCCCAGAGCAACCCTAGTTAAGGTAGAACAAAAGAATTGACAAGCTTGCCCTCTGACCTCACACACACTGTGGCACCTGGGCCTCCACCCAACATTAGTAATTCAAGAAGTTCAAGGTAATTTTCAACTAAATATCAAGCTCACAGCCGGGGTGACAAGAAACTGTCTCAGGGTGACAAGAAACTGTCTCGAAGCAAAACACAGTGTGCTTTCTGTTGAATCCGAATGCCTTTTACACCACTGTAATGTGCATGAAAAATTAAACTGAGGCTGGCCTCGAACATTGATCTGTCGGCCCCTGCCTCCTGAATGCTGGGATTAAAGGTGTGCGCCACCATGCCCATCTCCAGACAAGTCTTTAATCCCAGCATTCATGAGCCGCAGGCAGGAGGATGCCAGCTAGGGCTACTTGGTGAGAACTTGCCTCAAAATAATAAAACAAATACATTGAACTATTGTAAATTGGAGGCCATCCACCCATGGACAACACCAAGTATACTTTTTCTCGTTCTGTCACCATGTCATATGTGTGTTCCCTGGTATGCACAATTGTGACTCATGGTCATTGTAGGAATGCATATAAGCTTTTTGTTGTTGGCTTTTTTTCTTTCTTTCTTTTTTTTTTTTCAAGACAGGGTCTCACTATGTAGTCCTGGCTGGCCTGGAACTCTCTATATAGACCAGGCTGGCTTTTTTTTTTTTTTTTTTTTTTTAAGATTTATTTATTTATTACACTGTGTGTACACCTGCAGGCCAGAAGAGGGCATCAGATCACATTATAGATGATTGTGAGCCACCATGTGGCTGCTGGGAATTGAACTCAGGACCTCTGGAAGAGCAGGCAGTGCTCTTAAGCTCTCCAGCCCGGACCAGGCTGGCTTTTAACTCACAGAGATCCCACTGCCTCTGCCTCCTAAATGCTGGCATTAAAGTCATCAGCCATCCTGATTGGCTTAGCTGAACTTTTAAAAGAAGTTAATTAATTAATTAATTTTGCATTTTTTTTTTTTTTCTCAAGACAGTGTTTCTCTCTGTAGCCCTGGCTGTCCTGGACTCACTTTGTAGAGCAGGCTGGCCTTGAACTGAGAGATCTGCCTGCTTCTGCCTCCCGAGTGCTGTGTTTAAAGGTGTGCACCACCACACTCAGCTAAGACGTGAATTTTATATCTAAGTTTTATTCTTTGTTTGTGTTTTGAGACTGCAATCCCCCTGCCTCAGCCCCCTGAGAGCTGGGGTCACAATTGTAAGCACCACTGCCAGTTACCTTATGCGTGTGGTGCTTCCCTGCCGTTCCTGTTTAGGTGGTTGTGCAGTTTCTCTTTTAAACGCACTTGAGTAAAAAAGGTAAAGGGGTGATTTTTCAATGCTAAAGAAATACACTATAGCACGAGTGCCCTGTGGGGCCGAGCTGGAAGGAGCGCTGTGCGAGATGACGCTGGGGAAGCCCCGAGGCACCCACCATAGCGGTTGCTATGACTATTACTAGCATTATCTTTAAGGAGTGCTAGTTGAAAATTAACTTTGAGTTATCCTGAAATTTAAATATATATGTCTATATGAATGTATGCACATATATACACAGACATATAAACACACACACACACACACACACACATATAAAGCTGGCTTTTGAGAAAGGACTGGTTATTAAAAAAAAAAAACAGATGGGGAAAATAGTAAGTTACTCAATTCTCTGCAAGAGGCTGGGAATCCTTTCAGTTATGGAAATCTCAGAGAAGTTTCTGGAAGGCCCTGAAGGGAAAGAGGTCAATGATTTCTCTGGTTCTAACAAGGAATCCCCCGAAACTGAGAGAATTAGACATTCTATGCAACTAGATGAAAAGGGGGTAGAAAAGTGGGTGGAAAAGAGGGGCATTCTGCGTGGGGTCCTTCCTGATCTGAGGCTCTAAGAATTGTTTCAACAGTTCCTGGAACAGCCTGGAAAGGCCTCCCAGGCACAGGCTGGGCCAGAGACCGATGAGGCAAAGGGCCGCCCGCCACTCAGAGGCCACAGTGGTGTGTGCGTCTCCTAAGAAGCAGCTGCTGAAGACTGACCAGGAAAGCTGGGCAAACAGGGTGTCCCTGGCTTCATTTTCTCCCTGACAGGAGGGAGGCCACACTCACCATTTGATGGGAATAGAAACCCATCCTTAGAAAAACTGCAATCTAGGGCCTCTTGTTGCCAGGACCCTGTGTTTCTTAGGCACACCATGAAAGGAGGAAAGATTGGGGAGGAGAGTGAACTGACCTGAGCTCACAGTCTCATGTCCTCCTCACTGGTTGAGGCTGCCTGACCCTATGTGAACTATGAAGCACAATATAACTTATACATAGGATCATATATACACACACACACACACACACACACACACACACACACATATACACACACACACATATATATTTATATATATGTGTGTGTGTGTGTGTGTGTGTGTGTGTGTGTGTATGTGTGTATATGATAGTGTGTACTTGCAAATCAAAAGTTTCCGTTTTCCCAGCCTTAGATTTCTGTTTGGAACGATAGGAGCACTAGCAGTTCGTCTCACTGGGTTACATAAGGATTAAGTGAGGCAATTCCTGTCTCAGGGCAGGTGCAAGTGCCAATGGCAGACAGCCTTCTCAGCAGTAGCCCTGCGTTTGATGTCCCCCAGAAAACAAACCCTACAGACAAACATAAAATCTATCCTAGGGCAGCAGCCTGAAACTTGGGAGATGTCGCTATGGTTTTCTGAAGCTGACACCCATGTGTGCTGCTGCAAGCACGCTGCCCAGAAGTGCTGCTACCAACTGTGATCTGGATTCTAGAGCTGACAGTGGCACCGTTGTCCCTCTTTACAAAGCCCATGCTTTGTCTTGTCCGGGTAAAATAACAGGCAACTAGCAAATGTCAAAACAATGATTTAGGCATACACTTTTTGTTGTTGTTGTTGTTGGCTTTTCAAGGGGTTCTCTGTGTAACAGCTCCAGCTGTTTTGGAACTCTCTCTGTAGACCAGGCTGGCCTCGAACTCACAGAGCTCTGCCTGCCTCTGCCTCCCAAGTGCTGGAATTAAAGGTGTGTGCCAACGCTAAAAAAAAAAAAAAAAAAAAAAGAAGCAAAACCACTCCAGCACCCCCACATCAACAACAGACAATTTTCACGACAGAGGCACTGTAGGAGACAGGAAATAACTAGGTGGCAAAACATCTGTGAGCCTGTTAGGCTGGCATGGCGTCCCCAAGCAGAGCTCAACAGAAGGCAGGAGAGGGCACATCAGGGAAATGCTGAAGTCAAGGATTTTTGACTCAGCCTCGCAAGCTGGGAGGCATCATAGGCATCCTGGACAGAAAGGACTAGAAAAGCAGAAGCTGCTTTCAGAGCAGGTGGTTGGCTGGAGTCAGGTTTCAGCCCACAGGATGCAGTTGCCCTGAGGTGTTATTAAGACACCCTTTAAGGAAGCCAGTCCTGTCCCTCATGGCACTAAAGAAACCAGATCCAGAGGGGTTTTTAAATTTTATTTTTATTTTTTTTTATTTATTTATTTTTTGAGACAGGGTCTCTCTGTGTCGCCTTGGCTGTCCCGGAGTCACTTTGTAGACCAGGTTGTCCTCGAACTCACAGTGATCTGCCTGCCTTTGCCTCCTGAGTGCTGGGATTAAAGGCCTGCACCACCAGGCCTGGCTTGGTTTTTTTGTTTGTTTGTTTTTGTGACAGGGTCACTATGGAGCCCTGGCTGGCCTGGAACTCATAAAGCTCTGCTTGCCTCTCTCTTCTCCACGCTGTGAATAAAGACGTATGCCACCATCCCCAGGCAGGCCTGAAGTTTTTTTGTTTTTGTTTTTTAAGATTTATTTATTTATTTATTTTGTATGGATACAGTGTTCTGCACACCAGAAGAGGGCACCAGATCTCGTTATAGATGGCTGAGAGCCACCATGTGGTTGCTGGGAATTGAACTCAGGACCTTTGGAAGAGCAGTCAGTGCTCTTAACCGCTGAGCCATCTCTCCAGCCCCCCCCCCACCCCCAGGCCTAAAGTTTTTTAATGTCCCCAGCTGCACAGAAGGTGGCTGGATATGGTCCCTGAGAATTCCAGCTGGGTCACAGCCTACTGTGATGTCACGGAGTCAGTAGGTACCCCAGCCCCTGGCCCCATCTCAGCGCAATGGACTGCAAGCTCCACAAATATGGTTTATGTGAAGAAGGGGGCAAAGGCTCAGCCCAGGCCCTTTCCCCCCACTTTGGCTGGGTCTGAGTGTGACTAATGTTTCTTGTTCATTTCTTCCAGTATTCTTTCTTCTGCCTCTCCTTCCTCTAATAAAAACCTACACTTGGGCTAGCACGTGACTGAGCAGCCAAGTATGGCATTCCCCGGCCTCTCTTCAAGTTGGGGGTAGCGTGTGACTGAGCTATCAGCGGGCACTCTATGTTTGACTCTCAGATGGCCTTCTTATAAATGAATAGGTAAAGTGGGAGTGGCGGCACACGCCTAGAAGCACGGCAGCCTCAGGACCACTTGAATGCAGGAGTTCGAGACCCGCCTTGATAGAGTGGAATTGTAACTCAGGAATATTTACTCATGGAGCTGGTATATGTGAGAGAAAGAACTTCTGACCTTATTTTGACTGAATGTCATCACAGCAGCCCAAACTCAGCCCTCAGTCAACCATACCCTGGGTTCCAATCGTCCTCTCATTTGCTCCAAACCCTGCTGGAATTTTGGTCCTGAGGACCCCCCCCTCCCCCATGTTTAAGGAGAACCTTCTCCCCAGATGATGGAGCACCCTGTCCTGGAAGCCAGCCTGTTATTCCACGTTTGGAGTTGAGCCCTCAGTCACTTAAAAAACAAAAACAAACAAACAACCAAAAAACCAAAACCCTCCTCATGCTTTAAATTTCAGGTTGTTTGTTTTTTCATTTTGCAAATGGTATTAATAGTAACATTCTCTTCAAAAGCAGTTCTATATAAATATGACGTCATCATGCTCAACAGTGCGCAGGGGCCGGCCACAGTTTGTCTCTAGGGCAGCATTGCAAAGAAACAAAGCAATTTCCCTAGAAGAGACCATAGAAAGAGGCACCTAACAGCATTACAAAAAGGCAACCATACCAGAGAACGGCTCTCAGCCCTGACTCCTCCAGAGCAAGGATGCTCCCGTTCCGGATACATTCTCCCGAGAGAGACACATCACAGACACAGCCAGACACAACACACCCAAACACAGCAGACAAAGACAGCACAAAACACACACGGAAGCTGTTGCTGCTGTACTGTTTATTGTCACTGTCACCCAGGGGCATCTGGTCTCCCCCACATTTCTTTCTTGGGGATGCTGTCCTAGCTCTGGCCATCTGGGCCTCTTTCTTGCTCCTGTCTTGCCCTCTCGCTGGGTCTGGAAGGGCTTATTTGGTGTTCTCTCTCCAGAACCTCACTTAGTGGGGAGAGGGTCAAGCAGGCCTAGGCCCTGCTCACAGCTCCTAATTTCTCCAAGGTCCTGGATCCATTGTTCGGTGTGGTGTCCTGTATCCATTGCTGGGTGTGGTGTCCTGTAGCGATTGCTGGGTGTGGTGTCCTGTATCCATTGCTGGGTGTAATGTCTGTGGTCTGGCCTCATCTGTGGAAGAGGAAAAACGGGTGGTGAAAGGGACAGAGACCTGGGTTTGAAGTCTGGCTTTCCTACTCATTTTTCCTATAACTTTACAGAAGAACAGAAGGTTTTTGTTTTGTTTTGTTTTGTTTTGGCTTGGGTCTCCAGAGAACTCGGTCAAATACGGTTCTCATTTTATTCTGCGTGTGGATGTAGGCAACACTATTTTTTTTCACGTACTGATAAGGGAATGTGTGTGCATGTGCCACTGTGAGGGTGTGGAGGTCAGAGGACGCTGGGGGCGGGGGGGGGGGGAGGGAAAACAGAGGTTCTAGAACTCACAGAGAATCACTAAGAGAGCCAGGAGTCTTAGTCACGCAGAAACACCCGCATTCCATCCAGAAGGCCGAGAGTGGGTTCTGTTAGTGACCCGGTGACCTTTTTGCTGTGTGTGGAGGTAGACCTAGCCCACCTCATGCTGCGGAGGCAGACCTGAGTGATTGGCCCTGACTCTTCCCTCCCCACACCACTACCCATGCTTAGGGGAGACCTCACCTGTACTTCACAGTCTACTGACCTCTGTGTGTGCTCAGAGCCAACACCCGATTCTAGGCCCTTCAGCTACAGGACACACTCTCATGGGGACAGGTACTTTGTAAAAGAGTCTATGTGCAGTCACACCTTAAGCTTCATTGTGCACCTGGAACTGGACTGGTTGTTGCCTGGAAATCTCTTCCCAAATTATACTGTTTTAAATATGCTGCCAATGAACTGCCTGGCATCACACTCCCTGAAATCTGATCCAAGTTGATGGGACTCAGTCTGCCCGTGGGGGGGAGGGGTTGTTTCATTCTTATATTCTCCCGGCCTGGGTACCTGCAGGGTCCCCTTAAGAAGACAAGCACAGATGCCAAACACGGGGTGTCATGCTTGGCTGCAAGTGCCTGTACCTGCTGAGCCATCGAACCAGCTGGAATCAACTTTTGGTTCCCCACTTCCCATTCAGTTCATTGCACACTCGCGTGTCACCCTGAGCGGAGCTACCCTTACTGGCTCTCTGGCTCGAGTCCTCACCTCCAGCTCTGTCTCAGCGCCAGGCCTTTTTCCTTTCAGAGTTCTGGAACTTGGTCAGCAGCTTTCTCTCATGCCCACCAGGGCTAGGGCGGTTGGTATTGGCAGCAGCTTCTCTCTTGGTGCGACCTTTCCGGCCTCCCCCGACTGGTGGAGCAGGAGGTAGAGGGGACAGGAGAAGAGGAGAGGTGTGAGGTCAGAGGGCAAGCAAATGGCCTTGATCATAGGATGGGAAGGGCAGAATGGCCAGAGGGCAGTGGTCCCTGGTGTACCTTGGAAGCACTTTGCCCCTGCTGTTTATTCATGCATAGAAAGAGAGAGAGAGAGAGAGGCTCAGATGTGAGGCCTCAGGGCTGAGGAAGATGAACTGAGGAGATGAGGCTAGGAGGGAATTACTTTAGATTGGGGCACAGATTAGCTAAGAAAGGTAACCTGAGGGAGGAAGTCCAAATCCAAGTAGCTGCAAAACAGGCCTTACCGACACAAGGATGGGCCAGGCTGTACTGGTCATATTCATCCAGGATGCCATCTTCGTCCTCTGGGTTAAGAGGTTGCTGGGAGGGGCTGGCTGTTGGTGGCAGGGTGGCCATTATGCTTTCTCCAAAGTCTTGCCTGTGTGGAGGTTGCTGACCATCTGTCCTCTCCCAGTTCCCTCACTCCTACTTATAAGGCTGCCTGCTCCGCAGACCACAGGCTGCCTCCCGCCCTCTGAGCCCTGTCTGATGCAATCTAGCCTTTTCCCCGAACTGGGGCCATAGACACCAGCCCTTAGCAGAGTGGAACACCCTCCCCCTTCCTCCTCCCTCATAAGGCTTACCCTCAACCAGCTGTGTTTTTCCACATGGAAAACTCCAGCCTCGGGTGGAGGAGGGAGCAGACAGGATCTGGGCATAAACAATCGTTGGGAAGTTAGCCAAGGTGAGCAGAGGGCCTCAGATAGGCTATGACTTCCTATCACTTTGACCTCTGCCACAAGCCCCTCCTGGGCCTGGGTCATAGGCACACACTACAGGCCACACACACACACACACACACACACACACAGGCGCGCGCGCACACACACACACACACACACACACACACACACGCGCTCATCCACACAACACACACACACGCGCATCACACACATACACACACGCTATCACACACCACACACACCTCGCTCGCTCACACCACACACACACGCGCTATCACACACAACACACACCACACACGCGCTCGATCACACACACACGCTATCACACACACACTCTCTATCACACAATCACACACACACACTCTCGAGCACACACACACACGCTCGTCAGCACACATACACACGCGCGCCACACCACACTCTCTAGCACAAAGCACACACACACGCTCTCTCTATCACACACACACTCATACACACTCTCTCTCTATCACACACACACACTCTCTCTATCACACACACACTCTCTATCACACACACACACTCTCTCTATCACACACAATCACACACACACACACTATCACACACACACTCTCTCTCTCACACACACTCTCTCTATCACACACACACACTCTCTCTCTATCACACACACACACTCTCTCTCTCTATCACACACACACACACACTCTATCACACACACACACTCTATCACACACACACACTCTCTCTATCACACACACACACACTCTCTCTCTATCACACACACACACACACTCTATCACACACACACACTCTCTCTATCACACACACACACACTCTCTCTCACACACACACACACACTCTCTCTCTCCCCCCCACACACTCTAACCTGGTTCACACTCAGGACTTGATGGCAGCATACACACTGAAAAAGGAGAGAGGAGAGAACACTGGCCACTTCATGCTAAGTCAGCAGGTCCTATCTTGTCCCACCCAAGGCTTCCATTTCTATGGAAAGTCCCCTTACTGTACTTCAACAGAGTCCCCAGGGACTTCCCCCTCATCCAAGATGGAGGCTAGCCAGCGGGAGGAGACTGCAAATAACCTGGATTCAACACTCAGGGTGCCTGCTCCACCTCCCTCTGCCCTTCTTTCTGACAGAGTCCTTCTGTGAAGCCCATATTAGCTCTTGAACTGGCAGCTCTCCTGCCTCATCACCCCCAAATGCTGGGACTATACATTCAGTAAGTCAGCTCAGATCCAGTGTCCTGTGTGTGACTTCAGGTTCCCCCTTTAACAAAGGATAGTCCTATCTTCTTCTGCTGGGGAGAGGTGAACAGTGACAGAATGCCCGGAAAGGCCCTTGGAACAGCTGGGAACAGTGTAATAAGGATCAGCCACAGTTGCCCATGATTTCCCAAACAGTACCCTCACCATGGCAAAAAGAAGAGTGGAAAAAGAGGAACCTAGAAGAAAATTATATATTGTGGGCTGGCAAGACAGCTCAGTGGGTAAGACACTTACTGCCAAGCCTGACAACCTGAATTCAGCGGTCCCCAGGAGCCATGAGTGTGGGAGAGAAACACCACCCTTCACAGGCCTATACACATACACACGATAAATACATGAAACTTTTAAATAAAATAATATATTGATGTGGAAGGCACAATGAGATAAACAGGTATTCCCCCCCACCCCACCCCACCCCCGCTTTGTTTTAGGTAGAGTCTCACTTTATAGCTGTGGCTGGCTTAGAACTGGATCTGTAGACCAGCCTGGTGCTGAGCTTGGGGATCAACCCGCCTCTGCCTCCTGAGTGCTGGGATTAAGGGGCTGCATTACCACACCCAGCCAAAATGAACTCAAGTATGAATTAAATATTAAAGTTTCTCAGTCCATATTGGCTTCCCCTGTTACGATTACACATGCTGCCTCTCCAAGCTTAGAACTTTTTTTCTTTTAAGACTAGGTCTCTTGCCGGGCATGGTGGCACATGCCTTTAAACCCTGCACTGGGAGGCAGAGGCAGGCAGATCACTGTGAGTTCGAGGCCAGCCTGGTCTACAAAGTTAGTCTAGGACAGCCAAGGCTACACAGAGGAACCCTGTCTCAAAACAAACAAACAAAAAGACTAGATCTCTCTCTCTCTCTCTCTCTCTCTTTTTTTTTTTTTTTTTTTTTTTTTGGTTTTTCAAGACAGGGCTTCTCTGTGTAGCCTTGACTGTCCTGGACTCACTTTGTAGACCAGGCTGGACTCAAACTCACCGAGAGCTACCTGCTTCTGCCTCCCAAGTGCCAGGATTAAAGGAATGCACCACCACACCCGGTTGAGAAACCCTGTTTCAAAAAAACAAACAAACAAGATTAGATCTCCTTATGCTATTCAGGTTGAACTCAGTGTCCTAGGTTGAAATAATCCTCCTGCCTCAGCCTCCTGAGCAGTTATGACTACTAGTGTGTAAACACCACCACACAAGGTCTTAAGTGTGAATTTCATAAGAATTAGTATAAGTTTTAAGTTCAAATAAAAAACATGTGAAATGGAATTTTCTACTCTTTAAAAAAAAAAAAGTTTCATACAATGTATTCCAATCAAGGTTTCCCTTCCCCCAGACTCCCTCCCTACCCACCAAACTCCTTAATTCTCATTTTTGGAAACAAACAGGTAAAGGAGGAAGAGGAGGAGGAGGAGGAGGAGTAAATGGAACATTTTACTGGAGGACATAACTGCTCCCAGATAAGGTGGAGGAGGGTTGCTGCACAGATGAGGGAGAGCGCAGCCAGAGATATCAGGAAGAGTCCAGAGTGAACATGGCCACCAGACTGAAGTGGGCCTTGTGAGACTGACAGGGTGAGGCAGGGAGGAAGAGAAGAGAGAGAGGAGTGGAGGGCTAAGAGAAGAGCCTCGGACCAAGTGGCCGTGAGGCAGAGGAAGTAGCTGGGAACCCGGAGGCATAGCCAACATGACTGGGTCATACAGGAGTCAGGGGAGCTGGGGAAAGAGAAACCCAGGCTTGTCCTGGAGAACTTAGGGTAGGAGGTGGGTGTGCCAACCAGGATGTCTCCACAGGAGGCGCTGACAAGGCTGAGAAAGGCTGGCTGACGGTGTCTGCTTTTTGTTTTTGTGTTTATAGACAGGGTTTCTCTGTGTAACAGCTCTGGCTGTTCTGGAACTCGCTCTGTAGTCCAGGCTAGCCTCGAACTCATGGAGATCCATCTGCCTCTGCCTCTCAAATGCTGGGATTAAAGGTGTGCACCACCATCGCCTGGCCCTGACAGTTTCTGCTTTGAAGTGTTAATAGGCACCTTGGTTGACTATTTGTTCAGGGGTTGAGACCTAACAAAGTATACCCCATAAAAATCCATAAAAACACAAAATCAGAAACGATAATATGCAAGCAAAAAAGGCCAGTAGGACCAACTAATGTCTGAACAAAACAACGTGAGAAAAAAGGTCTACAAAAGTACCACTGTGCTGGCATCTACTTAACTGTGGTTAATATAGCCAGTGAGGTTCCACTGGAGAAAACGAATCTTTTCTTTGTAAGCAGATGTCAATTTGGCCAGGGGTGGGAGTTTGCGTCCACTTCCCCTCTCGGCACTGGGACCCCATCTGGCATGACCCTAGGCAGGCCCTGGGCATGCTGCCAGTCTCTGAGCTCACATGGCATCAGTTCTTTTGTGTCTGGAAGACACTGTTTCCTTGGTGGCCTCCCTGCTTTCTGGCTCTGGAAAAATCTTTCTGTCTCTTCCGCATAGCTGCCTGAGCCCTGAGGGAAGGGGAATTTTCTATTCTTGATGGAAGGATTTGAACCCTGTGAGTCATGTTAGCCCAGAGAGGGTGCCCACACCAACTCTATCTGTGCTGCTGTCTCCAGGCAGGGAGTTAGACAGACAAAACCCGTCTAGAAACAAAACAAAACTGGACCCCAGTGAAACCAAACCCTCTCACCCCTGGCCAGCTGTCATTCCTCTGCCCACTTCCACGGGCTGGGAACCTCTGTTGCTCTTTTTTTTTTTTTTTTATTTTAGTATACAATGTTCTGCTTGTATGTATGCCTACACACCAGAAGAGGGCACCAGATCTCATTATAGATGGTTGTGAGCCACCATGTGGGTGCTGGGAATTGAACTCAAGACCTTTGGAAGAGCAAGCAGTGCTCTTAACCTCTGAGCTATCTCTCCAGCCCTCCGTTGCTCTTTTATCTCAGAATGAGAATTTGATAGTTTGCCCAAAGCTGCTGCAGAACTGCATCCACTCCACTAAAGACACGCTATGCAAGCTGCTCCCTGCTGCTCCCTCACTTCAACAAAAACAAAAACATACTTCTGTCTCGCAGACTCCAGTGACACACCCTGGACACAGGGGCTGGAGAGATGGCTTGTGGGTGACAGCACTTGCTGCACAAGCAGGAAGAGCTGAGGTAAGATCCCAGCACCCAGCTGGGCATGGTCGCGAATGCCTGTAATCCCAGCATTTGGGAGGCAGAGGCAGGCGGATCGCTGTGAGTTCGAGGCCAGCCTGGTCTACAAAGGGAGTCCAGGACAGCCAAGGCTGCGTAGAGAAACCCTGTCTCGAAACAAAACAAAACAAAACAAAACAAAACAAAACAAAAACAAACACACTAGGGATATGGCTGGTTGGTTGCTGTTGGTTGTCAAGCAGCCTAGTAGTCGTGCACAAAGAGATGAGGAGAAATTAGACCTACTGACCTCAAAGATCAAACTTGCCCCAAGGAACTCAAAGCCCGTAGTTTAACGATACCAACGCCCCTTTTCCCTCTATTCTTTTTTCTTTCCTATCTATAGGGGGTTAATAAGGGTGGGGAAGGATAGAAGAGAGAAAAAGGAACCCCCAAAATAGTGAACACCAGCTACACTAATGTACCAAGAAAAACGATATTCTTGGGACCTGCGGGGCTTTATCACAATGACAGCACAATGTTTCCTCTCCTGTGACATAGGTTGGAGGAGCCAGGTTGGAGGGAAAGGTATTCTAAAGAAGCTTACTAGGTCCCTAGTGTCCAGCAAGACAGCAAGACAGTCAGGACGTGGGCCACACAGAAGCACAACTGTCCCACTTTTCTTTTCCTCCCCACAGGCACACAGAGTTCTCCTTGCCTCACTGCCGAGCACCACGCCAGCTGTAACTTCCTAGTCTATCTTGTTCCTGTGTAAACGCAGGACAGTGAGAACACACCTGCATGTGCAATGACAGGGCTCAGCCCGGAGCCAACACATGACATCCTGTTATTTCCTTATTCCTCAGAGAAGGAAAACAGAGGCTATCCAAAGCCACAGTGCTATGACTGATAAAGGACCCAGTCCCCAGCTGGGCAAACAGTGGCAAGGGTTTGCCCTGTGTACGTGTTGTCATTTTCCACGTGCCTCTCTGCGGTCTCTCCCTCCCAGGCCTTTGTGTTTCTTTGGACCAGGTCTTGTGTAGAGCATGCAGAGAACGGCATGTGTCTTTTGAAAGCTCTGTGGGATAGCGAGAGAGCTCTTCAGGGTAGCAGTGCACAGCCCTGCCCAAAGCACCACACATATGCCAACCATAGCGACACTTGCCCAACCATTCAGGAGGCCGAAGCAGGAGGATCTCAAGTTCAAGACCAGCCTGGGCCACATAGTGAGCCCTTATGAAAAACTAAAATCATAAACGACGGACCACACCAAGCCTGGACAGCAAAAACTCTACACTTGCCACCAGCCAGCACTCCTGCCGTCACCCCGCGCTCTGTATTCCTATCTTCACAGAGCCACTTCACATTAACGAAAGGATTTTGCCAGGAGCAGCGGTGTGCTTGGATCCCAGCTCTCAGGATAGGCAGAGGCAGGTGGATCTCTACAAAGCCAGTTCCAGGATAGCCAAGGCCACACAGAGAAAACCAAAAACAACAAACAAAATATCTGTTTACTCGTTTGCTCATTATTTGTCTCTACTAGAAGCAGACTACTGGTTATTTAGTCAGTGCTTAGAGGCTCTGGGATCCAGCTGCCTGGATCCAGACATCCACTCCTTTTGGCTGTGTGCCATCAGACAAGTTACTGAACCTCTCTGTGTCTTTGTTTCCCTGTTTGTAGAAGCTAATGGAGTCTTTGTGTGTTTTAAAAGGACAATTCTAGAAGCTCATTAGATGGCTCCTCAGGTAAAGGCCAAGCCCGAGGACCTGAGTTCAATTCCCAAGACCCCGTGGTTGAAGCAGAGAACCCCATAGATTGTCCTCTGACCTATATACAAATTCTGTAGAGAGTGTGTGCCCCCTCTTTCCACTCTCTCTCCCTCTCTCTCTCTTACACACACACTCTCACACACACTCTTATACACACACACACACACTCACACACACACTCTGTCTCATACACATCTCACACACGTGCATTCTCTCACACATCCTGCCTCTTTCTCACACACAGACACACTCACACACACAGACACACTCAGACACACACAGACACACTCACACACACACAGACACACACAGACACACTCACACAGACACACACACACAGACACACTCACACACACAGACACACTCACACACACAGACACACTCACACACACACACACTCACACACAGACACACTCACACACACAGACACTCTCACACACACAGACACACTCACACACACAGACACTCTCACACACACAGACACACTCACACACACAGACACACTCACACACACACAGACACACTCTCACACACACAGACACACTCACACACATGCATTCTCACTCACACACTCACATATACTCTCTCACACACTCTCACGCAGTTTCTCTCTCTCACACACAGACACACACACACTTATATACTCTCCCTCTCACAATGCTCTGTTTCTCTCTCTGTCTCTCTGTCTCTGTCTCTAATGTCAAAAGGGGCAGAATTCTCAGCTTGGTGCTGTGATGCACGCCTGCAACCCAAGCTCTGAGAAGGGGCATCACAGCTCGAGTCTGGTCTGGAAGACACAGCAAGATCTTGTCTCTTCCTCTCTGTATTATTCTTTCTTTCTCTTTCTTTTGCTTGAGACAAGGTCTCACTCTGTAGCCCTAGCGGCCTGGAATTCACTGTGTAGAGAGACCTAAGAAAAAGACCATTTCCACGACTGTCTGACTAAGCAAGCTTTACTCAGAGGTGCACAGAGGACCAGCCTGCCGGCTGCCTCACACTAAGTTAGAGTTCAGAGAACAGCCCCTCCCTGGCTTTGGGGTCCCTTTTATAGGGAAGGGTTAGGGTTGGTAGAAAACAGATGTCGCTGTTGGGTGGTGGTACACACCCATAATCCTACACTTGAGAGGCAGAGGCAGGTGGGTCTCTGAATTCCAAGTCAACCTGGTCTACAGAGTGGGTGCAGGACAGCCAGGTCTACACAGAGAATCCTTGTCTCAAAAAACAAACAAACGAGAGAGAGAGAGAGAGAGAGAGAGAGAGAGAGAGAGAGAGAGAGAGAGAGAGAGAGAGAGAGAGAGAGAGAGAGGAAAACAGCTGTGGAGATAATTGGCTGTTACCACCTGGACAGAAGGAGGCAGGTGTGGGACTCAGGGCTCAAGGCTGTCTGTGGGGTAAGTGTGACAGTGAGTAGCTATCTGGATAATTAGCTGTTAGAAAGGAGACAATAAAAACTAGTGCAAGAATACATCATGCGGAAGGAGCTACCAAGGATCTGGGAAGATACATTCTTGTAAGGCAAAAGGGCAATCACATATGTCAGGCTCAGGAGTTAGCAAGGAAAGGGTGCGCACAGCAAAGGGTCACAGGTTCAGGGTAGTGGAAAATGAGGTTTGCGGGCTTAGGAAACAGAAACTTATTCTTGTGAGGTATGGACACTTAACAACAATGTATGACTAGGTGGCTCCTGTTTTGGTTTCACGCTGGCTTTAAAGTCACAGAGATCCTCTGCCTCCTGAGTGAAGGGTTAATGAAGCAGAACACAGAGCCTCCGGTGAGCTGAAACACTCTGGACCAAGCATACCAGCATACCGACAGTACAGCTGCCTGACAAGAAAGCCAGCATCTCCTGAGGCCTCGGTTGGTATTTACAACCTTGAGACTGCAAGGAACACACTCACAGATGGATAGTCCGTCTCTGTGAGATTGGTCTCCCTCTTTTTTATTTTCATAACACCTCATCAATCCTGATGCAACACTGAGTGCTGGCACTGAAGGGGTCACCACCATACCTGGCTTTGCTATTGGGGTGTGTGTGTGTGTGTGTGTGTGTGTGTGTGTGTGTGTGTGTGTGTGTGTGTAACAAGTTCTCTCTGCATATCCCTGGCTGTCCTGGAACTCACTTTGTAGATCAGGCTGGCCTCAAAATCAGAGTCTGCCTGTCTCTGCCTCCATAGTACTGAGGCTGAGGTGCTGGGATCAAAGCCATGTGCCACCATGCTCAGTCCCCCCCCACCCCCACCCTTTTTTTTTAAAGACAGGGTCACAGGGTGAGCAGAGCTCATGATCCTGCTGCCTCCTCAGTGCTAGGATTAGGTATGTGCCACTGCACCCAGCTAAGACTCCATCGTAAGAAGAAAAAAATGAAGCCAGCGTGGTGGCACATGCCTTTAATCCCAGCACTGGGGAGGCAGAGGCAGGTGGATCTCTGTGAGTTCAAGGCCAGCCTGGTCTACAAAGTGAGTCCAGGACAGCCAAGGTGACACAGAGAAACCCTGTCTTGAAAAACCAGAAGAAGAAGAAGAAGGAGGAGGAGGAGGAGGAGGAGGAGGAGGAGGTGGTGGTGATGGGGGCAGGGCTTATTAGCACAGTGCCTTGAAGACAGTAGTATCCTTCAGTATTGTGTGTCTGCCTCCAGATGCTCCCCTGTGAACAATCAGAGCCACCCGAGTCATGCCTCACAGGTGACCACAAAGATCCTGGGACCCTCTGCAATGGAGTGAGGGTAAATGTCCCTGGCTGGGATCTTGCTGGAATACAAAGAAAAGAAACTTAAAACACTGGGGGTTGGGGATGTGAGGGAGCTGAATGAAAGGACAGGAACCTGAGAAAGAGATCTATGGAGAGATTTAAAATTCCACTCAGATCAGTAGGACCTCAAAAGTGACTCATCGGTAAGTTTTCACATCCTCTGGTCTCCAGGTATATATATATAGTCAACCACAAGGAATTCTGGGGTTTGTGTTGCTTGGGCAGGAACAGTGGTGGCGGTGGCGCTATTTATCATTCAGCATACCTTTATAACTTTCCAGGAGGTTGCCAGGAAACCCTGGAACAGCTCAGTGATGACAGCTTGTGCCTGGTCCATTGGACTCTCAAACCTAGGGCAGCACTGGGAATTGCTCTTGGTTCTGTGATCTCATTTTTAGCATTAATGGATGTGGGTGTTAACAAGGGCTTATGAAGTACTGGTAAGATCCTGAAATGTGCTTAGGTCCCTAATTCCCTGGTACTCCTTGCAGGAGTTACTCCTACAGCAAGTCAAGAGGTGGGGGCAGGGCTGGGGATGGATTTTCCTGGGTAGACTGCTTGCCATACCTCAAGTGTTGGTTCTACTCCCCAGAACCCAGGCAGAGGCAGGTGGATCGCTGTGAGTTCGAGACTAGCCTGGTCTACAAAGCGAGTCCAGGACAGCCAAGGCCACACAGAGAAACACTGTCTTGAAAAACCACACACACACACACACACACACACACACACACACACAAAAGTTTGGATTTATGAGGTCTGTTAACTCTGTGGCTAGGTGGTGGGAGCTCTGTCAGCTGCCCTGCTCCAGTCATTAAAGAGGTTGCTGTTGACAGAGAACTTAACCTTGTTTGATTTTGAAACAGGATAGTTCTATGTTGCCCAGGTTGGCCTTGAATCTCTAGGCTCAGGTGATTTGCTTGGCTCAGTCTCCAAAGAAACTGGTACTGCAGGTCTGTGTCACCAGAGACCTGGCAAGAATGTAATAAGTCTGATCTAAGTCAACCTGCATCCATTGTCAGTTCTCAACAGTGCCACTATGGGTTTCTGTTGTTTTGGGACAGGGTTTCTCTGTGTAGCCTTGGCTGTCCTGGAGTCGCTTTGTAGACGAGGCTGGCCTCGAACTCACAGCGATCCACCTGCCTCTGCCTCCCAAGTGCTGGGATTAAAGGCGTGCGCCACCACCGCCCGGCAACAGTGTCACTATGAAATATGTGTTCTACCAGGGAGAACTGCTCCTACAGACCTTGATGTATTATTGTATTTTGTATACACCTGCATAGTCGTAAAATATTAGAACCCCAGGACAAAGCAATGGCTCAGAAGTACTGATGTGTCCAGAAGAGCTCAGTTTCAGCACTCACGTTAGGCAGCTAACAGATACCTCAGACTCTAGTTCCAGGGACCTTTAGACCTCTTCTGGCCTCCCAGAGTGTCTGTGCACACACTTACTGTGGGTCTAGTTCAAGCATGCACCCACATGGCCCCAATGGGCGCACACACACACACACACACACACACACACACACACACACACACACACACACACCACCTGAAAATGGTGGCACATATCCTTAATCCAGGCACTCTGAAGACAAGCAGATCTCTTGAGTTTTGAGGCCAGCCTGGTTTACATAGCAAGTTCCAGACCAGCCAGGGTTTCACAGTTAACAGACTGCTAAGAAAGAAAAAAAAAAAAAAAAAGGTTTTTTGAGACAGAGTTTCTCTGTATAGACCAGGCTGGCCTCGAACTCACAGTGATCTACTTGCCTCTGTCTTCTGAGCTGCTGAGATTAAAGGTGTGTGCCACCACACCTGGCCTAAAAAAAAAAAAAAACCAAATCTTTAAAAAAAATTTCAATATGTGTGTGCCTGGTACTTGAGGTCAGAAGAGGTACTGGATCCGCCAGAACCAGAGTTACAAATGGCTGTGAGCTGCCCATGTGGATGCTAAGGACAGAACCTGGGTCCTCTGCAAGATAAGTAAATGGTCTAATTGCTGAGCCATCTCTCTAGCTCTCTTCTGCCCCACTTTTGTGTGGGGCAGGTCTCACTATGCAGCCCTGACTGGACTATGTAGACCAGGCTAGCCTTGAGCTCATAGAGATCCATCTGCCTCTTTAGGGATTAAAGGTGTGTGCTGCCATGCCCATCCAAAAATAAGATAAATTGTAAACAAACAAAAAAGAAATTAATGACAAATAATGTTTATTTTCCTTAAATTATATTATCTGGCTTCAGTTTCATATCCACGTCCAACTCTATTCAACTTAACCCTTCGAAGTGAGAAGCCACTCCAAGCAGTTCAGAGATTAATAGAGAGAACTCTTTAATAAAAGCCTGAGTCTGGGGCCTGACTAACGCTATGGGATGTGAGCCCCAGATATCCCCCATAGTGTATATAGGTTTGAGCTGTAACGCTGTAATCTTACACAGACATTCATCTGAGGGTGGGCTTTTGGGTATCCCTCACCCCAAAAGTTATATTTTCTGAGCAGTTAGGTGGGTTTATAAAGATGGAAAGAAGCTGCAGTTTGGGGTCATTTTTAGATTTTAGATTACACTTTGGGGGCTGGGAGACATAGATACAGTTCTCTCTCTCCTCTTCTCTCCCTCGCACCTCTACTCCACCCCTCTCTCTCAGAAAAGATCCCTCTAAATGTGAGCCTGGCTGTCTTGAACCTCAGTACATTGAGCAGGCTGGCCTGGAACCCACAGAGCCCTGAGGGCCTTTGGCTGCAGAGTGCTGGGATTAAATGCAGGAAACTCCACACCCAGCCCGAAGCTGCCTTCTGACCAGCTATCTTCCTTGGCCTCCTGTATGCTGAGATTAGTCCCGTGCCACCATGCCCCATCTTGGAGGAAACCTAAATGCTCAGTGCCAGGGCAAGGGTACCTGGGTAGCATGGCACTGTAATTTTTGGTGCCGGCTTCTTGGGGAGGGTGACAATCCAGGTTGAATTACTAACTCCCAGGTTAACACAGTGAGCCAGCAGCATTGCCAGGGGTGTCTGGAGGCTGGAATACCCTGAGCAGCACTGAGGAACCTGTCCAGGACGCTGCCCCACACCCAGGAGTCCAGTTCAGAGGCTGACCCTGAGCCCAGGACCACCCAACACAATCAGCAGGATTCCACAGATCTGGCTGTCGGTCTGTCTTTGACACAGTCTTGATTTGTAGCCCAGGCTGCCTCGAATTCTGATCCTCCTGCTTTTAGTTTCCAGAGTGCTGGGGGTGGGGGTTGATTACAGGCATGCACCACCACACCTAGCTTGGACATGTTTCCTGTTGTTTTATATAATATATATATGTGTGTATATATATATGTATATATAGATAGATAGATATTTGATTTACTGAGCATGAAAAGGAGAGACAGTGAAATATATACCAAACTCTCCATAGTGGATATAGCTTAGGCTGGGGTTATGGAAAAGTTTATTTCTTCCATTATATATTGTTGTCTGCGACTTTGTCAAAATTCGTAAATTATAAACAGACACAAGGCAACTGTCATGAGTTCCTGTGTTTCACCCTTTCCTTCCATCCTTGGATTCCATGCCTACTCTGCCACCTTCTGGTTACTATGTGGCCTTTGTGTGCGCATCGGGCTCAGAACACATTAAATTAAAATCAGTCTCTTCTCCCTGCCTGCCAAGGGAAACCACGTATGGAGAGCAAGGCTTTTGTTTTGATCAAATGAGTACTGGGTGGGCATGATCAGGGAGAAACTGGGAGAGACGCCTGCAGCCTTCCCAGTGAGAGGACGGCAGAGGGGCGCCGCGAGTGACACTTTTGCAGTGGAACTCAGTGAGGAGAGGGGCACTGTGAAGCAGGCTGGGGACTTCCCGGTGCCCTTCAGGGAAGGTCTCTGTGACACCGCCCACACTCCCCACCCCCCACCCAGCTCACAGTGCTGAGGACTGAACACAGGCCTTTGCTCCTTTGAGACAGAGTCCTGCTATATAGCCCGTTTTGCCCTGGGGTTTCTCGTGTAACCCAGGTTGGTCTCAATCTCACAGTCCTCCTGATGTTGCTTCTCATGGGCTGAGACCACAGCTGTGGACTGCCAGGCCTGCTTTTCTACAATGTTTCAAGAGTCTGCAAAAGGATTTGAATGTAACATTCTGCAGCCATGAGAGTAAAGGGGAGAGCTCATAGACCCTGGTTTCTTCACATCCTGAGGCATTTCCAGGAAAAGAGAATATTCTAGTCAGCTCCACTGTTTTTCTCAAATGCCTAAGTGGATTCAGTCTCTTACATCGTTAGGAATCTATTCTGAGAAATCGGCAACAGAATGCAATTCCCGGTCCTGCAAAGCTGAAGACCAAAGTCTGAGGCAGTCACCCCACCAAAATGCTGCTTGCCACAGCCTTCCCAAGCAAGAAATGGTACCTTTGTTTGCTTTTTTTATTTAAGGAAAAAAATTTCTTGAGATGGGGTCTCACTATGTGTATCCTTGGCTGTCCTAGACTCACTTTGTAGACCAATCTGGCCTCCAACTCAGAAACTCACCTAACTCTGCCTCCTACATGCACCACTGCCTGGCTTACTTAAGAAATATTTACACTTGGGAGGCAGAGGCAGGTGGATTGCTGTGAGTTCGAGGCCAGCCTGGTCTACAAAGCCAATCCAGGACAGCCAAAACAACATAGAGTAACCCTGTCTTGAAAAAACAACAAACAAACAAACAAAAATATTTATATTAAGTGCCAAACTGAGGCCAGGCCTAGCATGTTGGTGTGTGCCTTTAATCCCAGCCCTCTGGGAGCCAGAGGCAGGCGGATCTCTGTGAGTTCGAGGCCAGCCTTGTCTATGAAGGGATTCCTTCTAGGACTGCCAAAGCTAACATAGAGAAACTTTGTTTCGAAAAACAAAAAACAAAACAAAACAAAAAGTCAAGCTGAGAACAGAAAGGAGTCTGGCTGACACAGAATTTCATATCCAAGGAATAAGAAACAGGACAGACATGAATCAAATGCCACAACTATTGGACTGAGGCTTAGTGTTCGGGCACTTGCCTAGCACGCCCAAGGCTCTGGGCTTGGTTCCCAGAAACACACACCTCCACCACCTAAACTCGTGACTTCTGTGTTAACTGTCACAGTGACAGAGATCTACACAACACTGGGAGAGACTGGAAGAGAGGATGTCCAGTCAGAAAGATCTGCAGGGAGTAAGAGCCATGGAGGAAAAGAAGGAAGAGAAGGGGCCGGAGAGACAGCTCAGCAACTCAGAGCACTGGCTCCTTTTCCAGAGGACCCGGGTTGGGTTCTCCGCACCCACATGGTGCCTCACAACCATCTGCAATTCCAGTTCCAGAGGATCCAAAGCCCTATTCTGGCCTCTGTGGAGACTGCACACACATGCACATGTGTGCATACAAACACTTCTGCACATAAAATAAAGAACGAATGAATCGTAGAGAATAGGGGAGGAGGAAGGGGAAAAGGAAGAGGAGAGGAGGAAGAGGAAGAAGACAAGAGGGAGGGAGGGGTGGAGGGAGGGATGGAGGGAGGGAGGGAGGGGACTGCTCCCTGAGCGTTAACAGAGGCTCCAGGGGAGGAGAGCACTGAAGGAGACCCAAGCGGCTAATGTGGAACACGGATGGGTTCGCAGAGAAGGAAGCGAGACAGGAAGTACAGGTACCAGAGCATTAACCATTTGCATTTTCAAAAGACCACTCTGGTCAGAACAGACTCTGAGAGACTATTTAAGAGGGTATTACTCTCTCTTACTAGTGGATATACATTCTAGAGGAGTCTCCATACAGGCCACAAGGAGACAGGCATGAAGCTGTACATCATGACAGTGTATGTGACTACCAATAGTTGGATGCAATTTAGAGATCCATCATCAGGGAGGCCTGTAAGAACAGCATTTAGGGGCTGGAGAGATGGCTCAGGGGTTAAGAGCACTGGCTGTTGTTCCAAAAGGTCCTGAGTTCAATTCCCAGTAACCACATGGTGGCTCACAACCATCTATAATGAGATCTGGTGCCCTCTTCTGGTGAGCAGGCATACACACAGGTAAAACACTGTATATGTCATAAATAAATAAATCTTTAAAAAAAAAACTAAAAATAAAACAGCATTCAGGAGGCTGGGGTAGAACTATGGACTACATAGTTCATCTGTCTCAAAAACAAGGAAAAGATTGATGGCACACTTATTCTAAGCCACAGTGCAGTCTGCAGAGATGGCTCAGTGGTTAAGGGCACTGGCTGCTCTTCAGACAGCCCAGATTTGATCCTAGTACCCATATGGAGGCTCACAGCCATATGTAACTCCAATTCCTGAGGATTTGGCAACTTCTGGCCTCATGCAGGTGGCCAGACATAAATGAAGGCAAAATGCCCACATACATACACATACCCAAAATAAAATACATACGTACGTACATAAAATAAAAATTAAAAATGAAAACAAATGAGGTCAGGTGTGGGGGTGCATGCTAGTCCCAGCACTCAGGAAATAGAGGTAGGAGGCTCTCTGTGAGTTCAAGGCTAGCCTGCTCTACATATCTAATTCCAGGATAGCCTGGACTACATAAGGAGATCATGTAACAAACAAGCAAGCAAACAAACAGGGGCTAATGCAGGGGTGTGACCCCTCCACATCCTACCCCATGGTCCCAGCTGTTTTGGGGCCTGAAGCAGGAGGATGGCTCTAGCCTGAAGTCCAAGGCCAGTCTTACTGAATCAAAAACAGATAGTGGGATCCCTGAGATGGCGCAGAAGATGGAGACACTTGCTACCAAGGCTGCTGACCTACATTCAGTCCAGCACCCACATGATATGGAGGTGGACATCCTGTGATCTCAGCACAGCTCCCTGGTGGTGGCGACACAGGCCCACACGGTGCCCTAGTAAAATATAAAGTAACTTAAAAACACACAAGGAAAAAAAAAATCAGTAACCGGGATTAGAATAAGAGGAAGCTTTTTTGTTTATTTTTTGGACTGGGTCTCTGGTGGCCAAGACTGTCCTGGGAGTCCCCAGGTTACTGCGGATGACCTTAAACTTCTCGTGTTCTGCACCCCGACCTGAGCACCACACTGCAAACCTGTTCCTTCCCAGCCAGTCTGTGCAGCTGGGAATCAAAACGAAAGCTCTGCGCCTGCTAGGCGGATAGTCTGCACCTGAACTACAGCCTGTCCCCACATTTTCAGGGTCTTTTGGAGACAATGCTTCACTATGTAGCCCACACTGGTACAGAGCTCTGGAATTCACTATGTACAAAAGCTAGCCTCAAACTAGGGTTTTTTGTTTGTTTGTTTGTTTTGTCTTTGTTTTTGTTTTCCAGACAGGGCTTCTCTGTCTCTAAACCTGGAACTCCTTTTGTAGACCAGGCTGGCCTCAAACTCACAAAGATCCACCTGCCTCTGCCTCCATGCTGAGATTAAAGATGTGCGCCTACACCACCCGGCTCAAACTGAGGATCTTTAAAAAGATTCCTTAGAATTCGGCTCAGACTCTCTAGTGTTGGAATTAGAGGCACGCGCTACCACAGCAGGCCAACAATAGACAAGCAGCAGAGGCCAGTGGCCTAGGGTGGATGTGGTCATGGAAAATCGAGGAACTGTGCTCTAGTAATCAATATACATGCAAAATATTTCCAGCGGGGCCAACTGCTGGACAAATGGTTTGTTTTGTTTTGTTTTGTTTTGTAGGCAAGGTCTCTTTGTGTTAGCCTTGGCTGTCCTGGACTTGATTTGTAGACCAGGCTGGCAGTGAACTCACAGGGATCCACCTGCCTCTGCTTCCCTGAGTGTTGGGATTACAGGTGTGTGCTACGAAGCCCAGAGACAAATGTTTGTTTGTTTTATTTTGTAGGCACTTAGTGGTGGGTTGGCTGTAAGACTGGAAGGAAACAGTGGTGTTGAGGACCAACTCCAGGCTCTGGTTCTGAACAGTCAAGTGAGAAGTAGTGAGATGAAAACTGAAGATAGGATGATAGGTTGTTTTATCTTGTTTTTGTTTTTTCAAGACAGGGTCTCTTTGTGTTAGCCTTGGCTGTCCTGGACTTGCTTTGTAGATCAGGCTGGCCTTGAACTTACAGTGATATGCCTGTCTCTGCCTCCCAAGTGCTGGGATTAAATGTGTGTGCTACCATGTCCAGCTAATAAGTTTGAATTTTTGTTTGTTTAGTACATATTTATTTTTATGTGCATTGGTGTTTTGCCTACATGTATGTCTATGTGAGTTTGTCAGATTCCCTGGAGATGGAGTTACAGACAGATGTGCACTGCTATGTGGGTCCTCTGGAAGAGCAGCCTGTGCTCTTAACCACTGGGCCATCTCTCCAGCCCTGTTAGTTTGTTTTTGAGACATTTGGATGTGACAAGGCTAACAGCCAATTATCCAGACAGCTGTTTTCTATCAACTCTAACTCTTCCCCATAAAAGAGACCCCAAAAACCAGTGAGAGGCTGCTCTCTGAACCTCGACTGAAGGTGAGGCAGCCATCAGGCCAGTCCCCTGTATACCTCTAAAGCTTGTTTAATCAGACAGTCATAGAAATGGTTTTTTCCTCTTATCGAACAGACAATTGGCACTAACCATTGGAGTTGTTTTAAAATGTTGTCTTAATTCCTGATTTTCTATATATGTTAGTGGGGTTTTTTGTTTGTTTATTTGTTTTTATCATTGTTTTAGTTATGCCTTATTTTACACATCTGTAGTCCCAGGTACTCCAGAGGAAAAGGCTGGAGGATCATTTGAACCCAGGAGTTAAAGACCAGCCTTAGAGGAGAGAGGCCAAAGAAGAGGGAAAAAGCACTGTCTGTGTGTGTGTGTGTGTGGGGGGCAAACACACATACACTCAGGGCTCAAGGCTGCCTGTGGGGTAGGTAAGTGTGACAGTGAGCAGCTATCCGGATAATTAGCTGTTAGAAAGGAGACAATAAAACAATAAAAACAAGTGCAAGAATACATCATGCGGAAGGAGCCACCAAGGATCTGGGAAGATACGTTCTCGTAAGGCAAAGGGCAATCACCTATGTCAGGCTCAGGAGTTAGCAAGGAAAGGGTGCGCACAGCAAAGGGTCACAGGTTCAGGGTAGGCTGGAAAATGAGGTTTGCGGGCTTAGGAAACAGAAACTTATTCTTGTGAGGCATGGACACTTAACATCAATGTATGACTAGGTGGCTCCTGTTTTGGTTTCACACTGTCAACCTGATGTGTGCTAGAATGACTTAAGATATGCAGGGGTGTGCTTACAGGAAGACGTGCCTTGACCTTGGCAGGACCCTGGACTATAAAACCAGGAAATGCACTGAGCACTGGAAGGCATCTCTGCTTCTTTTGTTTTGTTTGTTGGGCTTTTTTGTTCTGTTGTTTGTTTTTCCTGAGACAGGGTTTCTCTGTGTAGCCTTGGCTGTCCTGGAATTCACTCTGTAGACCAGGCTGGCCTCGAACTCACAGAGACCCACCTGCCTCTGCCTCCCGAGTGCTGGTGAGTGAGCTACCATACCTCACTCCGGAATCCTTTATAATTTTTCCAAAATAAAAGAGACAGACGATGTGGCAGTGCCATTCATTGAGCCATAATAAGAAGTGCACTGTGGAGACAGAGGCAGGCAGATCTCTAAGTTCAAGGCTGGTGTGGTCTATAGATTAATTTCCAGGACAGCCATGGCCACACCAAGAACCCTGTCTTGAACCCTACCCCATGCCCAAAAGAAGAAGTGCAAGGTTGCTGCTGAAGAGATGGCTCAGCAGTTTGTGGCGCCTGTGCCACCTCGGTACCGAGTCGAGGGTGAGGGACTGCGGATTTAACTCATACACACACACACACACACACACACACACACACACACACAGCGGGTCCTTCATGCTAAGAGAGCAGCGGCTGCTACTGCAGCTGCGGCAGCGGTTTACCATTCTCTTCCTTCAGAGTTCCAAAGAGCCTTCTTATAGGCAGCAAAACAGGAATCCTCCTCCCAGGTGAAATCCCTCAAGAGCTGATTGCACACAGGAGGAAAAGTCTCGAGGAAGGGAGGGGCGCATTCTCAGAGCAGTAAACATGACTAGCTAACCAAGATAAACACAGACACGGAAGCTGCTAGAAACAGGACATGAAACAGCAAGACAGGCAGGCAGCCCAATCGGGCCTGGTTCCTACAGCAGTTAAAGCACTTGTTGCTGTTGTAGAGGACCCAGGTCAGTTCCCAGCGGCTCAGAGCCATCTGTAACTCCAGTTCTGATGCCTTCTTCTGGCTTCCTTGAGCACTGGGCATACACATGGTGGGCATACATGTATGCAGACACAACAATCATATACATAAAATAAAGACAAATGATTTTTTTTTTTAATGGAAGGTGCCAGGCATGGTGGCGCACACCTTTAATCCCAGCACTCGGGAGGGAGAGGCAATGCCCCGACCTGCGGGGTTTGACTAAAACTCGGGAGGGAGGTCACCTGTGGAGAAATGCAAGACACAAGGAAGGAGAGCAAGTCTGATTGATCAAGCTCTCAACTTTATTAGTCAGGCAGCAGCTTTTATAATTCAGAAGGCAGGGAAGCATATCGCTATAGCAACGCAGTTGCGGGTTTTTCTCAAAACATAGGGAATTCCAGGCAGGGTCATAATGTCCTGCCACACAGGGTATCTTGCTTTGTCTTCATCTAGCTTTAGTCTAACTGCTGACTCACAACAGGGTCGCTCCATCCCTGTCTGTCTTTAGCTGCTGACTCACAACAGGGTCAGCTAGTTTCTGGTGAGAGGTAAGCTCTGGGAAAGACAGAGACTTAAAGGTGCAGACTTGGACAAGACGGCTGAACATTGGTTATATGGCCTATCGTCCCCAACAAGGCAGGTGGATCTCTGTGAGTTTGAGGCCAGCCTGGTCTACAGTTTGAGTTCCAGGACAGCTGGGGCTGTTACACAGAGAAACCCTGTCTCAAACAAACAATCAGGCTGGAGAGATGGCACAGAGGTTAAGAGCACTGGCTGCTCTTCTAAGAGTCCTAAGTTCAATTCCCAGCAAGCACATGGTGGCTCACAACCATCTAAAATGAGATCTGGTGCCCTCTTCTGGCACACAGGTATAGGTGCAGGCAAAACACTATATATATGTAATAAATAAATAAATCTTTAAAAACAAAACAAAACAAAAAACAAACAAAGAAAACATTTCATTGGGGCTGGCTTACAGGTTCAGAGGTTTAGTCCATTATCCTCATGACAGGAAGCATGGGAGCGTGCAGGCGGACATGGGGCTGGAGAAGCTGAGAGTTCTACACCTTGATGCTCAGGCAGCTAGGAGGCTGTGTGCCACACTGGGTTGAGCATAGGAGACCTCAAAGCCTGCCCCAGTGTCACACTTTCTCCAACAAGGCCACGCCTTCTAATATCGCCACTCCCTATGAGCCAAGCACTCAGACACATGAGTCTGTGCAGGCCACATACCTATTCAAACCGCCACAGAAAGGCCTAATCCATCAAAGTCTCTAAATGAACTAACCTTGCTTTTTGGCTTCTGCAGTTCTGCTCCTGGCTAACTGTTCTTGCTAACTGAAGTGTGTCAAGCCACAACATGGTTTTTGTGCTTAAAAGCTCATCATGAGAAAGGCTCGGGGCCACAATGGAACCCTGAACACCCAGTGTAACTGTCAGTTGGCCAATAAGGACTTTCTATGGGCTTAAACCCGTGTTCAAGCAGTCTTCTCAGTGAGTGCCCTACAACAGAATTACAGGAGTGCACCGCCATGCCTGGTGTTCTAGTTTGATTTTGGTTTCTGTGAGAAAATATTTTAACCAAAAGCAACTTAGAGGGGGGAAGGGCTGATTTGTCCCTTCAAAGTGACAGTCCATCACTGAGCAGGATATTGAAACAGAGACTACGGAGGATTGATGCTAGCTCGTCTGCTCACTGGCTCGAGTTTAGCTAGCTGGCATTTTCTTTCTTTTTTTCTTTTCTTTTCTTTTTTGAGGCAAGGTCTTACTGGCTAGTCTGGGACTCCCTATATAGAGCAAGCGGGCTCGCCTCAATCTCACAGGCATTCCCTTGTTTCTGCTAATCCTTCCCAGGGAATGGCACCACCTATGGTGGGCTTGCCCTCCTACCTCGATTAACACTAAAGACAATTCTCCAGAGTCCTGCCCACGGGGCTGTGCCTATCTGGGAAATCCCGCAGTTAAGACTGCCTTCTCAAGTAACTCCGGCTGAGTCAAGTCGATGGTTAACTAGGACACCTGACTAGACATACAGATTCAACCAGAGGAAAAGAAATCTTCCTTTAAACTTTAAAAAGTGTGTCTCAGCCGGGCGTGGTGGCGCACGCCTTTAATCCCAGCACTCGGGAGGCAGAGGCAGGCGGATCGCTGTGAGTTCGAGGCCAGCCTGGTCTACAAAGTGAGTCCAGGATGACCAAGGCTACACAGAGAAACCCTGTGTCGAAAAACCAAAAAAAAAAAAAAAAAAAAAAAGTGTGTCTCTGTGTGGGTATGTGCACATGAGTGCAGGTGTCAGAGCAGGACAGAAGCATCAGTATCCTTGGGGCTGGAATTAAAGGCAATTGTAAGCCACCAGCGTGGACGCTGGGAACTAGTGTTCTTCGCAAAAGCAGTGTTTTTTTATTTTATTTATTTATTTTTATTCATTTATTGTATATGAGTGCTCTATTTGCATGTACACCTGCGGGCCAGAAGAGGGCATCAGATCACATTAGAGATGGTTGTGAGCCACGATGTGGTTGCTGGGAGTTGAACAGTGTTCCTAACAGCTGAGCCATCTCTCCAGCCCCAGCGGTATGTGTTCTTAATGGCTGGGCATCTCTCCAGCGTCATCATTTTTCTTAGTTTTATTTGTTAGTCTGGGGACTGAAAGAGTTTAAGGTTCCCTAACAGAAAACAATAGCTGATAGCTTACTGTGTGCCGTGCGCACAGGATTGCGTACCGGGATGCCTGAATGAGTGGAACTGATAGTCTTACCTTAAAGAATCTGTAATCCCGTCAGAGAAAAACAACAGGTTTAGATTTTAACTGTTTCATTACATGTGTATCTTCTCAGGGGAGCTTTGATTCCCTTGGAGCTGGAGTTACGGGCAGTGGTGAGCCACCTAATGTGGGGTCCTCAGGACTGAGCAGCAAGTGCTTGATGTTTTAGGAGTTCTGTAATACTAGGATGGCCATGGTGGGGTGGGGTAGGAGCAGTCCCTAGGGATTGAGACCAGCACCATGCTAAGCAAGTGTCCTACCACTGCACTCACTCAGCCCATGAGGTAGGCTTCAAAGGAATACCTCTGTAGCTAAATGTCTGGATGCCCACAACCTTTGTTTGCTGGGAAGGTTCTGTAAAAATGTGACCTCTAAACTTAAAACTGCTTGTTTCAGCCAGGCGTCGTGGCGCACGCCTTTAACCCCAGAACTCTGGAGCCTGAGGCTGGTGGAACGCTGTGAGTTCAAGGCCAACCTGGTCTACAAAGCGAGTCCAGGACAGCCAAGGCTACACAGACAAACCCTGTCTCGAAAAACCAAAAAAAAAAAAAAAAAAAAAAAGAAAGAAAGAAAGAAAGAAAGAAAAACAAAACAACAACAAAAAACCCCTGCTTGCTTATGATTTAAATTTTTTGTTTAAATTTTAGATTCACAAAAAAATTTAGCTTAAAGTACAGAGTTCTCATATGCTTCCTGGTGGCCTTCCTTCCCTATGTCCAACAATCCCATGGCTTTCTGTTTATTTTTGTTTTTCTTTTTTCCCCCCCTTCTGGTGCTGAGGATCCGATCTCATCACCTCCCACATGCCAGGCGAGGTTTCATACATGCTTTCGGCTCGTTTAATCTAAGCGAAAGCTTCCGAGGGAGTATGCAAAGACACTGCAAACAAACACTCTGATATATTAAATCCTGGTTAAGTAGATCAGGACGCAGGTGTCGAAATAAAAACTACGTTTCCCAGAGGGCAATGCAGCACGTCACAGAGAAGTATCGGGCATGCGCAAAGAAGTCCTTTGCGCTCGACCACGCTCATAAGAGAAAACAGCGTGTGTGGTTCTTGACGTGCCGCGAACCTTCGAACACAAGTGCGATACTACCCAGCGAGGAAGCGTTCCAGCGACTCGTCTGTTCTCGCCATCGCAGTTACCAGCGCAACGTGCTGTTTCCGCCCCAGGCTCGGTAGGTGGGTTGGGGCCATGGCAAGGCACCTCCAAACAGCGCGGGAACGAAAGGCCAGCGTTCCTGCCCGGCGCCTGGCTCGCTGAGGCGGCTTCTGCGGGGCCGCGCACGCGCCCTGCACCGGGGAGAGGGCGGGGCTGTGGGGGCCTACCCCCCCCCCGGGGGCGCCCTGGCTCCCGCGCGTGCGCCCTGCGTCCTGGAGGTGGTAAAGCCGGTGACACTGTCTTGTCTAGGGACAAGCACCGGGTGATGATGGGCCACGCTCACGCCGAGGACCGGTTTATTTTTTGAGATGGCTTAGCTCTGTATCCCAGCCTGGCCTTGAGATCGCAATCCTCCTGCCTCAACTCCAAGCGCTGAGACGACAGACTTGAGGCACACATGCTCTTAATTAAAGGTGTCCGTTTTCACAAAAGTAACTTCCACCCTCGGCTCACTCACCTCTTGGCACCACATGTATCCTAGGACGTCTGCTTCTGTTCATTAGCACTGACCTGTCAGTTCTCTCCAGGGGGCCCCTGTCTCATGCTGTTCCACAGAAACAGTCCTACCAAAGCCACCATGTTGACAAGTTCGTTGCTTCAATTTTCTCTTGCCTAATAACTCTTAGCTTAATTTCTTTCTTTCTTTCTTTCTTTTCTTTTTTGGTTTTTCAAGACAGGGTTTCTCTATGTAGCCTTGGCTGTCCCGGACCCACTTTGTAGACGAGGCTGGCCTCGAACTCACAGCAATCCTCCTGCCTCTGCCTCCCGAGTGCTGGGATTAAAGGCGTGCGTCACCACGCCCGGCTTGGCTGCCTGCCTTCCTTCCTTCCTTCCTTCCTTCCTTCCTTCCTTCCTTCCTTCCTTCCTTCCTTCCTTCCTTCCTTCCTTCCTTTAAAGATTCATTTATTTATTACATACAGTGTTCTGCCTGCATGTACACCTCCACACCAGAAGAGGGCACCAGATCTCATTATAGATGGTTGTGAGCCACCGTGTAGTTGCTGGGGACTGAACTCAGGACCTTTGGAAGAGCAGCCAGTGCTCTTAACCTCTGAGCCACCTCTCCAGCCCCCATTTCTTTATCTTTAATGGTTGTACCACCAAAACACATTAACCCTTTAGCTTGCCTTTCATCTTGTTCGTTCCTTGAACATTATCTATGTCAAACTTTAAATGTGAATAAGATTTATTTTGGTACTAACGCTCACATTTCTATCTTTTTTCTTTTTCTCTCTCTCTCTTTTTTTTTTTCCAAGACAAGGTTTCTCGGTGAAGCCTGGTAGATCAGGCTGGCCTCGAACTCACAGTGAACCGTTTGTCTCTGCCTTCCAAGTGCTGGGATTATAGGCGTGCGCCACCATGCCCGACTTAACATTTCTATCTTTTAAAAGGCAGAGGCAGGTGGATCACTGTGAGTTTGAGGCCAGCCTGGCCTACAAAGTAAGTCCAGGACAGCCAAGGCTACACAGAGAAACCCTGTCTTGAAAACACACACACACCCCTAAAAGTACTTAATGTGTGTGAGGGCAGGCATGCTCATGCCATGGCATTGTGTGTAGGTCACAGGGCAGCTTTTCAGGAATTGTTTCTTTCCTTCGGCCCTGTGGGTGTCTAGGATGGAACTCAGGTCATCCGGCTTGGCAAAAGCGTTTGCATCCTCCAGACTACCTGACTTGCCCCTCAGTTTTTTCTTTCTTGGTTTTTTTTCCTTTTGGTTTTTTGAGACAGGGTTTCTCTGTCTAGCCCTGGCTGTCCTGGACTCACTTTGTAGACCAGGCTGGCCGCGAACTCACAGCGCTCCAACTGCCTCTGCCTCCCGAGTGCTGGGATTAAAGGCGAGCGCCACCATGCCCCATATCCCTCAAATTTATGTCTTCAGTGTCAGAATCCACCGGGAAAGACCAGGTCTTTGACTCAATTCAAGTTTAGATTAAATGAATTTATTTTTACTGCTAGCAAGACAGCAGCCTTAGAGCCAAACAGCGTGCTGTGCCGAAAGGAGCAAAGGGAAGGAAGGGTTTATAAAAAGGTGTGCATGACAGCTCTCTGTGAAGTCCATAGCTGAGCAGTTGTTTCTCTTTCCCATTGTATAGTAATAAAGACCACTTCGTGCCCGTCCCACAGAGAGAAGCAAGTTCACAAAAGCAGAAAGCAGGAACACTATCATCTTATTTTTCCTTGTCTGCAGGGCAAAGATTAATGGCCACTAAGGGCCGCCTGGCACCATGTGGCTTCCTTAGCTATCACAGGGGAGTTACGTGTAAATCATTACACAGGTCTGAGCACCTGGTGGGGCCTGTCACTGATTGTATGGCACAAAGCAGATAGAAGCAAAGTGCCATCAAGTTGGGGCTGGTTGCCACGTCCCCACAGTTTTACCTTAAACTCAAGATTTATTTTTATCTTTAATTAGGTTTGGTTGTGTATTTTTATTATTAATTTAAAACTATTTTGCGGCATTATACTTTTTTTTTTCCTTACTTTTTTCACTTATTTTTAGACAGGTCTCCCTGTGTAGCTCTAGCTGTCCTTGAACTCATGCAGACCAAACTGGCCTGGAATTCATAGAGATCTGCTGCCTCTGCCTTCCCAGTGCTAGGATTAAGGATGTGGATCACTCTGCCTGGCAGTATTTTACTTTTAAAGATTATTTTTCTTTTACACATATGAGTGTTTTACCTGATGTATGTTTACACACCACAAGCAGAACCCAGAAGAAGTTATTGGATCTCCTGGAGCTGGAAAACAGGGTTATGAGCCACCATGTGGATGCTAGGAATAGAACTTGTGTCCTCTGGAAGAACAGCCAGTGCTCTTGACCACTGAGCCACAGCTCTGGTTCATTCTTCTTCTTCTTATCATTACTTTGTTTTTTGTTTATTTTAGGGGAGGTATTTGTATATGAGTGCTTCATCTGCATACAGAGTCTGCACACTGTAAGAGGGCATCAGATCTCATTATAGATGGTTGTGAGCCATTGTTGTGAGGTTGCTGGAAATTGAACTCAGGCCCTTTGGAAGAGCAGCCAGTACTCTTAACTGCTGAGCCATCTCTCCAGCCCCTATTATTATTTTTAGGTAGGATTTCACTCTGTGGTGCAGACAATTTGAACTCATGGTGATCTTCCTGTCTTGGACTCATGAGTGCTACGGATTTTGATATTCAGCTCTGGCATTGCATCTCTCTCTCTCTTTTTTAAATATTTGTTTATTATTATGTATACAGTGCTCTGCCTGCATGTACACCTTCAGTCCAGAAGAGGGCATCAGATCACATTATAGCTGGTTGTAAGTTGCCACGTGGTTGCTGGAATTGAACTCAGGACCTCTGGAAGAGGTGCTCTTAACCACTGAGCCATCTCTCCAGCCCTGCATCTCCTCTTGAATGTCTAATAGACATTTCAGATGTGGCCCAAACTAAAATCTTGCTTTATCCTCACCCTCTCCTACTTTCACTAGTGTTCCCATTCCTCCAGATACTCAGCTAAGAACTTGGGGTTGTTTGTGGTGTTCCCCACTCTTCTCTATCAGTGTGCTAGGACATATTTATTTGTTCTTGATGCTTTGGGGAACCACTTCTCAGGGCCTAATTGTGAGTGCCTGTCTGAGAATTTTAGTTCTGGAATTGTCATTTTGTGTCAGGTTTATCCATTTATATATTGTACTGGTTTCCTTTCTATTGCTGTGATAAAACACCACAACAGAAAATGCCTTGAAAGAGAGAGGGTTTGTTTGGTTTGCCAGGCTGGGTTATAGTCCAGCACTGTGGGGAACCCAAGGCAGGAGCTTGAAGAGTTAGTCACAGCTGCACTCAAGAGCAGACAAAGACCAATGCACAAATGCCTAGCTGTGTTCAGCCCCCTCTCTACACGTGCACAGGACCTAAACCCAGGAGATGAAGCCACCAAGAACAGATGGTTTTCCCATCCTAGTTAACATAATCCCTCACAGACCAACCTGATCTAGACTTTGATGATCTTCTCCCACAGGATTTTATTTATTTATTTAGAGAAGGTGGTTTGAGACAGGGTTTCTTCTGTGGAGCCCTGGCTGTCCTGGAACTCACTCTATAGACCAAGCTGGCCGTGAACTTACAGAGATCCACCTGCCCCTGACTCTGGAGTACTGGGATTAAAGGCATGTGCCACTGCTGCCTGGCTTTCCCAGGTGATTTAGATGTCTAGTTAAAACTAGCTATCACAAATGTTCATCTGCTTTAGTGATTGTTTCACCCCAAGATTAAATGTATGGAACATATGCATCACATAATGATGGCACTATTAGGTGATTTTGCCATAAAACCATGTCAGAGTGTTCTGTAACCCTGATTGTTGGTATAACCTGTTACTCCCATAGACAGCAGCCTACTATAGCAAATACTACAGGTAGTTTTCACAAAACAGAAAGTATTTGTGTATTTATACAGAAGAGATTCAACAGAAATACTAGGAGCCCATGAGATGGCTCAGAGAGTAAAGGCACTTGCCACTAAGCCTGACAGCCTGAGTTTGACCCACATGGTAGGAAGAAAACTTGTAAACAGTGTGGCACTTGTGCTACCATAGTCAATAAGCAAATATTTAATAAAATAATGAAAAATAAAATAATGAGGTGATGGAAGTTCTGTGAGTTTATAATCTTATAAATCTTTTTGAGCAAGCCGGGAGGTGGTGGTGCATGCCTTTAATCCCAGCACTCAGGAGGCAGAGGCAGGCGGCTCTCTGAGTTCGAGGCCAGCCTGGTCTACAAAGTGAGTCCAGGACAGCCGAGGCTACACAGAGAAACCCTGTCTTGAAAATAAAACAAAACAACAACAACAAAAAAAATCTTTTTGAGCATTACAATTTCTTTTTAAGACTGGGTTTCTCTGTGTAGCCTCAGCTGTCCTGGACTCACTTTGTAGACCAGGCTGGCCTCAAACTCACAGAGAGCCGCCTGCCTCTGCCTCCCGCGTGCTGGGATTAAAGGTGTGCGCCAGCACATCTGGCGAGCATTACAAACTTATGGGACCACTGTGATATGTTTGGTTTGTTCTTGGTTGAAGTGGCATTGTTTGTGTGTGGCTATATTTATTTATATATATTCCATTCTGCATTGTTTTTCTCTCACTACTGCATATCCTTCATGTCTTAGATAATTAGTAAACACTACTGAGTGGAATTGTGAAGGGGTGACACCACTTCTGCATAGGTGGGAAGTAGATAGTCTCTTGGGAGATGTTGGTAGTTAGCAGTTTTTTGGGGGGGACAGACTTGTAGTGTTCTAAGCTGAAAGACTGCTTGCTGTAAGGAGTGTGGAGGACTCAGCTCCATTTGGCAATCTGATATGAAAGCCGTGTGTGTCAAGGCCTATGCAGAACAGAAAGATGACTAGAATAGCGCCCCGTCTTCTCCGAGGCTGGCATCGGGTAGGAGAGCTGTCCGTGAAACAGTTGACCATATGCATGGGTGACAGGTGCAAGATCAGAAGCTTACTCTGAAGGCTGAGGCCAGAGAAATGTGAGTTCAGTGCTAGGCTGGACTACACAGTGAGAACCTGTCTCTAAAGCAATAAAATAAGCTGGGCGTGGTGGCACACAGCTTTAATCCCAGCACTGGGGAGGCAGAGGCAGATGAATCTCTGTGAGTTCTAGGCCAGCCTTTCTGAATTCCAGGTCTCCAGTCAGAGTTGCATAGTAAGACTCTGTCTCAAAGCAAAAATAAAAACAGCAAGGGAGAATAGGGGGAGAGGTGTATGGAGGAGACTGGGAGGAGAGATGGGGGCTGCAAGCTGCATGTAAAGTGAATAAACATATAAACTTTAAAAATAAAACAGAATAAAGTTAATATACAGGGCTTCAGAACTTTCCAGAAGTTTTGATTGGTCATAACTTAGAGGTAAATGGAGGAGCCTGTGGCTGTTTGTGAGCAGTGTTGTTCTTCCCCCTGCTTATATAAATTGTATATTCATATTGTGCCATGGTGTAAAAATAGTTGATAAGCTCTTTGTTGTTGTTGTTGGTGGTGGTGTTTTGAGACAGGGTTTCTCTGTGTAGCCTTGGCTATTCTGAACTCACTTTGTAGACCAGGCTGGCCTCAAACTCACAGCGATCTGCCTGCCTCTGCCTCCCGAGTGCTGGGATTAAAGGTATGGACCACTTCATTTTGACAGCTGCTATTTAAAATTTGAAAGTTGAATAAATTAGAGCAACCTAGAAGGGAGGCAGAGCTATGGGGGAAGTATGGACTTTTTTGATAAAGAAAGAGCATGGATTCACATGTGATCAGTCAGAAAGATCAAATGAATCCATAGTTTTAGCACAAACTTTCTGAAGCTAAATAAGGGGACAGAGACACCCTCATCCCCACCCCGAGTTCTAAATGTATGTGTAGATTCTTACAAAGGTTTTTTAGGTGGATCATCTGTCCTGAAAAAGTACCAAGTTGGGATCACTAAAATTTGTGGCCATGGCCTATCAAGTAGAAGGTAGGTTGGTTCACTTGACCATTGTGAGTTGGCTATGCATGGTCCTACAGGTGCTTGAGCATTCAAGCTTAGGTTGTAAACTGAATTTGAACCCCACCTTTGCTACTTACTACTTGTGGACCTTGGTAATTTCTTCTTCTGACTCAGTTTCCCACAGGTACTAAGTGAGCAGTCCTTTACAGTGTTATTAGGAAAATGACCTTCATAAAGCAATTGGCATATGTCAATGCTTAGTAAGAAGTGGCTGTTATTTCCATTAGGTTTTCTTTTCTTTTTTTTAAGATTAATTTATTTTTTTTAGTTTATTTATTATTTATACAGTATTCTGCCTGCATGTACAGTTGCACACCAGAAGAGGGCACCAAATCTCACTATAGATGGTTGTGAGCCACCATGTGGTTGCTGGGGATTAAACTCAGGACCTTTGGAAGAGCCTCTAAGCCATATCTCCAGCCCCCCCTAACTTATTATTTATTTATACAGTGCTCTGTCTGCATGTGTGTCTGCATGCCAAAAGAGGCCATCAGATCACATTATAGATGGTTGTGAGCGACCATGTGGTTAGTTGGGAATTGAACTCAGGACCTTTAGAGGAACAGCCAGTGTTCTTAACCTCTGAGCCATCTCTCCAGCCTCCCCTCCCTGTTTGGTTTTCTAGAGAAACAGAGCCAGTAGGATGCAGCATGGAGGTACGTGAAAAGAGTGTGTTAGCATGGGTTGAGTTGCAGGCTTAGAGAAGTCCATGGTCTGCCATCTTCAAGCTGGAAGCCCGGGAAAGCCAAAGTGGGTCCAGTCTAAGCCAAAAGCCTGACTGCTGCAGTTTGGATCATAACCACTTCTGAAAACATCCTCACAAGCACTCCCAGAAGTAATGTTTTGTTAGCTATAGTACAGTCAGCTTAACACATAAAATTAGCCGTTTTGTTTTCCTTCCTTCCTTCCCTCCTTCCTTCCTTTCTTTCTTTTTCTTTTTTTTTTTGTCTTGGGACTCAGACCCCAGGCTTTGGGTAGGCTAAGCTGTAGTCACTGTCCACCCGGACTCCTGTGTTCTTTACAATTGCTGTATTGCTCCTGAGGGCTTCTTTGTAACCACAGTGTTGGTCAAGTAGCAGTTGGCAGGAGACAGTGTTTCTCCCATGATTTACCTTCTTATGGAAAATGCTGAATTGCAACAAAATTTGAAGTCAGAGGAAGAGCATGGACCGGAATTTACAGCCTTGTCACCAAAGCCGGCTTTTCCTGCTGTTCCTGAGTTCCTGGCCATAACTTCTCACTTTAAGTGGCAGAGAAGAGTGCTTTCCCAGCGTGGACTCTGAGCTCACCTGGCCACTCTGAACCTTTTTTTCTGGTAGCTCAGTGAGGCCTTTTCCTCTCTAATCTTTTCCCCCGCTCTTTCCCTACTGATTCCTGAGGTTTTAGCAACAGCCTGTAGGTCGACTCTTCTTACATTTATCCCTGTCGTCTCTAACCAAGCCCTTGATTCACTACAGCCTAGGATTCTAGATAATACAGCAAGGCGTTTATTTTTTTCTTTTTGAACCAGAGTCTGTCTTGTTAACCATTTGACTACCTTCTCCTGTCTGACCTGGAACTTGCTTTGTAAACTAGACTGGTCTCAAATACATAGAAGCTTGCCCACCTCTTTTTCCAGAGAGCAAGAATTAAGGCTCATGCTAGCACAACTAAGACTTTTTTCTCTCCCAAGATTTATTTATATGTATGAGTGTTTTATTTCATGTATGCGTGTGTATCGTGTGCATGTCTTGTGCCCTTGGAGGCCAGAAGAGGATGTCTGATCTCTTGGAACTGAGTTATAGTTGTGGGCCATCGTGTGGATACTTGAACTGAGCCTGGATCCTCTGCAAGAGGGGCTGTGGCGGTTTGAATAGGTATATTTGAATATTTGGCCATAAGTAGTAGCACCGTTAGTAGGTGTGGCCTTGTTGGAGGAAGTGTGTCACTGTGGAGGTGGGCTTTGAGGTCATATATGCTCAGGCCATGCTCAGTGAGACACAGTCTCCTCCTGCTGCCTGCAGATCAAGATGTAGAACTCTCAGCATCTCCAGCACTGTGTCCGCCTGCACGCTGCATGGTGATAATGGACTAAACCTCTGAACTGTAAGCCAGTCCCAGTTAAATGTTGTCCTCTGTAAGAGTTGCTGTGGCCCCGCAGTGGTGGCGCATGCCTTTAATCCCAGTACTTGAGAGGCAAAGGCAGGAGGATCTCTGTGAGTTTGAGGTCAGCCTGGTCTACAGAGAGAGAGTTCCAGGACAGCTAGAGCCGTTACACAGAGAAACCCTGTCTTGAAAACCCTCCCTGCTGCAAAAACAAAACAAAACAAAACAAAAAAACAAGAGTTGCTATGGTCATGGTGTCTTTTCACAGCAATAGAAACCCTAACTAAGACAGAGGCAAATGCTCTGAACTGCTGAACCACCTCCCCATCCCCATAAGTAGACTTTTCAGACTTTTTGAGATTTGAATTTTGGGAGTAGTCAGATTCAGACAGGGTCTTGCTACTGTGCCCAGTTACCTGTGAAGTCAAGTTACTCCTGCCCCTGCCTCCTCTGTGTTGGGATTATTTGTACATTTCTTTCTTTCTTCTTTCTTTCTTTCCTTTTGTGGGGGAGGGCATGGCCCCACTATATAACTCATTATGTAGACCAGGCTGACCTTGAACTCACAGAGATCTGCCTGGAGTGCTGAGATTAAATACCCAGCTTTTTTTTCTGGCATATACTCTTTTGTTTATTTGCTTATTTTCTAAGACAGGGTTTCTCTGTATAATAGCCTTGGCTGTCCTGGACTCTCTTTGTAGACCAGGCTGACCTCGAACTCACAGCGATCCACCTGCCTCTGCCCCCTCAAGTGCTGGATTAATGGCATGCACCACCACGCCTGGCTTAAAAAAAAATTTTTTTTTTTGGAAGCACATGTTTAAAGAGGAAATGCAACCTCTATTTCCTCAAACTGAGTCTTGGAGACATGACTTCAGGAAGATCTACAAAGCAGGCCTGCTTTCTTTCACATTTACAGCATTGTTTTTGTTTGTTTTCTGAGACAGGTTCCTCTGTATAGCCCTGGCAGTCCTGGAATTTGCTCTGTACACCATGCTGTCCCGAAACTCAATTTTTAGACCAGGCTGGCCTCTAACTCAGAGATCTGCTTGCCTCTGCTTCCTAAGTGCTGGGATTAAAGGCGTGGGCCATAATGCCTGGCACAACACTAATTTTTAATAGTTATTTAATTTTATGTGTGCCTGAGTATATGTATATGCATATACATGAATAAAGGAGCCGTTGGAGGCCAGAAGCGGGGGTCAGATCTGCTACAATTAGAATTTAACACAGTTGTTGCTGTCATGTGAGTGCTGGGAACAGACCCCAGTCTTTAGTAAGAACAAGTGAGCCACCTCTCCAGTCCCCACAACGTTATTCCTTTTCACTAAAGAATATGTGCCAAGGGGCTGGAGAGATGGTTCAGTGGGTAAGAGCACCGCCTGCTCTTCTGAAGGACCGGATTCAATTCCCATCAACCACATGGCAGCTCACAACTGTCTGTAACTCCAAGATCTGACACCCTCACACCAATGCGCATAAATTAAAATTAAATAAAATATTAAAAAAAAAAAGAATATGTGCCAAACCAGCCGGGCGTGGTAGCGCACGCCTTTAATCCTAGCACTCGGGAGGCAGAGGCTGTGAGTTTGAGGCCAGCCTGGTTTACAGAGTGAGTCCGGGACGGCCAAGGCTAACATAGAGAGATCCTGCCCTGGAAAAAACAAAAACAAAACAAAAAACAAACAAAAGAATATGTGCCAAAAGCCCAGTTCAGAAATAAAAAGAGAAATAACTAAACTTAAAAATGGAAAAGGGGCAGCTTGCAAAAGAAGATAATATAAATGCTCACTAATCACATGAATAGATATCCATTATCATTAGCTGTTAGGGACATGCGAACCAAAGCACCCAGGGCCAGAATAGTAGGACAGTGGTGGATCACTTGCCTAGTGTGTGCAAGGCCCTGTGTCATCACCTCAGTCCTTAACTGCATGAAACACACACAGCGGTGAGATACCACATCAGACAAGGGTGACTGTAACAAAAAGACAGTAGTCTATGTTGTCACAGATACAGGCATTCTAGAATCTCATCTCTGGTAGGAAAACGGCACACACGACTGAAAATAATCTGGCTGTTCTTCTGAAGGTGAGACACAAGTGATCCAATAATTCCACTCTTGTGAATAGACCTGGAAAATGAAAGTATATGTCAGTACAGAAGTTTGTGTAAGCTGTGTCATGTGGTGCATGCCATAATACTGGCTCCTCTGGGGCTGAGCTAAGAGGATTACTGCAGCCCAAAGGTTTAAGGGGCCCACAAACATAGTCAAGGTCTTTGTCTTAGAAAACAGGCTGGCGGGGCTGGAGAGATGGCTCAGTGGGTAAGAAGTCTGCTCTTCCAGATGTCCTGAGTTTAATTCCCAGCCACCACATGGTGGCTTACACCCATCTCTACTGGATCCTCATGCCCTCTTCTGGTATGTAGACATACATGCAGATAGAGCACTCATACATAAAAAAATAAGAAATAAAATCTTTAGAAAAGAAAAGAAAACAGGCTGGGTGTAGTATCACACATCTGTAATCCCTGCACTTGAGAGGCTGAGGCAGAATTGTGAGTTTAAGTCCATTCTGGCTCTATAGAGTGGCAGGCGTTTGGGGTCCCTCAGGCATTGTCTCCTTGAAGGAATGAACTCAACGTGGTGTCCTTACTTGAGCAAATTTGTTATGCTGCTATTGATCTAGCCAATGCCTTTTTTGGGGGGGGGGGGGTGGGTGGGAGGAGTGGGCCTATTCATAGTGACCACCAGAAGCAATTTGCCTTCATTGAGCAAGGCCAGCAGTGTACATTTACCATGTTACCTCAAGGATGTGTTAACTTTTCAGCCCTGTGTTGTTATGGTGTTGAAAACCAGGAGCTAATACAACTGGGGCCAAACTTACAGTTCCCCTTGGTAGGAGAGTGAAGTGGCCCAGACCACAAACAGAAAGGCTTTTTTTTTTTTTTTTTTTTTTTTTGGTTTTTCGAGACAGGGTTTCTCTGTGTAGCCTTGGCCAGCCTGGACTCACTTTGTAGACCAGGCTGGCCTCGAACTCACAGCGATTCGCCTGCCTCTGCCTCCTGAGTGCTGGGATTAAAGGCGTGCACCACCACGCCCGGCTTCCAGAAAGGCCTTTTTATGTCAAACAAGCAAGTGATTAAAAATTGCAATTTTGTGGGGCCAGGTGGTAGTGGCGCACACCTTTAATCCCAGCACTTGGGAGGCAGAGGCAGGTGGATTGCTGTGAGTTCGAGGCCAGCCTGGTCTACAAAGCGAGTCCAGGACAGTCAAGGCTACACAGAGAGACCCTGTCTCGAAAAATAAATAAATAAATAAAAATTTAAAAATTGGAATTTTGCAGCTGGGCATGGTGGCACACACCTGTGTGTAGTCCCAGCACTCAGGAGGCAGAGACAGGCGGATCTCTGAGTTTGAGGCCAGCCTGGTCTACAGAGAGAGTCTAGGACAGCTGGGGCTCTGTGTAACAGAGAAACCCTGTTTCAAAAACACCACTAAAAAATGGAATCTTGCAGCTATTTTTATGATCTTGAGAAAGGTTCATGTCACAGGTTTATGATCAGATACTTAACATACCATGAAACATATTATGGTCAGTCAATTCTGACAACAATGACAATGGTCTATAATATGTAATTTACAAGATTATTGAGGAAAAAGACATTTTTAAAAAGTTGATCTTTAGCTAAGGACATGACAAAAGTCTTAACATTATTTAACTAACAAGGAAAATGGAGTCATCTGTCCCTTAACAGTGTCATAACTTAGAAGGGATCTTGATTGTCTCCTCCATAAAAGATTACAATTGTTCACAGTATTGACAACATTGTGCTGAGTGGACCAAGTGAGCAAGAGGTAGCAACCGCCTTGAGCTTGTTGGTAACCCATATGAGCATCAGAGGATGGGAAATAAGTCCAACCAGAACGCAGGGGCCTCCTACCTCAGTGCACTGGTGTGGGATGCAGAGATAGGTAGTCCTTCTAAGGTGAAGGGTAAGTTGTTGTGCCTGGCGCCTCCCACCACCAGGTATAGTCAGTCTTTGCTGTTGTGGGTTCTTCTTTTTCCCATACTTTATCTCCCCGGCCCCTGGTTTCACCCCGGACACTAGATAGGAGACACTAGATAGGAGAGAAACAAAGATAGAGGGAAGGCAGGAATTAGGAAAATCTCTGAGTCAAATTTCTTTCTTTTGTTTCTTCTTTGACCGCAGCCTCCCTGAATGACCAACAAGCATGTGACCCCACCTCTCAGGACTCTCACATTCATGTACCCTCTGAAAAGTTCCTTGTGTAGTCCCAGAAGCTATCTGCTGCTGGGAGGCCATGCCTCTGCTAGAGGCAAATCATAGTCAGCTACTGTGTCAGTCTGAAGCAGCCCCATAGCCTCATACCTGGGATTAAAGTGCAAACACGTTCTTAGAATATTTGTGTTTTTATTTTATTTTTAAAAAAGATTTATTTTATGTATGAGTGCTCTGTCTGTATTTACACCTGCATGCCAGAAGAGGGCATCAGATACCTGCATTGATGGTTATAAGCCACCATGTGGTTGCTGGGAGTTGAACTTAGGACCTCTGGAAGAACAATGCTCTTAACCTCTGAGCCATCCCTCCAGCCCAATATTTGTGTTTTTAAAGAAATCAAAATTTCAGAGTTCTCACTACATTTCCCCGCTTCTGTTTTAAGCCATTAATTGTGCTGTGTATAGAGGGAAGTTATAAACAGAGACATTTAAAATGAAATAAGCGCTTTTTGGATCAGTGGCCAAGGTTTTCTGGAGACCTCACCTGCTCTTTATCAGTTTTGAGGGTATCCACAGTTTTTCATCTACTGTGGAAATATAAACATGTCTACATTCCCCGATGCAAACCTTTCGCTTGCTTCCCTTCTGATATTAAGGCGTCCTTATAGACTCCCATCTGTGGCCAAGTCTAGAGCTGTGCTGCCTGCAATGCCAAGTGCAGGGCTTTTGGTCTGCATGTTACTCATCAGCTGACACAACTTGTAATTTTTTTCTGGGAGGGCCCAAGCCAGGCCTTCAAGACTGTTTCCCAGTGGTAAGAAATTACCTTGAATACCTCTTTTAGATGTGCATTTTTGAGCCTCATGGCAGCCTTTGCTGTGACGAATATGCACCCCAGGAGGCCTAGGCGAATAAGCACCCAGGAGGCCTAGGCATTCTTTCTGTTTGAGATTTAGGGAACCATTGCCCCTCGAAATGACCCCTTCAGTTCTCTGGCACAAAGTACTGAAATTCTCACAGTTAGCTCCCTGGGCATTTTGAGATCTGAGGCTTTTGGTTTGGTCACAATCTCTGCAAATGACCATATTTCCCACAACTGAAGCACTGAGCTTTTTATATCGGAGGCCTCTAGCTATAGCTTGACGTATTACATTAGCATGGTATAGGTGCTGCTTGCGCCTGTGATGGCCTGATAACCTTTTTTACACTCCTTCTCTATCAATACCTGTCTTAGGGCAGAATCTGATACAGCTTTGTCCAGAGTCAGATGCTGCCGACTGTCAAAGCAGCCCCATGTCCTCACACCTGAGATTAAAAAGAAAACACTTTCTTTTATTTCTCTGTTTTTAAATAACCCAAAATTGCATAATTCTTAAAAATGTCACCACAACCAGGAAAGCATCGCAATAGTTATGGGCCTATTCAGATTCTGGAAACAGCACTTCCCTCACTTGGATGTGCTTGCTCCTCCAGCCCCTGTACCAAGTGACTCGGAAAGCTGCTGGCTTTGAGGGGGCCTGCAACATTTGACCAAAAGACAGTTTAAAATACTCCAAAGACAAGATTGAAGTGGGTTCTAAGACAGGGAGCAGGCTAAAGGGTTCACCCTGGAGTTTTTTTGTTTTTTAAAGTTTTTTTGAGACAAAGTTTCTCTGTAGCCTTGGCTGTTCTGGACTCACTCTGTAGACCAGGCTGGCCTCGAACTCACAGTGATCCACCTGCCTCTGCCTCCCGAGTGCTGGGATTAAAGGCATGCGCCACCACTGCCCAGCTGCCCTGAGGTTTTTAAGAAGCTTTATATATTAAGAGTATCCAGGCCCTTGTTGCTAGCAGGAACAGGGCAGCAGCAGCTCAGCTTCCTGTTGTCCAGGTGTGAGGCATCTTGAGGTGAGTTGCATATTGATCAGCCCTGTCCTTGCCCTTACTTGGTCAGTTTGTCAATCCCCTGCCTTGTAGTAAGCCTTTGTTTGGTGTCCTTAGTGCCTGCAGCCTCACATTTCAACCCTAACATTCCTTTTCACTCTAAGGTGTGTTTTTACCATAGCAATAACAAAACTTGTTTTTAATTTTTTTTCTATGTGAGTTTTCATAGGTGCATTATTTACAGTAGCCAAAAAGTGAGTACAAATTGAATGTCTATTAGTTGAAAAACTGATAGACTGTTGCATATCAAAACAATGGAGTATTATTCAGCAGTACAAGGAAATTAAATATGATATAGGCAAATCTAAAACAAAAACAAAAAAACCCAAAGTAGATTAGTGTTTGCCCATTGTTGAGGTGGTTGAGATTATACCCCAGGTCAGTGCTGTTTGTATATTCAGGGTTGTGCAACCTTTTAGCACAGTTTCATCACCGACAGAAAAAGCCATGTGCCCTATAATATTCCCTTTCTGTTCTCATTATTTCTTTCCTACTCAGATTTCTATACTCTGAATATTTCTTACATATGGAAACAAAATCCAGGTGTGTCTGTCTGTGTGAGGGTGCCAGGCCCCCTGGAACTAGAGTTATAGACAGTTTGTGAGCTGCCATGTGGGTGCTGGGAAGTGAAGAGCAGCCGATGCTCTTAGCTGAGCCTATTTCTCCATCTCAAAAGGTTGTTTTGTTTTGTTTTTCATGATTTATTTATTATGTACACAGTGCTCTGCCTGCATGTGTGCTTACATGCTAGAAGAGGGCAACAGATCTAATTATAGATGGTTATAAGCCACCGTGTGGTTGCTGAGAATTGAACTCAGGACCTTCAGAAGAACAGCCTTAATCTCTGAGCCATCTCTCCAGCCCTTGTTTTGTTTTTTGAGCCAAGATCTTTCTAAATAGCCCTGGCTGGCCTGCAACTCAGTATAGATCAGGTTGGCCTTGAACTTACTAAAATCTGCCTGCCTCTGCCCCCTGAGTGCTGGGATTAAAGGTATAAGCCACTACCACTTAGCTAATGATTGATTCTCTCCCCCCCCCCCCCCCCCCCAGACAAGGTTTCTCTGTGTAGCCTTGGCTGTCCTGGAACTCACTCTGTAGACTAGGCTAGCCTAGAACCCAGAGATCCATCTGCCTCTGCCTTCCAAGTGCTGGGATTAAAGGCGTATGCCACCACCACCTGGCTAATGATTGATTGTTTTTATTTTTATTTTTCAAGACAGGCTTTTTTCTGTGTAGCCTGGCTGTCCTAGACTCTCTTTGTAGAACCAGCCTGGCCTTGAACTCACAGATCCGCCAGCCTCTGCCTCCTGAGTGCTGGGACTAAGAGTGCTGGGACTAAAGGTATGTGCCACCATGCTCTGCTAATGATTGATTCTTAAGGTAATTTTGAACTGAGCTACATCTGCAGCCTTTTTTTTTTTTTTTTTTTTTTTTTAACTATTATTTTTTATTTTGAGACAGGGTCTTTCTGTGCATAGGCTAACCTCAAATTCAAGATCTTCCTGCCTTAGGCCTCCTGAGAGGCTGGGCTTACAGGCAGATATGTACTATTATACTGCACACTCTCTCTCTCTCTCTCTCTCTCTCTCATGATTTTTTTGTTGTTGTTATTGTTGTTTTTGTTTTTTGAGACAGGGTTTCTCTGTGTAGCCTTGGCTGTCCTGGACTCACTCTGTAGACCAGGCTGGCCTGGAACTCACGGGGATCCGCCTGCCTCTGCCTCCCGAATGCTGGGATTAAAGGCGTCTGCCACCACGTCTGGCTTCTCTCATGATTTTTAAAAATTTGCTTTTTTGGATAATGTTGCTATTAGTTTAGATATGGCCTAATGTTTATTATTAGGCTTGTAATTATTTTGGCAATATTATTTACCCACTTTCCCAACCAATAAAGACACAGACACAGGCAGATCACAAGGACACAGAGAAACTCTGTCTCAGAAACAAAAAACAAACACACAGACACCTGATATATTTTAGAATAACCATAATTCACCTCGGGCAAGGCAGACATTACCTCCTAAGCTACCTTCCATTATCACCCAGCCTTCATCCCATGCCATCTGCTTCCAATAATTTCTATTTGCACTACCTCCCATCTATAAGCCCAAAATATTTGCTACAGTTGTTTGTCTGGGCCATTTCTTTCCATGTGGAACTTCAGAGTTCCTCCTCTGGGCCCATGTGGCTCTTTCCTGTCCCATAGTGATTCCCCTCCTTTAGTATCTGTCTGCATCTCCCACGTTTGCCGCACTAGCTTCCTCTGGCCCTGCCCAGGTACTGCCCCCCCCCCCCCGCCCCAAACAGGGAGGCTAGGTTAAATAGCAACACTTGGGGTACATGACAGTCTGCAGTAAGAATCTCAGGGCTAGGGGTAGGGGCAAGCAATTAACAAATACAAGGCACTAGACCGTATTCCAACAGGATAATTTGTTTTTAAAGGGGAGAGGATTTACTGTTACCATTTACATAACAATACATAGGGCTTTATCTGTTTTGTCTTTTTGAGCAGGGTCTTACTTTGTAGCCTTAGTGTCCTAGAACTCAGAGAGATCCACCTGTTTCTGTCTCCCTAGTGCTGAAATTAAAGGTGTACCCTGTGACTCCTGGCTAGATTGATTGATTGATTGATTGATTGATTTAAAGACAAGGTCTTGTTAGAGCCCTGAACATGTGGTCCTCCTGGTTTATCTTCTAAGTACTGAGATTGGAAATGTGTGTTCCATACTTAGTTTGGCTCTTGAATCTCCCTATAAAGGCCCACATATTAAAGGCGTGGCTGTCAGTGTCTAGGGAGGTGGCAGAACCATAAGGAAATAGGGCCTACAATGTACATGCTATTGGTCAGTGTCATGTGCTGTTTGAGCTTACTGAGACGCTGGCTCCTCCAGTTCAGACCCAAGCATGTGTTCTCTAAGGTCCCTTGTCCAGGGATGGGCTGGCTTCCCTAACCCTGTGACAGGGGAGAAGTGAAGCTAGAAGGTGAACCATTTTCTGCAGAGGCTACTGTTGTTTATGCTGTCCTATATAAGTGCCTGCAGCGGGCACTGTGGGCAGCCAGGGGCGGGCGCTCACCCATGAGAGAACCACTCATTCGGGAACTCCAGCCCACTGCCTCAGCTTCCCCAGTCAGCTTCTGCTGGATGTGGCAAGCACACAGTTCAATGGTACCTGTGTTTGCCCTCTCAGCTGGACACCTCCAGCCATCTCTTCTGGATCTTCTAAGAATGAATACATTTGCTGATGTTTCGCTTCTTCCTGCTGCTTGCTATTTATTCTTTTATTTTGCTTGCCATGTGTTTCATAAACTCACTCATTCAAACCTGAAAGTGTGGTTAACAAAGAGCATCTCCAGACTGTACAGAACAGGACATTCAGGAAGAACCCAGGGCACAGTTGGAAGGGATATTTGGACCTTCCTTCTACCTCTTCTGCTTCCTGCTTGTCATGGGACAAGCAGGTCTCCTGTGTCATACGTCCCCCACTATGACGTATTGTGCTGTCACAAGCCCAGAGCAATACAACCAAGCGACCATGACTGAAACTGTGAAGTTGAGTAAAAATAAGCTTTTCCTCCTTGTAAGTTCATCTTACTGGGTATTTTGACACAGTGATGGAAGGCTGCGTATCTTTCAGAAATGTTATTTTCCTGTCTTTTTTGGTGAGTTCAAGGCCAGCCTGATCTACAGAGTGAGTTCCAGGACAGCTAGTGTTACGCAGAAAAACCCTGTCTTGAAAAACAAAAACAAGCCGGGCGTGATGGTGTACGCCTTTAATCCCAGCACTCGGGAGGCAGGGGCAGATGGATCTGTATGAGTTCCAGGCCAGCCTGCTCTATAAAAGCAAGTAAAGGACAGCCAAGGCTACACAGAGAAGCCCTGTCTCGAAAAACAAACAAACAAATAAAAAGAAAAAAAAAAAAAGAAAAGAAAACAAACACAAGGAACCTAGGACTTTAAACATGCTAGACAAGCACTGTACCACTGAACTAATCTAGCCCTGAACAGCCACTTTTCTTTGTTTGTTTTTTTTTAATCGAGTGACATTCAGGTAACAGACCGAGTATTTCATGTAAATTGTATACAGCTGAAGATTAAAGAATAACTGCCCCTATATAAAGTTAATTAATTGTGCTGTGTACCAAGAAGAACTTGCTTAAATTTCCAGTTCACAGTCAGTCCTACCAGGAAAGAGTAATGGTTTTTGAAAATACCAGTAGAGCCGGCAGTGGTGGCGCCTTTAATCCTAGCACTTGGGAGGCAGAGGCAGGTGGATCTCTGTGAGTTCAAGGCCAGCCTGGACTACAAAGTGAGGCCAGGGCAGCCAAGGCTATACAGAGAAACCCTGTCTCAAAAAGAAAACAACAACAACAAAAAAGAAAATACAACTAGGATAGTGATACTTGAACACATATTTGGTTGCTAACACACATGCTAACTGCCAGAGAGGGACTCTGTACAGCCTTACATCTGAATTGTTGAGAAATTTAAACTTTAACTTTTTGAGACAGGCTCCTATGTGAGTCCAGCTGGCTTTAAACTATTGGTCTTCTTGCCTCTGCCTCCCAAGTACTGGGATTGCAGGCAGATGCCAGCACACCCACTTCTTTCAGCTTTGTTTTCTCTGAGAATGAGTTATGGCCAGGATGTGAAATGCATTATAGACAAGAGAAAACAGACTTGCAGCAGTGCCAGTTTACCTTGGTCTTCGTGTTCCAACCTGCCGTCATCCTCTTTTTCCTGATCTCTTCAGCCTTGAGAACTCTTTTTTCCTTCTTTGAAAGTGTTAAAGACTGACTTATTTTTATTTTATTTTTGTTTCCCTATATGTATGTAAGCAGACCATATGCATACCTGGTACCTGCAGAGGTCAGGAGAGGGCATCAGATCCTCTGGAACTGGAGTTACAGATGGTTGTGAGCTGCCAGCCAGTGGTAGGCACCAAACCCATGTCTTCTGCAAGAGCAGCCAGTGCTCTTACCCACTGAGCCCTCACTCCAGCCTGCCCTCCCCCACCCTGCAGTAGGCAGCATCCTGTTTTTCAGAAGGCTGCTTGTCACCTGCAGTGGCTTGTTCCACAGCTCTCCCAGTTTTTCTGTAGCAACACCAGTGCCTAGGAAGATGTTCTGTGATTTCACAGAAGAGGGCCCCTGGTACCAGGCCCTTCTTCACGGTAACACCTTGTCCTTTGTTCCTATCCCACATGGGCTGGTAGCTCTCTGAGCCCTTCTCAGAAAAGGCCGAGACACTGACTCCAGTTATATTCCAGTAGATGAGTTCATGCAAAGGGTACAAATGAGGATGTTTGTCCATTGCCTCCTTAGAGCCGCCACCAGGCATCGTTTTGCCCATCATGATAGTGTCACATTAAAGTCTTTTTCTCCCTTTTTCCCCTGTCTCAGTGCTAGAGATTGAACCCAGGCCCTGTGCATACTAGGCAGGCACTCTGCCACTGAGCTATACTCCCAGTATTTTTTTGTTTGTTTCCTTTTTTGAAATAAATTCTTATTATGTAGCTTAGTCTGGCCTGGAACTTGGAATTTTTCCCTCAGCCTCCTGAGTAGGTAGAGTAGAGTTGCAGGTATCTACTCCAGGCCTGGCTGCAGAACAACCCTTCTAAGAGGTAGGGTATTGTACAAAATTCCAGCCCTGTCCCCAGCTTCCTCATCCCAATAAACCTTTATTTTAGATGTAGCTTTAGTCATAACTTTATCTTTTTACCTTTTATTGTCACTTTTTATTTTTCTAATTTTTGTTAAAAGAAAACATTTTTTTTCATCATAATACATTTACTTTACCTTAAATAAGGTTTCCTTCCTTCCCTTCTTTTGTAACTTCTCTTTCCTCTCTAGTAAGGAAATAGTGTCCCTTTGGCTTGGAGAGCATCTTTATATAAGGCTTTATCTGAGGAAGAGTGTGATGGAGCTTGGCTGTCACTCTGCCTGCCCTGGGAGCTAAAGCTCTCGAGCTCAGGGCCAGCAATCACTTGTTGCCGCAGCACTCCAGTGTCCGCCTCTGTGGTTATGGGGCTGCCTCCCACTGTGTGCGTTGGTCTCTCCTTTTTTATTTTTTTATTTTTTATTTTTCTGTTTATCTTTATTACATTGGTGTTCTGCTTGCATGTATGCATGTCTGTGTGACAGTGTCAGAGTCCCTGGAACTGGAATTACAGACAATTGTTAGCTGCCATGTGGGTGCTGAGAATTGAACCCAGGTCCTTTGGAAGAACAGCCAGTGTTCTTAACTGCTGAGCCATCTCTCCAGCCCCATAAGGACATGGTCACCCCAGGTTAAGGTCTTGTCTTCCTCTTGACTTAATCTGCAAAGACCCTGTTTCCAGATAGGTCATTTACATGCACCATGGATTAGTACATCACATATCAGAAATGTAGGTCAACCCACAGCAGGCAGTGACACCTTTGCCTTCTGTCTTCCCTCTCTGCCCAGATGCCCCTCACAGGCCCATCCCATGGCCCTCGTTTCTGCTGATTCCCGAATTGCAGAGCTTCTCACAGAGCTCCACCAGCTGATCAAGCAAACCCAGGTAAGATCAGAGCTTGGGCTGTATTCAGAGAGACCTCGAGTGCATGAGCCAAGAGACTGTAAAGGAGGCGGGAGGAGGGGTTCTCATGTCTGACTGCCATTCCTGCTGGGTTTTCTGTCAAGCACATGATTTCAGGGTTCTTTTTGTTTAATAGCTATTTGAAAGACAGACCCATTGAAAGTGTGCAATTTAGTGACTTTTAGTAATTTGGTTGTTCAGCTGACACCATGATCAATTTCAGACCCATACCCATTAGCCGTCACGCCTCTCCTTCCTCCATCCCCAAACTCCACATAAACACAGATGCTCTTACTAGGTAGGACAGTCTGAGGATTTAGAGCTAATGTCCAGGATCAGTCAAAGGCCAAAGTACTTTAGAATGTGTGTGGGGTTTAGGTAACGCAGGTCGCTGTACCCAGATCATGAGTACCCCACCCCCAAAAGAGACTACCAGGACTTGATATCAATGCAATACGTATGAGGACCTTTACTTTTTGACTCAAAGCTGGGCTCTGCCTCACCAACACAGTAGTATCCAGAAAGAGCCTTGATCTCGGAGCTGAGGGTATACGTATAGGTTCTTAGCCCTCCCAGCGGCCCAAGCAGGGGAGCTCCAGCCTGGCAAGCGCCTGTTGGTTGAGTAACATAAGGAGGCCTAATGTTTAAAGGTGACAGGCCACAGAAAAAGGCGCCAAGACTGCCCATGGCTTAGCTTTCTTTGTTCTCTTTGTCACTGCCTTGTCCAAGGAAGTGTCTGGTTTCTTATTAACCCTATCTCCTTTGGGCGGAAAGGAATGTGGCCATAAAACTGGGTCTCTTAGCCAGGCGTGGTGGCGCACGCCTTTAAGCGTCACAACACAGTAACTGAGCAGTTATTACTCTGTTCTTAACTCTCTAAGCTATTCTGGTTTCCTCCCAGCATACATCCCAGAGATACTTGCACTTTGCAGCTTTTCTGCTCCAGCTCCTTCTCTTCATGTCTCTTGGACCTCTCCCATGGCTCAATCTGTTACCTGCTCCTCCAACTCCTCCCCTGGCTGCCAGGAAGTCCAGTCCTGTTCTCTCCCCTGCTCAGCAGTTGGCTGTAAACTGCTTTATTGGCACACCAGGAGTCAGTTGAGGAGCAGTTTGGTTGGTTTGGTTTGGTTTGGTTATTTACCTCCCAAGTGCTGGGATTCGAGGCGAGTGCCACCATCCCTGGCTGACTGTTGGTTATAGTCACACACTGGTTGTTCTGCTGGACCGTATGGTCCAATGAGCCAGTAGGGAGCAATTCCCAGAACTCTCCAGATCCTGCCCTTGGTGGTAGGTGTTCCCTGAGAAGTAAGAGCCATAAAATACCCGTGCATGTTTGCTAAGTGAAAGATCCCAGTAGATTGCATATGCTTCATTCCAACTGTGACAATCCCAGAAAAGATAAAACTAGAGAAAGTGAGAAGATGACATTGCCAGAGCCTTGGGAGGATCGGGATGGACGAGAGGATAAGAGGGGCGTGCAGGGTGTTAGGGAGGCAGGACTCCTGCCTGTGCATGATACTGTAATGATCAATACATAACTGAAGGGTCTGTCAGAACCACAGGCCAGTGTGATGCAAAGGGAGCCTTCTTGGAAACAGTGGGCTTTGTTAGTGTAAAAGGTCTCCCTCACGGCCTCTTGACCTCATCCTACAGGAAGAGCGTTCGAGAAGTGAGCACAACTTGGTGAACATCCAGAAAACCCACGAGCGAATGCAGACAGAGAACAAGAGTGAGTACCGAAGAGCAAGGGATGGGGGTGGGAAGGGGCCGAGACAGGGGCATGGCCTTACGTGCCTTCAAAAGCCATTGTGTTGTATCTGCGTATTCCCAAGGTGCTCTGTAGGGTCATTGTTTCTTTTGGCTAAATGACCTAAAGTGATAAGAGCTGATGACAGAATGCCTTGCACCAAAGGACCTGAGTCCCTCAGCTCAGGACTGGAAAGGCAGTCTTGTATGCAGGAAAAGTCATCCTTACCTTAGAGCTGATAGGCACAGGGATTTTCTGGAGCAGAGCTCCCTGTGGCCTCTGTATATGCCCCAGGCAGGCCACCCCTGTGCCTGATGTATATGCCCCAGGCAGGCCACCCCTGTGCCTGATGCTTCAAACTCAGTAGCTTTAGACACTGCTTACTTCTTGGTTCTTCTGTACCTGTCATGGCATAGGCAGGTGACAGGTGACAATGTGCTCGTCAAGAATGATGGTAGTGGCTTCACCATATGGAAATGTGACCATGTTGAATAGGGAACACTTTTTAAATGTATGTTGGGAGGGGTACACGTGTTTGTGTGTGCAGAGGCCAACCTCATGTTTTGTTACTCAAGCCCAGTGCACTTTTTTTGTTTGCTTGTTTGTTTTGAGGCATAGTCCACTATGTAGCCCTGTCTGTCCTAGAACTCACTGTGTAGGCTAGGCTGGCCTTGGACTTACAAGTACCCACCTGCCTGTGCAAATGCTTGAGATTAAAGCACACCTGACTTTCGGTTGCTTGGGTGATAGACTTTGGTTCCTGGTACTTGGCAAGGCAAGTACTTTCCATACTAAGCCATCTTACTGACCTCCTAAAGTTGACCTCACAAAGCCAAGAATCCAGGCCCTGACCTACAAGCCTCTTCAGGCTGACTCTGGTGTCCTGGAATCAGGGGCACGTCTGCCATCTCCTCCTGCTCATACCTCCTCATCCTTGTGTTTGTAGTTTCTCCGTATTACCGGACAAAGCTGCGTGGCCTCTACACAACCGCCAAGGCCGATGCAGAGGCCGAGTGCAAGTGAGTACCACCCACAGGGGTGCTGCTGCTCATTCCCGACCTCCAGGGCTGGACCACAGATGCTCAGGGACCACAGCCCCAGCTTGCCTTCTGTCTGTGGAGAGGGTCTTGCTCAGCTTGCCTACTGCTTGAACCCAAGCTCTCCCTTCATTACCCGTTCTTCCCCTTTCCCTGTTGCTTTGTAGGTGGCAGTAAAGCAGTGTCATGCCCCTACATACCGTTTCCTAGTCATATGACCTGGCAGTCAATTCAGTCAAAACTCTGTTGCCTTGTCATTAAAATCAAGATAACAACTCTCTACTGGGGTGTGAACATAACAGTGGGATTATCTTGTGAGGTTGCCTCCTCCCGTGCCATGACTGTGGCAGGCTGTATTGGTAACAGGGACCACTGTGTGGCATTTCCCTGTTCCTGGTACCATTCCATGTAGTTTCTTTTCTTTTCTTTTCTTTTTTTTTTTTTTTTTTTTTTTTTTTTTTGTTAATGGTTTTTCGAGACAGGGTTTCTCTACATGGCCTTGGCTGTCCTGGGCTCACTTTGTTGACCAAGCTGGCCTCCAACTCAGCAGTCCACTTGCCTCTGCCTCCCAAGTGCTGGGATTAAAGGAATGCACCACCACACCCGGCTCCACGTAGTTTCTTTTTTCTTTTGCTGTGGGGGGTGTTCGAGACATGGTTTCTCTGTGTAGCCTTGCCCGGCTTTCCACATAGTTTCTTTTTCTTTTTTAATTTTATGTGCATTGGTGGTTTGCCTACATGTATGTCTGTGTGAGGGTATCTGATCTTGGAGTTACAGACAGTTATGAGCTGCCATGTGGGTGCTGGGAATTGAACCTGGGTCCTTTGGAAGAGCAGTCAGTACTCTTAACCACTGAGCCATCTCTCCAGCCCTCCACATAATTTCTTGAGTTAAAAAATTTTTGACACTGTGTAGCCCTGGTTAACCTGTAACTCACCATGCAGACCAGGCTGGTCTCCAGCTCACAGAGACTGGCCTCCCTTTGCCTCCCTAGTGCTGGAATTAAAGGTGTGCGCCACCATGCCTGGTCCAAATACTTAATCAAATTATGTGCTTCACTTGATTCTCAAAGCACTCCTTTGTTATAGTTTACAGTAATATCCCAGTTTACTGTCAAGGAAACTGAACCATAGAGGAATTGTATCTGCCAAAACTTAGAAAATGAGGAGCCAGGCGTCTACGGCAGAAGTCCACAGCACTCTGCTAGGTGCTGCACGGCGCCCCTCTACGGCACCCGCCTTTTTGTTTGTTTTTCAAGACAGGGTTTCTCTGTGTAGCCTTGGCTGTCCTGGACTGGCTTTGTAGACCAGGCTGCCCTCGAACTCATAGAGATCCTCCTGCCTCTGCCTCCCTGAGGGCTGGGATGACAGGCACCACCCTAGTTAGCCTGATGTTTTTAATAATGACTTTGCATGTTGAGGGCCCCTAACCATGCCAGCTGTGAGATAAGGATGAGAGTCGCCTGCTTGGCTCAGGAAAGGGGAGGGTAGTTCATCAGAGTGTACCACAGACCTCACTCTCGAGGCCTTGGGGTACCAATAAAGCCTAAAGCTGCAAAAATAGGGGGGACAGTATTCAAGGCTAGTTAGAAACCAAACCCAAGATGGTAATGGTGGTGTGTGGGACAGAGGCAGAAGGATAGGGAGCAAACACCGGTTCAAGAGCAGCAGGTTTGAGGTGCATTAGGGAGCTGGTTTGTAGAAGGGAAGATCAAGGTAGCTAAGTTCAGTAGCACACAGCTATAATTCCAGCACTTGGGAGGCAGAGGCAGGAGGATTGATGTGAGTTCGAGGCCAGCATGGTCTACCAAGCAAGTCCTGAACAGCCAAGACTGCACAGAGAAATCCTGTCTCAAAAAACCAAAATAAAAAAGATAGCAACAGTTTTAGTTTGGATGGAGGGCATCTGGCATGTGAGCTCGGGGCACAGGACGGAGGAGTGGGCTGTCCTGCAGAGGGGAGACAAAACAAGTTCTTATGAATGTCTAGCCCCTCCCCCTCACCTGGGCTAGAGGAGCTTGCATGAGTCAGGCACCTGTTTGCTTTTCTGAGGTTTGTGTTTTTCCTTCTGTAGTGCTAAGGATGAGACCCAGCACCTTGAGCATACTTGGCAAGCTCTGTACCAGAGTTATACTCCCAACTCTTCATTGGAGAATAAAAGCAAACTGCCTCTTCCTCTCCTGACTGCTGGCAGAGCGGAGTCTCAGAAACGGTAGCTGGCATGACTAAGCATTCAGCTGCTTAGTAAACACGGCCTACATTACAGTCATTTTGCAAATTCAGACTTTTAGACTCTTAAACAATATAGTCAACCTATAAACACCCACAGACCTTCCCAGCCCAGCAGCTGCGAGAGAGAAAGCAAACGAGAGATGAAGCTACCTGGTCCCCACCACTCAGGGCACTCTCCATCTTGGTCAGACAAGCCCGTGCCACTGGCTGTTACTGAACTCACCTGGGTAATATGTAATCAGCACCACACTGTTTCTTATACATCATATAACTTTTTAAATTTTATTACATATCATATAAATTAAGACATGGTTATAAAACTTGATAGTCTCCAAATTGAGACATCAGTTCAGATATAAAACTGTGACCCGGGGCTGGAGAGATGGCTCAGTGGTTAAAAGCACTGGCTGCTCTTCCAAAGGTCTTGAGTTCAATTCCCAGTCAACCACATGGTGGCTCACAACCATCTATAATGAGATCTGGTGCCCTCTTCTGGTGTACATGCAGGCAAAACACTGTGCATATATGATAAATAAAATAAAAATTAAAAAAAAAAAAAAAAAAAAAAAAAAAAAAAAAACTGTGACCCAAAGAACATAGCCTATTGCATCATGAGAGAGGCAGGCCCTGTTCTAGTGCAGATATCCATTGCTCAAGAGTCTTGTCGTCTCCAGTCTTTGATCTCGACCAGTTTTCAGTCTCTCTTATCACTTTTTGACTTGTACATTAGTTACTCTGTAGAAGTCCCTCCCAAGGGCGTGTTTACTGCTTCCTGGCTTCCAGATTCAGGTGGTGGTAACATAGTAGTTTTCTACTAAAAGGCACAAAATACCCCTGCCAGGTGTGGAGGCAGCCGCCTTTAATCCCAGCACTCTGTGGGCAGAGCCAGCCAGATCTCTGAGTTTGAGGCCAGTTGGTCTACAAAGTGAGTCCAGGATAGCCAAGGCTACACAGAGAGACCCTGTCTCGAAAAACAAAAACAAAAAAGGCACGACGCTATTGTCTCCTTGCTTGATATGGGATCTCCCAGGGTTTTGTGTTTTTGTTTTTGTTTTCCACTGTATAATTAACAAATGCCTTGTTGGGAAATGCTTTGTGACCATTTTGAATATCCCATTTCACATCAGCTACTAGTTCCTATATCCCTTTATGTTTTCTTCCTGGCTCATTGGGCTGGGTTCTTGGTGGCGTTTGTTGTTTCTTTTGTTGTCGTGTAGACTGCAACTTGGGACTTATGACATAAAGCTACATTCTGCAAGCAGGCCCACAGCAATGTAAGCCTTTCACAGTACTTTGGCTTCCTGACTCTTCTTTGCTTTTTGGGGGTGCCTCACTGTCCAAGTTCCAGCATTCCCAAGCTAAAGCTTTGCTAAGAGTTTGTGGAAACAGAATAAAATGACCCACAGTGGAGTTGTTCCTGACTAAAGTTGCCTTCTCTGAGAGATTTCGCAAGATCTGAGATAAAGACGCTGCTGGAGAGGCTGTGTGATGATGGTGACTGCTGGCCTCCTGCCCGCCTGGAGGCCCAGGCTTCAGGGCCAGCCAGGAGTGGGAATGGGTTCAGTCTTAGAGGAATGAGTCCCTGGAACCTGGGGCTGCTCTGAGCTGGACTGGTCCCTCTAGACCCCTGGGTTCCGCTTCTCCTCTGCTAAATCGAACAACCCCTGGAATTTCACTGTTATATTATTCCTTCCTGTGTTGAAATTCCCCAGAGAAGCAACTTAATAGACAAAGCATTTGTTTTGGCTTTGTGCTTTGAGAGGGCTGTCTGTCATGGAAAGGGAGGCCCGGCAGGAGGAGCAGGAGGCTGCTGGCTACATTACATTGCACTCAGGAAGCAGACGCTTAAGCCAGAACCTGTAAGGTCTGCACCTCACCAGCCCACAACCTTTAACAAGGCCCTATACCTTGTAAAGGATCCACAGTCTCCACAGAAACTCCAGCCAAGGACCACCTGCTCAGACACTTGAGCCTGTTAGGGACGCGGCATACTCAAACCAGCCCTTCTGTTCTTGTCATCTGAGGACAGGGTCAGAGCTTGGGCAGGATGTCTGCAGAACTGGAGAGAGCAGTATCAGCGACCATGCCAACTGCTATTTATGCTTTTACAACTGAAAAACAGGGTTGGGAATACTGCTCGGTGAGTATCACAGGGCACTGGCGCAAACTGAGATGTGTCGGCACTCACTGTAGCCTCTTACACAGTAAAGACAGTCTGTGAGCATAAGACATATAAGGTAACTGCCAGTGTCACAGGTATTTTTTTTTTTAAGATTTATTTATTATTATGTATACAGTGTTCTGCCTGCATGTACACCAGCAGGCCAGAGGAGGGCATCATCACATTGTAGATGGTTGTGAGCTACCATGTGATTGCTGGGAATTGAACTCAGGACCTTTGGAAGAGCAGACAGTGCTCTTAACCACTGAGCCATCTCTCCAGCCCTGTCACAGGTATTTTTTAAAAGTATAATTTAGTAAATTTATAAACCAGTGGCATAGTCATTACAATAATCAAGTGTGGGTGAGTGTATATGACTATATTTTCCCTGCTTGTATGTGGCTGTCACTGCAGAGCACGTAACATGTTAGACTACCACATTAAGTTGGCAGTGGTGTCATGAGACAGTAAAATTTTATCTTCATTGTAGTCCTGTGAGGCCACTGTCACACGATTCTGACATGTACAGACCTGTTGACTGAGATACTTGGGGTAGTACCCACTTCTAATTAAGGGTCTGTAGTTTCTTTTCTTTTCTCTTTATTTTTTATTAATATTTTATGTGTGCATATGGTGATATGTTTATGCCATATGTACATATATTTGTGTAGGCCTCAGGCAGGTTGTGAGTGTAGAGGCCAGAGGTTGACATTGGACGTTTTCCTTGATTTTCCTTAGTTTTTGAGACAGGGTCTCGCACTGAACCTGGAACCCATTGATTTGCTAGGCTTTGTGGCCAGTGAGCACCAAGGGCCCAACTGCCCCTACAGTAACCAGGCAGTGCTGGGATTACAGGCACAACCACGCTGTCTGGCTTTCCCAGGCTGTTGGGACTCTAACTCAGATCCTCAGGTTTGCACAGTGGTCACTTGGCTCATTGGGCCATCTCCTAGTGTAGTCGCTCCTTCTGTGTTGGAAGCAAGGTCTCGCTCCAGCCTGGGCACTGTGTAGCTAAAATGGCATCAAACTCACCACAGGGTTGTGGATGCTGAGTGCCTCACCCAGCATTCTTTTCTCCCTTCCCTGCCTAGCATCCTCCGCAAAGCGCTGGATAAGATAGCTGAGATCAAGTCTCTGTTGGAAGAGAGGCGGATTGGTGAGTGGGAGAAAATGCAGGCAAAGTTGGGGCTGAGGGGAAGCAGTCATGGTCCTGGGCAGGGGAGCATGGGACACAGTTGGTGGAGTCACCCCACAGAGTTGTCTGAAACATAGTTTGCCTAGGTCTCTGTCCCACCTCCTCATACTGCCCTTGCTCGTCCTGGCCAGGAATGGTCATCTCTCTCCTTCCTACACTCCCTCCTCTATGACATGCTATGGTGACAATCCGTCCCCCTGTGTACCCCCATGCCAGTCATGTGTTTGAAGCTGGCTTTGCCCCCTGCCTTCTAGATCTTCTCTGGTGCCGTTGCCGTTCCTGACCCCTGTCTTGCCCTAGGAGCAGCTCTTTGACCTTAGTGATCATGGTACCATTCTTGTTTGTTTTCAGTTGAAGGGTATGATGAGCAATTGCTGAGGAGGCCAAGGTCTACACTTTCGCTGAGATTACATACACTAGTAGAAAGGAGATACACGTAGGTGTATCGTTCCAGGAATTTTCACTGACCTACCACGTTTACATGTCCAGCCACCCCATCAGCAAACAGGATGTAACCTGCATCCCAGAAGCCTTCCTGTGTGCCTTTTTAGTCCCTCTCCAGGAAGGTGCCCACTGTCCTGACATCTTAGCCATTTGCGAGTTAGACCTCTCAGTTCCTTCAACCTCAGACATCTGTGAGGAGGGATATGGATGATTTTGGAGGGGAGGACCCTGGTAGAAAGTGCTCCAGCTCAGAGCCGTTTCTTTGGTGTGACTGGGTCAGACACCATCCACAGGGCCTCAGAGGTTCACTTGCTTCCTACAGCGGCCAAGATCGCAGGTCTCTACAATGACTCGGAGCCCCCACGGAAGACCATGCGCAGAGGGGTGCTGATGACACTGCTGCAGCAGTCAGCCATGACCCTACCCCTCTGGATCGGGAAACCTGGTGACAAGTGAGGGCAGGAACTAGCCAGAGAGGGCTGGTGTCAGGGGTCCAGGCTAACAGGCTTTCTCTACAGGCCCCCACCCCTCTGTGGAGCCATTCCAGCCTCAGGGGACTATGTGGCCAAACCCGGAGACAAGGTGGCTGCCAGGGTGAAGGCTGTGGAAGGGGATGAGCAGTGGATCCTAGCTGAAGTAGTCAGTTACAGCCATGCCACCAACAAGTGAGTGTGTGCCCGACTTTGCATTCTCACCACACCAGCTTCTATAGCGTGGGAGGAAAGCTTCCCCCAGAGGGTGATGGGTAGTGTTCCCTCAAGCTTCCCCCAGAGGGCGATGGGTAGTGCTCCCTCAAGCTGCTTCACCCAGTGTCCATCCTCTCTCTTCCTGGGTCCCAGATACAAACTGTGCCCTTTGTCCCAGCGCTGTTTCCCTTTTGTTTGCCCACAGGTATGAGGTAGACGACATTGATGAAGAAGGCAAAGAGTGAGTGTCCAGGTGGGGAGCACGGGAGTCACCAGGCTTCTGGAGAAGCCTCCCTGGTCATGGCCTATATTGTGGTCCTCCTTTCCCCCCAGGAGACACACCCTGAGCCGTCGGCGCATCATCCCACTACCACAGTGGAAAGCTAACCCTGAGACAGACCCTGAGGCCTTGTTCCAGAAGGAGCAGCTGGTACTGGCCCTATATCCCCAGACCACCTGCTTCTACCGCGCCCTGATCCACACACCCCCACAGCGGGTAAGGAGCCACCGTGGAAGGCCTTTGATCACACCAGACCCTTAAGGGTTGGTCCCGTCATTCTTTAGGGTACCTGTCGGCTACTTTCTTGTCTTTCCTCCCCTAAGCATAGGCTTCTATGGTAGTGTCAGACCTCTCCAGAGTAGAGAAGAAAGCCAGAGAGGTGGGGAGAAGCATCTAGGGCTCAGGGCAAGGAGAGGCTCCCCTGGCCTAGCAGCATCTTGACCAGGCCTTCCTGTGTGTCCTGCAGCCTCAGGATGACTACTCCGTGCTGTTTGAAGACACCTCCTATGCAGATGGCTACTCCCCTCCCCTCAATGTGGCCCAGAGGTACGTGGTGGCTTGTAAGGAGCCCAAGAAAAAGTGAAGCGGGCTGGCAGGCTTGAGTCTGCACTGCCACCCTCATGGGAGAAGGCAACAAAGGAGTTCCTGTGAGCAAATAAACACTCTTCCCTCTCATGTGTCTCTTGGGCCTCACTACGTCAGACCTCTTGCCCTCCTTTATCAGGCACGTGGGACAGATGGCTGCAGGAGGGAGGAGGCCCAGTCAGCCCCCAGTGGCTTTTATTCTTTCAGGTAAAATACAGTTTCTCTTCTGCTTTTGCATGTCTGTCCTCGGCTTCTTCTTCAGTGTGAGGATCGATTGCTTTCCTGAGACATGCTGATAAACCCTCTGCCTCACTGCATCCCCGATCCTCTTCACTCCCTTAGCTCAGATTCCCTCTAGGCATATATCATCACACTTCACTCTTCAGGTCCTGCTGGGTTGTGTCAGCTCGCCCTGGTTCCCAGCAGAGCCATATCCACTCACAGTTCAAAACGGAACTTGAGGGCGCAGCCTGCCATGGTCTTAGCATAGTGGGCATCAAAGCGCTCATTCTGGGCTACAGTGAAGGTGTTTTTCCAGTCCCCAGTGATACCTGGAGACACAGAGGGAAAGAGACTATAGAGTCACAGCCACAGGAGAGGACCCATGTGACTGCAGATTGTTGGCTGCATCCAACCTCCCTTCTGCAAACACTCCAAATGCCCATCTAGACTGCTACCCACCTTTCCTCATAAAGGGAGAAACATCATGGTCCATGACATCCTGGGGGATGGTGGTGTAGTTGGCCATGGGGTTTTCCTTCATTTTCTTGAAGGATGTATTGTGAACAATGAAATCCACGGTCTCCTCAGGAAGAGAGCGCCCCAAAAATTCTAGGACCTTCTTGATTTCCTTTTTGGGGTTCTGGAGTCGGGAGAGGGTCTCAGTTTAGATGCTCATTGGTATAAGGTTGGAGGGTCACCCTCAGGGAGCAGCAGGTCACTTTAACCAAGGAATTCTCAGACCTGGTGCCTTGACTTTGACCCTCTTTCCCTGGGACAAAATAGGTAGCTTCCTACTTTGCAAACTTGGCTTGAGTGACCTCTGCGGGGTCCTTCTGGGAGAAAGAGGGTTGGTCCCTGGTGCCCAGGCTTAGTACCCCTGGAGCATGGAGAATCAAGAACAGCAAGCTACCAGATCAAAAATGGCACACGACTGACACCTACTCCAAGACAAGGGCTGTGCTGTGGTCCTGAGCCCAGAGGTAGGATGGGAAGTGCTGGTCTGGAGTGGGGCTGAAATAGGATGGGACACGCAGGGCCAGGTAGGGTTCCTGCCCGACAGGTGTGACAGGGGAGGAGGTAGCAGGCAGTCTCACCTCCTTTATGTCTTCATAGAAGAGATAGAGAACAGGGTGAGTGTGTTGCAGCTCCCACCACTCCTTCACGTGCTGGTACCATGACCCATAGGACACTGGGGAAGAGGACAGGGCAGGGACACAGGTATTGCTAGCTCCAGCTGTGCCTCAGGTACAGCCCCCTCCTTGCCACAGACTCAGACCCACCTTTCCCATCCATGAAGTTCTCCAGGAAGTTGTCCCAGGTGCCTGGATCAGGGTGCAATTTGGCCATGTTGTAGAAGTTATAATAGGAAACGGCCACATCCTTTGCATTTCGGGCAATGTAGATCACCTGCAGGGGCAGACGAGTCCCCTATCTGGGTCCCCTCCTGCTTTCCTGTCACCCTTCACGGGACCAGGTGAGGTTGTGGAACCTTCTAGCTCTTGGCAAATCCCAGCACTTTTGGGATGGCAGGAGAGATAATAGGACTGGATGTTGGCTTACTCATGGTATGGGTGTCGCTGACCTAAGATTACACCTTGTCTGATGCCAAAGTCCTGGCTATTTCATTGACTGTGTTTTATCTGCCTTTTATTGTCAGCATACCCACATGGCCAATCAAGACTCCCCCAGTTCCTTCATCTGTGTCCTGTGAGCGCCTGGACTCTGTGTCTCTAGTTTACATCAAAGATTTCCATTTTCCTTGCCGTGTGGGCCCAGCCACACTGACAGACAATCAAGTTCCATCCATATAAGATGAAACAGGCCTTGAGTTGCCCCACAACCCAAAGCTAGTATGACCCTAGGGACCCCTTGCCTCATCTCATCCCTTCCCTTTTTCCCTCCCCATTGTTCCCTTTGTCTTTTTGAGACATGGTCTTGAACTTGCTATGTAGCAAAGACTGGCCCTAAAGTCCTGATCCTTCTGTCTCTACTTCCCAAATGCTGGAAGGTACCACTCTAACTGGGTTTTCGCTGTTTGTTTTTACCTTGACCTTCTGATCCAGCAGACTCTGAGGGAGTAAGGACAGGGGCAGATGTGTCTTAAGGAGCCGTGGGGCTGGTGTCTCTTCCAAAGTTTCGAGACCTACAGTTGAGCAGAGAACTTCCTTAAGCTGGCTCCTACTTCTGCTTATCCCCACTTGTCTCCAGCACCCCGGTCCGCGCACACACCTGAGGGAACCCCTGGGCATTTGAACTCAAGGAAGGGTACCCGGGTATAGATGGGGGCCCGGCGACACTTTTCTAGCTTGCAGTCCTGATAGATCATGTCCAGGATCTCACTCATCCAAGTAGTGCCTGGAATGGAAGAGACAAGAGGTAGCAGGGCTCAGTCTGCGTCTGCTTGCCGGGGTGTGTGTGTGTGTGTGTGTGTGTGTGTGTGTGTGTGTGTGTGTGTGTGTAGGGAGGTGAACCCCTGCTCACCAGACTTCGGGTATGTGCTGATAAGCAAGTCATCGGGCCGGACTGTGAGGTTCTGCAGTGGTCCAATAGCCTCTGCAAAGTATTTGAGGAGTGGGACGCCCTTCACATGCTTGAGTGGTGGACGAGAGGTATCCTCAACCAGCTCCATGTTGCTGCCTTGAGAACAGAGTAAAACCCACTTTCTAGGAAGCGCACAATACCATGTACTGAATTCTCGCTTTAAGATTGGGATCAGGACCCTTTGGCAGATCTTACCAGAGTGGCAGGTAGATCTGGGATCAAAGGCAAGTCTAACTCCAGCAAAGGTCACTACTGTGCCCATACCTCTGCTCACCTGTAGAGCGTCCCATATCCCTAGTGCCCAAGCATGGAAGCACTCTGAGGGAGAACCAATACAGTGTCGGATGGTTTTTGGTCTATGCCAGCTGTTTATCTCTTACTGCTTCCTGGTGCAACTGTCAACCCGTGGCCTGTGGTGGCCTCTCCCACTCTTCCCCTTTCTTGGCTTCCTGTTACCTTCAGAAATGTCCCAGACCTTCTAGACCTGATAGCTTGTTCTGCTCTGAGACAAACATAACCAGGTTAGCTATTAAGCTTGTTGCAGGATGGGGAGAGACTTTCTTAAAAGAAAAAGGATTCTAAAGCCAGCCAGACAGGGGAGAGAAGTCAGACAAGCTACAGTTGTTCTGCTGAGGTAGGGTGTGCATGGGGAAAGCACAGAGGCTAAATGCCCCAGCAGGGGTCAAATAGACTGACTAATCAAAGCGTGGGATTATCTGCCCCCAGAAGAACACTGGCAGCAGTGCCTGGGCAGGACTCACCTGATCCTGAGCCTCTGAGCCTTGCCTCCCGGTGCTCAGTGGTAGAGATCTTTGTGTGGGTGTTGCAATGCGGAGAATGTAGAATTGGTTTTTCAGCTGAAGATTTTGTAGGTCCCAAGTGGGAGGAGTGGAAACAGTGCTAGGACTGGCTGTTCTCCAAAAAAAAAAAAAAAAAAAAGGTGGAGAGTGGGCGGAACGCTGTTTCCTCTACTAAGGACTGTGGGTGTAGCCTGTAGAAAAAAAGGCAAACAAAACAACTAGTCAGATAGTTAGTTGGCTTTATTTTGCACTGCTTCTGGCTCCTTCCTTGCTCACCTAAGCTTCAGGGTAGAACAACAGTCTTTTCTAATTAAGTCACTGTAGCAAAGCGAAGGAAGTGGTCAGATGGGGACTAGAGTCATTCTTGGTCCCGCTGGCTCCAAGCCTGTCGTGAGGACATCTTGGACTCAGATTGAAGCAACAGCAGCAACACCCAGAACTACTGGCTGACCTTAGGCAAAGTCCAGAGTGATAGGAGGGAGCAAGGTCAGGGCACTGGAGGCTCAGAAGAGCTGAGCAGGCTGTTCATGGGAATGTGAGTCTAAAGGCCCTGGAAGCTGCCGCTCTGCAGAGACAGGAAGAGGCCACAGCTAGGAGAGTCCTATGGCCCCAGGATGGGGAGGAGCCCTGCCCCTTTAGCCTTTGTCTTCTGCTGGAGTGAAGGTGCAACCTGAAGCTGTACTGTAGCCTCAGAGGCTGTCTGCGGCACAGCTGTGCGCCTCCTGGCCTTACAGCGTTGTGTCATCTCAGAGGAGAGCTGTGGAAGGCCAGGCAGTAGGACCCTGTAGGAAAAGACTGAAGAGTTTCCATTTCTCTGGGTGAAATTCTGTTTGTTTAAGACTATATAAATTGATGACATGACCCCTCCAAGATACGGTTGAGGGGAAAGTTTTTATTGTAGATATGAGGGAAAGTACAGCCATAGGCCCCTGGAAGAATTCAGAGAGAGGGAAGTGGACTGAGTGTGGCCAGAAGACCAGACTCTGCCATGAGAAGTGGATTGGGGCAGGGGGCGGGTGTGTGTGCAGGGGGGGATAGCGAGAGAGGAAGATGAGAGCTCATGAGTATGCATAGCTGAAATACCGGGGTTGTAGAAACAGTGAGAAGCGGGCGGGGAACAGGGGAGGCAGTTAGGGTAGGGGTTGGGGTGAGAGAAGCCAGGCTAAACGCATGGACTCTGAAATGTGTACCAGGGACTTGTGATGCTTGGAGTCTATGCACTTAGGCATGCTAATAGGCACCGCAGACCGCTTGTCCCTTCTGCCAGCGGTAAGGAAATGGCGGCGAGCTGCCTCACAAGTCCCTGAGGAATACTGGCTTTGGACCTGACAGAGACCAGACCCACACTATAGCCAAGGCTAACCAGGGATTCTCCGTGTAACCTGGACTGTGGCATGCTCCAGCTCCAGCCTCCCAGGCACTAGGATTACAGGTATGAACACACAATCTCGTTAGGAAAGTTGTGTGTTTGGAATAAAAGTGGGTCACTGCAGGAGTTCCCATGCCCCAGGAGTGAGACCACCACCCTGCATGCTCCCCTTGCTTCTGGTCCTCCTGTCTATAGAAAAGCTATAGGGCATTTCTATCCTTGGGTTTTCCAGACAGGGTTTCTCTGTGTAGCCCTGGCTGTCCTGGACTCACTTTATAGACTCAGCTGACCTGGAACTCATATAGATCTGCTTGCCTCTGCCACTCAAGTGCTGGTGTTAAAGGGGCGCGCCATAACATGAAGAAAACGTCTCCATATATTACATAATCTTTTTCAGTTGGGAGGGTATTTGGGTCCAGTGCCAGGCCGAAGAGGCATGGGATCCACTAATAGGCACCTGTGGAGTGGGGATCCTCTCAGAACTTGGCACTTAGAGGAGAGTGTCACTGGCCGAGCATAGCATCTATGGAGGGACAGTGTTTAGTTGCATCTCAGAACTGTTGCAGTCCCAAATTTTGCTCACAGGTTACTGATTCTGGAAAGTCTCTGCCAGTGCACCTGCTGCCAGTGAAAAGGAGAAATAGATGAAAGACCCAAGGCCAGCAAGATGACCCAGAGGGTGAAGGCACTTGCTGCCAAACTTGATGATCTGAGGTCAATTCACAGGACTTTTCCAGTGGGAAGAAGAACTGACAGCTACAGGTTGTTTTCTGACGTCTAAGTGTGCACCACAGCATGAGTGCACATGCGTACTCACATTCACACACAAAATGTGTGTGTGTGCATTGGGGGGGGGGGTTTCTTTTGTTGTCTATTTAAAGGTAGTCTTTCCAGCCGCAGAACAAGTTTAAATCCACTTGTGTCATTGTGTGTGAGAGAATTCCCAAGGAGTCCACCTCGTCACTGTGCAGTTAAAGGTCTGTACCCTGCTTCTGCCTTGGAGGAGGCAAATTGCTTAGGACCAAGATACTGTTGGGGCCTGAGAAAAATCACAGTTCAGTTATCCCAGGGTTTTCCCAGCCACGGCCCCTGAGAGGAGCGATTAGGTTGTGGATTAGGGGGAAGTTGAACAGATTCAGTGAGAAGCTTGGCTGCTAGTGACTTCAGCCTCCTTAGCTAAGAGTAAGGTGACTGAAGGCTGCCAGCTCTTACACAGAGGTGAGAGACATGACTGAAGGCTGCCAGCTCTTACACAGAGGTGAGGGACATGACTGAAGGCTGCCAGCTCTTACACAGAGGTGAGAGACATGACTGAAGGCTACCAGCTCTTACACAGAGGTGAGAGACATGACTGAAGGCTGTCAGCTCTTACACAGAGGTGAGGGACATGGCTGAAGGCTGCCAGCTCTTACACAGAGGTGAGGGACATGACTGAAGGCTGCCAGCTCTTACACAGAGGTGAGGGACATGGCTGAAGGCTGCCAGCTCTTACACAGAGGTGAGGGACATGGCTGAAGGCTGCCAGCTCTTAACACAGAGGTGAGGGACATGACTGAAGGCTGCCAGCTCTTACACAGAGGTGAGGGACATGACTGAAGGCTGCCAGCTCTTACACAGAGGTGAGGGACATGACTGAAGGCTGTCAGCTCTTACACAGAGGTGAGAGACATGACTGAAGGCTGTCAGCTCTTACACAGAGGTGAGAGACATGACTGAAGGCTACCAGCTCTTACACAGAGATGAGAGACATGACTGAAGGCTGTCAGCTCTTACACAGAGGTGAGGGACATGGCTGAAGGCTGTCAGCTCTTACACAGAGGTGAGGGACATGACTGAAGGCTGCCAGCTCTTACACAGAGGTGAGGGTTTCTCTTTGGAGCCCTGGCTGTCCTGGAATTCACTTTGTAGAACAGGCTGGCTCAGATCTTATCTACCTGCCTCTGCCTCCCAAGTGCTGGGATTGAAGGCGTGTAAAGGCCAATCTGGTCTACTTACAGAGTTCAGTACTGCAATGGAGAGACCCTATCTTAAACAAAGAAACTGTACAGATACATGGAGATTGAACAATAGATTTCTGAACAACCAATGTTCACTAAAGAAATCAGAGAGGACAGTTAAAAATTCCTAAGAATTGGGGCAAAAGATGTGGCTCAGTTATTAAAATTCTCACCCAACGTTCATGAGGCTGTGAGTTCCTGCCTCTCAAGGGCTTGGGAAAAAAAGTCCACCCACAAATGAGTAGATGGAAAGAGAGCAGGGCAGGAATTAAAAAATGGAGCCTGAAGCCGGGTATGGTGGCCCACACCTCTAATCCCAGCACTTGGGAGACAGAGGCAGGCAGATTGCTGTGAGTTCGAGGCCAGCCTGGTCTACAAAGCGAGCCCACGATAGCCAAGGCTACACAGAGAGACCCTGTCTCATAAAACAACAACAGCAACAAAAAGCAGAGCCTGAAAGAACACAAAGGGTCGATGAAGCTGCCATCTTTGGTTTATAAAAAGAAAATTGAGAAACCTTTAGTCACACAAACCAAAAGACACAGAGACAGCTCAAGTAGGGTTGTCACTAGAGGTAGAAGACTTTCCAACACAGCCACCAGCAGCCTGACGTGCTCTCGACTTTAGGCACAGCCACCAGCTAAGGTCAAATTCTTGACTGCTCCAGGAGACAATTTTAGGATGAGTTAGAGTGAAGCAGTTAGGAGAAGGACAGTGCCCTCCCTGGGACCTGGGTGTGTGCTACGTAACGAGAGCCCTGCTTAGATGCCTTTATGCTGGCTGCATGACGGTCCTGTGGTGTTTCAAGTTACAGTCTCAAAGGATGCTGCCGCACCCTGCACAGCTCGGTTCCTGAGTGCTTTTGAAAGAATAAAGAATAACACATGAGCTGGGTATGGTGGCGCACACCTTTAATTCCAGCATGTGGGAAGCAGAGGCAGGCAGATCACTACAAAGCAAGGTAACACAGAGGAACCCTCTCTCAAAAAACTAAGAAAGAAAGAAAGAACACAGGATGGCCAGTGGTGGTGGTAATGCAGGCCTTTAATCCCAGCACTCAGGAGGCAGAGGCCACCCTGCTCTACAGAGTGAGTCCCAGGGCAGCCAGGGCTACACAGAGAAACCCTGTCTGGAAACAAAGCCCAAAACAAAGACAAGTGACACACAGACACAGGTACAGAGTAGTGCAGAAGCTTAGCATGTGTGTCACAGTGAACTAGGAGGTGTGGCGTTATGTCATCAGATAGACCAGGAGCATGCTCAGGCTAGTGATGGCGGGAGCACTCGCTGTCAGCGCGGGATGGGGAATGGACATTTTCTGCACACTGTCAACATTTGCACTCTGCCCGGAGGAAGACTTGGCCATCCTACTGAGCTGCACCCTGGGGAAGGCTTTAACACTTCCCTGATTCCCTGATAAGGCCTTGCCCATGTAAGCAACTAACACTCACTCTGATGAAGTACCTCCTGCTCTGGTTATATAAACAAGGCTCTTAGGAGATTACAGCTGACCTCGCTCAAGTTTACTCAACCCAGAGAGCAATGTTCGCAGAGAGACCATCTCCCAAGATAATCAGTCTTGCCTGAAGCAAGCAACTCCAGGAAAGAGAGACCTCAAGCTCCAGTGTAGCCCCTGTAGCTGCAGTAACTTCCTCAGGGGTCTCAGCTAGCTTTTTTTCCCTTGTGGACTCCTCCATTTCTTCTACGGAGAGGCTGCCCTCTCTGTGTCAAGGTCAGACGCTAGTCTCATTCCTCCTCCCATTTCTTTATGCTGCCTCAGAAATCTAACACACTCAATTCTTCTCTACAGGATGCAGTCTGTGACAAGGTTTAAAGACTGAGCAAATGGGTTGGAGTGATAACTCAGTGGTTAAGAGCATTGGCTGCTTTTCAGAGGGCTCCAGTTCAGTTCCCAGCACCCACACAAGCCTTACTTCAGATCCAGTTCCAGGGGATCTGATGCCCTCCCTATTCTGACAGAAGCAACAAGAACACACATGGTGTACAAGCATACACGCAGGCAAAATATTTCTACACATTAAATCACAGGACAAAACCTAAGAGAAGCTTAAAACTTAAGGATTAAAGGTCAAGGAAAAATGTATGAATGGTTTACTTATCTTTTTTTTTTTTTTTTCTGAGACATGGTTTCTCTATTTAGCCTTGGCAGTCCTGGACTCACTTTGTAGACCAGGCTGTCCTGGAACTCACAGAAATCTGCCTGCCTCTGCCTCCCGAGTGCTGGGATTGCAGGTATGCACCACTGTGCTGACTGATTTGCTTATCTTAAAGGTTTCTCTTAGTAAAAAAGTTGTAAGGTAGTTTCCTGAGATACGTTGGTTAGACTTAGCAGTGAGAGGAGTTCTGTAAGCCTCAGCATTATGAGCACCCTAGTCCTAAGTGCACATGGGTCATGTTTTTCACATCCTTGGGGATGTCTTTAGAAAGATACATTTTCTCTGTAGCCTATTTTCATTTTATTCATCTGTTGACATCTCTTAACAAAATAAGGGGCAAGTGAGATGGTTCAGAGGTAAAGGCACGTGCCATCCTGGTAACCTGAGTTACCAGGTCAGCCTGGGCTACATTGTGAAAGCCTGCTTTAAAAAAAGGGGGGTGGTGGTGGTTGTGGAGAAAGAGGGGCCTAGTGGCAGCCACTGGGGGACTCAAATATTTATAACTGAAGTTCCAGGGGATTTAGCACCCTTCTCTGACCTCTGCAGGCACCAGACATTAACCATCACAGAACGTGCTTTTAAACACTGACCCATCTTTTGAGCCCTATTGTTAGGATTGGTGTTTTTTTTTTTTTTTCTATGCCTGTTCTAGCTCCCAAACAGTGAGATGGAGACCTATTACACTTATTAATAAGCCTCAGGCCCGATAACTGTGCAGATAGTAATCTGACTCGTCTGTACGATCCTGGCTATTTCCCAGCCATGTCATACCCCATGCTACTTGTCATCTATCTCATCCTGGCCACTCTTGCTCCGTCTTTGTCCTCATAGCCCAGCAACCTTACTCCCTCCCCATCTCTTCTTTTTCTCTTCCACTCCCTCTCCCCTTTCACTCCCACTCTCTCTTACTCCTACCTGGGACTCCCTCCCCAACAGACCTGGACGGGAAGTCTCTCCCTTACTGTTTCCTCTGAAGAGTCATAAGCTCTTCAGCCTCTTTATTAGCCAGAGATAATGGAGGATTAATTTTTAAAAAAGATTTATTTATTAGCTGTGTATACAGAGCTTTGCCTGCATGTACGCCTGCACACCACAAGAGGGCACCAGATCTCATTACAGATGGCTGTGGGCCACCATGTGGTTCCTGGGAATTGAACTCAGGACCTCTGGAAGAGCGGCCAGTCCCCTTAACCTCTGAGCCATCTCTCCAGCCCTGAGGATTAATTTTTACACAACACTGAGACAGGAGATTCCTCAATAGCAGTGCCAATACCGGATTCTGCTGGAATTTAGCTCACTGCTGGTTCAGCAAGTAACAATTGACTACACAGAGACACACTGTAATACAATGTGAATAAAGGTCATCTCTACACCCTATAACTTAATTTTGTTTTGTTTCTGAGGCAGGCTCTCATGAGACTCAAGCCCATCTTAAATGCACCAACTAGCTGAATAGCCTCGATTTTCTGGTTCTCCTACCTCCACCTTCTGAGAACAGGAATTACAAGCATGTACCACCCCTTTTGTGGTGCTTGGTTACCTAAGAACTCCATGCACTCTACCAACTAAGCCACATCCAAGGCCCACTGACAAATCTCTTTTATTTTAATTGTATTTATTTGTACGTGTGGGTGAGTGTGTGTGTGCGCGTGTGTAGGTTAGATGACATCCTGCAGGGTTCTCTCTCCCCTTCCACACTGAATCTCAAAGTTGGATGTGAGTTGTCAGTCAGGCTTGACCTGTTAATCCCACTGGAAGAAAATAAGACCACAACCACAATTTTTTTGGGGGGGTTGGTTTTTTTTTTTTTTTTTTTTTTGAGACAAATTTGAAGAAAGCTTTTATTAAATACTGAGACCATCGCCAGGACCATGGATTCTGGCTGGGTCCATAGCAGAGACTCATGCCCAGAATATGGTGCTAATATAACATTAGGAGCTTGTAAGGCAAAATCCGCAAGGCTGCATATGTCCAAACTTCATCCAATCAGAATCATGCATCTATCCTGACGTACTTCCTGCCTTTGTGTCACCATGCATACACACATCCTGTACAGTTTGTACATGAACAGCCCTTTACAGTCCAGGAAGTTATCTGTCCTTGGATACAGTGGGCCATATCGCTTACCGGCATTTTCGTTCTATAGCTCTTTTATTGGCTGGTGGGTTGGTTTGATATTTTGTTGTGTTTGTTTGTTTGTTTGTTTTCAGAGACATGGTTTCTGTCTAGCCTTGGCTGTCCTGGAACATGCTTTGTAGAGCAGGCTGGCTTTGAACTCAAGAGAGCCACCTGTCTCTGCTCCCTGATTGCTTGGATTAAAGATGTGCCAGCAGTGTCACTGGGCTGTTCTCTAGATTGCTTAAACACAGTAATTTAAACTTAAAACGTGACGTTAGCCATGACAGGCTTTTATTGCAAGCCTCCTTTACCACTGAGACACCTTGTCTGCCCTGGAGTCTTGACCCGCTAGAAGAAGGAGCCACACTGAAGCCACTTTGGGTTTTTTGTCTGTTTTTTGTTTTGTTTTGTTTTTTGGTTTTTTGAGACAGGGTCTCTCTGTGTAGCCTTGGCTGCTGAACTCACTTTGTAGACCAGGCTGGCCTCAAACTCACAACGATCTGCGTGCCTCTGCCTCCCAGGTGCTGGGATTAGGTGATGGGGGTCTGAGGTAGTGAATTTCAAGTAGGGTGAGATGGGGGCAGTAAATTCTGAGAGCAGGGTGGACATGGAGGTTAGGGGAAAAATTTTAACTTTGGCCTGTAATTCTTTCTTTCTTTCCTTCTTTCTTTCTTTCTTTCTTTCTTTATTTTGTGGTTTTTCAAGACAGGGTTTCTCTGTGTAGCCTTGGCCATCCTGGACTCACTTTGTAGACCAGGCTGGCCTCAAACTCACAGCGATCCGCCTGCCTCTGCCTCCCGAGTGCGCCACCTCGCCCGGCTGGCCTGTAATTCTTAACTTGCTTAACAACGCTATTGTTATGATGGCTGAGCCAAGCTGCCTGGAATCTCACATTGCTTAGCTAGCTGAGTTCAGGCCATCTGGATTCTTATATTTCCCCCTCTTTCTTGTAACTATTTCAATCCTGAAATAGTGCGGTCAGAGCTCTTTTTTTTTTTTTAAATTGACTCTATCATTAAGTAACCTGTTGAGGATGCAGAGGCCAAAGGTGAGTAAAACCATGAGAATGATAAGTGGCCCAATTGGGGGTGGGTTTGTAATCAGTGTCCCCAGTAGTCTCATACCCCCGTGTTTTACAAAAGGTACTGTGTCTTCATGATTATTAGCTGGATAGCACCCAATCTTTGCTTGATATAAGGGAAAGCATGGTGCATGACTGATTTAAACAGACCTAAGAGTCTGTTTTCTTATATCCATCTGTCCCTTGTGCCAGAGAGTTGCCCTTGACTTAGCATTTCCGCCTATAAAGTGGGAAAAATGGGCGTTGTAGTCGCTACTGTAGCTTCTTCAGGCTGACATTGGAGCGCTGTTATCAGAGCCTAGAAAGGCTGAAAAGCTAGTCAAAGGCTATTGGGGCCCTTGTCAAAAGCATCTGTTTAGCTGATCCAGTTGATGAGTCAGGGAGTAGTCATGTCTGTGTGGCTGGTTTACATCAGCTTCCAGCCGGTCCAAATCTCAGCAGCTCTGGATGGAGTCTGTTACCCGGGTAATAATCTCTGAGACAAATGCAGAGGAGGGACAGAAGTTAAAATTGTGTCTATAAGACAGCTAGAGTAGGCTTATACCTTTGAAACCCAGTAAAAGCATGAACATTCTTTTCTCAGTCCAGAAGACATGATATACAGATTCGACAGACTCATTTTTAGAATGACAAGAAGCACCCTTATGTCTATATTCAGAATACAACCAAAGGGAAATTAAAATCTTGAGCTTGGGGCTGATTAATAAGCAGCCAAAAATCTACCAGGTTATTATAACCATTGATCTCATTTTAAATCTATAACTTGTACTTATGTACCTTAAAACTTCTCTTAAGATCTTTTAACTTTTATAACTTGCACTTACCAACATTTGAACATTTTCTTAGACATTTCTTAGAATTTCTTAGAAATATTAACTACTTTCTCAGACTCTCAAGCATTTGCATTTTAACTTGAAATACTTTCTTATAGACAACCTTGAAACACCTTCTTGGAACAGTTTAGACCTTTAACATTTTTATCTTGCATGTACCAATCTTAAAACACTTTCTCAAACCCTCAAATGTTTTACTTGCCTAACTTAAACTTTCAGATCCTCAGAGCCTATATAAACCATCCTTTTTTCTACCCAGTCACGAAGAGACATGGTAGTTTTGAGCAGCTAATGAGCTGACTGGTGTACTAACAGGGGATCTCATTGTCCTCTGGCTGTCAGTCTACCATCAGCTCAGCCAGCAATGTCATCAGAGACCTGAGAAGGATAAACTGTCACCTAGACAATTTTATGTACCAATCAAAATGACAGAGGTGACTCGCCATCTCCTGGTACCTAGACACTTGTCCCAGTTGTCTCCTGTGGTAACATGGCACCGTGGGCAGAGACAGTCTGGTCGTCAGGCACAGAGGCACAGGAGATGAGAGGCTGTTTTTGTGGAAGGAGAACACTGAAAAGATTGACCTCACCTCTTATTCAGCACCGTGAGACAATGACTCTCCATGTTTCCAGTTTGTCCACAGTGCATGCTGGGCCAAGCAGCAGGGGAAGCGCTGGGGCAGGTTTTCCCAGTGGTTAGAAACCACAATCCAGAGTTGGATTTGTCTGCCATGCCAAATCTTCTCAGAGACCTTAGGAGTTACTGCTAGGATGTAGGATTCTCTGTCATAATTAGTTTAAATATATTTAATGCCATACTCAGCAGATCTCTGATAAGCTTGAGGACTGTGCTCAATCCTTGTCTGTCTTTAGCCATCAGCTTTAAACTGCATCTTACTATAATCTGCAGATAAGTGCTGGAGGACCACATCTAATTTTGGCATATCTGAAGTGTTTGTTTTTAGTTATATATTGGCTTATTATTTCAGGAAATACCTGTGAGTAACTGAACTAGTACCTAACAAAACCATAAGCTTTAATTATCCTGAACAGTTTGTGATAGTAGCTTTTAAAAGGAATGGAACTGTACACAGCATTTTGAGAATCACGTAGGCACAATACCTTAAAAAAGTTGACATATAGAATGCTGTAATTAAAATACGACCCTAATTCTGTATCAATATACAAAGATTTTAACAACCCAAAACCATCTTACCCCACCTAGGCAGCATTCTCTTGGAATTGTTTCATTGACTATCAGGCAGCTAATTCACTGATATAGCTGACCATAAACTACATCAGTTATTAGTATAATTTAAATCTATTTCTGAACTAATATCAAAGCTAAACTTTTAATCATAGACACAGTTTGTTGATGGACTGGCAATCTTGTTGACTTTGTCACATTTTATCATTAAGACTGAAGAGCAAAAGCCAGCTTAAAGGACAGAGGTTGCTGTTGGTGCTGAGCAAGGCAACTGTTTGCATTTGGCAGCCTTCACTAGAGAGGCTTGAGTCTCCTGCAATCAAAGTGGTTCCCAGCCATGTGACTGCCCTTAGCCAAGATGGCGGAGAGGCTAAGGCCTCACCCATTTTATCACTGAATCAACATGGTGGCCAGACACGGTGTTAGAAGCTATGGCAGGTAATAAAAAACATAGCCATGCTGGGCCGTGGAGGCGCACACCTTTAATCCCAGCACCTGGGAGACAGAGGCAGGTGGATCGCTGTGAGTTCGAGGCCAGCCTGGTCTACAAAGTGAGTCCAGGACAGTCAAGGCTACACAGAGAAACCCTCTCTCAAAAAACAAAACAAACCCCCAAAACATATCCATATTCAGACAATAAAGCCGAATATATTTCTTTCTTTTTTTTTTTTTTTCGAGACAGGGTTTCTTTGTGTATTCTTAGCTGTCCTGGACTCACTTTGTAGACCAGGCTGGCTTCGAACTCACAGTGATCCACCTGCTTCTGCCTCCCAAGTGCTGGGACTAAAGGTGTGCGCCACCACACCCAGCTGCGAACATATTTCTAAGGCAGCAATTTTTATGTTTTTGAGAATGAAGGTAGAAGCCAATAGCCATAAATTTAGATGACGAAATCCAAATTTTAACAGTGTAAACAATTTAGTTGAATAGCTCTAAAATGAATGTTTCTTAACTTAAAAGTATCTTTTAGAATTACCGGTTTCCAAAGTCCGCAATACAGCAGTCTGATAACCTGAATTAACCTTTATAACAAGCAGAGCGTTCATTAGGACCAAGTGGCTCTAAAATTGTTGCCGTATCCATGTGACTATCTCAAGATGGAGGAGTCACACAGCAGGCAATAGTAAAAAATACAAATACATACATATGTTTTAAACAAGCATATATGAATTAAAATTTAAACATCATACCCAATAAGCAAATTATAAATCTTTAGATAAGAGTTCACAGTATAATCTTAAGCTATATAGCCTGAAGCTGCAACTTTAATACCTTATTAAAGAAACGTTGTTTTAAATATTATCTTTTATATTTACAGCACAATAATTACATAAAAACTTTAATTTAAAGGTACCTTTAGAGACCATTATGGTTATGCCATTTGCTGCTTAGAATGCCTCCAACTCTAACTTAAAAGTTTAAGTTAACCTTTTTGTTATAGATGTTAAAGAATTTTTTGTTAACCCATCTTTAATAATCAGTAATTTATAAGCAAGGTGTGCAGAACATAATAAATTTATACATTTAAAATCAAACATATAGTGGCCACATATGTTAATACATTTTAAGGCAGGTAGACAAACCATGCTTAGAGGGCCAGGCTTGCAACCAGACTGCAAGCTGGAAAAAACCTTCACCAAGGCCAAACAGCAGCCGCCCCAAGAACCCTGCAGTTCCAGTGTCATCTTGGTGCTTGTTCAGTTGTAGGACATTTTAAAAGACAAGGAGGGAATAGGCATCCCTTAGCAATACTGTTTCCACCCCTCTACTAACGCTGCAAACTCAAGCCAGAGAGCGCAAGCAGGTGGGGAGCTGGGCATGCCTCTGCTGGCTGAGGGCTCAGGTGTTTCGAACCAGCAAGGATCTAATAGCCTCATAGGTGCCCAGAGGGCCTTTTGTGCTTGGGACAGGCCTTTCTACCAAGGACTCAGCAGCAGGCTAGTATTCAAATGGAAGGTGGGAGGCACTGGATTCAAATTGCCATGCTTGAGACCTGGCTGATTTCTAGTACTGAGACAGTTACAAGCAAACAGAAACACAAACAGAAGGTTACAAACAAACAGAAAGACAAAACAAATGTACCTGTATGGCAAGAGAAAAGGACCAAAAATCAGAACTGCCACTTTCCTGAGAGCCAGCAGGCTCCGTTCTGCCAGAAACAAAACTCCAAGCAGCCTATCCCAGAGCCGGGCTCTGCTGGAATCAGAAAACCAGACCTAGTCTGGAATTCCTACAAAAGATTCTTAGTCACAAGAGTCACACAAAGACAAAAAGGGAAACAAAGCCCAAACCCACAAAATCAGACTTCCTGATATACATTGGCATCTGTGGGAGCCACCCACTTTGTCTCCCAAACTTGAGATTGTTTGTCTCTTGTTTTTCTGTCCATCAGTCTCAATCAACACTATATATTACAAACCAGTGCTTGGGCGTGGCAGAAACCAGATACACACACACACACACACACACACACACACACACACACACACACACACACACACACACACACACACACACACACACACACACACACACACACCAGAAACCACACAGGTAAAACCACAGAGACAACGCCCCTGCTGGGACATGGCAGAATGGACAGGCAAAGAAAACCACACACAGGCCACGCCCCTGCCCCTGGCATGGCCCAGACCTGCGAGCAGAGTCTTGTACCTTCTTGGGCAAGAGCAAAGCGCTCGAGCACAGGTTGGAGAAAGGGCTATTTCACCTTCCTCCTGGAACTTTCAGAGCATCCTCTGAGTTCACCCAGGCGGGGACACTCTTCCTCGGCGGGGGCAGCTCGCACTGGGGACCCCTATTTTTGCAAGGACACGAGGGCAGCATGGTTGCTTCCTTGATCTAGGTGAAGACACATACACTATCTCCTTAACCTAGGCAACGTGACTCCCCGTATGTTACTTCCTCAACCCAGACCAATCATTCGCAAACCAGATTCAGAGTCAGAGTAAAGTGAAAGTAGCAGAACCAGATTAGACACAGACAAGAGACAAGACAAGCCGCGGCAGTACCTGATATTGCGTAGTCCTCGACCGGAGTGTGGTCCTCAACAAGCTTCAGACCTCGCTGGGGTCTCCATATGTTAGGCTCAGATGGTTCGAGTCTATTCCTGGAAGCCCAATTGTCAGAGTTGATGCAAAAGCAAAGGAATTTTATTGAGCTGACGCTCCGGGGTCTACGAAGCTCCCAGGAGAATGGAAAACCTCATTCTGTAAACGCAGAGGGTTTACATACCCTTTACAGAAGCAGAACTCAGTAACACGGTTAGTTATCAAGTGGTCGGCTAACACTAGGTGACCTTTTGGTGAATGGGGGTCTGAGGTAGTAAATTTCAAGTAGGGTGAGATGGGGGCAGGAAATTCCTGAGGGCAGGGTGGACATGGAGGCTAGGGGAAATTTTTTAACTTCGGCCTGTAATTTTTTTTTAAGATTTATTTATTTATTATTATGTATACAGTACTCTGCTTGCATGTACTTGCAGAAGAGGGCACCAGATCACATTACAGATGGTTGTGAGCCACCATGTAGTTGCTGGGAATTGAACTCAGGACCTTTGGTAGAGTAGGCAGCACTCTTAACCACTGAGCCATCTCTCCAGCCCCGGCCTGTAATTCTTAACTTGCTTAACAACTGTATTATGATGGCTGAGCCAAGCCGCCTGGAAGCTCACATTGCTTAGCTAACAATGTTACTGTTATGATGGCTGAGTTTAGGCCACCTGGATGGAATCTTACACCACACTTATAACCCAACTAACCTAAACAATAGGAAAAAAAGATTAAAGAATAAATAATGTAACCATAAGAATATCAGTTCCAAGGAATGATTCTCCTGGTATAATCAGCAGGATTTCTTCTACTCAAACCTGGAACAACCAGAACCTGGAACCTCAGCCAGAGCCCCAAAGCCTTCCCTTGAGTGGTTCTCTCTAGGAATGTCTCGAAGTGGAGCGATGAGCAGCCAAAACCATCCCAAGTCTCCAAAGGCCCTGCTCTTGTTTTTGGCTCACATTTATACCTCCTCTCAGAATTTGTTCAAGAATGTTTTTCAGCTGGTTAACAACCACTCTCCCCCACATGGTGGTTCGACTTCTAAGGGGATAAACATCACCTGCTCTCTCACAAGTCTTTTTCTCATGCCCCACTTGCGATCTAAACAAAAAACATGTTTATCTCTCTTTCATCTCCCCTTTCTATGAAATAAAATAAGCTATATACAACAAAATAAGAATTATCCATTAAGCCGGGCGTGGTGGCGCACGCCTTTAATTCCAGCACTTGGGAGGCAGAGGCAGGCGGATCGCTGTGAGTTCGAGGCCAGCCTGGTCTACAAAGTGAGTCCAGGATGGCCAAGGCTACACAGAGAAACTCTGTCTCGAAAAACCAAAAAAAGAAAAAAAGAAAAAAAGAATTATCCATTAAGTCACATTTATAAGGACCAGTCCATTTGTAGTTAACAATTTTTAAGAAATGATTCCACTATTTATCCTATGCTACTGATTCTTATCCTAATGTCTAAAATTTTTTGTTTGTTTGTTGTTTGTTTTTTTACCTAAACTTATATTAATACTGTGGGTATCTAGTCTTCAACCCCATCAGAGACCCCAGAAGGAAAAACTATCTAATATGAAGAAAGTGCAGGCAAGCAACTTCCAAAAGTATTGACAGGGCGGAGAGCTGACTGGACAGTCACAAGTTCCTCTCCATTGTCGGGGCATCCAGTCTTCAGCCAGCTGGACCAAGGCATCTGACAGACTGCTTATGGACTGTCACAATTTTCTCTCCTTCATAGGTGCATCCCACCTTCAGCCAGACAGCCCTAAGCATTTCACAGACTGCTATGAAACAGTAATGCTGAAGGACTGGCCCACCTAATCTTTGCAAGGCTGGGCAGCCAATTTCTCAGTATCAGGCTTGATAGTAGTGGACGGTCATTCAGTCATCAGCAGTAGAGATAAGCAAAGTTCCTCAGACCAGTGGCTATCTGCCACTATCATTTCTTGATGCCTGCATAATTAGACTGGAGGTGCTGCCAGGAACTGATGTGTGTCTCTGTCATAAAAGCCCTTTCTTGTTAAATGCCATTTTCTGTGGATCTCTGAAGTATTTGAAGACCATCTATGTATTCTATCCATCATCTATCTATTCCTTTGAAAACATATACAAAAACCTAAATAAAGCTTATTCTATAATTAAGTAATTTAGTATCTAGTAAGATTTATAAGTGACCAACTACCAATTTCTATCTCCGACCATCCTAAACAAGTTATAACAATTATTTTTCACCTTTTCAAATAAGTTGTACATGTATAATACATTAAATGTCAAACAAAATGATTTTAAGTTTCTACCAATATACAATTTAAGTTTCCATTAACATACCATATACAATACATAAAGCAAAAGTTGAAAAACCAAAAAACCTTAAATTTCCATCAATCTACAATACCAATGTGAAATATTTGAATGCCAATATAAATTATTTGAGGCTAGTAGATTCAATAATCTACTTTTTATTCTATAAATCTATATCCTCCCTTATATCTTCCCTTCTTCCCTCCTTTTTCCCTAACATTAGATAAGATAGAAAAATAAGAGAGAAAGAAGAAGAAAGAAATCCCTAAATGAAACTTTTATTAACATAACTAACCCCCTTAGGCAAAAATGAACATTGATAACCCACCAAAAACCACCACCTCACCTATTGGGAATGGGCACATTGTTCTCTCAAATTTACTTTTTGCTGTTTGGGGGGAAACACATCTTTTGGGTACCCTTAGAAAAATAAGATATTGGCCACGTGATGCAAAAGCTGTGTCTGTTTTGTCCAGTCTTTTCTGGATCGATCCTTGGGGCTAGCCCTTTTTACAGTTGATAGGCATGCAGTTTCTTGAGGAAACAGTAGCTGAAGCAGTCTTTGATGTTGAATCACCTGAGCTACCTGCTTTGTCTTCATAATTATCTGGGTTTTTTTGCTCTGAAGATAAGCAAACTTTCACAAGTTTTAGTATAAGTACATATATATGTATATATATTCAATATTATATATATATATATATATTCAAGATGTACAAATTATTTAAAGATAAACGTCTGCCCTATTTTTGAGCAGGTAGAAGCCATCAACGTTATACATCTGTTTGAGCTGTAATATCCAAACTGTAAGAAAGAATGTCCTGTTATAAGGACCAGATATCTGTTGGCTCTGTTTCTTAACAATTAGACTTTATTATACACCCCATCTATCCTATACAAGAAGGAAAAAAGGTTAAAGGGAAACAAAAATAAACCTTCCGGTATTTGTTCCATGGGACAGATCCCTAGGTGTCTCTGGCCTGCGTGCTGGTCTGGCCTGTACGCTGGTCCTTTCCCTGATCCATGTGAGCTCGTGCTCCAAACCTGCAGCCTTCTCTCCTCTCCGCCTGTATCTCTCTCTAGGGCGCAATGGCCCATCTCACTCCCAGATTCCTCCTCCTGTCGATGTTCGATTAGGAACACAATCACCTGGCTGGAGTCTCCAGTCCGTTTCCTGAATTTCGGACCCAGATGGTTCCTCCCAGTCTTCAACAATGTCCATCTCAATGGGGTATCGGTGGTGTTTCCAAGCAGCAGAGCCCGAGGCAAGACCCGCCTAGACTGCCTTCACCTGGGATAATGCCTACAATCCTTCCACATATCCCCCTTTTCTTTAAAAAAAAAAAAATTAGGAACTATATACACAAATATGCATATATGCAGAAACATCAGGTATCAAATACATAACCAGTCCTTTTGTATTTGATAACCTTGGAGAAAGTATTCCACTATCTATCAAAGAGAGTCCTTTCCTATTGTCTAAAGTTTTCTAAAGTCTCTTCATTAGATATTGCAATTATCAATCTATAAACGTGTTTTTAATTCTTAAACTAAAGCTTCTAGTAACACTGTGGCTATCTAGTCTTCAATCCCATCAGAGACCCAGGAAGGAAATTCTATCTAATGTACAGGAAGTGCCTGTAGGCAACTTCCATGTGTGGATAGGAAAGAGAGAGCTGATGGTGAGAGGACAGTCACCGGATTCTCTCCAACATTGGGGCAATCAGTCTTCAGCCTTATCAGCCCAAAACATCCAACAGATTGCTTTGTGAAGCAGGAATTTCAATGGTCTGGTCCATTTAGTCTCTTCAAATCTGGACAGTCAACTTTCCAGCATCACTGTTGATGATAGCAGACAGTCAGCCTGTCATCAGCAGTAGAGATAAGAGCAGTCCATCAGTCCAGTGACCGTTCTGTCACCCTCATCTCTTGATGCGCTTATCTTCAATGATGTATATGGAGATGCAGCCAGGAGTGGACGTTTCTCCCTGTCAGGAAAGCCCTCCATCATTAAATGTCATATTCTGTGGATCTCTGAAGAGTTTGAAGACCAACTCTTTTATCTGTTGTTACGGTTATCAGTCTATTCCTTTGAAGACATATACACGAAACTAAACAAACCTATTCTATGACCAAGTAAATTAGTATCTAGTAAGATTTATAGGTAACTAAATACCAACTTTTATCTCCTATTGTCCTGAACAGGTTATTAATAGTTTTCTTAAGACATTACCTTTTAGAATGAGTGGCACATGAATAATACATTAAATAAACGTTGAACAAAATGATCTTAAGTTTCTACTAACATAGAATATATAATAAGATTTTATCAGCATATAACATAGAATACATAAGGCAAAAGTCGAATAACAATATACAATTTAAGTTTTTATCAATGTGAAAGCAAAAATGGAATAAAATAGCCTTAAATTTCCATCAATCAAAATAGTCTTAAATTTTCATCAATCTACAATACCAATGTAAGATATTTGAGGCTAGTAGATTCAATAATCTACTTTTTATTCTATAAACCTATATCCTCCCCTCTTTTTTTTTTCTTTTCCTTAATATTAGATGGGATAGAAAGATAAAAGAGAAAGAAAGATAGAAGAAAGAAATTTTTAAATGAAACTGTTATTAATTTGTAGCTAACCCCCTTAAGAAAAAATGAGCATTGGTAACCCATCAAAAACATCTACCCCACCTATTGGGAATGGGGGTGTTGTGTTTTTAAAATTATTTTATGTTGTTTAATGAAAGACCCCTGAAGGGAGACCCTCACTCAAGCCTCAGGATGGCGCGTACCCAAAGACACACAAATGACCGTCTTGCTGTAAACGCACGAGGTAGTTTATTGGCGGAGCTCCGGGTCGACACTTATCTCACGCAGGAGACAGAGGAGTTGACCCAGAAGCCCAGGAGCTTAGGGTTTATATGGGCAGGGGTCGGGGGTGGGGAGGAGTGGGAAGTTTGGCGCGGCCACACACGATTAGTTGTTTCAAACATTTGAACATCAGCAAATTGCATAGGCAGATCTGGGGTAAGGTCAGACTTAATCACACGGGAACAGTCCTTGGTTCCTGTTTTTCTCGGAACCTGAGGGTGGATGTTTATCTGAGCTAATGACACATCTGGCTAAACTCAAACCTGGAACATTGTGTGCGGGCCTCAAGGGGGGATTAAGCAAACACCATAAGATCGGATGAGGGGTCTTGGCTCATTACTCACTCGACCATGTTCGGTACCTGTTTCTCTCAGGAATTTGTCCTTGTGTATCCTCCCTATCTTTTATGGCCAGCCAGTCCCTGGAACACTCAATAGGTCTTTGTCTCCTAGCCCTGCATTCTTTGTGACTTATTATCTGGGGCCTTGGGCTAGCAAACCTGCTGACCTGCACTCTCAACTATTTGGGATTATGAGTTAAAGAGCTCTGCTGTTCTGGTTGCTTTAATGCTAATTAAAAATTCTCTCTCTCATTAGGAGAAAAACATCTTTTTGGGTACCCTGGAAAAATAATATATTGGCCAAGCACTGGAAAAGCTAGTTGTATTTGTTTTTGTTTAGTTTCTTGGGGATCGATTTTTTTGTTAGTCCTTTTATTGTTAATATGTATGTAATTTTTTGAGGAAACAGTAGCACCAGAGGCAGAGTTTTAGTTTTTAATCATTGTTTTGTTTTTGTTTCGAAAGTAAACTTTTGAAATCGTTAGTATAGGTATATTAGTACATAGATAATTTTTTAAGGAAACTACTGGGAAAGCACCTTGTTCGAGGTGCCAGAGGCATTTTTTTGAGGTTAAATCACACAGGTTGTTTGTTTTGTCTTTAGTGTTGTTTTGTTTTTTGTTGAAAGTAAGCAAACTTTTGAAATCCTTAGTATAGGTATATTAGTACATATATAATTTTTAAAGGAAACAACAGTTGAGGCACCTTGTTTGTGGTGCCAGAGGCAATTTTTTGAGGTTAAATCACCCAGGCTGTCTTTTGTTTTTTTATCAATGTCTTGTTTTTTGTAAATAATACAGAGCTCTGCCTGTATGTACATCAACAGGCCAGAAGAGGGCATTAGTTAAAACAATGTCAAGTTGTAAGAAACAGGGAGTTCTTTTTTTTTTTTTTTTTTAAACCACGGAGTTCTTAAGATTTACTTGTCATATGGTTAGGTCTAATCTTTATAAGTTTTGTTGGTAACCATATTTTTTTTATTTTCTGTGGAAACATACACATATCCGTGACCCCATCTCAAAATTATTGTAGGTTTTTATTTTATACTTGACAAATATTTGTAGAATATTGGTTGTCTCAGTTTCTTAGTTTTTTTTAATCACCCAATCTCTCTCTGTAGCTGTTGTCCCTTCATCATTAATATTAAGAAAATTTAGAGTCAACAAAGTATGATTTAATTGGTCCCTGGGTTGTGGGAAAGAGTGTAAGCTTTGTCACAGGTGGAAGCAGTCTTGGTGGGCTTTACCCTGGGACACTCCATGGATACCCTGTGATAGACTGAGTGAAGCCATCCTGGGCCTGGAATTCAGGAAGCAGACCTGGGGATTCCACCTGGACTACTGTCTTTCTAATCGACCCTTAATGGGAGAAGGAGACCGCCCTTCGCATGTGACATAGGCAGGTGGGGAAGAGAGAGCAGCAGCAGGCTCAGACCGGGCTTGAGCACATGCACGTGAATTAGCGAACAGGCCGGACCAGCACGCAGGCCAGAGACACCTAAGGACCCGTCCCGTGGAACGGATACCGGAAGGTCCACTCTTTTTTCCCTTTCACCTTTTTTCCTTCTTGTGTAAGCTAGTTGGGTTGTATAATAAGTTTAATTGTTAAGAAACAGAGCCTACACTGGGTGTCTTTATCTTTTTTGTTGTTGTTGTTTAGTAAGTATGTTTTAAGGTATGATTAGTTCTTTACACAAGTGTTTGTCCTGTGGGGTTGTGAGGTATATCAGTAACATGTTTTATATTATAATATACAAAGAATTTTTTTTTATTTTAAGGGATACATATGTAGGAGCATTGTCAGTCTTAATTTGCGTAGGTATTCTCATAATTGTCATTATTTCTAGTAAATGAGTAATTACAGTCAGCCCTTTTAGAACTTAAGGCAGTTGTCCATAAAAAACCTGAATATGTATCAGTGGTATGATGTACATACCAGATCTTTTTAAATTTTGTAAAATTAAACACATCCATCTGTCAAATTTTATTTCTTTTGGTACCTCTACGGTTAATTTTAGTAGGTAATGGGATTTTATTATACAAAGAATATGTAGGACACTTATTAATTATTTCTCTGGCTTATTGTCAAGTAATCGGGAATCTTTTCTTTAACCCCTTATCATTAGCATGATTTTTTTTACGACATTTTGAGGCTTTGAATACATTACCCATTAGTAATTTGTCAATCTTTTTATTTTCTTGTGTCAATGGACCTGGTAAACCTGTATGGGATCGAATATGAGTAATATATAAGGAATAGTTTTTGTTTTTGATGATCTGTTGTAGTTTTATAAATAATGTAGTTAATTCTGAGTTATCAAGAGTAAATTTAGTAGTTTCTATATGTAAAACAACTCTTTTAGCATATTGAGAGTCAGTAATTATCTAACAATACCATAAGGATTGTATACAATTTTGATTTTTGAACAGTTGTAAATGGGATTTTAATTAGCTTAGTTATTTTATCAGACTTATAACCAGCCATATCTGATTTATTTGTATCAGTGAAGAAGGTGGGTGTCCCTGGAATCGATGATCTCTTTACAGTATTTGGAAGGATCCAATTAGTTTGTTTTATAAACTGTATATGTTTGTTTTTTGGGTATCTATTGTTAATGTCTTTCAAATAGTTACTACAAGTTTTTTGTTAATCTTTATTAATTACCCATAATGACATAATCTCAGAATCAGTAAGAGGCACTACAATTTTTGTTGGGTTCATTTGTGACAGTTGGTGTAAACTTATTTTTTCCTTTGTAATCAATTCAGAAATTTTTAAATGTATGCTTTTAATTTTCTGTATTTTTTTATTTGTCAGGAATACCCATTTTATGATTTTGTCTTTTTTTTTTTTTTTTTTTTTTTTGTATAAGAAGCCCAGTAGGAGAATGTTTTGAAGGCATAATAAGCAGAATGTAACCAATTTTAGGATCAATTTTGTCTATATATGTCTTTTATAGTTTTTGTTCAACCAGAATTAACTCCTTTTTTATTTTAGCGGTTAGACACCTTGGACTGTTTAAATCTGAGTCCCCTTATAATGTTTGAAACAAATACTTTACTCATAGGTAGCTAACCCAAATGGTAGGCCTTAACCAGTTAATATCTTTTAATAATTTTTGAAAGTCATTAAGAGTTTGTAATTGATCTCTATGGGTCTGTACCTTATGTGGTCAAAATTTTTGTTTAGTTATTTTATAGCCTAAATAGATTATTGGATCTTTTTGGGGGGGTATTTTTTTTTTTTTTTTACAGTAATCTATAATTCCCAGCATGGCAGAATTTTTTGTGTTTTCTTAGACTTTTTTTTTTTTAAACATTAGGTTCAGAATCGGCTAGCAGAATATCATCCATGTAATGGTAAACGATAGATTGAGGAAACAGTCTACGAATTATTTTTAATGGTCGTTGCACAAAATATTGGCATAAGGTTGGGCTATTTAACATTCCCTGTGGAAGTACCTTCCAATGCTATCTCTTCATTGGAGAATTACTGTTCAGAGGAGGTGCTGAGAAAGCAAACCTTTCCTTGTCCTTTATATGTAGAGGTATTGTGAAAAAACAATCTTTTAAATTAATTGTCATTATATGTTAAGACTTAGGTAACAAGGAAGGCAAAGGAATTCCAGGTTGAGCTGAACCCATGGGTTGAGTTACCTTGGTTATGGCCCTCAAATTTGTTATCGTGTTTTATCTGTTTGTTTGTTTTTTTACAATAAACACAGGGGAATTCCAAGGACTGCAAGATTTTTTGATGTGTTGAGCCTCCAAATGTTTTTTCTCTAAACAGTGAAGTGCCTGTAACTTTTTTTGTTGTTGTTGTTAAGGGCCACTGCTCCTACCATACAGGTCTGTTTGAAATCCATTTTAGAGGCAGGGTTGTTGGTATCTTAGCAGTGGCCTCTCTTATAAATTTGGATACTCTAAACCTGAGGAGTTTTGAGGTTGGACAGTGGGCATAGCTTGTGGTTGCTCTTGGTCACTTACATTAATCTCTTCACCAGAAGCATGTACCATTTTACCCCTAGTTTTAACATTGTTTATCTCTGTGATTGTAGGAATATTAATCTGAGAACCCCATTGTAAGAGATTTCTTCCCCATAGATTTATAGGTATGTCAACAACTTAGAATCTCAGCCTCCCTGTCTGTCCTTTTGGTCTCATACACTCAAGTCATTGTAAACTTTGTTTTATTTGAGATAATTTACCAATTTTCATAATTTTTGTATAAACCTTTTGAAGTGGCCAAATTGGATTCCAAGACTTCTGAGCCATGATAGATACATTGGCTCCTATGTCCACTAAGTCTTTTATTTTAACATCATTCATTTGTATAATTAATTTAGGTTTCTGATCATTAACTACTGTTTGTCAGAACACACGGGTCCCTGTGTTTTTGAATGTACCAGTCCTTTTCACTGGAACGGTTTTGTCCTCAATGTAAGGAAACAATAGCAGTTGAGCAATTCTATCCCCGGCATTAATTTTTATTTATTTATTTTTATATATGTCATGATTTTTATTTTTTCCTTAGAATCTCCATCTATAATACCAGGATGTACAATAAAACCATGAGAAGTCAGCCCATTTTTTCCCAGAACCATTTCTATCTACCTTGCTTGAAGGCAAAGGACCGAAAACACCAGTATTTAATTTGTAACATTTAACCTGTGGAGACATATTTGAAGCCAGATCCAAGGCTGTACTGTCCTTAATAGCATGTATGAAATCACTAACACTCAGTTTTCATTTTCCTGTGGGTCTGTCATTTTTGTACTGGCTAAGGAAATTTGGCTGGCATTGTTTATGGGGCCCCGAGCCGATTGGCCCCTCCTGTTGTTTCTCATTGGCGAGATATTGTCATGTACATATCTTTTAGATTGACAATCCCTAAACCGATGTTTTTCTTTTCCACAGTGACTACAGTACCCTGGAAGTTTTGACATTTTATTACCATTATGGCCAGAACTTCCTTGTTCTCTCCTACAGGCTATGGTTTTTGTTTGTTTGTTTGTTTTTGTTTTTTTGTTTTGTTTTAGTTATTGTGTTGGTTTTTATCTTTACAGTTTTTTTGTACATGACCAATTTTACCACAATTAAAGCACCAAGTATTATGATATCTGGGCTCTTGGCTATAGCTTGTTCCACAATATTGTTTTGATGTTACTGAGAGTTAATATTAATTGTCTCCTCTACCCAATCATCTAATGGACTAAGCACCCTCTTACATTCAGTATTTGCATTCTCATAAACCACGATAAATTTTAATGTCTGTTTGGTCTCAGAATCTGGTAACACCTTTCCATAGCCACCCTATCCATAGCAGATCTTAATCTCTGTAAAAATTTTGTGAAGTGTTCCCCAGGTCCTTGAAATACTTTAGTAAACAGAATGGTTGTTTTTCCAGGTTCCTCTACCAGCTCCCAAACTCTCAAGGCTGTAATGCAACATTGTTCAATCACTCTATCTTTATACTGAATTTGTTCTCTTAAGTTAGTATATTGTCCTTCACCAAGCAATTGATCTCTATTAACATTTATTCCCCTTGTAGTTTTCTTCTCTTTTTTTTTTTTTCTCTATTCTTACAGCCTTAGTATTCCCATAATTGCCATTATTTCCAATAAATGAGTAATTACACAATCAGCCCTTTCAGAACTTAGGGCAGTTGCCCATCTAAATCCCAAATAGCTGTCCATAGTATGATGTACATATTTCAGTTTTCCAAATTCTGCAAAATGAAATGCATCCATCTGCCAGATTTCATTCCTTTTTGTACCCCATTAAACTCAGCAGGTAAAGGGTTTTGACTATACAACGAACACATAGGACACCTATTAATTATTTCTCTGGCTTGTTGCCAAGTGATAGGGAACCTATTCCTCAAACCCTTACTGTTAGCATGATGTTTCTCATGAAATTTTGAGGCTTCGAACACATTCCCTATTAATACTTGTTCCATTTCCTCGTGCCAATGGCCCTAGTAACCCTGTATGGGATCGAATATGAGTAATATACAAGGGATAGTTTCTACTTCGGATGACCTGTTGCAGTTCCATAAACAATATAGTCCATTCAGAGTTATCAGGAGTAAATTCAGCAGTTTCTATATGCAGAATGACTCTGCATATTGAGAGTCAGTGATTATATTAAGAGATTCAGGAAAATCTAACAGTACCATAAGGATTGCTTATAATTCTGATTTTTGGATGGAAGTAAATGTCCTTTTGATCATTTTATCAGACTTATAACCAGCCATACCCATCTTATTAGCATCCGTGTAGAAGGTGGGTGCCCCTGGTATTGGTGTCCTCTTTACAATACTTGGAAGGATCTAATTAATTTTCTTTATAAATTGTATATGTTTGCTTTTCGGGTATTTGTTATTAATTTCTCCAACATAGTTACTACAAGCCCTTTGCCAATCTCCATTAATTACCCATAGTGAAATAATTTCAGAATTAGTAAGAGGGTCCATCCCTGATAGTTGATGCAATCTTATTCTTCCTTTATTCGAAGTCTTCAACTTCTTACTTTGTTTATTTGTCAGGAATATCCATTCTATGATCCTGTCTTCCCTTTGCATAAGAAGCCCAGTAGGAGAATGTTTCAAAGGCAAAATAACCAGAATGCAACCATGTTCAGGATCAGTTCTATCCACATATGCCTTTTGAAGCTTTTCTTCCACCAGATTAACTCCTTCTCTGCCTCAGCAGTTAGACACCTAGGACTGTTTAAATCTGAATCCCCTTGTAATGTTTGAAACAAGTTACTTAACTCATAGGTAGCTAACCCAATTGTAGGCCTTAACCAGTTAATGTCTTCCATTAATTTTCGAAAGTCATTAAGAGTTTGCAATTGACCTCTATGGATCTGTACCTTTTGGGGGTCTAATTTTGTGTTCAGTTATATTGTAGCCTAAATAGGTAATTGAATCTCCTCTTTCTACTTCTTCTACAGCAATTTGTAATCCCCAGCATGGCAGAACGCTTTGTACTTCTTTAAACATTTTTTCTAAAGTATCAGAATCAGCCAACAGAATATCGTCCATGTAATGGCAAATGATAGATTTTGGAAACTGCTTAAGAAGTATTTCTAATGGTCTTTGAACGAAGTTTTGGCATAAAGTGGGGCTACTGAACATTCCCTGTGGGAATACCTTCCAATGGTCTCCCCCCATTGGACCACTACTGTTCAGTGTAGATACTGAGAAAGCAAACCTTTCCCTATCCTTCTCATGCAAAGGTATCGTAAAACAAACAAACAAAAACAAAAACCCACAATCTTTTAAACCAATTGCTATTATAGGCCAAGACTTAGGTCACAGGGAAGGTAGAGGAATTCCAGGCTGTAAGTGACCCATTGGTTGGTCGCCTTATTTACTGCTCTCAAGTCTGTTATCCTCCTCCAGCTGCCTGACTTCTTTTTTACCATAAACACAGGGGAATTCCAAGGGCTGGTAGATTCCTCTATATGCTTAGCTTCCAGGTGTTCTTGTACTAAATGGTGAAGCGCCTGCAATTTTTCCTTTTTTAAAGCTCACTGCTCTTGCCACACAAGGCTGTTTGAGATCCATTTTAGGGGCAAGGCTGTTGGTACATCAGCAGTGGCCCCTTGTATAAATCTGGAAACTCAATACCTGTCTGAGTTTGGACAATGGGCACAGCTTGCGGCTGCTCCTGATTGTTCACTTTAATATCTTCCCCAGAAGCATGCGCCATTTCACCCCTAGCTTCATCATTGCTTACCTCTGTAATGGCAGGAACATTAATCTGAGTACCCCATTGTTGTAGGAGATCCCTTCCCCATAGATTTATGGGTATGTCAGCCACATAGGGTCTCAGCTTCCCTGTCTGCCCTGCTGGCCCCACACACTTAAACCACCGTATGCTTTGTTGTATTTGTGATAATTTGCCAATCCCTATAATTTTGGTGTAAACCTTCTGAAGTGGCCAACTCGGATTCCAATGCTTGTTTGAAATAATCATGATGTCAGTGCCGGTATCCACCAAACCGTGTACTTCAACACCATCCATTTGTATTATCAATTTAGGTCTTTGATCATTAACCATCGTTTGCCAAAACACATGGTTGCCCGTACTTCCAAATGCACCTGTTTGTTCTACTGGAGCAGCTTTGCCCTTAATGTAGGGAAATAGTAATAGCTGAGCAATTCTATCCCCTGCATTTATTTGCATCTTCTTCTTTCCACATGCCATGATTTTTGTTTCCTCTTTACAATCCCCATCTAAATACTGGGATGCACAATAAGACCTTGAGAAATCAGCCCACTTCTTCCCAGAACCATTCCTACTGTCCCTAAAGTCAAAGGGTTGTAAACACCAGTACTCAGTTTGTAACAGTCAACCTGTGGAGATAATGTAATAAGTATACCTGAGGCCAGATCCAAGGCTGTGCTGTCCTCAGTAGCATGTATTAGATCACTAATACCTAAGTCCCATTTTCCTGTGAGTCCATTACTTCTGGGCTGGCCTGGGGAATTCGGCTTGTATTGTTGTTGGGGCCCCAAGCCGATGGGCCCCTCATACCATTTCCTGCCAGTAAGATATTACCTTGCACATCTCTTTTGGATTGACAATCTCTAGCCCAATGTTTTCCTTTCCCACATTGGCTACAGTGCTCTGGAAGTCTTGGCACCTCGTAATCATCATGGCCAGACGCTCCTTGTTCTGCCCTGTGAGTATCAATTAATCCACACTGAGTGCACCTGTCATTTTGAGGTCTGAAACTTTTAACCTTACAGTTTCTTTGTGCATGACCAAGTCTGCCACACTTAAAGCACTGGATGTCTACTTAAAGAGTTCAGTACTGGGGCTGGAGAGATGGCTCAGAGGTTAAGAGCACCGTCCGCTCTTCTGAAGGTCCCGAGTTCAATTCCCAGCAACCATGTGGTGGCTTACAACCATCTGTAATGAGATGTGGTGTCTTCTTGTGGTGGGCAGGCACATGTGTGGGCAGAATACTGTATAAATAATAAATAAATCTTAAAAAAAAAAAAAAAAAAAGAGTTCAGTACTGCCATGGAGAGACCCTGTCTGGTTTTTTTGTTTTGTTTTGTTTTGTTTTGTTTTGTTTTGTTTTTCAAGACAGGGTTTCTCTGTGTAGCCTTGGCCATCCTGGACTCACTTTGTAGACCAGGCTGGCCTCGAACTCACAGCAATCCGTCTGCCTCTGCCTCCCGAGTGCTGGGATTAAAGGCGTGTGCCACCATGTCCAGGTCTTTTGTTTTGTTTTTCAAGACAGGGTTTCTCTGTGTAGCCTTGGCTGTCCTGGACTCACTTTGTAGACCAGGCTGGCCTCAAACTCACAGTGATTTTCCTGCCTCTGCCTCCCGAGTGCTGGGATTGAAGGTGTGTGCCACCATGCCTGGCTTGCTGAGATCCTCTCTTAAACAAAGAAACTATACAGATATATAGAGATTGAACAATAGATTTCTGAATGACCAATGTTCAGTGAAGAAATCAGAGAGGACAGTTAAAAATTCCTAAGAATTGGGGCAAAGGGTGTGGCTCAGTTGTTAAAGCTCTCTCCCAGCATTCATGAGGCTGTGAGTCCCTGCATCTCAAGGGCTTGGGAAAAAGATTCTACCCACAAATGAATAGATGGAAAGAGAGCAGGGCAGGAATTTAAAAGTGGAGCCTGAAGCCGGGTATGGTGGCCCACACCTCTAATCCCAGCACTTGGGAGACAGAGGCAGGCAGATTGCTGTGAGTTCGAGGCCAGCCTGGGCTACAAAGCGAGCCCACGATAGCCAAGGCTACACAGAGAGACCCTGTCTCATAAAACAACAACAGCAACAAAAAGCAGAGCCTGAAAGAACACAAAGGGTCGATGAAGCTGCCATCTTTGGTTTATAAAAAGAAAATTGAGAAACCTTTAGTCACACAAACCAAAAGACACAGAGACAGCTCAAGTAGGGTTGTCACTAGAGGTAGAAGACTTTCCAACACAGCCACCAGCAGCCTGACGTGCTCTCGACTTTAGGCACAGCCACCAGCTAAGGTCAAATTCTTGACTGCTCCAGGAGACAATTTTAGGATGAGTTAGAGTGAAGCAGTTAGTTTAAGCATCGGGACAGTCACAAAGGAAAAGGACAGTGCCCTCCCTGGGACCTGGGTGTGTGCTACTTAACGAGAGCCCTGCTTAGATGCCTTGATGGTGGCTGTATGGTGGCCCTGTGGTGTTTCAAGTTACAGTCTCAAAGGGTGCTGCCGCATCCTGCACAGCTCGGTTCCTGAGTTCTTTTGAAAGAATAAAGAAATAACACATGAGCTGGGTATGGTGGCGCACACCTTTAATTCCAGCATGTGGGAAGCAGAGGCAGGCAGATCACTACAAAGCAAGGTAACACAGAGGAACCCTCTCTCAAAAAACTAAGAAAGAAAGAAAGAACACAGGATGGCCAGTGGTGGTGGTAATGCAGGCCTTTAATCCCAGCACTCAGGAGGCCTCCTGGACCCAACCTGCCTGAAAATCTATATTCCTGAGACTCACGACTTCTGCTTATGGCTTTTTCCCTACTTCCCTGTGACTCCCACTCCTAATTACAGTTTTTCCTTATAAACCCATTGCCCTTGTAGCTCGAGGTCACTCTTCTATCCTGCTGCGTCAGGAAGGACTGTGATCCGAAGCTCTGAGCCCATAATACAGGACTCTGTGTATTTTCCATCGGTATCGAGTCCTGGTGGTCTTTTTTGGGGGTCTCGTGATCTGGGTGATTTCAGCATAACAGGTGTAGGTTAGGGGTGTGTGTGTGTGTGTGTGTGTGTGTGTGTGTGTGTGTGTGTGTGTGTAGGTTAGATGACATCCTACAGGGTTCTCTCTCCCCTTCCACACTGAATCTCAAGGTTAGATGCAAATTGTCAGTCAGGCTTGACCTGTTAATCCCACTGGAAGAAAATAAGACCACTACCACAATTTTTGAGACAAATTTGAAGCAAGCTTTTATTAAATACTGAGACTATGGCCAGGACCATGGATTCTGGCTGGGTCCATAGCAGAGACTCATGCCCAGAATATGGCGCTAAGTTATATCAGGAGCTTATAAGGCAAAATCCACAAGGCTGCATATGTCCAAACTTCATCCAATCAGAATCATGCATCTATCCTGACGTACTTCCTGCCTTTGTGTCACCATGCATACATACATCCTGTACAGTTTGTACATGAACAGCCCTTTACAGCCCAGGAAGTTATCTGTCCTTGGGTAAAGTGGGCCATATAGCTTACCGGCATTTTCGTTCTATAGCTCTTTTATTGGCTGGTGGGTTGGTTTGATATTTTGTTGTGTTTGTTTGTTTGTTTGTTTGTTTTCAGAGACATGGTTTCTGTCTAGCCTTGGCTGTCCTGGAACATGCTTTGTAGAGCAGGCTGGCTTTGAACTCAAGAGAGTTCTGCCCAAAATGCTCAAAGTCCAAAATCCCTGCTGGTGGATGGCCGGGCCGAGGACTTTGTTTGGTGTACACCTGTGCCATTGCGGGCACCCTCAGCCCTTCACTGCTGCACTGTCAATCCTGATGTTCAAGTCAAAAATGGCATTTTGTGGTTTCAAAAGCTAGGCCCTAGAGGAGTGGAGTGAGGGGACTCTGGTTATTGGTAACATAGGCTGGTCCTTGTGGAGGCAGCCCTGGGGGAGGACCTAGGCTGGTTGCCAGGGCGCAGGGCCCATGCTGTGGCTATACAGGGTTAGGGATGTAAACCACCCCCCCCCCCCCCATCTCTTTTGGTTTTTGAGACAGGGTTTCTCTGTGTAGCCTTGGCTGTCCTAGGCTCGCTCTGTAAACCAGGCTGGCCTCGAACTCACAGAAACACCGTGCCCCCCCCCCCACTTCTGCCTCCCGAGTGCTGGGATTAAAGGCGTGCACACCACCACGCCTGGCTGGAAGTACTTAACTTCATATCTCTGAACAGCACTGGATAGATGGTGTGATGGTGTCTGAAAAACCAAAACAACCCAAGCAGGCACATGCAGCCTTTTGTCTTTTGTTTGCTCTGCTACTTTGTGGCTTTTTCTCCGGTCTCCTAACACTATCTTCTCTGGCTCAGCTCAGCTGCTCCCTGTTCAACTGTCACCAAGTGTCTTCTCACTCTGCTAGGCCAGTTCACTTTCTTTTTTTTTTTTTTAAGAAGGTAATTTTTTATTTATTATCATGTATACAGTGCTCTGCTTGCATGTACTCCTGCAAGCCAAAAGAGGGCGCCATATCACATTACAGATGGTTATGAGCCACCATGTGGTTGCTGGGAATTGAACTCAGGACCTTTGGAAGAGCAGGCGGCGCTCTTAACCTCTGAGCCTTCTCTCCAGCCCGGCCAAATCACTTTCAACTGGCTCCTATTTTCACTCCACTTAATCTCTTCCCATCAACTGTCCTCTCTTCTCTAGAGCCTACTCAATCTTTCTCCCTGCACCGACTGTCTTCTCTGACCCTACGCCTATCCCGAGAGACCAGGAGAATTAAAGTTGGATTTCAGAGTCACTGGGGCAAAGTTTACTAAAGTCACATAGCCTTGTTCCTGGAATGTGCTAATTGCCCCTCTCCCCTAGCAACAGCCCATCAGCACTAGACAGAATGTTCCAACTGAAACCTGAGACCAGATGTTTCCCACAACCAGAGAGAGCAAAGAAAGCCAGAGCCGTTTGTGGTTTTGGTGCTTTCTCACAACCAATCATTTTAAAACACAATATCCCAAGCTGGTTGGTGGTGGCGCACGCCTTTAATCCCAGCACTTAGGAGGCAGAGGCAGGTGGATCCCTGTGAGTTTGAGGCCAGCCTGGTCTACAAAGTGAGTCCAGGACAGCCAAGGCTACACAGAGAAACCCTGTCTCGAAACAAAGAAAGAACCCCCCCAAACCCCCACAATATCTTCTTTTGTATTTTAACCCATAGATGCTTGCCAGGCTGGAACTCCCCTGCTTTGGGCAAGCTGGGAGGGTGAGGGATCTATAAATTGCCCTCAACCCAGAGGCCAAGGCTCTTCTCTGGATACCACTGCATAGGTGACAGTCGGAGCCTGGCTCGAGCCTCAAGTAAAGATCCTCTTGTGCTTGCATCAATTTCATCTCCTGGTGGTCTTTTGGGGGTCTCGGGAACAGACACAACATTCTGGGGGCGCATCTGGGATCCGGGATCACGCAAGATCCTGGAACTGGGGGATCCAAACCCTTGCCTTGGCCAAGTATTGTGGCTTTGTGTTGAGGAATGCCTTGAGTGGTTGTCAATAAAGTGCCGTCTAGCTGCTCATCTGGGCAGAAGGACAGGAAGTGTAAGGTGAGGCTTCCTGGTGAGGAGGAGGAGCCGGGAGTTGACACTTAAGAGTGGAGAGTTGGAAGCCAGGTGGTGGTGGCGCATGCCTTTAATCCCAGCACTCAGAGGCAGGCGGATCGCTGTGAGTTTGAGGCCAGCCTCGTCTACAAAACGAGTCCAGGACATCCAAGCCTACACAGAGAAACCCTGTCTCAAAAAACAAAAAATGAGTGGAGAGTTGACAGAGGGAGTTGATGGAGAGAAACTGCCCAAGGACCATCAGGTTGGCAAGTGCTTGGGATATAGTAGGTTTTGAGGACATAGGATTAGATTAGATTAGTTTAGTTTACTAGTAGGATAGTAGTAGTTTAGATTCTGCCCAGGACTGTGCTTGCAGCTGTGAATTACATTTCAGTCTCTTTGTGTCAGTTATTGGCTTCCCAGGCCTTAAAGATATAAATATCTGCAACGTCTTTGTTGTATGTTTGTGTTGTGTCTTTGTTCTATGTTCTTTTGTGAGAGCTCAAAGCAGTGAGCTACAGCAGGCAGCAGGTGGCTAAGAAATGGTCGTTGGAAGAGTTTTTAAGACCCTGGAAGACGGTCACAGAAACCATGGCCATGAGGGTGTAGGGGGTGCCCTAGACCCCAGGAGGGATGGAAGGTCCCAAGGAGGGCGAGGCATGCCCCAGGAGAGGGACACAGGGTCCCAAGACTGTCTGGTTGAATTTGAAGACGAAGTGGGCCACTCCTATGGTGTGGAGAGATGCCAACATCTCACTGCCTGTGCGTTCCAGGAAGTCTGGTTTAGGTGGAGCCCGGTCATGGGATAGGCAGCTTCTGGTTTGGTTTCCAGCAGAACACGACGGAGCCCACTGACTATAAGGGCAGTCCGTTGTTTGTTCTGATTTTTTGTTCTTTTCTCTCGCTCTACTGGTACATTTCTGTTTGTGTGGTCATTCTTTGTTTCTGTGTGGGGAACTGGCTCAGTTCTAGAAATGGCGGCTCGAGCCTGGAGCCTCCCACTTCTTGCCTGAACACTTGGCTGCTGCTTAGCCCTGGGAGGAGGGGCCGCCCCAAGCATGGAAGGCCCGCCCCTCAACACAAACATGAGGGCTTTGGGATACTTGCTGGCACGGGACACTCCCCACCTACTCATGCTCTCTATTGCTTGAATGTGCAGCGGTTGGAGGGGGGCACAAGCTGGGCTGCCCCTGAACAGGCAGCAGGAGGACACAGGAGCTGGAGGGCTGCTGGAAAGCTGTTTTTTCCCAGCTTGCAGTCTGGTCACATGCCTTGTTCTTGGAGATAACACAGAATGTGCTAATTGCCCCTGTCCCCTAGCAACAGCAAATCAGCACTAGACAGGATGTTCTAACTGAAACCTGAGACCAGATGTTTCCCCCAACCAGAGAGAACAAAGAAAGCTAGAACCGTTTGTGATTTTGGTGGCCTCTTGCAACCAATAATTTTAAAACACAATATCCTATTTGTGTCTTAACCAATAGATACTTGCCAGGCTAGAATTCCCCTGCTTTGGGTATGATGGGAGGGTGAGGGATCTATAAATTACCCTCAACCTAGAGCCCGAGGCTCTTCTCCAGATACCACTGAGGTTGGTGACAGTCAGAGCCTGGCTTGAGCCTCGAATAAAGATCCTCTTGTGCCTGCATCAGTTTCGTCTCCTGGTGGTCTTTTGGGGGTCTCACAAAACGGGCGCAACAATTCCTACTCCGCTCTGACCCTACTCCAATCCTCCCCAATCCCTCTCAGCCTCTGATGGCCTTTTTATATTCTTTCCTGTTCCCAGAAGTCCAAGAGGCAAATGACACTGAAGGGCATAGGGTCAACTGGGGATCCTTTAAAGGGACAGGCACACAAAATAAATCACACCACAGGTACAAGAGTCCAGTAAAACATCTTTATTTGATTTGAATTACGCAGCAAAAGCTGAGAAGTCAGGGACCACAGCACAGATTCAAGGGTTGACTATGTCACTGAACGTTCTTCTGAGTAAGCATTTAAACAGATGACAAATATTTATTGTGCTCGGGCCACTTCTGTTGGATTAGGGCTGTAGAACAGGCTCAGGAGCTGAACTGCAACCCCAAGCCAGAACGCCACAGAGTTTTTAAGCCCAAACAGTCACATTTTCCCACCAATCAGTATTTAGGGATAGGAGACTTCCTTAGGAACATGTCTTTGTGGTACACTTATCCTGTTTCCATTGGTTGGATTTTTCCACTGTGGCAGGGCGACTTGCCTAGCATTTATTTCTTAACTTGCCAACAAGGATGTCTTTCTCTGCCAAGCAGGATGTCAGTTATCCAAGGAGGTCTTTGGAACCTAAATTTTTTTGTAAAGGTTTATTTATTTATTATGCATACAATGTTCTGCCTGCATGTAAACCTGCAGGCCAGAACAGAGCACCAGACCTCATTATAGATGGTTGCGAGCCACCATGTGGTTGCTGGGAATTGGACTCAGAGCCTCTGGAAGAGCAGACAGTGCTCTTAACCCCTGAGCCATCTCTCCAGCCGTGGAACTTTTTTTTTTTTTTTTGGTTTTTTGAGACAGGGTTTCTCTGTGTAGCCTTGGCCACCCTGGACTCACTTTGTAGACCAGGCTGGCCTCGAACTCACAGCGATCCGCCTGCCTCTGCCTCCCAAGTGCTGGGATTAAAGGCGTGCGCCACCACGCCCGGCCAGCCGTGGAACTTAAACTTTTATTTGACCGTTATTCAAGGTGGCTTCAGCGTGGCTCCTTTTTCTAGTGGGTCAAGACTCCAGGGCAGGCAAGGTGTCTCAATGGTAAAGGAGGCTTGCAATAAAAGCCTGTCATGGCTAACGTCACGTTTTAAGTTTAAATTACTGTGTTTAAGCAATCTAGAGAACAGCCCAGTGACGCTGCTGGCACATCTTTAATCCAAGCAATCAGGGAGCAGAAGCTGGAGGTGAACTCTGTGACCTCAAAAACAGGAATTATTGTGTGAACGAAATGAAAAAACTGCTCTCCAAAACAAACAAACAAAACCATTTCACGGTCATTCATTTGGAGACCTCTCTTTACTGCTGTCTGTGCTGTGTCTACCGTGTTGCCCTCAGGCCACAGGTTCCTGCTGCCAGCCCTCAGGGGGTGAGATAGTGCCCAGGGTTTCAGACTCCAAGCACCAGTACATCACAATTATCAGAGGCAAGACACAGACTTCTGGCAGGTTCTACAGGAGTCACAGGCCTACAGGCTGCCTAGTCTTGCCTAATCAATACCAGGAATACCACAGAAGCCAACCCAGTGGAGCTCAGGGGTCCGTATCTTAGGCTTGATATGATGACAGTGGCCCCTGGTAGGACCATGGCAGCTCAGTTGTAGGGGAGGTGAGCGTTCAGATGGCTTCTCCAGGGGAGCTGTTGCCAAGCATGTCATCAACGGAAAAAAGTGCACCCAGGGCAGAGCAAAGCCAGGTACGGCGGCACACATCTGTAGTCCCAGCACTCAGGAGGCAGAGGCAGGCAGATCTCTGTGAGTTCGAGGCCAGCCTGGTCTACAAAGTCAGTCCAGGACAGCCAGGGCTACGTAGAGAAACCTTGTCTCGAAAAAACCAAAAAGAAAAAGAATGAAAGAAAGAGTTCCTCCTGGTTCCAGCTTAGTGGCCTGGAGAGCTCACCTGCCTGACGTACAGGGACTTACGTCAGCCAAACCCAGTGGAGCTCAGATGTTGTTTTCAGCTGCCAGTCTCTCCCCTTAGCAGTTGGTACCTTTATATTTTTAAAGGTTTATTTATTTATTTATTTATTTATTTATTTATTTATTTATTATGTATACAGTGTTCTACCTGCACATACACTGCAGGCCAGAAGAGGGCATCAGATCACATTATAGATGCTTCTGAGCCACCATGTGGTTGCTGAAAATTGTACTCACTACCTCTGGAAGAGAAGATAGTGCTCTTAACTTCCAAGCCATCTCTCCAGGCCACAGTTGGTACCCTATATAGCCTCACTGGAGGCCTTTTGCTATGCATGGTTGGAGCATCCTGTGCCTGTTCGGCTTTGTGAGTGTTTTGATTATTCAGACAGTCTCATTTAGCCCAGACTGGCCTGGCAGTTGCTCTGTAGTTGAGAATGGATTTGAACTGTGGCTCCTCCTGCCCCAGGATCCCAGGTGCTGGGGTTACAGGTGTGGAGCTCATGTTCTGCTTCACTGCTTTTTCTCTTCTCTTCTTTTTCAGGCAGGTATACCAACTTATGGATTTTATCTTCCATGGTTGTAACAATGTCGTACTTTTTCTCACATGGCTCTCTCTCACACTCTCCTTCTGTGACTCCCCCACAGCCAGTTCCCTTCCCCCAGTTAATCCCAATGTTTTGCTTTTCCTTATCTTTTTTGTTTGTTTGTTTGTTTGTTTATAGGGTTAGAGTTACTCTGTGTAGCTCTGGCTGTCCTGGAACTAATCTGTAGACTAGGTTGGCCTCAAACTCAGAGATCCACCTACACCTGTCTCCTAAATGCTAGCATTAAAGACATGTGCCACCATTGCCTGGCTGCATTTCCTTTTCTTTTGTTTGTTTTTGTTTTTGTTTTTCGAGACAGGGTTTCTCTGTGTAACTTTGGCTGTCCTGGACCCGCTTTGTAGACCAGGCTGGCCTCGAACTCACAGAGATCTGCCTGCCTCTGCCTCCTGAGTGCTGGGATTAAAGGCGTGAGCCACTATGCCCAGCACATTTCCTTTTCTTTATTTAAATGTTTATTTTAAAATTATTTGTAGACGCTTGTGTCTACACGTGGCCATTGAACATGTGTGCAGGTGTCTGTGGAGGCCGTGTCAGCTGCTCAACTGCAGGAGGACTTTAGACAGTTGTGAGCCACCTGGTGCGGGTGCTGGGAACTGAACTCAAGTTCTTTAGAAGAGCAGCAAGTAAAGCCTGGTGTTGGTGGCTCACGCCTTTAATCCCAGCACTCTGGAGGCAGAGGCAGGCGGATCTCTGTGAGTTCGAGGCCAGCCGCCTCGACTATAGAAACCCTGTCTTGAAAAACCAAACAAACAAACAAACAAACAAAAAATAGAAGACAAAAAAGGAGGAGGAAGAGGAAGAAAAAGAGAAGAAGAAAAAGAGCAGCAAGTGCTATTAATTGCTGAACCATATCTCTAGCCTTTTTTTTTTTTCTTTTAAATAATTGTATTTAGCTGGGTGTGGTAGCGCACGCCTTTAATCCCAGCACTTGGGAGGCAGAGGCAGGTGGATCACTGTGAGTTCAAGGCCAGCCTGGTCTACAAAGTGACTCTAGGACAGGCAAGGCTAACACAGAGGGACCCTGTTTACAAAACAAAACAAAACAAATAAATAATTGTATTTTAAACTGGGCTTGGCAGTGCACAACTCACTATAATCTCAGCACTTGAAGAGGCAGAGGCAGCACAGGACCAAGGGTCTAAACAGGATTGTCTGGCACTGTCCTGGCTGCTCACCTTGACCTCCTGATCCAGCAAGCTCTGGGGACCAGAGACACGGGCAAGTGCATTTTGAAGAGCCTCAGGGCTGGAGTGTTTTCCTGAAAGTTATGATCTAAGTGTATGGAAAGAAGGGCTGCTGATCAGGACCCTGGTCCAGTCTCACTCCAGGCCAGTTTCCCAATATTTCTCCACATACCTGAGGGGACCCCAGGACCTTTGAACTCTAGGAAGGGCACCCGGAAATAGACAGGGGCATGGTGACATTTCTCTAGTTCCACATTCTGATAGATGAAGTCAAGGATCTCACTGACCCATGTGGAACCTGGAAAGGATGTAGTGGAAAGTGAGTGCGGCTGAGGGCTTGGCTCTGCCTGCCAACATGGGAGCCGCAGGCCTGGTAATGGGGCTCTCCTGGCTTATCAGACTTTGGGTACGTGCTGATGATCAGAGCATCAGGAAAGGCTTGAAAGTTCTGCAGTTCAGCAAACCCCTCTGTGGAGAATTTGATCACTGGGATGTCGTTCAGATCCATTAGTGACAGATGAAAGGTTTCTTGCACCAGCCCACTTCTGTTAGTAGCACCCCACTACCATTTGAGGTGGTCTTGCCTCAAGCTAAAGAGCAGGAGGCTTTATGTGGCCAAGGACTTTGCTGGAGCTCACAGAGCCAGCCTGTGGTGGAACTGACTGGAAGGCAGGTCTAACTTCCAGGCAGTGGTCACCCTGTGGCTGTACAACAGCTCATTTCCAGAATATTCTATGGCCTCTGTATCCCACTGGTATCCAGACCATTAAAGAACTCTTGGGGGTCGTGCCCAGCCTCAAAGTTGAGCAACTTTCCAGGAGATGCTATACTGTACCAAAGATGGTCCCCTGTACCTGCCCATGCTCACTGCTAGCAGCAGCTTCATTTCTCTACCCACCCTCCCACTGTAGAGGTCAGCCTATAACCATGGATGGCCTCCTGTCCCCACTATGCTCCTTCCTGAGCCCCTCAGGCTGTCCACATAAGGCAACCACTCAGGGAGTGGACTTCTCAGCCCTCACCTGCCCAGCCCAGTCTCCACAAGGCACTAGGACAAATGCACTTAGCCGAGGTACTGAGCTTGTTTGGGGGTCAGAGACTTCTATGTACATGAGCAAAACCGCTGACTAGCAGGAGCTGCCTCAAATAAGATGGGGAAGTATGGACAAGGAGCCCAGAAGGAGAAGCCCAGGCAAAGATCAAACAGGAGTCGCTCACAGGACCAGAGAGGGAGGAGCTGGGCGCTGCAGAGGCCTTCCGGTCTACCCACCCCAACCAGGCACTCACCTGATTTAAGAGGACCTGGCCTTGCGGCTCCCTGGGCATACTGCTTGTTATGTGTGCAGCCTGGGAGTGCAGGATTCTCTCACCTGAGGGTTTTGTAGGTACCCAGGTGGGAGGGGCTGAGAGCTCCGCCCCCCCCCCCACTGGCTATCCTTCATGAAGGAAGTAGAGGTTGAAGATGGGGTGCTCAGTTAGCCTCTACAGAACCCCAGCAAGAAGCAAGGTCATTACATCTGCAACCCCAAAACTGTTTGGCCCCGAGGTACTAAATGAAGGGACAGACGGTGGAGAATGCACCCATGGGTGGACGGTTTCGTTTTCCCCAAAAGTGACCTATAGCTAGGTTGGCTCTAGAAACTCTACCTCTGCAGGAAGAAAGAGGGTGACAAGGCAAGGTGGGTGGGGCTATTTCCTATTAGACACTTGAAACAATGAACCCCAAAGTAATGCGAATTCCTCCAGGAATATCAAACTATTGAAACAATGGACCCCAAGGAAATGGGAATTTCCTCCAGGAATTTCTGCTGGAAAAAAGAACGGAATCCAGCTGGAGGGGGAAGTTGTTTCCCTGAAAAAGAGGCACAGGGTTCAACAACTTGTCCATCCGTCTTACTGGATGCGATGGCCGCCCGGATGATGTGTCAGTGGTGGGTGCAGCTGAACCTTGCCAGGGGCTGTGTTGATATGCTTATCCTTGAACCTGTATTTTCTTTCTTTCTTTTTTTTTGAGACAGGGTTTTTCTGTGTAGCCTTGGCTGTCCTGGACTCACTTTGTAGACCAGGCTGGCCTCGAACTCACAGCGATCCGCCTGCCTCTGCCTCCCGAGTGCTAAGATTAAAGGCGTGCGCCACCACCGCCTGGCATTAAATGTGATTTTTTTTTTCAAGACAGGGTTTCTCTGTGTAGCCTTGGCTGTCTTGGTTGGACTCATTTTGTAGACCAGGCTGGCCTCGAATTCACAGAGACCCTCCAGCTTCTGCTTCCTGAGTACTGGGATTAAAGGCGTGCGCCACCGTGCTTTGCTGAACCTGTACCCTGAAGCACTCCAGGGGTTTGCTGGACCTCTTTGTTCCTCTTCCCAACGTGGCCACACTGAATAAATCTCCTTTTTCTGCTTTCAACTTCTTTCAATTGGCTTATTGAGGCCAGGTGGTCAGACTGACTTGGTGTAGGTTGTGACTCCCATGTCCAAAACATGTAGATTAAGATCTAGCAGCAAGCTTGACACTGGAGGTCTTCAGAGTGTCCACCCGGTGAGGCAACAAGGTTAAACAGCTGGTAGTGGTTCAAAGTTCTGGAGTGTGACACCAGGAAGTTTATTTTAGGCTGATGTATGTAAGTACAGTGCAATTCAGAAAACGGTTTCCTGGCATACCACAGTCCTCTGTGCACAAGGAGGCATAATTTCATCTGAACTCTTCTCAGGGTATTTACTTCCTCCATGAAGGTGGGTTCTAGAGACAGGCGACACAGGTTATTTTCTTAAAGATTTATTTATTATGTATATGGGGCTCTGCCTGCATGTACACCTGCACGCCAGAAGAGGGCACCAGCTCTCATTATAGATGGTTGTGAGCCGCCATGTAGTTGCTGGGAATTGAACTCAGGACTCTTGGAAGAACAGCCAGTGCTCTTAACCTCTGAGCCATCTCTCCAGCCCCTACCCTTGTTATCTTAAGGGCCTAGGGGAAGATTGGGTGTAATTTTGGTCATGCAGATAGTACTTAGGTCACCTAGACTATTAGCCACTCTGGTCCTGGTTGTGGGAGCTTTGGGGATTGGAGGTAAGGCCTGGCCAAAGAGATAGCCCAGGCGTTGGCCACCTCCGTTCCCAGACTTCTGGGTGGAAAACAGATTATGCATCTTTTCCCTTGAAATGACAAGCCTGGTTGTTCCACATTTCTGGTTTCCCTGGTGCTGTCTGTGAGGCAGACACACAGGCTCCAAGCCACCTGCCTAGTCTCCTGAGCCTTTGATTATTCTTTTATTTAGTGCCAGCTGTCAACTTCACATAGCCCAGCCTTCTCTGTGGGATCTTCAATCGGGGGACTGTTCTAACTGGCCTGTGGGCATGTCTGTGGGGGCATTTCCTGAATTGTTGATTGATGTGAGAGGGGCCCAGCCCACCGTGGACAGTGCCACCCCTACGCAGGTGGCCCTGGCTTGTGTAGGCATGTTGACTAAGGCACCAGCCAGATGGCTCCAGCCTTGAGTTCCCACCCTGATGGGCTTTTACCTGCAAGTATAAGATGAAACAAGCCTTTTCCTCCTCAAGTTACTGGTCCCATGTTAATTATAGCTAAGGGAAAGCAACCAAAGACAATATCTGTTACCTCTGAGAGAGGTTAAGAGAGCAGCAAGGCCACACGGTCAGGCCAACGGCTGGACTTCACTTCCTGCCTGGCTCTGACAAAACTCCAGAATGTACACTTAACCCATCCTTTTTATTGTGCTTAAGTAAAAGCTGCCGACCACTGAAGAAAGAGGCAGAAGAGATACACAGTGAAGGTTGGGGCGCATAGGATCAGGTCTCCAGCAAGTCTGTCCAGTGTTCCTGAAAGGACAGAGGGTGGGTGAGAGGTAGTCTAGGGGTATTGGGGGAGTGGGGGGCAGAGTCACCTCTCACCTCTTCTAATTCCAAATCCTCTTCCTCCTCGGCATCCATGTGGCACTGTCCAACCAGGTGTCCCCAAAGTAGTGACTCCTTACAGCTGCCAGAGGGTGCAGTTGGTGGAGATGGCAGAGTGAGGATTCAACGAGCCAGGACTGGCGCTCAGTGCAACTTCTCCCCGGGGTCTCCACAGGCTGGGAGGAGGGGCTGGGCTCACCTAGGACAACGGCCCTCCAGGGGCAGAAGCTGCCCAGGCTCTTCCTGCAGGAACTGCTCAGCCAGGCAGATGATATGGGCCCTTAGGGGACAACCAGGGTGGGGGCAGCACAGGGGGCCCTCTTCATCCTGTCGGAGGTGGCAGGCGAGGAGACACGGAAGTAACTTGAAGTAACTGAGGCAACACATAGCTTGTGAGACAAGAAAGAGACTGGGGGACCGCAGGAAGCACACAAAAGAGCTGTGACTTCAGAAGACCAGGAAAGATTTCGCAAGGTTGCCCATTCGGAGAATCTAACGGCCCCCTGGCAGGTTCTGATAGGTCAGGAAACAGCTGAAAGGACCACCCAGACATATGTCTAGTGGGCAAAGTCCAGGGTCTCAGCCGCTCTGTACCCCTACCTGCAGCATACGTGCACACAGAGTGCAGCTGGCCTTGGCACCTAGATCCGGCTGGCACTCGCTGTCAGCCTCACTTGCAGAGGGTCGTTTCGGGACCGAGGGCTGGGATGGTGGCGGTCCAAAGGCAATGGGCATGTGTGGTGGTGGCGCTGGACAGAGTTCGTGGCGGAAGTCAGGTCGCAGCCAGCGTATTGTTAGAGGGAGGCGTACCCACGGAGGAGCTCGGAGCATGTGTGCCAGCACACGCAGGTGGAAGGCAAAGGCAGCCTCGCTGCGCAGGCGCGGCCCCACGTGCGTCAGGCGGCGTGAAGCCTGAGGATGCTGCCAGGCCCATTCAAACTGTAGGAGGGGTGACGCAAAACAAGGTCAGGGTGGTCCTGAGCAAAGTCCCCTAGACAAATCCTATGCCCCTGTCTAGCCTGCCCTTAAGATGCCTTTCTTACCCGAAGGGCGGCCACAGCAGACGGGAAACCGTGCAGGATCAGCACCATGTCCCTTGGGAGAAGAGAGGGGCACGGCCAGTGAGTCTCCATCACACCTCAACTCTGCTAGAAGCTGAATTCCCCACCCCCACCAGGCCTGTGCTCCGGTTCACACGGAGCCATCAGGACTCGAACCTTTCATGGAGGTGCAGCCCAGCTCACTCAGGCTCCTCACCAAGTTCTTGATCGCTCTCCTCTGGAAGCTGTATTCTAGCCCCAGCCTTAGGACAAGGCCCCTGTCTCGTGATCCCAGTCTTAAAACAACTTTCATTAGTACGTATTACACCTACATTGTATTTGATGCCTCTTATTATATAATCACTTTTGTTTTTGTTTTCTTCCTCATTCCGAATAATTCTCTTCCTATTTTCATACTTTTTCTTTAAATCCTGAAGAAAAATTGAGATGTTGGTCTGTTATATCACTTAACACGATGCCGTCTAGCTCCACCCACTTTCTCAATGAGTGGCATTTTGGGGCTGGAGAAGTGGTTCAGTTAGGAGCACCTGCTCCTGCAGAGGTACCTGGGCTCAGAACATATCTGTAACTCCCATTCCAGGAGGCAGCCCTCTTCTGGCCTCTGAAGGCACTGCATGCACATGGTGCACTTAAGAGGAATTTTAGTAAAACCTTCATATGAATCAAATAAAAATAAAACTTAAAAATTTTTAAATTTATTATTTTATGTATGAGTGCTCTATCTGCATGTTACACCTGCCTTCCAGAAGAGGGCATCAGATCGCAGTATAGATGGTGGTGAGCCACTGTGTAGTTGCTGGAATTGAACTCAGGACCCCTGGAAGAGCAGACAGTGCTCTTAACCACTGAGCCATCTCTTTAGCCCAAAACGTTCTGTTTGTTTGTTTGTTTTTGTTTTTAACTATATCTTGTATATGTCACATTTTCTTCGCCCACTCACCTGTTGAGATGGGCACTTGACTGATCAGAGAAAAGGGAGCCTCAATTGAGAAAATTCCTTCATAAGATCAGACTGTATGCAAGCCTGGAGAGAATTTTCTTAATTATTGATTGATATGGGAGGGCCCAGCCCACTGTGGGTGGTGCAGTCCCTGCCAGGGCTGGTGGTCCTGGGTTCCATGGCCTCTGTATCAATTTTTATTTGGGTTCCTGCTGTCTTCCTCCAATGACGAACGTGTAAGCCACGCTTTCCTCCCCAATAAGCTTTTTGGTCATGATGTTTCATCACAGCAAGAGTAACCCTGAGTAACACCTTGATTGATTCCATAGCTTCGTTTATGTACTGTTTCGCTTGTATGCTTGCATACGTGTATGTGTGTGTGTGTGTGTGCAACCACGTGCGTGCCTGGTGGGCGCAGATGTCAGAAGAGGGCGTTCGATACCCTGGTCGTGGAGTTACAACGCAGCTTGTGCACAGGCTCCCCCAAATAACCACCCCAAGTCTTAATCCAGCCTTCGCAGAGTGTTGGGATCCACAAGGTGCCGCCTCCCTGCTACGCTCTCCCCCGTGACAGGCCAGGGACTCAGAAACGCCCGCGATCACAAAAAAAAAAAAAAAAAAAAAAAAAAAAAAAAAAAGCCCCACCTCCGTCATTAGTCTTCTGCCCTGGCGGCCCGCCTCCTACCCGGAGCCTTCCGGCAAGACACCGGCGCCCTCTTACCAGGGTCCTCGCCCGCTGGTCCGCCAGGCGCCACCTTTTTTGCGACCGGCGTTGTGTTGCCGGACCCGTCTAGCAGGATTGACTGTGAATCCCACGTACACGCGGCCCCGATGCCGAGGGTTCTGGCAGTAGAGCAGGTAGACCCCGAAGAAACGCCCCGGTCTTGCCGCATGTCCCATCGGGACTCTGCGGGCTGAAGGTCCAAAGTGTGTGTGGATGGGTGATTTCTGGGACCCCCGGACCTCGGGAAGAGCTGGGTAGCCAGGATGCAAAACGTTTGTCTAGGAAAAAGCACTGGAGAATGAGCGTGCAGCGTCTTGGTGCGCCGACCGGCTGCCCTCCTGCCCCGCGCCGATTGGCTAATTGCTGGGGCAGAACTTCCCAAATGTTGCGAATTCGGGAGGGGGGCGGTGTATCAGGAGGCGGAAGTGCTGCCTTCGAGTCCTCCCCAGGAAGGGCGGAAGTGAATGGCGTGGAGGAAGTGGCTACAGTGAGGGCGGAAAGCGGGGTGGCGGGCTCCGAGGCGAGGTTCTGTACATGCCGGTCTGTGGTCCCACCGCGCTGTGACCATGGAACTCAGCGCTAACTACCTCCGTGAGAAACTGCAGCGGGACCTAGACGCAGAGCATGTGGTGAGTGTGGGACTGGGGGGTCGCGGGCGGCGGCGAAGGGCTCCCGGGCGAGTGCCCCATCGTCCGGATCTTCCGCTGGCTAGGAGGTGGAGGACACGACTCTCAACCGTTGCGCGACCAGCTTCCGAGTCCTGGTGGTGTCGGCTAAGTTCGAGGGAAAGCCACTGCTCCAGAGACACCGGTGAGCCCCTGGGAGCCCCTCGCCCAGCGTTGCATCGGGCTTGGAACCCGCTGCCCCAGTCTCCGTCCGCCCGGGTGGGGACTAACTCCCAACGCCCCTCGATGTGCCCCCATAACCCTGAGGGTGCCCCTGTCTTTGTGGTTGGAATTCTGCATTCTCCTCGAATCCCCACTTCTTGGAGACATCTCCGATCTCCTTGGTCACGCCACCTTCGGAGCCCACTACCCTGAGGCCGGTCATTTTCCAATTTCTTGTCTCAACCCCAGGCTGGTGAATGAGTGCTTAGCGGAAGAGCTCCCGCACATCCACGCCTTTGAGCAGAAAACTCTGACCCCAGAACAGTGGACCCGAGAGCGGCAGCAATGAGGGGCTCAGGCCTGAACAGCCATTAAATTGTGTATCTGGTCCAGCAGGTTTCAGTGTGCTCCGAGACTGAGTCAAGGGCGTGGCTTTTCCCCGACTCTCCCGCCGTTGGTCTTGTTGTTGTTTTGTTTTGTTTTTTTCAAATTTGGATGGATTTCTCTCCTGAGCCCTCTAGCTTCCAACTTAAACAAATGAAAGTTCTGTTCTAAGTCTCTGCCAAGGCTGCCTTGTAAGCCTTCACTGTCAGTCCCTGTGGTCTCTGTACTGTCACCAAGGTCGGCCCTCAAAAAGCAAGGTGTGCCTGCTCTGCCAGCCCTCAGGACCAACAAACCTCGAGCATTTCCCCATGCCTCTGTTTCTCCAGGACCCTGGAGGGGTGTCAGAGACAAGATACAGAATTTCTATCAGGTTCTCGGTCTCTTGACAGGCCTCTCCACTGTGGATCTTTGGTTTGGTTTGGTCTTTCAGATGGGGTCTCAATATGTTTTCCAGGCTGTTCTTAAGTTCATGAGCTCAGATGATCCTCTGGCCTTGACGTCCCGTGCAGCTATGACTACATGTCATCACGGAGCTCAGTTCTTCCCCATATGGTCAGGGGCTGTCCCTGCCACTTAGTTACCTCTGCCCCCACCTTCTGGTCAAGCTGAGGCCATGGTCATCACTGTCGATGCCTTCTCCATCCCCAGTGTTGTTTCCTGAACATTTTTGGTTCCTCTGGAGGACAAGGACCCCCAAAAGAAGACACAGGAAAGATGCAGAGAGTGGCCTAGCCTGTATCCCCAGAGGACTGACCCCCTTCACTCCCCAGTGATGGTCCCTCCTCCGGTTTATAGAGTAGAAGAGACTTGTCCAGGATCACATGCCCTGTCAGAGAGTGAAACAGAAGTGGGCAGGCAGATAACTCCATGGTGTGCTGAAGAGAAAAGGGCTGCGGTCCTGGGTACTCTGCACTGTATGACTTCAGCCCAGTGATGGCCGTGGTACCCTGTAGAAATGCTCGGTTTCATCGCAGGGTCTCTCACCAGTTGGGCACCAAGAGCTGATTACATACTAAGACACTCCTTCAGGAAGCATGCATGCAGATAGCCAGGAGACTGCTTGCCTACCGTACACAAAGCCCTGGGTTCAGCCCTCAGCACCCCAAGAACCAGGCATCGTGATGCACGGCTAGAACAGCACTCGCTGGGTACAAGGATCAGGTGTTCAGGACCACGCTGGGCTGTGCGAGACAGTCACAACACACTGGAACAGTCACCTCACTCTATACAAAGGGTTTAAGAGATTTATTCCTTCCTGTTTTCCTCAGAGGCCAGGTCCTTTGAACCCCACAGGAAATGCTCTGAGGCAGTAGGAGAATGCTGTGAGTGAAAGGGGGTGCTTAGCCCATGACTCCAGAAACGCCAGTCAGCAAGCCCTGCTCCATGCACCCTGCGGTCCAGAGTCAGGCTGTTTCCTTGTCTCTAAGCTTTGTCCTTATGGGACATAGTCTTTGTTTTTGTTTGTTTGTTTGTTTTGGTTGGTTGGTTGGTTGGTTTTTCGAGACAGGGTTTCTCTGTGTAGCCTTGGCCATCCTGGACTCACTTTGTAGACCAGGCTGGCCTCGAACTCACAGCGATCCACCTGCCTCTGCCTCCCGAGTTCTGGGATTAAAGGTGTGCGCCACCACGCCCAGCTTCATAGTCTTTGTTTTGTCAAAAATTTTTTCCCTTAATTTTTTGTTTGTTTTGTTTTTTGAGACAGGGTCTTTGTAGAGCCCAGGCTATCCTGGAACTAAGAAATCTGCCTGCCTCTGCTTTCTCAGTGCTGAGACTAAAGGTATGTGTCACCACACCTGGCTTATCTGTGTTTACGGATGTGGGTGTGGTTGCTTGCAGAAGACGTCAAGCCTCCTGCGGCTGGAGTTGCAGGTGGTTGTGAGCCACCTGATGTGTGTGTTGGGATTGGTCCTCAGGGAGGGCAGCAAGTGCTCTTAACTGCTGAGCTATGTCTCCAGCCCAAGATTTATTTTTACTTACGTGTATGTGTGAATGTGTGTGCATGCAGGTATACATGCCTATTCAGACAAGGCCAGAAGAGGATGTCGGATGTCTGTCCTCTGTCACTTTCTATTTATTCCTTTGAGGCAGGTTCTCTCTCTGAGCCTGGTGCTTGCATCTTCTTTAGGCTGGAAGCCAGCCAGCCAGCCCTAGCAATCCTGTCTCATCCACACCAGAGCTTGGGTTACAGGTGTTTGGAAGATTACCCAGTTTGTTACAGGTGCTGGGATCTGAATTCCACTCCTTATGATTGCAGGATGAACACTTTACACCACCAAGGCATCCTTCCAGCTTGTGCTGCCCACCAGGCCACATCTCAGCACCAGCCCCACCCCCTACCATCTGTGCTGCCCACCAGCCCACATCTCAGGCACCCGCTCCCCTACCCCCATCTGATTTTTTTGTTCTGTTTTGTCGAGGCAGCGTGTCACTTTATAGCCAATCACAGTTGGATTTCTGGCTTTAAGCACACAGCAGGCCTGCCCAGCCTCCCAGTGCTGGGATTACAAATGTGAGTCATGTCTGATCAGAGTCTCATTGTTTTTTGTTCTTTGAGTCTATAGTTTGGAAATGTCGGGCCGGGCGAGGTGGCGCTCACCTTTAATCCCAGCACTTGGAAGGCAGAGACAAGCAGATCCCTGTGAGTTTGAGGCCAGTGTGGTCTACAAAGAGAGTCTAGGACAGCCAGGGCTACACACAGAAACCCTGTCTCAAAAAAAAGAAAAGAAAAATGTCAGGCTGGAGAGATGGATCAGTGGTTAAGAGCACTGACTGTTCTTCCAGAGGTCCTTAATTCCCAGCAACCACATGGTGGCTCACAACCATTGATAATGAGATCTGATGCCCCCTTCTGGTGTGCAAAAAGACATGTTCTCATATACATAAAATAAATAAATCTTAAAAAAAGAAAAATGTCACTGTGTGCTTCTTGATTTCTCCACAAGCAACAGTGGTCACTGTGGTTGTTTGCAGTTTGTGCTGGAGTGGACCAGGAAATGCTAATTTGGTCTGGGCCATAGCTAGAGTTACAGAGAAGCTTGCACAGCATATTAACGGGTGTGACTTTGTCCCCCAGCACTACCAAAGAAGACACAAGAAAAGATTTGAGGTGACTATGCACATTCTTGGGGCCCTAAGATAGGGATTGCAATGGCTCAGACCTTGCACTCTGAGGTGGAGCTGGGAAATAGAGATCAGTCTCTCAGCTCCATCACTGCAGGTATCCTAGCAACCAAAAGGAAGCCTTGGGGCTGGTCAGTTCACCAGAGTCTGAGAGGTACCAGAAAATAAAGCCATTTTATTATTTTCATCTTATTCACGATATGGCCTGAGGGTTGGGGTGGGGGCAGAGTGAATGGCTGACCCCAGCTGAAGCCTCTGGGGTCCTTTACTTGGCCTGAACAGTCTCCTCCAGCCTGTCCAAGCGCTCCTGTAACTTCTGCATCATGGCCTTTAGATTCCTTATCTCTTCCTCCAGCTGTGACACAACGTCCTAGGAGACCCAGCATTGCATTAGGCCTGGCTTTTCTGTAGCTTTCCTTCCTCTGGCATCAGTTAACCTTCCCAAGAGCTGCAAGGCTTGGGCCCTTCTGTCCCAGCAGCTGCTACCCGCATTCCTGCAGACCTATATGCTGGCAACCTGGTGTTTAAGGCTTCGGGGCCACACACTCCTTACCCTTCAAGAATCTCCCTCTATGAGGAGCTTGGCCATCTCTAAACACTGGACTCTTTCCCTGTGAGACACTGAGCACTTCCCATGCAGCCTTTGCCCTAACCCACCTTCCTCCCCTGCCCCCTCCCCCGCTAGCTCCCACCGGCCTTACCAAGCCCGGAGTGCCGCTGGCCTCTGGTGTAGCCCTTCTGCGAGCGCTGTCCAGGCCCCTGTTGATTCTCAGCTCCCGGCTCTTTGGGGGCACGTAGCCATCCTTGAGGGAAATGAGGAGGGGCCCGGCATCCCGACCACCCAGCCACTCCTCAGCTGTGAGGGCAGGGTCAGGTCCTGCAGTGGGTGGGTACAGGTCCTCCTGGAACAGGTCCGACTGTGGGCAAGGCCAAGGCTGGTCATGAGAGTGTTTACATTCCTGCCCCACCCTGTGAGCCCCCATGGCCCATTCCTGCCCCAGCACCCAGGGAGGAGCACAGGAGCATCACCTTCCTAGGCACTGTCATGGCAATGGGCTCACACTTCCGCTCATGAAGCTTATAGAACCTGTGGAAACAGGAAGAGGAGCGGCACTATACAAAATGGCTCGTTGGGTGCCTAAGGTCTGGTTAAAATCGGGGGGGGGGAGGGGGTCAGTCACCTGGCAATCTCACACTTATTCACTTCCAGGCCACGTTTGGGCATGTAGCCCATACCACGCTGAGACTCCTTGGAACTGAACATGGAAAGATAGTGCAGGAAGGGAGCCTCAGAAGTGATCTCAAAATACCGGATAGAGCTGTCACCCTGTAGGTTGTATGGACAAGTGGGTCAGTAGCAGCACAGGGCACCAGCCTTTGTGCTCACCCAGCCACTTGCCCACTTCTCTGCCCCCAGCCCTCCTGACTGAGTCACCTTGCCACAGAGGTAGACAATGTTGGTGTCAGGGTCAAAAAAAGGCAGCAGGACTCCACTGCTTGTGTCCAGCTCCTGCAGGGACAGTGGCTCCTCCAGGTGCTTCTGTAGAGACAGGTGGGGACAGCAATAGGCGGGGCTGTGTCAAGTCAGACCAAGCATGCAAACTCCCCATCTTGCAGGTAAACTGAGGCCATGGTCATGTGGTAGGGCAGAGACTTAGCCTGGATTCCCAGCCAAAAGGGCTCTGTTTCTCCACACGCACCGTGTCCCACAGCGCCACCTGCCGCTCACTCATGCGGCTGAAACCAGTGGTTAGAATTTTTCCTTCTGACACAAACACAGCGTGCACTGGCCGAGTTCCCTCATGAGGACGGTCCTTTTCCTGAGAGGAAAGAAATGTGCTAGGTCAGCTTCTCACAGGCTCACCAAGGGACATCTAGACCCCAGGTGGGTGCAGGGAAAGCAACATCCAAGGGCCAAGGTTTTGGCTTCATGGCAACTTACAGCCACCACGGTGCCTTTGCGAGGTTCAATGATGCGAACACGCTTGTCACGGCAGGAGGTACAGATGAGTGCGCCGTCCCGGCTCCAGTCCACACTGTAGATTGTGTCCGGGTGCACATCCGGGCCCAGGGTCAGCACAGATGCCCCAGTGCCCACGTCCCACACCAGGATCACATTGTCACAACCTGCACAATTGTCCAGCGTTGAACTATGAACCTTGGCCCTCCTGTCGAGTGCCCTAGCCCTCCCCTCCTCACCCTTATGGTACCTGCACTGAGCAGTACGTTCTGGGCTGTGGGGTGCCAGGCCACGATGCCGACCCGCTTGGTGTGACCCTCCAGGGTGACGACGGGCTCCCGCAGGGGCATCACCAGACCCCCATCAGGGATCTCCCACACCTGCAGAAAGGGGCGAGTGAGTCTCTGGGACTTCCAAATCCAGCTTCTTCTTGGAGACCCCTCATAACCCACATTCCTACCCAGACTCACCATAACTGTGCAGTCCTCAGAGCCACTGGCAATGACATTGTCATTGTGCGGGCACCAGGCGATGTCTAACACAGGGGCAGTGTGGCCGCAAACTAGGGGCACGTTCTTGTCCACGCGTCCAGTCTGGAGGGCACAGCGGGGCTTCTGATGGAGGCGCCTTGGCCTCCAAACCCAATCCAACCTCCCCACACCCCTGCAAAGGGACACAGAGGAAGGCTGTGGGGTCCCTGGGCGGGGGGGGGGGGGGTACTGGGATGGGGAGGACTTGGCCTTTGCCCCAGTCCCAGGGAGGCTAGCACCAAACTGCATGAGACCCTGGCCAAGATCCTGACCCCTTCTATCTCAGTGTTATCTCTGGGTACCACGGGGCCCAGGGGAGCATAAGGTGGGAGTCCCCAGTAGGAGAGTGAGGGGCTACAGGATGTGTGTTCTACACGCACAACTAGAGGTCTCTCTTGATGCCTCTAGACATAATCAAAGGTTTGGAAATGGCCTCTCCCGAGGGCCAACTGCTTCCTGTGTAAAGCAAGAGCTGTGCAGGCCCAGCTTCAACCCGGCAGCCACTTCCTCTTTCCTTCTGCTTTCATCGGCCCTTTTAAGGTAACAACTTAGGGCCTAACTCCCCTTCCTGTTTCACCCGGTAAAAGAGTCCAGGAGTATACTGGGGTTCAAGGGCGGTGGGCTCAGAGGGCAGGCTCCACCTGTGAGCAAGGGCTTACACTTGATGAAGGCCCCCAAAGGCTCAATTCCTCACAAGCCAAACCTGGAGTCCTCACTGCTGAGAACAGCGGAGCAACTCTATCCTGAGCAGAAACCCCCCCAGGCCAAGACCTGAGAGATGCCCTGCCTTGTTTTGTCCCCCAGAGAGCTTAAGGAGCAAACGGCCTTATCACATTTTACAGATGACAACACAGAACCCCAGGAAGGCTTGGTCACAGTCCCCTACTCAGGTCCCCACAGTCTCGGTGGGCAGCAGAACCCTCCTCAGGAGTGCTGCTGTCCCAGAAGCTCACCTTGCCTAGGGGTAGCACCAGGAAGGCCCCTCCCCCACTGGCCTCACAGATCAGAGCCATGAACTTGGGGTTGACAGCGCAGAAGCCACTGTCCCAGGTGGTCTGTGAGACGCGTACATCCTCATAGCACTGGTCAGCCTTGGCTGGCTGTCCAAACACGTGGCGGAATTTGCTGGAGCGAACCACCTGCCGGCTCATCCTGAGGGACACAGATTGCAAACTTTTCTCTAGATCAATTCCGGCTGTACATGGCCAGCCCCAGAGCACAACCTTTGAGTCCCCAGCATCGTGTCTGAGGCACCCTGACCTCCGACTACTACTGTTCTCCATGACTGACAGCCTGCTTACCCTCCCCAGTTTTCCTTCTGTCAAACTCCCAGGTACTCCAAGCCACACCCTCAATCCTGCACCAGCAGCCCTTAGGCTCTGAGGGTCTGGTTCCTGATGCCCTGGAGGTGTGGGTTCCCTCCTGTTGAGGGTGTAGGGTTCCAGATCCTACACCCAGATCCTCACACCCACACAGAGCTTCCTAGAGGGTGGGCAGGCCTTCTCCTCGGCCTGCCAGCTCAGGAATGGCACACGAGGATGGACACCAGTTCGCCCAGAAGAGAATGAGGTCACAGGATGGCTTCCCCAGGTTTCTGGTCCCAAGAAGCAGCAGTGGCTTGAGTCTCAGCATCCCTCCACACCTCTGCCTCTCAAGCTCAGCTCAGAAAAGGCAGGTGTTCTTCTGAGCCATCTCTGTTTCCAGCAAACTGCGCTCAGCAGTGGCCCACCTTGACTTCCCCGAGGTCCGCTAAGATGGTTACCCACTGTGGCTGGGCAGCCAGCCAGCAAACAGCCCAGGGGCTGCCTCTATCCCCGTGCCCAAGCCTTCCACCTTCCTGCTCAGTGAAAGCGATGGCTGCGCTACGGAGGGCATTCTGCCCAGAGCCTCTGCCCACCTCTCCAGGTTTCATCCATCTGCTCGGCCTTAATGGGGAGCCTCTTCTTGCGGGGACTCCATCCCCAAAGAGGCTCCCAGGTCTAAACAGAAAGCAGGTGAAGTGCGTGAGTGAAGTCTCCAAGACCAGAAGAGGAGATAAGCCTCCAGTAAACGGTCTGGCTTTGGGGGGGGGAACCCAATTCAGAGGTGGGGGCGGTAGATGTGCCCCACCCGGCCTCCTCCCCCACCCAGGTACCAAGCCCGGAAACCACGGAAAGGGGAACTTGGTCTTTTCTTGTTTTGCACTCAACTCCTTCCTGTCTCAAAGCTCAGGGCAGTTACTTGGCTCACCCCACCCTGCCCCCACTCCCCACCGCCCAGGGCACAGGTTCTGAGCCCAGCTGCCGCCGCTCCCAGCGCGCCCACCTCCATCTTGGTCACGATGGTCCTTCCCTTCGCCCTCACCTTGGAGCACTCTGGGACCTACTTGCCCCTTCGCACTCCTTGGTCCCCGGCTCTCCTGGCGGGGTTCACGAATCGGCTCTCTGTCCCTAGCCTGATGCCCCTGACAGCTCGCCCACCCCCACAACCCTGCTCCCATGCTAGCGCTGGCCCCACAGGTGGCCCATAGCAACGATGCCCGGCCCTTGTGAGCAGCCCTCCCCTGGCGTCCAACCTCACCTGCTGAGGAGAGCTGAGCGTGACCCCCCCAAGTGGAGGAGGAAGGAAAGGAGGATAGAGGAGCTGCAGGCTGGCCGGTGAGGATGCTCTGTCAAGACAATGAATGAGCAGCCGCCGTGCGGCCGGCCTCCTCCGAGTGGCAGCGCCCCTTTTGGGCGGAGCTTATGTAGTCCCGGCCCTTCGCTCCTGGGCGGGGAAGCTGGGACCCATCCCCTCACGCCCCCGCCCCCCCCCCCCGTGCTGTCAGCTCCAACCCCCAGATGCTGACGCGAATCATCTCTCTCTCTCTCTCTCGTCTCTCTTCTCCTCCTCTTCTCTCGCCGCTTCTCTCGTACCTCTCTCTCTCTCTCTCTCTCTCTCTCTCTCTCTCTCTCTCTCTCTCTCTCTCTCTCTCTCTCTCTCCTCTCTCTCTCTCTTTTAATGTCAAAACGCAAAAAATATCCCGTTACATCATCCCTCCCCCAGCGGCCCGCAGCCTACTGGAGGTCCTTTCCCTTGGCACAAGAGAAAGCTCCACAGGGCTGCAACCAGCTTGAGAGCCTTCCCTGTGACAGGAGGGACCGCTCCTGTCGCTGCCCCCAAAACAGATTCCTGGATGGCCTTGGGAATCATGCCTCCTCTCAGGAGGCTCAGGGCTTCAACGGGGAACACTCTCGCCCTCTGCTTCACAGGGTAGAGGCCCGGAAGAAGTAAAATAATTGGGCATTACGGAGCACCTGTTTGCTGCCGGGGCTGAGAGAGCAAGTGAGTCAGGCTCTCGCCTCTGTAGAGCTCTCAGCTTTTTGCGGGGTGGAGGCAGTCTGCCACCGTTTCCAGACCCCTGGGTACACACAGAAGTCTAATAACACACACAGGAGAGCTAACGTCCATTCCTGTCCCTCAGGGGGAGGCGGGTTGTCACATGAGAAAGGGCAGGGCAAGAAAGGCCTTTGCTAGAATCACTCTTGTGACTCTTGGCTGTTACGCTTCTTAGTGACCTTGGGTAGATTAATTTAATCTCAACCCCGTTTCCCCCTCTATAACGGTCTTACCTGCCTCGTATAGAGATGATCACTCCAAGGATATCTGCATGCGCTTCTACAGAGTGGCGGGGGTAATTAATGTTAGGTTTCACAGACAGATTTGGTGGCCCACACCTGTGAATCTGGGGAAGCAGAGGCAGAAGGGTCACAGTGATATCAAAGCCAGCCTGGTCCACAAATTAGTCCCAGGCCAGGGCTGCATAATGAGACCCTGTTTCGAAAAACCAAAAGGTGTCCGTTCTTGTCCTCATTGTAACTTCGGGCTGTCCTGAAAGGATGGGGAAACACAACACATGGCTTTGGAGGAAGGCCGGTGTGTGTGTGTGTGTGTCTGTGTGTGTGTGTGTGTGTGTGCTGAGGCACAGTGTCATCACAGTTCAAGGACGCAGGTGTGCTGATAGTCATCTGTGGTTTGAGTACTCAGGAAGCTGAGGCCGGAGGCCAGCCTGGGCTACATAACGAGGCCCTGTCGGAAAGAAACTGCTCTTCAAGGAAGAAGTAGCACAAAGAACAAGAAGGGCCTGGCTCTAAGAGGCCCAACCTCTCCAAACCTCAGTCTCTGTAGGTGAGGGGCAAACAAAGGCGGCCCTGCTCAGTTCGCAGCTAACGGAGCTCAAATGCAGTGATGTAGACTAAAATGCTCTGCAGTTACGCAGCGCCGGGTTGTATTCTGCCTGAAGCTCTGTGACCGGGGACAGGGACAATACAGTCTCCACCTAAAGTGGTGGGGCTGAGAGTGTAGCTCTGCTCAGTTGGCAGAGTGCTTGCTGGGCGTGGTAAAGTGACCCAGTATCTGACTAGGTGTCGGGCTGGAAGATGGCTCAGTGGTTTAAGAGCACTTTCTGGCCGGGCATGGTGGCGCACGCCTTTAATCCCAGCACTCTGGAGGCAGACACAGGCAGATCGCTGTGAGTTCGAGGCCAGTTTGGTCTACAAAGTGAGTTCCAGGACAGCCAGGGCTATACATAGAAACTCTATCTCAGAAAAAAATAAAAATAAAAAACAAAACCAGAGCTGGAGCTGGGCATGGTGGTGCACGCCTCTTTAATCCCAGCACTCGGGAGGCAGAGGCAGGCAGATCACTGTGAGTTTGTGGCCAGCCTGGTCTACATAGGGAGTCCAGGATAGCCAAGGCTACACAGAGAGACCCTGTCTCGAAAAACCAACAACCAACCAAAACCAAAAACAAGAACAGATATGATGGTGCATGCCTGTAATCTCAGCAGCAGAAGTAGGGGGCTCAGAAATTCCAGATCATTCTTAGATACATTAAGGAGTTCATTGGGGCTGGAGAGATGGCTCAGAGGTTAAGAGCACTGACTGTTCTTCCAGAGGATCCAGGTTCAATTTCCAGCAACCCACATGGCAGCTCACAACTGTCTGTAACTCCTGTTCCAGGAGATCCAACACTCTCACCCAGACATACATTCAATCAAATTACCAATGTACATAAAATAAAAATAAATAATTTTAAAAAAATGGAGTTCAAGGCCAACTTGGGCTAAACGAGACCCTGTCCCAACCCTCCCCTACAAACAGTAATAGCTGATGTTTATTGTGCAGCTGCTGTACGCCAGACTATTGTAAACATTGCAGACTGCAGGCTCACTGGGCATAGTGGTACATACCTGCAATTCTGGAGGCTGCGGCAGGTTGCCAGCCTAGGCTACACAGCAAGACCCTATCTCAAAAACAAGCAAACAAAAAAGTACCATATTCACTTACTTGCAACCCCCCCCCAACACACACACACACATCCTGAGGGTGGCTACTACTTGGTGGTACTTTGCATTTGGCAGGGAGTATATAGGCACATGCTACCTTCAGCCCCGGAGGGCCTAGTGCTCACACTCCGGCAGAGAACAAGCACACTGGTGAAACCCATGCCTTCAGGGGCAGCGAGTTTTTCAGGCTGGAGAGAGAGAGAAAGCTAGGCAGCCATGCGCTGCTCTTAGATGCCGGGCACAGTGTCCAGTGTGAGAAGAGGGAGAAGTGCAGATGTTGTAGAGGACAGACACAGAAACCAGTGAGGGTGGGGGAGTTCTCCAAAGCAGATGTCTACAGAACCAAGAATGACTGTTAGCTCGGTAACAGGTGAACCCAGCATCTGACTAACGTGTGTGTGTGTACGTGTGTTGGAGACCAAACTCAGGGCCTTGAGCATGCCAGGCTAGCGCTCTGCCACTAGACTCTACCCCCAGTCCTCATCTGTAGCATCTTCTTGGTTTTCTCTCAGGGGTGTAGCCTTCCACCCTAGACCGTCTGGGATTTAGCATACGGCCAGGTTTCTCTGTCCAGTGAACACCTTCCCCTGGCTTAGCCCTGATGACTTGATTTGTGCTGTGAGAAAGAGGCTCATCTTGGATCTGCACTGGGTGGAGGGGGGGGGGAAGCCCTCTTTGCACTGAAGATGAAAACACAACCCTAAGAGAGAGCATCTTGTCACCGTGTGGGAAGAACCAGTCGGAGTTGCCCATTCAGGGAACTGCAGAGGCAAACTACAGAGATAGATTCTGTGCATCATCAGTGGGCCTGGGTCAAGCTGTGCCAGAATCACTCAGCCTTTCTGTGTGGTTATGTATAAGTTAGTAAGTTTTTATTTCAACTGGTCCAGCTGCAGGAGGTCTCTAGTCTGTCTGCCTCTAAAGAGGTTGTGGGACATGACAGGGCCCGACGACCTGCGGAGACCTCACTGCTCTTTTCTTATGGGTCCTCACTAAGTGATGTTGACTTTTCTAGAAAGTACGTAACTTGCTGGTTTGGTTGGTTGGTTGGTTGGTGTTTCGCGATAGGGTTTCTCTGTGTAGCCCTGGCTGTCCTGGACTTGCTCCGTAGACCAGGCTGGCCTCAAACTCACAGAGATCTGCCTGCCTCTGCCTCCCGAGTGCTGGGATTACAGGCATGCGCCACCACACCTGGCTTAACTTGCTAGTTTTATGGAGTAGGACCACTCATGTATACGAAAGGTGCCAGAGTCAAAGGAAAGCCTACACAGTTCTGGTGTCATCTCTCCTGCATGACAAACAAGCCTGTCTGAGAATAGAACCAATCCAGAGGACAGTAGACACACAAAAGACACAAGCCCTGAGGACTATATGTCACACCCACCCTGGGCCCAGCTATGCTTGAAGTAAGGACAGTCTACTTAAGTGAAACCACAAAGTACCTGCCTCAGTTACTGTTCTATTGCTGTGAAAAGACACCATGGCCGGGGCAACTTACAAAGGAAAGTGTTTAATCAGGCTTATGGTCTCAGTGGGCTAGATTCCATGACGGCAGAGCAAAGGCACGGAGACAGGAAGAGCTGGGAGCTTTTGTCTCTGAAGCGGGGTGGGGGCGGGGCGGAGGCACTGGGCACTACCAGGAGTGCTTCGAAACCACAAAGGCTGTCCCTGGTGACACACCTCCTAATGTTTCCCAAACAGACACATTAATTGGGAACCAAGAATTCAAAACTATGAGCCTATGGGGTTCATTCTCATGCAAACCATCACAGAGAGGTAGGCTAGCAGTTAAAATTGGAGTAAGAAAACCTGTTTTCTGGGCTGGAGTGATGGCTCCACGGGTAAGAGCACTGGGGGCTTTTGTATAGGGACCAGGCTTAATTCTCAGCACCTACATCATGGCGCATAACTGTCTTTAACTCCAGTCTAAGACAGGCTTGGCAGTGTACTCCTTTAATCCCAGCACTTGGGGATCTCTGTAAGTTTGAGGCCAGCCTGGTCCAGGATAGCTATGGACAAATAAAGGATCCTTATTTTTAAAAAAGGAGAAAACTCTAGTTAAAAGGGATCCAACTCCATCTTCTGGCCTCCATGGACACACGTACATGTGTACATATACACGGACACATGTGTAACTCACAGACATACATGCAGGCAAAACACCCATGTGCATGAAATAAAAATAAAACTTTAAAAAGAAAAAGAGCCTGTGTTTGCTTCATGGGGTTACCAAGGCAACCTGGGAATGTTTAGCACATTGCTGCCACTGGCCCAACCCTTCTTTTTATACTTCTACTTTAATTTTGTTTTATGTGCATTGGTGTGAGGGTATCAGATCTTGGAGTTACAGACAGCTGTGAGCTGCCACAGGAGTGCCAGGAATTAAACCCTGGTCCTCTGGAGGAGCAGCCAGTGCTCTTAACTGCTGGGCCATCTCTCCAGCCTGACACAGGCCTTCTTTGTGAATTAATTGTTATTCAATAAATTCTGGCATCGTGGAAAAATGCACACTCCTTTCCCTCCCTCTCCCTCCCTCCTCCCCACCCCCCCCCCCTTTGAGACAGGATCTCATCACATAACTCAGGTTGGTCTGGAACTCACTCTGTAGACCAGGCTGGCCTCAGACTCACAGATCCACCTGCCTCTGCCTCCCAAGTGCTGGGGATAAAGGTGTGGACCACCACGCCTGGCCTGTCTGTGTTTCTGTGCTCACCCCAACAAAAACAACAACAAAAATTGAAATAGGCTTTACGAGATGGCTTAGTTGACAAAGACACTTGCTGCCTAGCCTGACCACCTGAGTGTGATTCCTGGAATCCACATGGTAGAAAGACAGAGCTGACTCCTGCAAATTGGTCTCTAAGCTCTGCACACACACACAGGGGGGGGGGGGGGTGAGGGACGGAGGGAGGGAGAGAACCACTTAAGGGCTGAGGGTACAACTCAGTGGTGAAGCGTTTGCCTAGCATCTACAGTCCCTAGGTTACACCCCCTAGACCCTCAAGAAAGAAAGGAAAAGGTTAAGTAAGTAGGCTATGTGCAGAAGAGGACACACCTGTTACCCTAGCACTGGCGGGGCCGAGGTAAGAGGCAGGCCAGCCTGAACTACACAGCGAGAACCTGTCCAAAGAAAGCAAGGAACAAAGGAAAGAAGAAAACCAGAGTAAGTGTTCTGGAGTCAGGAGAGCCTGCAGCCCCAAACCACTTCCCATCTCCTCCCCGTGTGCACACTCAGGCTTTGTGACTGGCTAGCTTCCGCTTTGTCTCCACTTCCTACCACCTCTCTTCTCCCTACTTGAGGCTTCTGCCTCTGCCCTGCCATTCCACATAGACTCCGCCTAGTCAAGGCTACCGGAAATCCTGTGACTACCGTATGAAACACTATAACCTATTGAGAGTCATTTTTGCCCGGCGTGGTGGCGCACGCCTGTAATCCCAGCACTCGGGAGGCTGAGGCAGGCAGATCGCTGTGAGTTCGCGGCCAGCCTGGTCTACAAAGCGAGCCCAGGACAGCCAAGGCTACACAGAGAAACCCTGTCTCAAAAAAACAAACAAACAAAAGAATAATTTTTGTTCAAATTTTACTGTAGGTATTGATAGCAAAGTTTTGTAAAGTTTATAAACAACAGACATTTTTATTCTTTTCCACATTTTGTTTTATTTGGAACTTCCTATGCATTTAGATCTAGATACAAAGTTGAGAATAAATGATCTGTAAATTCAAAGAAAGAAAGAAAGACTTATTTTTCGCTGTGTTTCAGGGGACAAAACTCAGGGTCTGAGCACTGGGGGTGCCTCCAGCGCCTCCAGTGTCTTCCTTCACTTGATACCATACGTCAAGCCTTTTATGAGCACTATGCGCGCTTGTGGTAACCCAGCACCCCACACACTCACATCCATACCTGTAGCCTCAATTACCAGCTTTGGTTGGCAACCTGCAGCCTGGGTCTATGGTTCGAATCCCCTGCCCTGGCCCTGTGGCTCTGACTTGTATGTCCCAATAGCACCTCAGGATGCTCCCACCATGGGGAGAAGACAGTCTGGACCTTGAGTCTCTCCCTTTCACTCAGCTCTACCAAGGCTACCTGAGCTGAGTTGCTATTCCACCGCACTAGGCCCCTGACCAATCTGTTGGCCATCTTTCCGTCTTCTGAGCCCCTTACGCACTACCTTTTCCTACAGCCCATTATAACATTGCCAGAACTGGTTCCTATGAGACAAATCTAATCAAAACAGCCATGTTCGGTTGTTTTTCCCTTTTTTTTTTTTTTTTTTTTTGTTGTTGTTGTTGTTGTTGTTGTTGTTGCTTTCAGATAGGTCTCCGTACAGCCTAGATAAGTTTCAAATTCATGAGCCCTCTGCCTCAGCTTCCCAAGTTCTAGAACAGCAGGTATGTGCTACCATGCCCTTTTGTTGTTGTTTGTTTGTTTGGTTGGTTGGTTGGTTTGGTTTGGTTTTGGTTTTGGTTTTTTTGGAGACAGGGTTTCTCTGTGTAGCCCTGATTGCCTTGGACTCGCTTTGTAGACCAGGCTGGCCTCAAACTCACAGCGATCTGCCTGTCTCTGCCTCTGGAGTGCTGGGATTAAAGGCATGTGCCATCATGCTCAGCTCTTGTTTCTGGTTTTTTTTTTCTTTTAAACTTATGCATACATTGGAAAATTCTATCACCCTGCCTTGTGTTACGCTCCTGCTTTGGGCATGATATTTTAACATTTTATTCATTTCTTGCTTGAAGTGCTCTTCAGAGACATCCTGGGCCTGAAAATGTTCCCCACAGCCCTTAACCACTATATGAACTGCAGTCAGCCACCGAGGACTGTTTCCCCTTTCTGTCAGTTCTACAGAGCTCTGCCCAGTCTCCTGGCTTCTGCTTGTTTTCACCCTTAGTCAGGTTGATTTGGTGCCCACCACAAAGGGCCTCCACCAACCTGGCATGTGTTGGCTCATCACAACTGGATGCAGGCTCACAAGCTGGGCTTGGCACTGTTCTTAAGATTTTGGTTGTTTTGTGAATCCCGTCATGGCTGAGGCCCTTCTTCAACCCTTGTGAAGCAATGCTGACACCTGTCACACCTCCAGCAGCGATGCCTTGCTGAGCCGTGGATCTTCAGCGTATCCATGTTTCTACCCCTTCGACTCCACCATGTCAGGGGAAAAGTGAAAATAATGTAATCTTGGAGAAAATAAAAATAAATCTTTAAGGTTCTGATGAAGACTAGCTTGTCTGTGTTTTTTTTTTCTTCCGTGTGCCCCAGGTGATATATGGGAAAAGACAGAGTCAAGACTTAGCCTCAAGTTTTCTTCAGTTTTACCACGTTAGCTTTTACATATGAAGTTTTCATCTGTCTAGTTGGTTCTTGTTTATGGCACAAAGTCACAATTCCACATTCACTGGTATGTGTGTGTGTATGTGTGTGTGTGTGTGTGTGTCTGTGTATATGTGTGTGTGTATGTATGTGCATGTGTGTGTGTGTGTATGTGTGTGTATGTGTGTATATGTACATATGTGTATGTATGTGCATGTGGGTATATGTGTGTGTGTGTGTCCATGAGTATTCTAGCACCGTCTATTCAAAGGCTATTCTCTCTTTCACTGCATGGTCTTGGCATCCTTGTCCAAAACCTATTGACTTTAGTGCTGTGGGTATCTTCCTGAACACTCTATTTTAGTCCATCAATCTATGGGGCTAGTCTTTTATTTTGTTTTGTTTTTGAGACAAGTTATTGTAGTCCTGGCTGGTGTGGAATGCTCTATATCATCGACAAAGCCTTGAACTCACAGAGCTCCACCTACCCTCTGCTCCTGAGGGCTGGGGTTAAAGGTGTGTATGACCAAACCTAGTTTGTGAATCTTTCTTTTGGGGGTGTTGTTGTTGTTTATTTGTTTGTTTTTTTTGAGACAGGGTTTCTTTGTGTAGCCCTGGATGTCCTGGACTTGCTTTGTAGACCAGGCTGGCCTCAAACTCACAAAAATCCTCCTGCCTCTGCCTCCCAATTGCTGGGATGTGCGCCACCACACCCAGTGGTAATAAATTTTAAAAATGAGAAGTGTGAGTCTATCAACTTTATTTCTTTTCAAGATAACTTTGGTGGCCGGGACATGGCAGCTTACATGTGTAATTCCAGCACTCAGGAAGTAGAGGCAAAGGTTTTGAGGCCAGCCTGATCTACAGAGGAAAGCCAAGTCTCAAAGGAGGAGGAGATGGAACTGGAAAAGTGGCTCAGTGGTTAAGCATAATTGCTGCTTTCTTTTCCCCCAGAGGACCTAGGTTTGTTTCCCAGCCCCCACATGGTAGTTAATAACTGCCTGTAGCCCCAGTTCCAGAGACTCTGATGCTCCCTTCTGGTCTTTTAGAGCACTAGCACACTCTCAGGCACTCATACACCCAAGTCATAGGTGCTTTTTTTCCCACTTACGATTTATTTATTTTATGTATATAAGTGTTCTGCCTGCACGTATGTCTGTCCGCTAGTAGAGGGCACTGTATCTCATTATAGATGGTTGTGTGTGAGCCATCATGTGGTTGCTGGGAATTGAACTCAGGACCTCTGGAAGAGCAGACAGTGCTCTTAACCATTGACCCATCTCTCCAGTCCCCATAGATGCCTTTTTTTTTTTTTTTAAAGAAGGAAGAAGGAACTGGGGGAGAGATCTGTAGGAAAGTGCTCGACGGGCAAGTATGAGGGCCTGAGCTCAGATCCTTAGAGCCTGTGGAAAGTGGGAGGCTCAGCATGATCTGCAATCCCAGAGCTCATACAGTGGGGCAGTGGCGCAGACAACAGAAGCCCGGCATATACTGAGAGGAACAAGAGAGACAACAAGGTGGAAGGCAAGACAGACACCCAAGCTGTCCTCTGAATTCTGCATCCATGACACAACACAGCATGAACGTGCTTGCATAGGTGTGTACACATATATTATGCACTGTTGGGGACCGTGCAGGAGGAAGAACAAAACAGCTCTAGAACTCACGGAATGCGGCCCACCGGTTAGCACACCCATGATGGACATGTCTCTGCGAGGCATAAACCCGAGAACTCCGTGTCCTGAGGACTTCATGCTGTTATGAAGCACAGCTCTGCATGTCACCCTTGTGTTTCTCATAATCCCCCTACTATGTGAGGTCCTACTATGTGAAGTGTGTGAGCACTATAAAGGGGGCTCCTGGCCCCTCACTGGGCAGCATCATTGGCACATGTAGTCACAATGCTTGATCGCTTTCAGGCATTGCTGCTGGAGCAGATTAATGACTCAACCACCACCCTTGAAAAGAACTTGCAGATGAGAGATTGCTAGCAGCGACCACCGCCCTTAGAAAGGATTTGGAAAAATAAATTGTTCACAAGGTTAAGTAGAGATGTTTTTGTTAGGGGCTCTGATGTAGAAAATCTTAGGCAAAAATAGATTGTTTAGCAAAGTTAGGCAAAGATGTTTTTGCTATTGGCTCTGATGCAGAAAATCTTAGGGAACAATTTTAAGTTAAGAAAAAGTACACTCTTGGCCGGGTGGTGGTGGCGCACACCTGTAATCCCAGCACTCAGGAGGAAGAGGCAGGTGGATCTCTGTGAGTTCGAGGCTAGGCTGGTCTACAAAGGGAGTCCAGGATAGTCAAGGCTACACAGAGAAACCCTGTCTAGAAAGAAGAAGAAGAAGAAGA